>NC_133335.1:80579108-81279899 GCF_042186555.1 Aquarana catesbeiana | reverse complement strand
TTAAGACCCCTTTCACACTGGAGGCGTTTTTCAGGCGCTTTAGCGCTAAAAATAGCGCCTGTAAAGCACCTGAAAAAAGCCTCAGCTGCAATTCCAGTGTGAAAGCCCAAGTGCTTTAACACTCACTGGGGCGCTGCGCTGGCAGGGCGTCACAAAAAGTCCTGCAAGCAGCTTCTTTGCAGCGCTGTAAGAGCGGTGAATACACCGCTCCTAAAGCGCCCCTGCCCATTGAAATCAATGGGCAGCGCCGCCGAACCGCCATTGCAGCAGTGTTTTGCAGGCAGTTTTAACCCTTCTTCGGCCGCTAGCGGGTTGGTTTTTACCGTCAGTTTCTAAAATGATGGTAAAGCGCTGCTAAAAATAGCGGCGCTTTACTGCCGATGCCTGGGCGCTTTCAGTGTGAAAGGGCTCTAAAGGGGTTGTAAAACCTCGATGTTTCTCACACTATTGCATTCTATGCATTAAGGTGAAAAACCTTCTTTAGTGCAGCAGCCCCCCAGGGCCCCTGTTTTACTTACAGGGGACGAGCACACCAGCTCCAACCGGTGTTTCGGGATCCTCATTGTATAGATTAATAGCAGCAGCAACCATTGGCTCCTGCTGCTGTTATTCAAATCCAATGATGCGGGAGTCGGGGGGGCGGAGCCAAGTCCTGCTATCTGTGTCAATAGACGCAGCAACAGGACAAGGGAGCGTGCCTGCACGAGTGCCCCAAGGGAGAGCAGCTCTCCAACGGGGCACTCGAGAAGAGGAGGAGCCAGGAGTGCCACTGAGGGAGCCCAGAAGAGGAGGATCAGGGGCCACTCTGTGCAAAACCAACTGCACAGCGGAAGTATGACATGTTTATTTATTTAAATGAAGGTTTAGTTATCCTTTAATATTAGCTAAAGCGAATAATGGTCTCATGAATGACAGCCATGACATCTGATCGCTGTGATTGATCACAGTGATCACATGGTATGAGGGTGGAGCACAGTGGCTTGGTACATTAATCAGTTATCTGCTGTTTCCGGTGGTCACCCCTGTATGTCCTTCCAGAATGACACTTGTCCTGCCTGGCCACTGTACATATACAGCTAGGCAGACAAGAGGTGAAGCCAGAAGCAGGACAAGCTTAGAGTGGTTAAAAGAAAGCAAAATGTTATATCTAATTTATAGCAGGGGTATATATGGCTATCTAGGCGATGATGCCTATACCTAAAACCCTGTGGCTATCATACAGGTTTTCTACTTGATATCACTCTCCAAGAGAGGACCATTGTGATAAGATGAAGAAGGAGATGCATATAAATCTACAGACATCACTTGTGAGCACTGTAAAAAATTGGAACATTCGGACCTATTTTTATGTAAATTCAATTCTTAAATGGAAAAGTTCTTTTAATGCCTAAAGCCGAACTCCAAGTACACTGCTAAATACACATAGCTGTTGCACCTGCTAAAGGACTTGTATTTTTGCCCTAAGATTTACCCAGCTTTGCCACACAGGACAGTTCTGTTTTCCAGGGAATGTGACGGAATAGTAAAAGAAGAAGCAGTATCCTGATGATCTCAACTCTCTGTCACTCTGCTCTTTCCTCCATTTAAAATGTTTTTTTTTCTTAGCATATGAGCCCTGCAGCATAACTAATTGGCTCCAAGTGCTGCTTCTCCCTTTCCCAGTCTAAACGCTGTTGTACAGACACTGCAAAAGTCTGATACCAAGTCAAATTCAGGTACTTACATGGTTTTTCCTTTTTTTGACTTATATTTAATTAGACTTTAATGAATACAGGCCTGCATTCATTTGTGTCTTTTATATCCGCATGGAGTTCAGATTTAAATAATATTGCCCCTAATAAATGGTGGTCTGAAAAAAGTACACATTTTACTAAAATTATTTTAGGTTTAAGTAATATTTTATCATTTCACAACTTTGTTTTTTCCTAAGATTTTGTACACTTCTTTCGTTTTCAAAGCCATATACACTTTTGCAACAAAAATGTAGTTAACAATACTAGTACATGTTTTTAAGTGTCGGTTCACACATGGGCAACCCGATTTACAGTGCGACTTTGCAAGGCAATTTGGAGGCGATTTCAGCACTACTTTGAGCAACTTACAACGCGACTTAAAGCTGCCTCCAGGAGAGGCAACTTTGTCTGTGGCCAATCACAGAATAATCAGCTCTGTAGGAGGGAGGGAGGGAGGGGGTTGCCTAGGTAAATGTGGGAAGTACCTGGGTAAATTATTTTCTTTTTCCTGTAAAGTCACTTCAATATGGATGGAGACCCGACTTGGAGGCGACTTCCATTGAAATCTATGAGTACATGTCACCTAGAAGTCGCCTTGAAGTAGTACAGGAACCTTTTCTGAATTCTGAGCAACTTCAGTAGTGTACATTAAGACGACTCTCATTCACTTCTATGGAATTTTTTATGTCCAGCGACTTGAAGACTTACAAGTCGGATCCCAAGTCGCTGTAGTGTGAACCGGCACTTAATGTGTTCAACATAAAACTATAACTATATACAACTTTTATCAAAAGGATCTAGGATAAATCAAAGACATAAATATTATGCAGCAATAGTTTTGAACCAACTCGGAGCAATAAAGCCCAGCCAGCAACTGGAAATCATCTCAATGATAATATAGAAACAAAGTAGCCATAGTAACAAGAAATGCAGTATTGTCCAGCCAGTGTGACAGATGAGTAACAACATAACAGACCATACAGTAAATGTATAAAAAAGTAAAAAATAAAACGTTATCTAACTGTACATTATAAAATCGTATATAGAACCGTATTCACCTTATTCTAAGTCTGATCTGAGAAACACAACAAAGATACCGAGGGATTGAGAGTGTCAGTCATTGGATCTACACCAAAAAACATTTCCGCTCAGCACTTCAAAAGATTGTGTGAATGCGAAAGGTTTTGGATATTTACCCTCAATACACTATCTCCAGCAGGGTTGAATGTAGAAATTGAAGCCAATACATTTAGGTAACATTCACTTGTTTGTCCAATTATTTTTGTATCTCAGGTACAAAGTTGATACATCACTTGAAGGCCTGATTCACACCTATGCATTTTTAGTGCTTTTTGCAGATTTGCACTACAGTCCATTTAACATGGTTTCCTATTAACCACATTCTGTACTGCAAATCTGCAAAATGCAAAAAGCACTAAAAATGCATAGGTGTAAATCAGGCCTCAATGTTGTGATCTCACAACTAAAATATCCTTTATAACCCATTACTGACTGAGAGTAAAACAAATGTTAATGCCTGAACACAATTTTGCAACTTTGACGTGTGTTAGTAAAACTGTACATATTATCACAACTACTTTATGTATTTAGGTGAATTATACTTTGTTTTTTTGGGGACGAATTGGGCTTTCTTTTGGAGGTAAATGGTAAGGGATATCTCAAGATTTTTTTTTAATCAAAGGAAAACTTGCCCAAATAGTAAAAAAAAAAAGTTTTTTTTTTTTTTTTTTTAAATCACTTTAGCCCCAGAAGGATTTGTCCCCTTAATGGCCAGGCCATTTTTTGCGATACGACACTGCGTCGCTTTAACTGACAATTATGCGGTTGTGTGACACTGTACCCAAACAAATTTGACATCCTTTTTTCCCCACAAATAGAGCTTTCTTTTGGTGGTATTTGATCACCTCTGCCGTTTTTATTTGTTGCGCTATAAACAAGCAAACAGCGACAATTTTGAAAAAAATGTTTTTTGTTGTTTTTACCTTTTGCTATAATACATATCCAAAAAAAAAATATAAAAAAAACACATGTATTCATCAGTTTAGGCCAATGTATTCTTCTACATATTTTTGATTGGTTTGCGCAAAAGTTATAGCGTCTACAAACTATGGGATAGATTTAGAGACTTTTATTTTTAAAATTGTTTTTACTAGTAATGGTGGCGATCTGCGCAGTGGGAACGAGAGTGCGCCTGTGCGAGCCACCGTACAGGTACAGCGATTTGCGCAGCGCTGCCAACTTGTTGCAGTATATCTGCGTGAACTGGTCGGCAAGCGGTTAACTTAGCTGTATATTTCTTGCTATTACCATAACTTACCACCAAAGATTAATCCAAAATAAATTCTCCTTTGTGTGAAATACCTGGTAATCCTGCCAGTTTGCCTTCTCTCCTATTTCAAAACCACACTAGGTATGGGAGCACATTCATCTCTGTATGGTCAGTTTTCTGACTGTGCTGGGAGAACAGCTTGCCTGTCTTCCAATAATCAAACTTGTGCTGACATTCCCCCCTGCACAGTCATTCACTGGAAAGATCAGTGTGTTGCTGTTTCTCCACCCCCCAACTCTCTAAGCCCCTTATAAAGCTGAGAACGGAGAATACGTGATCTTAAGAAAAAAGTATTTAAAAAAAATACTGGTGTTTTTCTATCTATGCGCAAATGTTTTGTCTTTCAGTTCTATTTTTAACTGTATGGGTTGTTTTACAATGTAAGGGTCCACATATACTTTAAATCTCAACTTTAATTCACAATGACCTCTTTTATGTAATATTTTTTTATGTACATCTTTTTAAAATTTAGCTGTATATTTTTAGCTATTACCATAATTTAACCACCAAACAACAAAACAAAATAAATTCTCCTGCTCCTGACGATCACAGCAATAGCATATATGTGTATGTTGTTTGTAACCATTCCAGAGCCCAGAAACAATGGTGCACATTTTGCTTGTCAGTTACTATCAGTGATATACACTGACAAAAACGGACTCTGATACTAATTTAAAAAATGTTTTTTTTAAATCCTAACCAAAATATACTGACCCTGACCTTTGACCCTTAACTTGACCCGAACACTAACCCTGGCACTGACCTAGAATAAACCTTGATCTATCTTTTATTTCTCAATTTTTTACATTTTTATTTAAATTTTTTTTTTTTTTTTTTTTTACATACTTTTGTTTGTTTATTTTTTTCTCTCCTGCAAGGCGAGAAAGATGCAATGCATCTTTCTCTCCATTCAGAAAGAAAACACGGAGATATACAATGAAAGTATTCAATCAGACTTGGATAAAAAGGAAGGTGCACCTGGTGTCCAGAAAAATGTGACTTCTAAAATCTGGTTCCTGGATCTTTATTAAAAATTAGCAACATGTACATCAAGCCAACGCATTTGGAGGGAACAGACTTACCTTTCTTTAGGGCTGTTGCTGCCTTCTATTTGGTGGGAACAATTCCTATGAGTGGTTATGTTGGATCAAGGTTCCTGAATGGCAGGATGCCAGCTGCTAGCATCCTGCCATTTAGGAACCTTGATCCAACATAACCACTCATGGGAATTGTTCCCACCAAATAGAAGGCAACTGTCTTGAAGAAGGGTGAGTCTGTTCCTCCGAAACACATTGGCTTAATGTGGATGTTGTCAAATTTTTAATAAAGATCCATGAACCTGATTTTAGAAGTCACATTTCTCTGGATACCAGTTGCAACTTCCTTTTTATCTGAGTCTACATGCTGAAATGATCTTAAGGTTGCACAGAAGAGGCAGCAGCTCAATCCCTGAGAGGGCCCATCGCCACCGCCACCATCCATCACTGGGCACGATCCACCGGAAGACATTCCTTCCTTTTTGCCCACACGAATACCCACTCAGGACTAGTGACTAGGGATGAGCTTCGTGTTCGAGTCGAACCCATGTTCGACTCGAACATCGGCTGTTCGATCGTTCGCCGAATTGCGAACGTTATGGGCCGTTCGCGCTAAATTCGTGTGGCGCGTCACGGCCCATAATTCACTGCGGCATCGCAGTGCATTGCTGGCTGATGATTGGCCAAGCATGCACTATGACCCGCATGCTTGGCCAATCACAGCGCCGTCAGTAGAGAGAGCTGTAATTGGCCAAAGCCAGGGTGGCTTTGGCCAATTATGGCTCAGGGGATTTAGTACACACCCCACACTATATAAGGCCGCCTGCATCCCAGGTGTTGCATATATATATATACACTGTATTCAGTTTAGCTAGATCCGTTCCTGTTATCTTCTATCTAGACTATTTACATTTAATGCAGTGCGTCCTGCTCACAGTGTTCAGCTAGATCCGTTCCTGTTATCTTCTAGACTATTTACATTTAGTGCAGTGCGTCCTGCTCACAGTGTTCAGCTAGATCCGTTCCTGTTATCTTCTAGACTATTTACATTTAGTGCAGTGCGTCCTGCTCACAGTGTTCAGCTAGATCCGTTCCTGTTAAATTCCTACTGACAGGCAGGCTTGTCTGGTTACAGTATATAAAGCTACCTGAAGAAAATTACAGGTGTTCTATTTGATCCTATTAGTACCACGGTCAGGCAGCTAGACTATTTACATTTAGTACAGTGCGTCCTGCTCACAGTGTTCAGCTAGATCCGTTCCTGTTATCTTCCTACTGACAGGCAGGCTTGTCTGGTTACAGTATATAAAGCTACCTGAAGAAAATTACAGGTGTTCTATTTGATCCTATTAGTACCACGGTCAGGCAGCTAGACTATTTACATTTAGTACAGTGCGTCCTGCTCACAGTGTACAGCTAGATCCGTTCCTGTTATCTTCCTACTGACAGGCAGGCTTGTCTGGTTACAGTATATAAAGCTACCTGAAGAAAATTACAGGTGTTCTATTTGATCCTATTAGTACCACGGTCAGGCAGCTAGACTATTTACATTTAGTACAGTGCGTCCTGCTCACAGTGTACAGCTAGATCCGTTCCTGTTATCTTCCTACTGACAGGCAGGCTTGTCTGGTTACAGTATATAAAGCTACCTGAAGAAAATTACAGGTGTTCTATTTGATCCTATTAGTACCACGGTCAGGCAGCTAGACTATTTACATTTAGTACAGTGCGTCCTGCTCACAGTGTTCAGCTAGATCCGTTCCTGTTATCTTCCTACTGACAGGCAGGCTTGTCTGGTTACAGTATATAAAGCTACCTGAAGAAAATTACAGGTGTTCTATTTGATCCTATTAGTACCACGGTCAGGCAGCTAGACTATTTACATTTAGTACAGTGCGTCCTGCTCACAGTGTACAGCTAGATCCGTTCCTGTTATCTTCCTACTGACAGGCAGGCTTGTCTGGTTACAGTATATAAAGCTACCTGAAGAAAATTACAGGTGTTCTATTTGATCCTATTAGTACCACGGTCAGGCAGCTAGACTATTTACATTTAGTACAGTGCGTCCTGCTCACAGTGTTCAGCTAGATCCGTTCCTGTTATCTTCCTACTGACAGGCAGGCTTGTCTGGTTACAGTATATAAAGCTACCTGAAGAAAATTACAGGTGTTCTATTTGATCCTATTAGTACCACGGTCAGGCAGCTAGACTATTTACATTTAGTACAGTGCGTCCTGCTCACAGTGTTCAGCTAGATCCGTTCCTGTTATCTTCCTACTGACAGGCAGGCTTGTCTGGTTACAGTATATAAAGCTACCTGAAGAAAATTACAGGTGTTCTATTTGATCCTATTAGTACCACGGTCAGGCAGCTAGACTATTTACATTTAGTACAGTGCGTCCTGCTCACAGTGTACAGCTAGATCCGTTCCTGTTATCTTCCTACTGACAGGCAGGCTTGTCTGGTTACAGTATATAAAGCTACCTGAAGAAAATTACAGGTGTTCTATTTGATCCTATTAGTACCACGGTCAGGCAGCTAGACTATTTACATTTAGTACAGTGCGTCCTGCTCACAGTGTTCAGCTAGATCCGTTCCTGTTATCTTCCTACTGACAGGTAGGCTTGTCTGGTTACAGTATATAAAGCTACCTGAAGAAAATTACAGGTGTTCTATTTGATCCTATTAGTACCACGGTCAGGCAGCTAGACTATTTACATTTAGTACAGTGCGTCCTGCTCACAGTGTTCAGCTAGATCCGTTCCTGTTATCTTCCTACTGACAGGCAGGCTTGTCTGGTTACAGTATATAAAGCTACCTGAAGAAAATTACAGGTGTTCTATTTGATCCTATTAGTACCACGGTCAGGCAGCTAGACTATTTACATTTAGTACAGTGCGTCCTGCTCACAGTGTTCAGCTAGATCCGTTCCTGTTATCTTCCTACTGACAGGCAGGCTTGTCTGGTTACAGTATATAAAGCTACTTGAAGAAAATTACAGGTGTTCTATCCCAGCTTAGTGCAGCTACAGGCCATTAGTATGTCTGGAAGGCCAAGAAGGAGAGGCAGACAGTCACAAGCCAATAAGAGAGGGCAAGCAGGCTCTGTGTCTAGTGCTGGTCGTGGAGACGGTGCATCCTCATCAGCACGTGGCCATGGGACACGCTTGGCCTTTTTTTCGGCAGCTGGCCGTGTTGAGCCGCAACATGCGGAAGACTTGGTCGAGTGGATGACCAAGCCGTCCTCATCCTCCTCATCCTCTCTCACCCATGCCCAGGGTGCTTTGTCTGGCAGAGCAGCGGCCTCTTCCCTCAGCTCAATGTCATCAGTGACTCCTTCCCTAGCTCCACCATGTCCTCATGAGGATTCCCTCGAACTGTTTGACCACAGTGTTGGGTACATGCTCCAGGAGGATGCCCAGCGTTTGGAAGGCTCTGATGACGATACTGAGCTCGATGAAGGCAGTAACATGAGCACGGACAGAGGGGGTGCCCAAGAAGGACAGCAATCTGGCAGTCATGCTCCCCCTGCTGCAGCATACTGCCAGGTTTGCTCCAGTGATGAGGAGGGAGGGGATGATGAGGTCACTGACTCAACGTGGGTGCCTGATAGGAGAGAGGAGGAGGAGGAAGAGGAGGAGGAGGAGGAGGCGGCGGCACATCACCAACGAGGCAGGATGCCCTCCAGGGGCCAGCCTAAGGGCAGCACATTGACTGCATCACACCCCAAAGCTCCACATGTGCAGGGCGCTGCAATCTCTGCGCGTTATTCAAAAAGTTCTTTGGTGTGGGCCTTTTTTGAGACGAGTGCATCAGATCGCACCGCTGCTATTTGCAACATATGTCTCAAGCGTATCTCGCGTGGCCAAAACATCTCCCGCTTGGGTACCACATGCTTGACCAGACATATGTTGACCTGCCATGCAGTTCGTTGGCAAGCGTATCTAAAAGACCCACACCAAAGAACAAAGAGGATCTCTCCTTGCTCCTCATCAGCTGAGATTTCCAACCCCACTAGACCTTCAGTCCTCTCTGAGACCTGCAGTGAGAGGAATGAAGGTGTAGAATTAGGTGTGTCACAGCCAAGTACTTGTCGGCAATCTGCTTTTGGTACACCGACGTCAGATTGTACCAGGCAAATTTCCCTGCCCCAGCTGCTGCACCGCCGAAAGAAGTTTGCTCCCAGCCATCCACATGCCCAGCGGTTGAATGCTAGCTTGGCAAAATTGCTAGCACTTCAACTGCTGCCTTTTCAGTTGGTAGACTCTGCCCCCTTCCGTGAGTTTGTGGAATGTGCGGTTCCTCAGTGGCAGGTACCCAAACGCCACTTTTTCTCACGGAAGGCGATTCCGGCTCTCTACCGGCATGTGGAAGGCAATGTCCATGCCTCGCTGGACAGGGCGGTCAGCGGTAAGGTGCATATTACCGCTGACTCATGGTCCAGCAGGCATGGACAGGGACGTTACCTAAGTTTCACGGCGCATTGGGTGACTCTGCTGGCAGCTGGGAAGGATGCAGGACAAGGTGCAGTAGTGTTGGAGGTTGTTCCGCCACCACGCCTCCAAAATGCTGATTGTGACACACCTCTCTCCTCCACCCCCTCCTCTTCTTCTTCCTCCATGGCCTCTTCCTCGGAACCAGCGGTGCTCCGTAGGCGTTCAAGGGGCTACGCAAGTACGCAGGCCAAAAGATGCCATGCGGTGCTTGAGCTGGTGTGCTTGGGGGACAGGAGCCACACTGGGGCAGAGGTTTTGTCAGCTCTGCAGGGGCAGGTTCAGAGGTGGTTGACGCCATGCCAACTTAAGGCAGGAATGGTGGTTTGCGACAATGGCACCAACCTCCTCTCTGCCCTCCGACAGGGACAAATGACCCATGTGCCCTGTTTGGCTCACGTCCTTAACTTGGTGGTGCAGCGGTTCTTGGGCAGGTACCCGGGCTTACAGGATGTCCTGAGGCAGGCCAGGAAAGTCTGTGTGCATTTCCGCCGGTCATATAATGCCAGTGCTCGGCTGACGGACCTCCAAAAGGAGTTTAACCTGCCCAAGAACCGCCTAATCTGTGACATGCCCACCAGGTGGAACTCAACGTTGGCCATGCTGCAGCGGCTGCACACGCAGCAGAGGGCCATCAATGAGTACCTGTGCGACTATGGCACCAGGACAGGGTCAGGGGAGCTTGGTTTTTTTTCCCCACGCCAGTGGGCCATGATCAGGGATGCATGCACTGTCCTGTCACCATTTGAGGAGGCCACGAGGATGGTGAGCAGTGACAGTGCATGCATCAGTGACACTGTCCCCCTTGTCCACCTGTTGGAGCACACGCTGCGTGGAATAATGGACAGGGCACTTGAGGCAGAACAGAGGCAGGAAGAGGAGGACTTCCTTAGCTCTCAAGGCCCCCTTTATCCAGACAGTGTTCCTGCGTGCCCGCCGATCACACAGGAAGAGGACGAGGAGGAAGAGGAGGAGGAGGAAGATTGTGTCAGTATGGAGGTGGAGCCTGGCACTCAGCATCAGCAGCAGTCTTTAAGGGATCAGTCCCAAGAAACACATGGACTTGTACGTGGCTGGGAGGAGGTGGCTGCGGACCATGTCGTTCTTAGTGACCCAGAGGACTCCGGACCGAATGCCTCAGCAAACCTACGCTGCATGGCCTCCCTGATCCTGCAAAGCCTGCGTAAGGATCCTCGTATTCGTGGTATCAAGGAGAAGGACCAATACTGGCTGGCAACCCTCCTTGATCCACGTTACAAGGGTAAGGTTGCGGACCTTATCTTGCCATCGCAGAGGGAGCAGAGGATGAAACATCTTCGGGAGGCCTTGCAGAAAGGTCTGTGCAACGCGTTCCCAGAGACTGGGAGGTTACAAACTCCTGTTTCTGGACAACGTGTTGCTGAGGCTTCGGTCAGTCAAAGAAGGAGCGGTGGAGAAGGTGGCCGTCTGACCGATGCGTTCAGACAATTTTTTGGTCCGCAGCCCCAAGGTATGATCGGTTCCAGCAACCATCGCCAGCGTCTGTTTTACATGGTGCAGGAATACCTAGGGGCAAGATCAGACTTGGACACCTTTCCCACCGAAAATCCTCTGGGTTACTGGGTCTTGAGGATGGATCACTGGCCTGAGCTTGCACAGTATGCAATTGAGCTACTGGCCTGTCCTGCATCCAGCGTTCTTTCGGAACGCACATTCAGTGCTGCTGGAGGCGTGGTAACCGATCACAGGGTGCGTCTGTCCACCGACTCGGTCGATCGGCTGACCTTCATAAAAATGAATGAGTCTTGGATCACCACCAGCTACCAAGCACCTGATGCTGATGTAACCGAATAATTTTTTTTGAAATCTCAGATCCCTTCAAAGACTGCCTATGCTGATGCTGAGTGACTATCCCTGAGTAATTATCCTCTTCCTCCTCAATCATCACGCTGATAGCTTGTAAGAACATTTTTGGTTCTGGGCGCCACCACCAGTGCCTAAGGCACAATTTTTCAGCCCCTGTTTAACAGGGGCGTGTAATTACAATTTTTGATGTAATACTTTGCAGCAGGGCTCGTTCCTGCATTCCAACTAGAGTGTCTGTGAGGGGTTGCAGTGTTGTGGCACCAGCACCAGTGCCTAAGGCCCAATTTTTCTGCCCCTGTCTAACAGGGGCGTGTAATTACAATTTTTGATGCAATACTTTGCAGCAGGGCTCGTTCCTGCGTTCCAACTAGAGTGTCTGTGAGGGGTTGCAGTGTTGTGGCACCAGCACCAGTGCCTAAGGCCCAATTTTTCTGCCCCTGTCTAACAGGGGCGTGTAATTACAATTTTTGATGCAATACTTTGCAGCAGGGCTCGTTCCTGCGTTCCAACTAGAGTGTCTGTGAGGGGTTGCAGTGTTGTGGCACCAGCACCAGTGCCTAAGGCCCAATTTTTCTGCCCCTGTCTAACAGGGGCGTGTAATTACAATTTTTGAAGCAATACTTTGCAGCAGGGCTTGTTCCTGCGTTCCAACTAGAGTGTCTGTGAGGGGTTGCAGTGTTGTGGCACCAGCACCAGTGCCTAAGGCCTAATTTTTCAGCTCCTGTTCAACAGGGGCATGTAATTACAATTCTTGATCTAATATTTCACAGCAGGGCCCTGTGAGGGCTTACAGTGTTGTGGCCACAGCAACACCTAAGGCCCAAATTTCTGCTGAGTATATAGGGCAGGACCCTACTTTCAAACATCTAACTTACAAACGACTCCTACTTGCAAACGGAAGGAGACAACAGGAAGTGAGATGAAATCTACCCCTAGGAAGGGAAATTCTTTCCTGTAAGAGTTAATATGGGAAAACAATTTCTCCTTTCCACTGATGCTTTCCAATCCTTGTTCCACAAAAAAACCCAAATTTTCAAAAAACATTTTTCATTGGGACAAAAAAGTGAGGTGAAATCTTCTGAAGAGGAGGAAAGACAGCAAAACAAATGTCACAGGGGTGATAACCCTTCCCTATGTTTTCCAAAAAGCTTAGAAAAGATTTTTTGGCTGGAGCTAAACACGTTAAAAATGTTCAAAATTACAAACAGATTCTACTTAACAACAAACCTACAGTCCCTGTCTTGTTTGCACCGCCTGTATACTGCTGTTCAGAGTATATAGGGCCTGGTGGCCCCACACCTTTCCTTATTTTAATTTGGGTGCGGGGTTCCCCTTAATATCCATACAAGACCCAAAGGGCCTGGTAATGGACTGGGGGGTACCCATGCCGTTTGTCTCACTGATTTTCATCCATATTGCCATGACCCGACATGACATTAAACCCGCAAGCAGTTTTAAATGAGATTTTTTCCTTTAAAAATGACATTTGGTGCAGGGACTGTTCTAAACATGGGAAACACGCGTCACTTTACAGGCATACTATAGACACCCCCCAGGTACGATATTTAAAGGAATATTTCACTTTTTTTTTTTTTACTTTAAGCATCATTAAAATCACTGCTCCCGAAAAAACGGCCGTTTTTAAAAGTTTTTTTTGCATTGATACATGTCCCCTGGGGTAGGACCCGGGTCCCCAAACCCTTTTTAGGACAATACCATGCAAATTAGCCTTTAAAATGAGCACTTTTGATTTCGAACGTTCGAGTCCCATAGACGTCAATGGGGTTCTAACGTTCGTGCGAACTTTCGGTCCGTTCGCGGGTTCTGGTGCGAACCGAACCGGGGGGTGTTCGGCTCATCCCTACTAGTGACCAATCAATTCAGTCCAGAGGCTATCAGAGCGATCAGGTGACCGGGAGTCCTGGGTTCCAGATTGTTAGTACGAGACCCGGGGGTCTTGGGGAGAGCCTGGTCTCTATGCTGGGAGTACGCTTTGCAGCACAGAGGTACACAGATATGCAGCCTCATGGATAAAGACCCACTTCCATGAGGCTGCATATCTGTGTACTGTCAGTGGGAAGGGGTTAATACTATTCTTTGTCTTATGCTCACCCTAGAGGGCATTGGAATACACTGAACTGGTTATTTTATATAGTTACTTGCATCTCTTATATTTGGAAAAACCTTTACAGATTTAAAGATGTAATGTTTACAGAGCTGCATTCATTTTATATTTGTCTAGTGTTCAGCTTTAAATTCTGCAATACATGATGTTTATTTAAAGGTAATGTTACCCCAGCATTTCATATTCCTGATAGGTGTCTGTTGAACCAAGTACTTTTGTTAAAAAGTATCTTATTATCTTTGCTTTGCTTCCTTTGTGTAAATTACCTGGTGATCCTGTCAGTCCCCCTGCTTTCCTATCTCGAACTGACCACACTAGGCATGAGAGCACATCCAGCTCTGTGTGGTCCGTTTTCTGGCTGTGCTGGGAGAAGAGCATGCCTGTCCTCCAATGATCAGACTTGTGCTGACACCCCCCCCCTGCAGTCGTTCACTGGAAAGATCAATGTACTGCTGTTTCTCCACCCCCAGCTCTCAAAGGTGCTTTGAGATTTTGGTGTTTACAAGTTTAAAACCCTAGAGAATAAAATGGCGGTCATTGCAATACTTTTTTTCACACCGTATTTGCGCAGCGGTCTTACAAGCGCACTTTTTTGGAAAAAATATTGTTTTGAATAAAAAAATAAAACAGTAAATGTAAAGTTAGCCCATTTTTTTTATATTGTGAAAGATAATGTTATGCCAAGTAAATTGATACCCAACATATCACGCTTCAAAATTGCGCCCGCTCGTGGAATGGCGTCAAACTTTTACCCTTAAAAATCTCCATAGGCGACATTTAAAAAAATTCTACAGGTTGCATGTTTTGAGTTACAGAGGAGGTCTAGGGCTAGAGTTATTGCTCTTGCTCTAACGATCGCGGGCAAATCGAGGAAAGCTGGAAGCCGCACAGCGTACAAAAACAGCTGACGCGTTTCACACTCACGATGAGTGCTTATTCATAGCTCCTCTAACGATCGCGGCAATACCTCACATGTGTGGTTTGACCACCGTTTTCATATGCGGGCGCTACTCACGTATGCGTTCGCTTTTGTGCGTGAGCTCGTCGGGACGGGCGCTTTAAAAAAAAAAAATTCTTTCTTATTTATTTTCTTTGATTTTATTTATTTTTTCACTGTTTAAAAAAAAAAAAAAAAATTGGGTCACTTTTATTCCTATTAAACATCCCTTGTAATAGAAAAAAGCATGACAGGTCCTCTTAAATATGAGATCTGGGGTCAAAAAGTCCTCAGATTTCATATTTGGAGTAGAATGCAATAAAAAAAAAAAAAAAATGTTGTCATTTGAAAAAATGACATTGAAAAAATGGCCCTTTAAGACGTATGGGCGAAAGTGACGTTATGACGTCGCTTCCGCCCTGCTATGATATGGAGACGGGTGGGGGGGCCATCTTAGCCTCACTCATCTCCATACCCAGCCACGACAAGGACCCGATCGCTTTCGCCGCTATCGACGGCTCCGGTAAGCGGCGGGAGGGGGGGCCCCTCTCCCGCCGCTGATAACGGTGATCTTGCGCCGAATCCGTCGCAGAGACCACCATTATCGTAAACAAGACCAGCTCCTGAAGAGATGCTGCTGTTACCGAGATATCCATCTTCAAAGTGCCGACGTATATGTACAGGAGCCGGTCGGCAAGTGGTTTAACTCAGAAGTTTTTTCTCAGATCAGTTCTTGGCAGTTCTCAGAGGAAAATGATGTCCTCTGCAGCCTGCTTATGAATCCGAGACCTACTGTTCTCAGAGGGAGAACAGAGGAGAAGTTTTTCCTACATATGTATATTGTTTATATTAATTTTTAACCCACTGGTGCTGATATATAGGAAGACAGAAGTCTTCTTCCTCAAATCACACCAGCTTATCTCTCAGATTCTCCACCTATGAGCTGGAGAATCTGGGAGGCCATTACAATTTCAGTGTAACGGCCAGTGAGATCTTCAGAGCTCACTTTCATAAACTGGCCTTTTGTAACAGATAGAACATATTGCTCCTCTCATCTCTGCTACATAAACTGGTACACATGGGAGGTCAGCTGTGATCCTGAGGAGTTTCATAAATGGACACCTAAGCCCCTTATGCAGCTGAGAATGGAGATTATGTGCTCTTATAAAAACTATTTAGAAAAAATACTGGTATTTTTTTATGCACTAAAGTTTTTTTCTGTCAGTTCTATTTTAAACTGTATGGGTTGTTTTACAAGGTGTGGGTTCACATGTACTTTAAATCTCAACTTTAATTCACAATTACCTCCTTTATGTAATTTGGTCATTTGATTAATTAACACAAATAAATTGTAAAACTGATGTTAATTAACCACTTCAATACAAGGCACTTAGACACCTTCCTGCCCAGACCAATTTTCAGCTTTCAGCGCTGTCGCAGTTTGAATGACAATTGCGCGGTCATCCAACACTGTACCCAAACTGAATTTTTATCATTTTGTTCCCACAAATAGAGCTTTCTTTTGGTGGTATTTGAGCGGTTTTTATTTTTTGCGAAACAGATAAAAAAAGACCGAAAATTCTGAAAAAAATAAAAGTTTTGCTTTTGTTTTTGTTTAAAAATTTTGTAAATAAGTAAGTTTTCTCCTTCACTGATGGGGCGGCACTGATGGGCACTGATAAGGCGGCAGCGATGAGGTGGCACCAATGAGCGGGCACTGACGGGCACTGACGATGGGCACTGATATGCGGCACTGATGGGCACTGGTAGGCGGCACTGATGGGTGGCACTGATATGCAGCACTGATGGTCATTGATAGGCGGCACTGATGGGCACTTATGGGTGGCACTGGTGGGCACTGATGGGCACTGTTAGGCAACACCTATGGGCACTGAAAGGCTGCACAGATGGGTTCTTATGGGTGGCACTGATGGGCACTGATAGGCGGCACTGCTGGGCACTGATAGGCGGCACTGCTGGGCACTGATAGGCGGCACTGATGGGCACTGATACGTGGCACTGATGGGCACTGATACGTGGCACTGATATGCGGCACTGATGGGCACTGATGGGCACTGATACGTGGCACTGATATGTGGCACTGATGGGCACTGATGGGCACTAATACGTGGCACTGATATGTGGCACTGATACGTGGCACTAATACGTGGCACTGATGGGCACTGATACGTGGCACTGATACATGGCACTGATGGGCACTGATACGTGGCACTGATACGCGGCACTGATGGGCATCCCTGGTGGCACTGGCAGTGGTAGGCATGGGAGTGGGCACTGATTGGCAGCTGCCTGGGCATTGATTGGCAGCTGCCTTTGCACAGATTAGTATTTCCCTGGGGGTCTAGGGGGCATACCTGGTGGTCCAGTGTGGCTGGTTTCCCTGGTGGTCCTGGGCGGCTTCCCTGGTGGTCCTGGGCGGCTTCCCTGGTGGTCCTGGGTAGGATCCGAGGGGGGGCTGTGCTGATAAACAATCAGCACAGACCCCCCCTGTCAGGAGAGCAGCCGATCGGCTCTCCTCTACTCACGTCTGTCAGACGCGAGTGAGGAAAAGCCGATCACCGGCTCTTCCTATTTACATCGTGATCAGCCGTGATTGGACATGGCTGATCACGTGGTAAAGAGTCTCCGTCAGAGACTCTTTACCTAGATCAGTGTTGCGGGGTGTCAGACTGACACCCCGCAACAACGATAGCCGCGATGCGCGCCCCCGGGGGCGCGCAGCGGCTCAATATCCTGAGGACGTCATATGACATCCAGTCAGGATATTGAAACCACTTTGCCGACGTCATTCTGCTATATGGCGGGCGGCAAGTGGTTAAACATCGTAATTTGATTGATTAAACTTATACCAAAATGCCCTGGTGCTAAAAAGGTAGGGGATTGTGGAGTAGAGTTGCCACCTGTCTGGGATATACTCGGACAGTCCGGGTTTTGAATCATGTGTCCGGGTTTGAGTCCAGCTGAATCCCAGACACATTATTCAGACAGAAATGTGTCTCCGAACATGGCTTGACAGGAGGGTGAGGGGGCACTATGTGCCGCACTACTATTCTCTTTGGAGCGCCGAAAGGTGTCCCAGCTCTGTTACAATCCTACAGTGTATACAAAACAAACAAACAAACAAAAAAATGACTGTGCGTTGCTAAAGTGTTTGGGTTTGGCTTGAAGAAAATGTGGCAACCCTATTGTGGAGGCCTATATGGTTATATAGTCTGGTCTCACATTGTAGCACCCCCTTCAATAGGACTGTAAAAGCAGTTGCTTAAACAGTAAAGTGATATCTTTGCAGTGTTTGCTAACAAATACATCTTTAGAGGTAGTCATGGATGCAACCTGCTATGTACTTCCTCCCGAGCTTCTATTTATGTAGCTGTTATCTAACGTGTTCAATTAGATGACAAACAGGGAAGTCTGAAAGCTAGCTGTTATTTTCCTGAGATACAGTTGGAAAAAACAAGTCCTTCCCTGAAAGAAATACACCTGAAAGTGATCTACCTAATTTATCTTACAATACAAAATAAATAAATAACGAAAAACATTACATACATATCTTGTTTGCTTTATAAACCTTTATCAAATATATAATTTGCTGTATAAAACTTGACTTGGGATCAGTCAGATAGAAGGGAAGGGGTTTTAGACAGCCCTATATTACAAATAATGTAATGGGAAATCTTGCAATGTTAAAGCAGGCTGTACAAGAACTGCTTACTTAACTGATAGCATAATGGCTTGTTGACACTTGCGTCAATGCCCTGTGTTTAAGTGGCATTTAACTACTTCAATACAGGGCACTTACACCCCCCTTCCTGCCCAAGCCAATTTTCAGCTTTCATCGATGTCGCTGTTTAAATGATAATTGCGCGGTCATGCTACACTGTACCCAAACAGAATTTTTATAATTTTGTTCCCACAAATAGAGTTTTCTTTTGGTGGTATTTGATCACCTCTGCGTTTTTTATTTTTTGCTAAACAAATAAAAAATGTTTTCTTTTGTTTCTGTTATAAAATTTTGTAAATAAGTAAGTTTTCTCCTTCACTGATGGGCACTGGTAAAGCGCCATTGACGGGCACTGATAAGGCGGGCACTGATGAGGTGGCACCAATGAGGTGGCATCAGTGGGCACTGATGGTGGGCACTGATAGGTGGCACTGATATGCAGCACTGATGGGCACTCATGGGTGGCACTGATAGGTGACACTTATGGGCACTGAAATGCTGCACCGATGGGTATTTATGGGTGGCACTGATAGGTGGCACTAATGGGCACTGATACATGGCACTGATAGATTTCATTGTTAGGCATCACTGATGGCACTGGCAGGCACTGGGAATGGGCACTGATTGGCAGCTGCCTGGGCACTGATTGGCATTTCCCTGGTGGTCTAAGGTGGCATACCTGGTGGTCCAGTGTGGTGCAAACCCTGGTGGTCCTGGCGGCATCCTGGTGGTCCTGGGTGGGCATTCAAGGGGGAGCTGCACTAATAAACAATCAGCACAGCCCCCCCCTGTCAGGAGAGCAGCTGATCGGCTCTCCTCTATTCGCGTCTGTCAGAGGCAAGTGAGGAAAAGCCGATCAACGGCTCTTCCTATTTACATTGTGATCAGCCCTGATTGTTCATGTGGTAAAGAGCCTCCGTCAGAGGCTCTTTACCAAGATTGGTGTAGCGGTGTGTCAGACTGACATACCGCACCACCGATCGCCGCGATGCGCGCCCCCACGGGCGCACGAGATCGGTCGTTCTGGAGGGCCGTCATATGACGTCTACCGACAACGAGAGCCACAACCGCCCAACCGTCATTTGACAGCTAGCATGTGGAAAGTGATTAAAGTGATTGTAAAGTCTGTTTTTTTTCTATAAAAATAATAAACGTGTTACCTGCCTTGATGGTTTTCAACACTTCAAAAACACAAGAAAAACATGTAAAAAAACACATCATAAGCACTATAGGTATGGTAACACACCCGTGCCGTTACTTCAGAGCCCTGTGCGGCTCCCGCACACATGCATGCGAGTGACGTCATCGTTGCTCTGGCCAGTCACAGAGTCGGGGTCCGCGAATCCGGAAGCAAGACGGGGGAAGATGGAAGCTGTCTCCAGCGATGACATTGCATCACTGGAAAGCTTTGTTTTCAGGTATGTTTCACATAATGTGCTAGTATGCGATGCATACTAGCACATTATGCCTTGCCTTGCAGGTAAGAAAAAAAAATCCAGCGGATTACAACTGTATTAAGCATATTATCTTTTTTTTCTTAACAGGTGCTTGCTTTGAAGTTTTATCCACTTTAAGGTATCTACCGTCAGATTGTCATAATAAATATATGCATGCCTAAAAAACGGTGTATCAACTAGAGAGGTGCTTTTCAACCACCTGACTGTGGCGTGATACTTGGTCCTGGTCACCTTTATCCTGTGCCTCCAACAAGCAGCAGATCCTTTAACCTCCTACATTGCCTCTAGGCTCCCATAGTCCCCCAACCTCCCATAGTGGCCCACAATGCCCCTCAATCTCCCACAGGCCGCCTAAGAGCCCTCAGCCCCCACAGCGCCCCTCAATCTCTCACAGTGCTGCCCAGTCTCCTATAGTGCCAATCAGCCCCTTGCAGTGTCCCCCCCAGCTTGCTGCAGAGTATCCAGTACCCCCTAGTGCCTCCAACCTCCAAATGTGTCACAAAATGCCCCCCCAGCTCCCACAGTGCCTTCCAGACTCAAACAGTGCCCCTGCAAAGCCCTCGGCCTCCTAGACAGACTTTCAGCCCCCTCCAGAGATCTTACGCTTTACAGTTGGGTAGGAAGGGACCTGATCTCAAAAAGGTTGAGAACCACTGAATTAGAGGTATACACAGAACTCCCCAGGACAGGGTTTTCATTTGCTTTTCTCTCCAGAAGAGTTAGCTGTGTTCCTAAATATATGACACCGGTCAGTACAGCTTTTTACCCATTGACTTGCTACAAAGAAGTTACAATGCTAAAAGTTGCATCTAGCTTTGTGCGTTACTGTAAGTTTAATGCTGTATATTTCACTGCGTTACTGCACGTTTAAGGCCATATATTTCATTGCATTACTGCGCGTTTAACGCCATATATTTAATTGCGTTACTGCACGTTTAATACCATATAGTTATAGATGGTGGAACATGACTGCCAATTGTTTATCAGTGTTATCCCCTCTCTGTAGGATCATGTTATTCTCTTCCTCAACCTCAGAACCAACATCAGAATTAAATAATGTCTGTGCATCCTCAAGAAGCAAATGGCTGATGCTGTGTTCAAATAATTCAGCTGACTCCTCCGTGCATGATGGTGGGGCTATGGCAGGAGTAGCTGTGGACAAGGAGGCAGAATAGGCCACTCTGGCAACTGCGGTGGGCTGTAAACTAGTGTCAGCTTGGGATGAGGAGGATGAGGATGGTTTAGTAAGCCAGTCCACCACCTCCTCTGCATGCTGTGGCTGGATAGCATGGTCAACATCAGTAAAAAATGACAAAGGTGCCCTGCCTGAGGACGGACCACATCCACCCTTGCTTGTGGACACAGATACTGCTGGCCCCCTCATTGTGGCATGGGAACATCTGCCTCTCCGTTTTGGCCTCCCAGACATGATTGGCCTATTACACTTATTTATTAGATAATAGGAAATGGGTGATTGGATGCACTTTATTTAAGGAAATGTGGTATTTGGTGCACTATAAACTGTGTACAATTGAGCCGCTGGCACGGCAGTCCCCAATTGTACACAGTTAATAGTGCACCAAAGTTGAGAAACAAGTTTGAAACAAGTTGAGAAACTAAAAAAAAAAAAAAAAATTGAATAAAAAAGGGGGAACTGCGGCTGACAATTTAAAAAAGGGGGCAGGAGAGCAACATTAATAATAATGAAAAAAAAGGCAGTGCCAAAAAAAAATAAACAATTGGGGACTGCCGCTGATACAAATTGAAAAACGAAAAAAAAAATTATATATATAAGACAAACTGTGGCTGACAATTTAGAAAAAGGGGGCAGGGGAACAAAATAATGATAAAAAAAGACATAGCGGCAAAAAAATAAAAGTAAAATGTGGTGTTTGGTGCACTATAAACTTTAGTTCAATTGGGGACTGCCGTTGACACAAACTGCAAAACTCATTAGGGTGTATTGCTGAACACTTTAATAGGCTTTAATTTCACACCCATTTTTATCTTTTCTGAAAAGGGGGACAAAAGAAAAATAAATTAGGGAGGAAAAAGAAGGATGATAAAAGGGGGAAAGAGAAAGTGAAAAAATGAAAAGGGGGAGGAGAAAAGGATGAGGGAAAGAAAATAAGGAAAAAGGAGGGGAAGGGAAAATGTGAGGGAGAGGGGAAAAGGGAAGGGGGGGGGGTTAATGCCCTGTACACACAAGCGGACTTTTCGACCAGACTGGTCCGACGCACCGAATCCGGCGGACAATCCGACCATGTGTGGGCTTCATCTGACCTTCAGCGGACTGTTTCTATCGAAAATCTGACGGACTTTAGATTTGGAACATGTTTCAAGTCTTTACGTCGAAACTCCGCCGGACCCAGTTCCTATCAAGAAATCTGCTCGTCTGTATGCTAGTCCGACGGACGAAAACCGACGCTAGGGCAGCTATTGGCTACTGGCTATGAACTTCCTTATATTATTCCAGTCGTACGTCATCACGTACGAATCCATCAGACTTTGGTGTGATCGCGTGTAGGCAAGTCCGTTCGTTCGAAAGTTCGTCGGAAGTCTGTCAAAAGTCCGTCGGAAGTCCGTCGGAAAGACTGTCGGACCCTTTGTAGCTAGAGTTTCTGAGTTTCCTGGAGTTCTTCTTCAGAATCAAAATCAGAATACTTTATTAATCCCAAAGGGAAATGATTGTTTTATTCTTTAAAGCTAATATAAAAGTTTAGCCATTGGGTTTACATCTACGTTAAGCCAGAATTCTGGTTTAACCACTTCAGCCCCGGAGGATTTGGACGCAGTATGACCGGGCCATTTTTTTGCGATACGGCACTGCGCCGCTTTAACTGATAATTGCGCGGTCGTGCGACATTGCACCCAAACAAAATTGACGTCCTTTTTTTTCCCACAAATAGAGATTTCTTTTGGTGGTATTTGATCGCCTCTGTGGTTTTTATTTTTTGCGCTATAAACAAAAAAAGAGTGACAATTTTGGAAAAAAAAACAAAAAAAAAACATATTTTGTACTTTTTGCTGTAATAAATATCCCCATTTAAAAAAAAAAAAAAAAAAGCTAATTAAAGCAATAAGCGTATATTGATTGGTTTGCGCAAAGGTTAAAGTGTATACAAAATAGGAGATCGATTTATAGCATTTTTATTATTCTTTTTCTTTTTTTACTAGTAATTTTTATCGTGACTGCGACATTATGGCGGACACATCGGACAATTTTGACACATTTTTGAGACCATTGGCATCTATACAGCGTTCAGTTCTATAAAAATGCATTGATTACTGTAAAAATGTCACTAGCAGTGAAGGGGTTAACACTAGGGGGCGATTAAGGGGTTAACTGTGTTCCCTGGGAGGTGATTCTAACTGAAGGGGGAGTTGACTGACTGGAGGAAGTGACAGATCGTGGTTCCTAATAGGAACACACGATCTGTCATTCCTCTCAGAACAAAACATGGATTTGTGTGTTTACACACACACTTCCGTGTTCTGTCCCTCCTGCTCGCGATCGCTTGTGGCCGGCGGTCATCACGACCATCGGCCACAAGCATCGGCACCCATGCCTGCTATCCCGATCCCGCGAGCCGACATATAGCTACGACGGTTCCCGGGATCGTGCCGACCTGCCGCAGTACAATGATGGTATAGTATAATAAACATAGAGGAGACCCAGAGTAATCTTGACATACACTATATTGTCAAAAGTATTGGACAGCCCCTCAAAATCATTTAGTGGAGGGAGGATTATGGTGTGGGTTTGTTTTTCAGGGGTTGGGCTTTGCCCCTTAGTTTCAGTGAAGGGTAAACTTAAGGCGTCAGCATAACAAGACATTTTGGACAATTTCATGCTCCCAACTTTGTGGGAACAGTTTATGGATGGCCCCTTCCTGTTCCAACATGACTGCGCACCAGTGCACAAAGCAAGGTCCATAAAGACATGGATGAGCGAGTTTGGGGTGGAGGAACTTGACTGGCCTGCACAGAGTCTATGAGTAAGCACCAGTAGCCATGGTGTGAAACATGTTAGCTGTTCATTCCATCTCTTGCTGTATGGTTTTTAACTAATAAAGAAATTATTGTTGGAGTGCAGCCATCCGGACTGAATTTCTCTCTACATGGGTAAACTCAATATTGAACCCTACAGACTAAGACAGCAATGCCATTTAAGTTCATGCGCGTGTAAAGGCAGGTGTCCCAACACTTTTGGCAATATAGTGTACTTGGAAGTGGTAATACTATATTTGGAATATTTTATTGTGGACCTACAGTATACCTAACATTCACATTAAATATGAATCAATATCGCACACATCAGCATTACTTCATTACATTATTACCTTTTCCTGATGCACCATGGCAGCACACACATTGGGTGACTCCACCTCCACTACCTGATAGGACTGGTTAGCTATAAGATTTGAAGAGGAGTCCACCTCTGTATTCTGCTTTTTTTCCTTACCTGTTTGGAATGACCGGTTAAAGCTTGGAACCCCTTACCTCTTCGCCCCAGCTAGGACTGTACAAGTCTCTAAATGAGCTTTATGCAGGGAACCCCACTCTGATGGTCTAAGTGGTATGTTACAATCCTTTACATTTTACAAACCTTAAACAGGTTTAGCCTAATTGCAGCGGTCTCCACCTCTTACCTTTTTCATATTCCTGCTTTCCTATTTCACTTCTCCTGTCCGTTTACATGATCCTTTCTGCCTTTATTTTTTGCTGTTTTACGCCCCTTGGCACGCTGAGCGCTGTAGTCCCTCAGCTTCCTTGCCCTTCTCACCGTGGAGGTCGGATCGGCCCCATGGCGCGACCGGAAGTGACAAAGGTGGCTTATGCCGTTGCCAGTCTCCAAGATGGCACCAGACGCCGCAAATTGCTACGGCGTATGCGTGGCTCTGACGTCAGTCCGCAGCAATGGCGGTCTATTTAGAAACGGCATTTTTCATACCACAGGCAGCCTCTCTGAAAATAAAAGCATACCCTGGACCTTGGTGCTTCTCCTGCTATTGCTGCCTTGCTGCCATAATACTGACCTCTGTCACCTGGTAAGATTTGTTCATTCAATCTCCCCCTTTCAGACTACCTATCCTCTGCATCTCTGTTTAAAGCTAAATCTCCTTCACAGTTACACTCTATCCTTTACTATGGAGGCCGCTGCTCAAGCAAACCATCCACGGACTATAAGGTAAGGGAACGTACATGGGGTAAGTAGTGAAGAGGAGAAAAGAGCCATGCCACTAATATCATCTCATCCTGGTAGTTCTGGCAGGTCGTCAAGGTCATCACACTCTAAACGCAAAGAACTTTTGCCTTCAAGACACTCTCATTCCCGGAGAAGCCGGTCAAGAACCTCCTCCCATCACCACAGAGAGTTGGCATCATCCCACTAACCTCGAGACGACCACCATACCTGTCCTGCGGCTAATGCCTGCTTGGTCCGTGGGGCACAAGCTCTGCCTAGTAAATTAGTGTGCCAAACCTGCCTTGACGAGGCAACCTGTGATAAAGAATCGGATGCAAGGGAAGTGTCCAACATAATAAGAGAGTCAGTAAAGGAATCTTTTCTGCAGGTGGCAACATCCGAACCGATTAGACAAACTACATCGGCTTCAACTTCTTATATTCCTCATGATCAAGAGGACTCACCAGAAGAGGATGAAACTCCAATGCCCACCTCATTTGATTTCGCACTAATAGATCCTTTCGTGAAATTGGTGAAAGAGGCGATCGGTTGGGAAGAAGAGAATGATGCCCCACTCAAACTAAGGAAATATTTTCCTAACCTGAAAAAGGATCCAGAAACGTTCCCATTTACTGAAGAACTCAAGGAGTTAATAAAGGATGAATGGCAAAAGCCAGATAAAAAAATGTGGTCTGAATAGGCTAGCCAAACATTATCCACTAAGAGAACCAACGGTAAAAACCTCTCATCTCGGCTCCAGTAATAGATTCCTCATTAATGCAACTGGCACGACATGAAACTCTGCCGATTGAGGATGCCGTAACATTCAGAGACATAATGGATCGAAAAATAGACCTCGATCTTAAAAAAGCCTACTCAGCGGCAGGAGGTGCCTGCAGGCAGCAGTTGGCAGAGCTATCACTAGCTGGACATCCAACATTGAAAAATTATTGCTGGAAGCAGCGGACCAAGAAAAAATCGTATCTGCTCTGCAGGAACTCAGCCTAGCAGGAGATTTCCTGGCAGAGGCGTCGGTTGATATAATAAGATCTTCAGCAAGAGCGATGTTGGCCTCGGTAATGTCCAGGAGGGCGCTATGGTTAAAACCCTGGGTAGCAGATGCGACCTCCAAATCCAGTTGGTGTAGAATTCTCTAAGACGGAACCAACCTGTTCGTTCCTAAGCTAGATTCCGCAATCTCGAAAGTCACGGGGGGTAAATCGGGTCTCATGCCTTCTGATAAAAGACCCAAACAACAAAAAAACCCACCTTTTAGACGTCACCTGCCTGAAAGATACAGAGAAGCTAAGTCTTATAGACCAGGGAAGGAATTCAAATGGAACTGGCGAAACCCCCAAACATCCTTTATGAGGGTGCAAAAGTCCAAAGCCCCCAATTCGGGAGACCAGCAAAAGTCAGTTTGATGGCACGCACACCCAGTCCGCGATAGTAGGAGCGAGGTTGAGTCTATTTGCTCAGGTATGGACAGAGTATATAAAAGACCCCTGGATGATATCCACCATCCAAGTGGGTCACAGATGGACATTCAAACACAAACTCCCCAAGGATCACTACAGAGTTACCAAACTACCATCATCTCTCCCGAAGCGAAAACTTCTAATCAATTATATCCTGGAATTACTACAAAAACAGGCAATGGTAGAAGTTCCACGGGATCAGTGGGGTGCAGGTTTTTATTCTCCACTTTTTCTAGTAACAAAGAAGACGGGAGACTTGAGGCTGGTGCTAGATTTAAAGAGCCTCAACGAAACAATTCTAGTTGAATCCTTCAAAATGGAGAGCCTCCAATCCATATTACTATCAGTGGGAACAAAAGATTGGATGCTGTCGGTCGATTTGTCCGACGCCTATCTGCATATCCCCGTGCACCAAACCTTCCAGAAATACCTACGCTTCGCAATAGGTCACCAGCACTTTCAGTTCCAGAGCCTCCCATTCGGGATATCAACGGCTCCCAGAACCTTTACAAAGGTCTTACTCCCGGTAATAGCATATCTGAGGGAAAAAGGACTGAGAGTCCTTCACTATCTCTACAACATTCTCCTCCTGGCCGACAGTCAACAAATCCTGCTTCAACATCGAACAATACTAATTTCCACACTTCAACAGTTCAGATGGATAATAAACTGGAAAAAGAGCAGCCTGGTCCCAACACAAAAAATGGTTTTCTTAGGTGCCCAACTGGACACCAACTCCAACACGGTTGGACTTCCCCAAGAGAAGATAAGGCCATTGGTTCACAAAATAAAGAGGCTCTTGGAGGCAGAGTACCTACCTGCCAGAACATGCCTAAGCATCTTGGGCTCAATGTCTTCCATCTTCCTGATGGTCCAATGGTCTTAGTGGAACTCAAAGACCTTCCAAAATTCATTACTAAGACAGTGGAATGGGTCATCAATGAACCAGCGGATAATTATCAACCAGGCGGTGAAAAAGTCAGCATGGTGGTGGACACTAGTCAGCAACCTAAGTCGCTGTCGTCCCATAGTCCCCCACGACCAGAAAAAATCATGACAGATGCCAGCCTTCAGGGGTGGGGAGCACATTATCAACAACAAGGGACACAGGGCATAGTCTCAAACATATTGGAGCTTAGGGCCGCCTGGCAAGCCCTCTTAACTTTCGGACTATCTCTTTCAGGGAAGAGCGTTCTCTTACGCATGGACAATACAGTGGCTGTGAACTACATTTACAGACAAGGGGGCACCAGGAGCAACACGCTCATGGAAGAAGTTTGCCCTATACTCGAATGGGCCCAAGTTCACCTGATGGACTTGAAAGCAATATATGTTCCGGCAGTACAGAACCAACTCGCGGACGATCTAAGCAGGATATTCATATCGAACAACGAGTGGTCTCTCAGTCCTCAAGCCTTTGCTCTCCTTACTCGCAGATGGGGTATTCCCGATATAGATCTGGCGGCAACTCCAGAGAACAAATGTCCCCGATTCCTAGCGAGAGCTGCCTATCCAACGGCGGAAGGGGTCTTCACCAACCATGGAAATTTCACCTAGGATATATATTTCCTCCGATTCCACTAGTAGCCAGATTTATAGCCAGGCTGAGGAACTCGACATCTACAGTCATAGCCGTGTTGCCATTTTGGCCAAGGAGGCCAAGGTTCGCGACCGTCTGGCATCTGAGCACAGAAGACCCGTTACCGCTGCCTAGAGAAAGGACTAGGTTCGAGCACTCTCAAAGTTCAGGTCTCTGCCCTGTCTGCCATGATGGGAATAAGATGGGCTCTAAATCCCCTCATAATTCAATTCCAGAAGTAATGCCTGAAAATAAGGCCCAGGAAACCAACTTTCCCGACTTATCTGTTGTTCTAGAAGCTCTGTCAAGGAAACCCTTCTTTCCTTTGGATTCAATATCCTTATGGGATCTAATGTTCAAATTATCCTTTCTGGTCACAATAACATCTGCTAAAAAAGTTTCAGAGATGCAAGCTCTACTTATAAAAGAGCCTCATCTAGTTTTCTACCTGGATAGAGTCGTCCTCAGACCCTCGGAACAGTTTATACCTAAGGTAGCATCTACCTTCCACTTCAACTCCGAAATCAATCTAACAGTTTTTCTTACTAGTGAAGGGAACCCGCACCCTTTGGACATTAAATCTGTTATTTCTTCCTACTTAGAAGCTACTAGGCCGTTCAGGAAGACAGAAAACCTTCATTATCCCGAGTGGCGCAAAAAGAGGTCAGGCAGCCTCTTCTAGAACAATAGCTTCCTGGCTAATTAAAACCATCAAAAGAGCATACCTATTACAGCAGCTTCCAGTACCCGACGGACTGAAGGCCCACTAGACTAGAGCGGTGGCGACCTCCTGGGCAACGTACTGTAGAGTGTCCTCAGAAACAATTTGCAAGGCAGCAACCTGGTCTTCTAGATCCACATTCATGTCTCAGTACAGATTAGATCCGGCTCAATTAACTACGGTTGAGTTCGGGAGGTCTATCATTCAAACTAATTCTTCCATATCCTGTACTTAAATAATTAAAATATTCTGAAAGCACCCACCCATGTAGCAAGTTATTTCCCAATGTGTGTGCTGCCATGGTGCTTCAGGAAAACGGAAAATTGTATACTCACCTTTCTGTAATTTTCCTTTCTGACACACCCCATGGCAGCACACAGACACCCACCCTTCTATGGTGATAGTTACTGAGAATACAGCGGTGGACTCCTCTTCAAATCTTATAGCTAACCAGTTCTATCAGGTTGTGGAGTCGGTGTCACAACCCAAAGTGTGTGCTGCCATGGGGTGCGTCAGGAAAGGAAAATTATGGAAAGGTGAGTATACAATTTTCCATTTTTTATGCCATGAAAAGAAATCTGCTGCTTTTAAACGCCCTCATGTGACTAATGCCCAGGTAAGATCAAGTCAGGTTGGCTTGCAGTGAAATGGTAAGCAAGGTGCAGAACCTTAATATCTAAAAAGCAAACTTGATTCCCATATATATATTTATGTTTTATGTAGTCATGACCCATACATAGAAACAAGGTATTTAATACATGAACACAAACTGATAAGATTCTTTACTTTAAGATGATCTCTTAAAAAACTTTAGTTCCCCTTTAAGCGGAAGGCAGTTTTCTAGGGTGAGTTGAATGGTTATAGATGAATGTTCTATTGCGTTATGTACATTCTGTATTTAATAAATCCTTTGTACATAGGGGATCAGTACACAACCTCATATTTAGTTACAGAGCCTACCTGTGGCAACTCAGTTTGTTCCTCCAAAATGTGAAAAATTCCATGGGGTCGATCGGTCAGAAGTCCCAAACAAGAAGCATGTCCCTCTGCGGAGAGTGGGATCCAGCATAAGCCATCTTTGGCATATTCAGCCTTCCATGG
The DNA here is from genome assembly GCF_042186555.1 of Aquarana catesbeiana. Lineage (NCBI taxonomy): Eukaryota > Metazoa > Chordata > Amphibia > Anura > Ranidae > Aquarana > Aquarana catesbeiana. The sequence continues at coordinate 81,250,114 of NC_133335.1, read as the reverse complement.
AAAACAGCATTAAAAGATCTGCCCAGATATGAGTTAATTAAATATAACCACAACCATTCTTGCCACGAGTACCTTTTCCTGAGACAGCAGTCTCTCCATGCTGTGCCACTGGATTTGTTCATTGGCAAAGTTCCTGCACAGCTGCTCTAAACTGTTAACTCCCAGATTCTGTAAAATAAAATCATCAGTGCAAAGGGCATCAGTGAGTTCCTATGTGATAATAAATTCAACTCAATAGGTGCAATAGGTGTTATAAGTCATATGTCATATGATATTGGTGTGCAACCACTGAATATTGATACAACCTTATACATATAATCTAAAATAATACTTGGTAACTCTGTGCAAATTATTGCCACTCCTGATGACGTCGTACTGAAGAAACATGTATAGGCCGCTCCTGATGACAATGTACTGATGAAACGCGTAGGGTGGAGCAACCAGCGGCATTACATCATTTCTGGTTAAGGTCCGCGGAACACATCGCGGCCCGGACTTCTTGTTTTATGCAGTTTAAATGCCGTTTTGATGTAAGTGCATTTTGGATTTGTAATCAATAAAATGTTTATACAGTATTGCACTATGGGATCTCGCCTTTACTATCGCCACATGGTAGACGATGGGGCAAGAAAGTTAAAGGAAAGAGGAACACCATATCGGCTGTGAATCTGAGGTTTGCTGTTTCAGCCACTGTGTGTTGTGAATGCTGGCTATCCCCTAGAGGGGAGAGCTCTCTGGTGAGTGTGGTATATAAGGGGGAGCATGATCCGAAACACCAGCATCAAGCACTAATTCTTGGAGCACCTTTAAAGAGCACCCGACACTTTATGAATATTGATGAATTTGCTAATGTTTCAATCCTGAGGACATACATTTATTTTCCCGACACATGGAATTCTTGGAGCACCTTTAAAGAGCACCTGTCACTTTATCAACCATAGCAGGACTTACTTATATGTTAAAATTTGAGTCCATACATACATCCATTTTTTTCATATGAATTGTTTATTTTTGCGTATGTAGCAAAGTCCTGGGTCCCTTGAGGCCTAATGGTGACCTCCAGAGTTAGGGACAGCTAACATTCTTCTGTGTAGAGTGGGTTACAAGGCATGGTGGGTGTACTGCAAGATGAAATGGTGGGCAGGCACTTTTTGAATGCAAAGAGATTTATTGTCTCTTGAACAGAACTGTGGGAGAAAGGGTTAGGGCCAGGACACCCTTAAGTAGATGCAATGATAATTGGCAGACTCAGACTTCAATAGGAAGACAGCTATACAGGCGAAGGCCTCCAGCCGGACACCACTTCTGTATAGGTAGGACCGCTGTCTCCTATGGCAACAATCTTTAGCAATTACTAACGGTAGCTGTATTCAACTATTGGCAACACAAACAGTTCTCCGCTTACTCCACAATCACTCACTGTGCCTCTTCACGCAACAAACTCCCAGTCTTTCACCAGGCTTCAGATCCAATAGCCACTGAATCCCCTGAGCTCTTCCACTTTTAGCACTCAGTATCTTCCTCAAACATCACCCCCGCTTACTTGCTGCGTCCTTGGCTTGGCACTCACAGATATTGTTCAAGCATCACCCCTGCTGACCCGCTAGGTCCCTGGCTTGGCACCCACTGGTGCTCCATCAGCATCACCTTTGCTGTCCCGCTGGGTCCCTGGCTTGGCACTCGCTGAAATTTTCCCACTTCTTCACCGTCCCCGGCTGGTGAGAAGACTGCTCTGGTACTGGCTTCAGCTTACTCACAGTGGTCTCCGGTAACAAGATGGATGGTTCCTTAGTGGCGACATCTTCCCCTTCTACTTCTGACCACAGCTGGTTCTCCTGAACCACTGCTTCTGGTTGGATTATAAGCCAGCAGTCCCAACCCTATGCTGCTCTCCCGCCCCTGGAAAGGCCCTCAGGCAGCCTAGCAGCCAAATGTCCCCAGGATAGGCCTCGGGATACCATCCTAGCAGCCTGGGACAGAACAATACACGTCCACCCTGACAGCCGTCCAGGTGGCACAGAACCCCGATCACCTGGCTCCACCCAAATAAATAGGCTCTCCCAACAGGCCAAGGGACCAAAGAAATCCCTGCCCATTGTCTGAGACACCCCATCTATTCATGTCTGAGCTTGCAAAGCCCCTATCTTATCTAATGTCACTAACATAGTGCCACCTAGTGACAGAAGAGAAAGGGTGCAACAAGTCCATATTTAGAGAGGAATCAATTGATTCCTAACAATTGACCAAGGCAACTATCGCCTGGCAACTAAATTTGATAGCAACCCTGCCTAATATCAGGATGCTACATCCTCTACCAGCCTAGGAAAACTACGTCTTGGAGTTTGCAGAAAAATAATTTGAACTCTCAAGCCTGAGAGTGAATGTCCTGGCAAAAACCGGGATGGGTGGGGAAACAGGAAAAGAAGAAAACTATAACAAGACATGTGGCGTACCACATGAAAAAAAGAATAGTGTATATACATAGGCAAGTGGCATTTCACACAAGGGCATTTAAATAGCAGCTAATATATACAATCTTACGTGTGGCGTACCACCTAAACAATATAAAAGGGGAAAATATAAACAGTAGCCTTATAGCCTAACTATCTATCTATTATGTACACCTGGAAAAATATAGAAAATGTTAGCATGATTATAAAAGCTGAAGTCACTGTCTCTCTTGTGCCAAGAAAGACACATGGGGTGCAGGAACACCTGAAAGAGAAAATTGACAGCATAGAAATACATCCTATCTCTACAATAACACAGTGCAATATGTAGGGTACATAAGTGAATGTTGAGTAAATATTAATTACCCTCAACCAAGAGCAGCAAAGCAGTGTAAATACACCCTATAATATGCCTAAACTATAATGATCTCTATATCTAAACACAAATTCAAGTGAAAATGGGCCCCACCCTCATCCGAGAGTGCCACGCCTTTTCATAGCTATCTTACAGAAAAACTCTCTTAGCATTTCCTATCAGATAAGTGCATATTGTGAACAAGGGCTCACTCAGGCTGGCACCGCTCATGCCACCTGGTGGCGAGCATATGAACAACAATCCTGGTACACTTGACAGTCCATTTGGCCCCTTTTCCACAGCTTATTCTACCTAACTAACTAAACACCCCAGTGTCTTTGAAGTCCCAAAGTCCATCAATTTTTTTTCCACTCGGGGTAGCACAACATTTCTTAGCAGTTTCCCTTCTTCTCAGGGACAACTCCGGGGACAGGTGGCATAGCTGCAATCAAGCAACAAGCAGCCAGGTCATGGTGCAAGAGACCGCACTTCTTGACATAGGTCCCCTTGCAGTGGTAATCTCAGTCTGTCCACACAACAGCCGGGGACCGAGAACGAATTTCCTGATTGGTTGAAGAAACAAACACGCTGAATGTCGGATCAACATGTTACTTTTCCAAGGGAGGAATACTGGCAATTCCAGAGCACCAACCAGCATGACTCAAGTGGGCACTCCCTGTATTTGCCGGCAGCACACAGTCCAACACAGTCCCAGCAATACAGCCAACAGGAATGTCCCCCACTGGCAACACTTTCTGTACAAGAGGTGGAGTGATTTTCAGCATAGCGTCTTAACTCCACTTAATTGTGTTTTGTCAGTGAAAACACAATTCGATGGCATTTACCAGTAGTATCTGGGATCTGATAACTTCAGGGTTTCTCCTTTCGCATTTACCGTATTAATGTAATGTTGAATGTCTTTCTTGTTTGGCCTGCGGATAATCACACTATCTGGGTCAATTTTACGACAATAGCTCCAGGTTTGCAAAACTGAAGTGTACCTCTCAGCTTTCTTGGGTGACAACTTTTGGAAATCTACCCGCAAAGGGATCCGAAGAAAACCCCACACAGCTTCATCTACCCATTGTGTTTCCTTGTCCTGGATCTCTTCCTCTAGATGGGCTGGTATATAGGGATACAGATAGTGACTTCTCAGCCACTTTCTTAATAATTATGCGCTGTGTCTTGGGCAGCCTGGGCAGTCTTTTAGGGTCTCCATACCCGGTTAAGACTGGTGCACGTTGAACTGGGTATCTGGCAACAGTATCAGGCTTGCAATCAGACTTAATCAATGGGATTGGTTTGTTCAATGCAACTTTAGGAACCCGTCTTGCCCAACGATCCTCCTCAAAGGACTTGTATAAGAATGTAATGTATAAAGAAGGGAGCTGCACTGGCAGACAGTTTGACTTTGACACTAGCCGCTGGCATAGAGGGAACTCCATCCCCCTCTTAATCACACAATTGCTCCTCATCACTATTAGTCCACTTTCCAGTCCATGATAAAGTGTCTGAAAACAGTTCAGAGACCTGATCGGATGGGACATCCGAATTGGAGATAGTGGAGCATTCTTTGACTGGGAGATAATTGTGCGTGGAGCTGAATTTGTTTGGCACAACTGCATTGTCTCCCTTAATGGCCACAGGTATCACCTCCCCCACTGGCACACAACTTTCACCCTTTGCAGGCTTACCGACTCCGGCGTCTTTTTCCCCGGTGGTTCCGCCATCAAGGAGAGCAGGTGGGCCCGACCCCGGCCTCGAGGGACAACTTCTTCACCGTCCCCGGCTGGTGAGAAGACTGTTCTGGTACTGGCTTCAGCTTACTCAAAGTGGTCTCCGGTAACAAGGTGGATGGTCCCTTAGTGGCAACAGCTTCCCCTTCTACTTCCGACCACAGCTGGTTCCCCGTCTGGCTGAACCACTACTTCTGGTTGGAATACACGCCAGCAGTCCCAATCCTACGCTGTTTTCCCACTCCTGGCCCTCAGGCAGCTTAGCAGCCAAATGTCCCCGGGATAGGCCTCAGGATTCCGGCCTAGCAGCTCAGGGCAGCACAACACACGTACACCCAGACAGCTGTCCAATTGGAACAGAACCCCGATCACCTGACTCCATCTGAAATAAATTCTAAAATAAATATTATCCAAGGGTGGTTACGGATTCCCTCTATTTTTTGCATATATGTAATAACTTGTCTATTCCTATGGTTAGCTAGTCTATTACAACTCTGATAATGTTACTATTGATAAGCACAATGATATAACGTGTCTTAACGTGTTGCACTTCCCAACATTTCTTCAGAAACAGTTCCTATGTAACAGTCCATAACTGTCTTAACGTGTTGTGCTTCCCAACATGTACCGCTTTGCCACTGAGTGACACACCACCATCATTCTTCAGCGACAGCTTCCATGTCACTATTCTGTGTGTTCTCCTTTCTGGTATCTTCACAACGGGGTGCAATACAGGCAAGGGGTGTCCATTCACTCACCATTCACCAGCACACTCAGAGCAACATATTAACCAGCTTTCAGATACCGAGTCTCGAGGAGGGCCTTACTCACCCATAGGGATGAGCTTTCTGTTCGGGTCAAACATGAGTTCGACACACACATTGGCTGTTCGCCTGTTCGTCGAAAACCAGAGCGCAGCGCGGGGAACACAGCGATAACAGCTTTCATTTTAATAGCCGTGTTCCCCGTCGCTCGCTGTCAGATACAGCCCCTCCTCCTGGTCCCGGGACTTTGATAGACAGATCACCCATCCAATCCCAGTGACGGGTGATCTGTCAATCAAAGTTCCCTGGCCAGGGGGCGGGGTTGTATATGACATTGCGCAGCGGGGAACATGGCATGGTGGAAACAAGACTGCATTGACGGGCACAAGGCTGCATGGTGGACACAAGACTGCATTGGTGGGCACACAACTGCATTGGTGGGCACAAGGCTGCATGGTGGGCACTGGGCACAAGGCTGCATGGTGGACACAAAACTGCATTGGTGGGCACAAGGCTGCATTGGTAGGCACAAGGCTGCATGGTGGACACAAAGCTCCTTTGGTGGGCACAAGGCTGCATGGTGGGCAAAAGGATGCATTGATGGGCAGGGCACAAGGCTGCATAGTGGACACAGACTGAATTGTGGGCACATGGCTGCATGGTGGACACACGGCTGCATTGGTGGACACAAGACTGCATTGGTGGGCACAAGGTTGCATTGGTGGGCACAAGGCTGCATTGGTGGGCACTGGGCACAAGGCTTCATTGGTGGGCACAAGGCTGCATTGGTGGGCACTGGGCACAAGGATGCATTGGTGGGCACAAGGATGCATTGGTGGGCACTGGGCACAAGGCTGCATTGGTGGACACTAGGCACAAGGCTGCATTGGTGGGCACAAGGCTGCATTGGTCCTGGGACTTTGATAGACAGATCACCCATCCAATCCCAGTGACGGGTGATCTGTCAATCAAAGTTCCCCGGCCAGGGGACGGGGCTGTATATGACATTGCGCGGCGGGGAACATGGCATGGTGGAAACAAGACTGCATTGGTGGGCACAAGGCTGCATGGTGGACACAAGACTGCATTGGTGGGCACAAAGCTGCATGGTGGGCACTGGGCACAAGGCTGCATGGTGGACACAAAACTGCATTGGTAGGCACAAGGCTGCGTTGGTGAGCACAAGGCTGCATGGTGGGCAAAAGGATGCATTGGTGGGCAGGGCACAAGGCTGCATAGTGGACACAGGCTGAATTGTGGGCACAAGGCTGCATGGTGGACACACGGCTGCATTGGTGAACACAAGACTGCATTGGTGGGTACAGGGTTGCATTGGCAGGCACAAGGCTGCATTGTGGGCACAAGGCTACATTGGTGGGCACTGGGCACAAGGCTGCATTGGTGGGCACAAGGCTGCATTGGTGGGCACTGGACACAAGGATGCATTGGTGGGCACAAGGCTGCATTGGTGGGCATTGGACACAAGGCTGCATTGGTGGGCACAAGGCTGCATTGGTGGACACAAGGCTGCATTGGTGGGCAATGGGCACAAGGCTGTATGGTGGACACAAAGCTGCATTGGTTGGCACAAGGCTGCATGGTGGGCACTGGGCACAAAGCTGCATTGGTGGGCACAAGGCTGCATTGGTGGGCACAAGGCTGCATGGGGGACACACGCAGCCGGCATTGGTGGGCACGGATACAGTTGTTGTTAATATTTATTTTTATAACTTAACTCTGCATAATACATTTAAGTGTCATTTCATGAGATAATTTATGAGGGCGTGTTTAGGGGTGGAATTAGGGGCCAGGCGGGCTGGGTGGGGCAACTGGTGGCGAGTAACCCTTGAGGCCTGGCTAGTAGCTCGGGACTTGAAATTTTGAGCCCTGGTGTACACAATACAGTACACCCATAGTTGTTATTACACTTCTGTTGGTGTACTGTACACAGTACCATGCACCCCTAGTGCAGTTGCTATTACTTTTCTGGTGGTGTACACAATACAGTAAACCCATAGTTGTTATTACATTTCTGTTAGTGTACACTGTACCGTGCTACTTTTCTGGTGGTGTACACAATACAGTACACCCATAGTTATTAAACTTCTGTTGGTTTACACAGTACCGTGCACCCGTAGTGCAGTTGCTAGTGCTACTACTTTTCTGGTGGTGTACACAGTACACAATACATACAGTGCACCCATAGTTGTTATTAAACTTCTGTTGGTGTACACAGTACCGTGCACCCCTAGTGCAGTTGCTACTACTTGTTGGTAGTGTACAAAATACAGTATACCCATAGTTGTTATTACACTTCTGTTAGTGTACACAGTACCGTGCACCCCTAATGCAGTTGCTACTACTTTTCTGGTGGTGTACACAATACAGTACACCCATAGTTGTTATTACACTTCTGTTGGTGTAAACAGCACCGTGCACCCCTAGTGCAGTTGCTACTACTTTTCTGCTGGTGTACACAGTACACAATACATACAGTACACCCGTAGTTGTTATTACTCTTCTATTGGTGTGCACAGTACCGTGCACCCCTAGTGCACTTGCTACTACTTTTCTGGTGGTGTACACAGTATACAATACAGGTAGTGTGGTTTTGCTAAACAAAATTTACAGCATGTTCGGAAGGCCACCAAGGAGAGGAAGACGCTCACAGACCATTAATGGAGGGCAAGCAGGCTCTGTGTCTACAGTCGAAAGTGCTGGTCGTGGACACGGTGCATCCTCAGCACGTGGCCGTGGGGCACGCTTGTCCTTTTTTTCTGCAGCTGGCCATGTTATTAAGCCACAACATGCAGAAGAGTTGGTGGAATGGATAACAAAGCCCTCCTCATCCTCTGTCACCCAGGCTCACAGTAGTTTGCCTGCCAATGCAGCTGCCAAAGTGGCCTATTCCATCGGCTCCATTTCAACAGTCACTCCTTCCCTAGCCTCAGCATCATGCACGGAGGAGTCCCCCGAACTATTCGACCATAGTGTAAGGTACATGCTGCAGGAGGATGCTCAGCAATTTGAAGGCTCCGATGATGGTACCTAGGTTGTGGAAGGGAGTAATGTGAGCCTAGAGAGAGGGGTGCCCAAGAAGGTGAAGAAACTGGCAGTCACGTTCCCCGAGCTGCAGCATACTGCCAAGTTTGCAGTCCGTTGGCAACAGCACTTAAAAGACCCACATCAATGAACAAGGCGGACCTCTCCTTGCTCCTCATCAGCTGGGATCTCCAACCCCACTATACCTCCAGTCCTCTCAGAAACCTGCACTGAGAGGAATGAAGGTATAGAAATAGGTGTCCCAAGTACTTACGGCCATTCTGCTAGAGGTACACCAACATCGGATTTTAGCAGGCAAATTTCCCTACCCCAGTTGCTAAACCGTCAAAAGAAATTTGGTCTCAGCCATCCACATGCTCAGCGTCTGAATGCTGGCTTGGCCAAATTGCTGGTAGACTCTGCCACCTTTCGTGAATTTGTGGAATGTGCGGTACCTCAGTGGCAGGTTCCCAAACGCCATTTCTTTTCACGGAAGGCCATTCTGGCTCTCTACCAGCATGTGGAAGGCAATGTCTTGGCCTCAATGGACAAGGGCGGTCAGCAGTAAGGTGCATATTACTGCTGACTCATGGTCCAGCAGGCACGGACAGGGACGTTACCTTTCTTTCACGGCGCACTGGGTAACTCTGCTGGCAGCTGAGAAGGATGCAGGACAGGGTTCAGTATTGTTGGAGCTTGTTCCGCCACCATGCCTCCAAAATGCTAGTGGTAATTCTTCCACAGCTCTCTCCTCCACCCCCTCCTCTTCTTCTTCCTCTATGGCCTCTTCCTCTGCAGATTTCTCCTCTGAACCAGCAGTGCTCCGTAGGCGTTCAAGGGGCTACGCAAGCACTCAGGCAAAAAGATGTCATGCAGTGCTTGAGTTGATCTGCTTAGGGGACAGGAGCCACACTGGGGCAGAGATTCTGTCAGCTCTGCAGGGGCAGGCTCAAAGGTGGTTGATGCCATGCCAGCTTCAGCCAGGAATGGTTGTATGAGCCAAACAGGGACACTTGACCCATGCTCCCTGTTTGGCTCACGTCCTGAATTTGGTGGTGCAGCGGTTCTTGAGCAGGTACCCTGGCTTACAGGATCTCCTGAGGCAGGCCAGGTGGTCATTTCTGCCAGTCATATAATGCCAGTGCTCAGCTGGCTGACATTCAAAGAGAATGCAACCTGCCCAAGAATCGCCTCATTTGTGACATGCCCAACAGGTGGAACTCAACATTGGGAATGCTGCAGTGGCTGCATACGCAGCAGTGGGCCATCAATGAGTACCTGTGTGAGTATGGCACCAGGACAGGGTCAGGGGAGCTTGGCTTTTTTTCACCACGCCAGTGGCTACTGATCTAGGATGCATGCACTGTCCTGTCACCATTTGAGGAGGCCACGAGGTTGGTGAGCAGTGACAATGCATGCATCAGTGATACTGTCCCTCTTGTCTTCCTGTTGGAGTACACACTTCGTGGAATAATGGACAGGGCACTTGAAGCAGAACAGCGGGAGGAAGAGGAGGACTTTCGAACCTCTCAAGGCCCCCTTTATCCAGCTACTAGTATTCCTGCAAGCCTGCCGATCACACAGGAAGAAGAAGAGGAGGAGGAGGATTGTGTCAGCATGGAGGTGGAGGATAACACTCAGCATCAGCAGCAGTCTTCAAGGGATCGTTTGCAGTCCCCAGAAACCCATGGAGTTGTACGTGGCTGGGAGGAGGTGGTTGAGGATCATGTGATCCTTAGTGACCCAGAGGACTTAGGATCGAATGCCTCTGCAAACTTACGCTGCATGGCCTTCCTGATCCTGCAAAGCCTGCGAAAGGACCCTAGGATTCGTAGTATCAAGGAGAGGGATCATTACTGGCTGGCAACCCTTCTTGATCCACGTTACAAGGGTAAGGTTGCAGAACTTATCCAGCCTTCGCTGTGGGATCCCTTGAAGACTGCATATGCTGAGTGACTATCCTATTATGCTGAGTGACTATCCTATTCCTCCTCAATCTTCATGATGATAGCTTCTAGGAATATTTCGGTTCAGGGCACCACCACCACTGCCTAAGGCCCAATTTTTATGCCCCTGTTTAACAGGGGCGTGTAATTACAATTTTTGATCTAATATTTCACAGCAGGGCCTGTTCCTGCACTCAACAAAAGTATCTGTGAGGCTTTACAGTGTTGTGCCACCACCACCACTACCGCCTAAGGCCCAATTTTTATGCCCCTGTTTAACAGGGGCGCGTAATTATAATTTTTGATCTTATATTTTACAGCAGGGCCTGTTCCTGTGCTCAACAAAAGTATCTGTGAGGCTTTACAGTGTTGTGCCACCACCACCACCGCCTAAGGCCCAATTTTTATGCCCCTGTTTAACAGGGGCGCGTAATTACAATTCTTGATATAATATCTCACAGCAGGGCCTGTTCCAGCGCCCACCAAGAGTAACTGTGAGGGCATACAATGTTCTGGTACCACCAACACCTAAAGCCCAATTTTCTGCAGAGTGTATAGGGCAGGCCGTATAGTATATACAGGCGGTCCCCTATTTTCAAACATCCGACTTACAAACAACTCCTACTTAGAAATGGAGGGAGACAATAGGAAGTGACAGGAAATCTACCCCTAGGAAGGGAAATTCTCTCCCGTAAGAGTTAATATGGGAAAAAGGTGTCTCCACTAATGCTTTATCACCAATCCATTTTTCATTTTCTATCGGAATTGTTTTATCACTCCTTGCAAGGACTTTTGTATTGTTAAACGCCTTCATGGCTTTTTAATAAAAGAACCATTAATTTACTACACCATTGGAGCATCTCTCCTCTTTTTCTTGGATATTTATGCTACTGGGATTGGCGCTCCTTCACGGCTGACTGATTGGGATCAACCATCCAGTGCTTCACAGCAGGATCCAGCCAGGAGAGGGACAGCATCCATGGTGGTGATTGATTCATGCCTTTTAAAAAAGGCGGTCCGGTAAGCCTTCAATCTTTCTGGTGACGGGTCTCACAGCGGTGGAAGTCAGATATCCAGATTGGTGTTTCATGTGCCTCACGGACGTTTAATCACTTATATTTTGTATTTTATGGACATTTTTTGAAGGTTTTTATTTATTGCGCTATAAACAAAAGAAGAGGGACAATTTTGAAAAAACACAATATTTTTTACTTTTTGCTATAATAAATATCCAATTTTTTTTTTTTTTTTAACAAATTTTTTCCTCAGTTTAGGCCGATACGTATTCTTCTACATATTTTTGGTAAAAAAAAATTGCGATAAGCGTATATTGATTGGTTTGCGCAAAAGTTATAGCGTCTACAAAATAGGGGATAGATTTATAGCATTTTTATTATTTATTTATTTTTTACTAGTAATGGCGGCGATCTGCAATTTTTATTGTGACTACGATATTGCGGCGGACACATCGGACACTTTTGACACATTTTTGGGACCATTCACATTTATACAGCGATCAATGCTATAAAATTGCATTGATTACTGTGTAAATGTGACTGGCAGGGAAGGGGTTAACACTAGGGGGCGCTCGAGGAGTTAATGTATGACCTAAGGAGGTGATTCTAACTGTGGGGGGAGGGGACTGACTGGGAGAGGTGACATATCGCTGTCCCTATGTACAAGGGACATGCCATCGGTCTCCTGTCCTCTCTGACAGGACGTGGATCTGTGTTTACATGCACAGATCCACGCTCCTGCTCTGTTACCCGGCAATCGCGGGTGCCCGGCGGACATCGCGGCCGCCGGGCACGCGCACCGGGTCCCAAGTGACGCAGCCTAGTGGCTCGGGAGGGCGAGGACGTCATATGACGTCCTCCCAGAACAACAGAAGCCTCGTCCAGCCGTCATATGACGGTGGGCGGTGGCTTAGCGGTTAAAGGAATATTTCACTTATATTGTTTCACTTTAAGCATTATTAAAATCACTGCTCCCGAAAAAACGTCCGTTTTTAAAACTTTTTTTGCATTGATACATGTCCCCTGGGGTCGTACCCGGGTTGCCAAACACTTTTTATGACAATAACTTGCATATTAGCCTTTAAAATTAGCACTTTTGATTTTTCACGTTCGAGTCCCATAGGCTTTAACGGTGTTCGTGCAAATTTTTTGTCTGTTCGCATGTTCTGCCGCAAACCGACCCGGGTGGTGTTCAGCTCATCCCTACTCACCCATATTACTAACCTAAAATACACATATGTCACACTATACCAGGGATATGCAATTAGTGGACCTCCAGCTGTTGCAGAACTACAAGTCCCATGAGGTATAGCAAGACTCTGACAGCCACAAGCATGACACCCAGAGACAGAGGCATGATGGGACTTGTACTTTTTCAACAGCTGGAGGTCCGCTAATTGCATATCCCTGCACTATACCATAACATAAATCAAGCCATTACCATAATATATGCATATATATGTGACACACCAAATTAAGCATCCCGCTTCCAACCTCATATAAGTCTTTACTGTAGATACGGGTCGGGATTAGGCAGGCTTGCTCACATTGGCCTTTCCTACCGCAATTTTGGCACATCAGCGGTATTTCAGGTCTCTGAATTGGCAGCAAAGCCTCTAACTTGTACAAAAAGACCTTACCATCAATTCGTCCCTCAACTTGCATAGATAAATGTGAGACCCTTCCTATACAAATTTTGAGTCTAACAACACATATAAAACTGAAACAATGACAAAACCACAAAATTCCATCCCTGTACCTGGATTTCAGAGACCATGCCCAGGGTATACCATACACATCTACCTATTGTTAGGTTCAAGGAACACCCCAGTTCCATGACTAACATTACATCGGTATCCTTTAGGACAAAGAAACAAACTCGTCTATGTCCCAAATAATACTCAGGTGCTTCCCTCCCAGCATTGATCTCAACAACCAGAACCCAGAGTGAAATATCTTCCCAACATTTCTTGTTCACCACCGTGTATTGACCTGGCATACAAAGGACATCATGGTCATGCCTCCGACAGAAGGAAATATCAACCTGCCTCCAGCTTCCATACTGTACCATCAGCTTGATGTTGGTCGATACCTCCACCTGCCCCTGCATGCATGCCAGAGCCCATGACAGATTTCTGTCCTGTACCACCACACTCTCTACCAACCACTCAACATGGTGGACAAAATCCTGAGCCACTTTAACCTGGGTATTTATGTGACTTTGTTGAATATTATTAAGGATGCTATTGCTGTCTGAAGCTTTGGCTGAGAGTTTGGGAGTTTGTTCCTTAGGAATCTGATGTCCACTCCATTAACAACACCCATCCCAGCTCCTATTCCCCCATATATTGCTGAATACATCCCTCCTCTTTCGGTTACTTCTCAGAAATAAGCGTCCTGCATGAACCTCATTCTGTGTCCTCACATCTCTAGGAGTAAGCAACTGGTACAATGACCGCATTTGTCAATATGAAGTTGAGAAGAGGAGAGACGGCAAGTCTGCAAAACAAGGAGATTCTGGCAGTGAAGTGGAGGGACAGAAGGGATGTCTACATGTTGTCTTCGATCCACAATAATACCTATGTGGAAATCCCCAGAAGGAATGGCCCCATCCAAAGGCCAACATGCATCCATAAATACAATTTGTTTATGGGGGGGGAGTCGACTTCAACGACCAAATGCTCGAACCATACCTTGCCACAAGACGGACATACCATTGGTATAAAACAGTATCAATTTATTTTTTTAATTTGGCCATATACAATTCCTATATCATTTACCGCAACTCCACCCAAAACCCCCAACCCTTCCTTGGCTACCAGGAGGAAATTTACACTGCCCTTATATTCCTGAACGGCCCACCAGAAAACATCCAATCAGATGTTCTTAGTTGACTCTCCGAGCGCCACTTTTCTGATAAAATCCCTCCCAAACCAACAGGCCAAAGACGTCAAAAAAGATGTAAGGTGTGTACAAGTGGAGGAGTCAGAAGAGACATCTTATTATTGTCCCCATTGTCCTTCCCAACCAGGCCTCTGCATAGGTGACTGTTTTTCGCCGTTGCCATACTGTAAATTATTAGTGAAGTATGGTAAACGTAATCCTCAGTTCCTGTCATTTACCCTCACACCACTTATTCCACTGCCTGCTCTGTAACTGACCCTGGCTTGTTATTCAACCATGCTTCTGCCTGCCGATTCTGTTAATACCTCTGCCTGATCTGGAACTGACCCTGGCCTGTTATACGACCATGCTTCTGCCTACCGATTCTGTACATACCTCTGCCTGATCTGGAACTGACCCTGGACTGTTATTTGACCATGCTTCTGCCTAATGATACTGTACATACCACTGCCTGATCTGGAACTGACCTTGGACTGTTTGACTATGTTATTTGCCTGCCCCTTGGACTGATCTTGTACCCTGCAACTGGACTAGTGGGTTTTAACACAGGGGTCTCACATATGTGAGGGGCTCCAGAATAGTTTTTCTGGATGAAGAAAACATTTTTTTTTGTTTTCTCAATCCTAGATTAGGGTCTGCAGACTCGGAGGCTTCAAAGAGATTTGGGTGGGAGAAGCCTCTACCCCTGTCTCAATCTGTCCTGAACGAGGCCCTACTTCTGCCTGTAGGACTTACTGCCATCATGCCTCTGCCTGTCGCACTGACCACAGCACATGGACCATGTTCCTGCCTTCTACCAGGACCAATATTTTTGGCACTGCTGACAATATCTCTGCCTTCACTGACCCTGGACTGTATATGAACAGTATCCCTGCCTGCTGCCTGGGCAATTGTGTTCACCGTTGCTGACCAAGTCCCTGCCTGGACCAGTGCTATCCTCCTGTGGACAACTGCGCTACTAAAACTGCGCTACACCTGACGGTGTTCCTTGCATGTTGGATCTCTGTATGTGGCCAGACTGTGTAAAAGTCTCACACATTTGGTATCACCATACTCAGAAGGAGCGGCAGAAAGTATTTTGGGGTGTCATTTTTGCTATGTAAATGCAATGTGTTGGAAATATCTTATAAACAGACAGCTTTGTGTAAAAAAAATGCGTTTTCATTTTTTTCCCACATTTTCCAAAAACATCTGGAAAAAAATTAACCGTTCAAAAGACTCATTATGCCTCATAGATTATGCGTTGGGGTGTTAGCTTTCCAAAATGGGGACATTTTGTGAGCGTTTCCATTATCCTGGTGCTCCAGGGCCTTCAAAAGTGTAATAAGTGGTTGAGAAATGAGATGTAGCCAGGCTGTGTAAAAGTCTCACACATGTGGTATCATTATAATTAGGAGGAGTAGCAGAATGTATTTTGGGGTGTTATTTTTGCTATGTAAATGCTATGTGTTTAATTTTTTTCACATTTTCCAAACATGCGGCTACCTACATTTTGAGTTTATGCAACTGTTCTACATAGTGATACTTTTCCTGTCTTAATTAACTATTTTTGGTTTGTAGACTCAGCATTTGGGTCTTAAAAGTGCCCTGGATTGCTACCCCATCTTGCAGAATAAACTTCATAACGCCTTGGTGTAGTTTTAGGGTAGTGCGATTTCCTTTGCATAACATTATTAGCCACCAAACAATACCTAGCGATGTGAACACCCTTTTTATAAACAAAGCACTTGAGAGCTGGTCTCCCTGCATAGGCCCTTCTCTGAGCATGCAGCGATGGAGACTCACATTGCTGCATAACATCACTATGATTGGAATCAACAGATTTTACACTTTCATTGTAGGAGGAATCACTAGCAATGGACTCGTCAGAAGTCTCCACTGTTACTGTGTTACTATTCTTGAAAGGATCAGGCTTGCTTTCCATTTCAACTCCTAAATCAATGTCAAGCGTAGTTACCGCACTTTTATTTAAATACTCCTCATTCATATATCACATTGATCCCTATCATAGCAACATCTATCTTTGCTGAGCACTGAGCATGTGCTGAGGAGAACTCCATTATGGCAGACCGGGCTTCATGTAATTCCTTCTTAAGCAGTATTATAATACGCTCATTCTCAGCCTCTCCTTGATTTGAAGGGGCAATACAATTTGCTCTTTGTTTACATGTTTTCTCTAATTCATTAACTTTCTGTTCCAATACACGTTTCTCAGTCACCAATTGTTCAATGTGATCACAAACATTTGCATCTGCCTTTGCAACCATTGTTAATATATTCTTAGTTACACTTTGTAGCTGCTCCAATAATTGCTTTTCTATCAGTATACCATTGGCCTTCTTTCGTTATAGCAATGTCTTTCATTTTCAATAACATGCATACAACATTGGCCATCAGCGCTTTCTTGCCTTTCTTCGAATATGGTTTATGTATCTGATCGTTATGAATATTACATTGTCTCAATAACTCTTTAAATTGGTGCGTTAAAGCGTCTTCTGCCACAGTGCTGAAATTAACACAGGCATGTTTTTTAAGAAAATCTTCAATGACCTCTATTGATATGCTAAGTTCACACTGAATCTTGTTTAACCAGTCTATACAACAGTTGCTTACACAATGCACACACAAACATACAGATAAAAGCTGTTTAAAAGGTAACTTTTACTTGTAGTCCCACACCAGGTGAAATGTACTATTACTATCACTGGCTTTAGCCCTATTATCTCAGAACGCAGGCTACATTGAACTTCTATTGGAACAAAGAGCTATTTCACTCTCACGTGGGGAAAAAAATAAACGAAAAAAAAAATCTGTATTTCCCCCACTTTCTCCTCAAAGATGTCTGGTTTATCCTGTCAATCTGCAGGCTACATCAGATAACCAAGAGTAATCAGCCCCTCATTTGCCAGCACACTTGACGAGCTACACAGGCCCCAAACAATTTGCATTAACAATACAATAAATGTTAACAAATACACATATACCAGCCAAAAATCTCACCAGGTTTTGCACATCCACTTCACCGATAAAATATTTCATAGAACTTTCAGGACCACTCACGCAGGGCTTCAGAGTTCAAGAACGCGCGTGAATCTTGTCCACAGTAGAGAAGGCTTTCAGTTCTAGGTGTAATTGAGGACTCATTAGCTTATAGGGACTCAAGACAAAAATACATTAGGGTTTGGGTTCTGTGGAGAAATAAATTCCACACGCCTTCTGGGGTGCCAATTGAAATAAATGCTAAAATAAACATTATCTGAGGGTGGTTATGGATTCCCTCTATTTATTGCATATATGTATTAACCACTTTCTGGACCTTCGCACGCCGATAGACGTCCTAACTTTGAAGAGGGATATCTTTGTTATGGCAGCAGCTAGCTGCCATAACCCTGGTATCCTCTTCTTCGGCGGGCAGTCCGGTTTCCGATAATAGTGGTCTCTGAGGCGGATTCACCGTGAGATCACTTTATCGGTGGCGGAAGTGGGGCCCCCTCCTGCCGCACTCTGGTGCCCTCCACTGCTTACCGGAGCCGTCAGCAGTGGCGGAGGCGATCGGATCCTTCTTCCTGCTAGGCACGGAGACGAATGAGGGGAAGATGGCCCCCACCCGTCTCCATACCATTGCAGGGCGGAAGTGATGTCAAAACTTCACTTCCCCCATAGATTTTAAAGGGCCATTTTTTTTATTATTGCATTTTAGTGCAAATATGAGATCTGAGGTCTTTTTGACCCCTGATCTCATATTTAAGAGGTTCTGCCATGATTTTTTCTATTACAAAGGATGTTTACATTCCTTGTAATAGGAATAAAAGTGACACATTTTTTTAAAAAGAACAGTGTAAAAAATAAAAGGTAAAATAAATAAGAAAATAAATACATTTTTAAATGCCCCCCATTTCGCCGAGCTCACGTGCACAAGCGAACGCATACGTGAGTAGCGCCCGCATATGAAAACGGTGTCCAAACCACACATGTGAGGTATCGCCGCTATCGGTGGAGCGAGAGCAATAATTATAGCCCTAGACCTCCTCTGTAACGCAAAACATGCAACCTGTATAATTTTTTAAATGTCGCCTATGGGGATTTTTAAGGGTAAAAGTTTGTCGCCATTCCATGAGCGGGTGCAATTTTGAAGTGTGACATGTTTGGTATCAATTTACTCGGTGTAACATTATCTTTCACAATATAAAAAAAAATTGGGCTAACTTCACTGTTGTCTTATTTTTTAATTCAAAAAAGTGCATTTTTTCCAAAAAAAGCGAGCTTGTAAGACCGCTGCGCAAATACGGTGTGACAGAAAGTATTGCAATGACCGCCATTTTATTCTATAGGGTGTTAGAAAAAAAATATATAATGTTTTGGGGTCCTAAGTAATTTTCTAGCAAAAAAAACTGTGCCTCAGAAAGAGGCTCGGTTCTTAAGTGGTTAACTTGTCTATTCCTATAGTTAGCTAGTCTATTAAAACTCTGATAATGTTACTGTTGATAAGCACAATGATATAACGTTAGCTATGAAAACAAACACACTGCTTAGTAAAACAACGTCTTATTTATTTCTCAAGAAAAAAGGAAAATGCTAATATGAAAACACTAAAAGAAAAATATTACAGAGCATATAACAAAAGAACATCAAAGATACTTATCGCAAGGCTGTCCTCTAGATATTTTCTCATCAGCTGGGCTCAAAATGGTAACAGAGAGCTGTGAGGCTCAGAGAAGCAAGAGCAAAAAGGGATTGATTTCTGTGTGCACTTTTACACTGCATTCAGACACCCTCGTAACCACACCCCACAAGTATCCTGTTCAATGAAATATTACCAAGAGGCAGTCCTTTTAATATATTATATTTCTGTCCGTCCTTCTGTATTGGCCTCTAGGGGCAGTATTCATCCATGGATTATCGCTATGTGACCCGAGTCATCTTCATTGACTGTTGGTCATCTGATCTCCTGTAGCTTAACTTCATCAATCATCTCTCTTTGAAGCTTGCTTGTAGAGTGCTAATCAAGGATTTCCATTTTATTACACCAGTTGGTCAGGAGCCAAGCTTTTGTTCTACAAAGCTTTGATGTGCAACTTGTTACATTCCAACTTAGGCCAACTGTCTGTATCAACCAGGAAGTGAAACTCCAGAAATATGATATTAAACCAGGTTGCATTCCAGCACTACCCACATAAATAAGCTTTCCCAGCAGGCCAAGGGACCAAAGAAAATCCCTGCCCATTGGCTTAGACACCCCATCCATTCATGTCTGAGATTGCAAAGCCCCTGTCATATCTAATGTCACTAACATCGTGCCACCTAGTGACAGAAGAGAAAGGGTGCAACAAGTTCAAATTTAGAGAGGAATCAATTGATCTCCAATTGGCCAAGGCAACTATCACCTGGCAACTAAATTTGACAGCAACCCTGCCTAACATCAGGGTGCTACACATATAATTTATGGTTTAAAGCACATTAAACACTGGTGAAATTTTTATTATATATAAATTGCTTAATTTATGGTCTGAAGCACTTTAAAGAGCACCTGTCACTTTGATTTGAACTGTTTTTTCTAATGATTGTTTTGGCATTAATTGGCACAGGGTTACCAAGTATTATTTTATATTATATGTAAAGGGTATATCAATATTCAGTGGTTGCACTCCAATATCATATAACTTATAACACTATGTACCTATTGAGTTTAATTTATTTATCACATAGGAACTCACTGATGTTATCATCTTTTACACATATTATACTTGTAAACATTATCTTACAAAGCAGCACCATACCCACTATCCATTCCTTTAAATACACCACCTAGGTGGCTGTTTTAAAGTGAGGCAGCAGCTTTGTCATCTATAATATTAGGAACTACAGAAACATTGCACGGAACCAGCGTCAGCATTTTCATACTTGACCCTTTTTGCTGTAAATAAATCACAGTCAGGGTTCTAACATTTTTTTATGGAGTTACTGCAAATGTTTTTTTCTTGTCCTTTTGGGATAAAGATTTTACATAAATAAAAACAAAGCTGATCATTGTAAGCACCCTTGCGAGTGGTAAATGGTTTGTCTCAAGTCTCTAACTGCTACATCTGCAGGACAGCTTGTTCTGTTGAAAAACAACAGACTTACTGGGTGGATCACCAGGTAAAAATAAAGGGAAGAAAGCCTAAAAAGGAAATTGAATGCAACCATCATATCTAAGTAGTGGTAAGCTGTAATATCATACATGTTTGTGTTTAGGGTTTATTACCGCTTTAAACTTTGTTGTACATTTTACTGTATCCTGTGCTGTAAATTCTCTTTTCTGCACACTGTTTCATTCTGTGTGGTATACTATGCATTTCCTACTTACTTTATTATTACTACTTCCTCCTTTTCAGTCATTTGTCACCTGCCATGGCAATTAGGGTGTTGTTTTCTGTTGGGGCGCTCATCAATATTTTTAATAAGGGGCTTTGGTCTTTTTATGTACCAAGAGC
Organism: Aquarana catesbeiana; assembly: GCF_042186555.1. Classification (NCBI taxonomy): domain Eukaryota; kingdom Metazoa; phylum Chordata; class Amphibia; order Anura; family Ranidae; genus Aquarana; species Aquarana catesbeiana. The sequence goes on along the minus strand of NC_133335.1, from coordinate 81,229,428 downwards.
ATGATCATAAACAGAGCGTTGGGATGTTTTCCTCTCAATAGACTCCAAGAAAGGATTTATGAGTACAAAAATCCTATTTCTTATCCAATGAGGGACACTGGAAATCTTAAACCTCTGGAAAATCCAAAAGCAGTAAGAGAAGTAAAAGTAGTCAAAGAAGGGGTGGGGGTACAGCTCATGATCGTTGCCTGCAGTTTAAAGAGCTGCCTTAAGCACCTTCCACCTGAGGCTGACCTCAGATGAGGTAAAGACATCCACCTGGTGGAATTTGAGCCCCTGTTCACATCGGGCCGTTTTGACATGCGATTTGACAAGTCAAATCCAATGGACGGCTGGTGCTCAAAATTTTTGGGGGGGCACAAACAAACTGAAAAATGTAACTTTTAGTAATGGACTGTAAATAGCCATTTATCAGTTGATTATGTATCATTACTGCTAGGTAAAACTGTGCCGATCAAATGCGGCCTCACTGTGCCCAACAATTTCAGCTCCACTGTGCCCATCATTTCCAGCCTCACTGTGCTCATCAATTTCAGCCCCACTGTGCCAATCATATGCAGCCTCACTGTGCCTGTAACAGTAGGCAAATCACATCCACATTTCAAGTAAAAGAAAAAAAAAAACACTTACCATAAGGTGTCCTCATCAAAGCCCCCTTTTACATCAGATGTCCCAATCAGAGTCCCCTTTACAACAGGTGTCCCCATCAGCATCCCCCTATACATCAGGTGTCCTCATCAGAGTCCCCCTTTACATAAGGTGTCCCAATTAGAGTTCTCCTTTACATCAGATGTCCCCATCAGAGTCCCCCTATAAATCAGGTGACCCCATCAGAGTCCTCCTTTACATCAGCTGTCCCCATCAGAGTCCCCCTTTACATCAGATGTCCCCTTCAGGGTCTTCCTTTACATCAGATGTCCTCAGAGTCCTCCTTTACATCAGATGTCCCCATCAGAGTCCCCCTTTACATTAGATTTCCCAATCAGAGTCTCCTTTACAACAGGTGTCCCCATCAGCATCCCCCTATACATCAGTTGTCCTCATCAGAGTCTCCCTTTACATCAGGTGTCCCCATCAGAGTCTTCCTTTACATCATGTGTCCCCATCAGATTTCCCCATCAGAGTCCCCCTTTACATTAGATGTCACCAACAGAGTCCTCCTTCACATCAGATGTCACCATCAGAGTCTCCGTTACATTAGATGTCCCCATCAGAGTCCTCCTTTACATCACATGTCAATATCAGAGTCCTCCTTCACATCAGATGTCAATATCAGAGTCCTCCTTCACATCAGATGTCCCCATCAGAGTCCCCCTTTACATGACGTCACCATCAGAGATCCCCTTTACATTAGATGTCCCCATCAGAGTCCCCCTTTACATCAGATGTCACCATCAGAGTCCCTCTTTACATTAAATGTCCCCATCAGAGTCCCCCTTTACATTAGATGTCCCCATCAGAACCCTCCTTTACATCAGATGTTCCCATCAGAGTCCTCCTTTACATTAGATGTCCCCATCAGAGTTTCCCTTTACATTATATGTCCCCATCAGAGTTCTCCTTAACATTAGATGTCATCATCAGAGTCCTCCTTTACATTAGATGTCACCATTAGAGTCCTCCTTTACATCAGATGTCACCATCAGAGTCCCTCTTTACATTAAATGTCCCCATCAGAGTCCTCCTTTACATTAGATGTCCCCATCAGAGTTCTCCTTAACATTAGATGTCATCATCAGAGTCCTCCTTTACATTAGATGTCCTCATTAGAGTCCTCCTTTACATCAGATTTCACCATCAGAGTCCTCCTTTACATCAGATATCCCCATCATGGTCCTCCTTTACATTAGATGTCCCCATCATAGTGCTCCTTTACGTTAGATGTCACCATCAGAGTTCCCCTTTACGTTAGATGTCCCCATCCGAATCCTCTTTTATGTTAGATGTCCCCACCAGAGTCCCCATTTACATTAGATGTCCTCATCAGAGTCCCCCTTTACATCAGATGTCCCCATCAGAGTCCCCCTTTACATCAGATGTCACCATCAGAGTCCCTCTTTACATTAAATGTCCCCATCAGAGTCCCCCTTTATACCAGATGTCCCCTTCATGGTCTTCCTTTACATCAGATGTCCCCAGAGTCCTCCTTTACATCAGATGTCCCCATCAGAGTCCCCCTTTACATTAGATTTCCCAATCAGAGTCCCCTTTACAACAGGTGTCCCCATCAGCATCCCCCTATACATCAGTTGTCCTCATCAGAGTCCCCCTTTACATAAGGTGTCCCAATCAGAGTTCTCCTTTACATCAGATGTCCCCATCAGAGTCCCCCTATAAATCAGGTGTCCCCATTAGAGTTCTCCTTTACATCAGATGTCCCCATCAGAGTCCCCCTATAAATCAGGTGTCCCCATTAGAGTTCTCCTTTACATCAGATGTCCCCATCAGAGTCCCCCTTTACATCAGATGCCCCCTTCAGGGTCTTCCTTTACATCAGATGTCCCCAGAGTCCTCCTTTACATCAGATGTCCCCATCAGAGTCCCCCTTTACATCAGGTGTCCCCATCAGAGTCTTCCTTTACATCATGTGTCCCCATCAGAGTCCCCATCAGAGTCCCTTTTTACATTGGATGTCCCCATTAGAGTTCCCCTTTACATCAGATTTCCCCATCAGAGTCCCCCTTTACATTAGATGTCACCATCAGAGTCCTCCTTCACATCAGATGTCACCGTCAGAGTCTCCGTTACATTAGATGTCCCCATCAGAGTCCTCCTTTACATCAGATGTCAATATCAGAGTCCTCCTTCACATCAGATGTCCCCATCAGAGTCCCCCTTTACATCACGTCACCATCAGAGATCCCCTTTACATTAGATGTCCCCATCAGAGTCCCCCTTTACATCAGATGTCACCATCAGAGTCCCTCTTTACATTAAATGTCCCCATCAGAGTCCCCCTTTACATTAGATGTCCCCATCAGAACCCTCCTTTACATCAGATGTTCCCATCAGAGTCCTTCTTTACATTAGATGTCCCCATCAGAGTTTCCCTTTACATTATATGTCCCCATCAGAGTTCTCCTTAACATTAGATGTCATCATCAGAGTCCTCCTTTACATTAGATGTCCTCATTAGAGTCCTCCTTTACATCAGATGTCACCATCAGAGTCCCTCTTTACATTAAATGTCCCCATCAGAGTCCTCCTTTACATTAGATGTCCCCATCAGAGTCCCCCTTTACATTAGATGTCCCCATCAGAGTTCTCCTTAACATTAGATGTCATCATCAGAGTCCTCCTTTACATTAGATGTCCTCATTAGAGTCCTCCTTTACATCAGATTTCACCATCAGAGTCCTCCTTTCCATCAGATATCCCCATCATGGTCCTCCTTTACATTAGATGTCCCCATCATAGTCCTCCTTTACGTTAGATGTCACCATCAGAGTTCCTCTTTACGTTAGATGTCCCCATCCGAATCCTCTTTTATGTTAGATGTCCCCACCAGAGTCCCCATTTACATTAGATGTCCCCATCAGAGTCCCCCTTTACATCAGATGTCCCCATCAGAGTCCCCCTTTACATCAGATGTCACCATCAGAGTCCCTCTTTACATTAAATGTCCCCATCAGAGTCCCCCTTTACATTAGATGTCCCCATCAGAACCCTCCTTTACATCAGATGTTCCCATCAGAGTCCTCCTTTACATTAGATGTCCCCATCAGAGTTTCCCTTTACATTAGATGTCCCCATCAGAGTTCTCCTTAACATTAGATGTCATCATCAGAGTCCTCCTTTACATTAGATGTCCTCATTAGAGTCCTCCTTTACATCAGATATCCCCATCATAGTCCTCCTTTACATTAGATGTCCCCATCATAGTCCTCCTTTACGTTAGATGTCACCATCAGAGTTCCCCTTTACGTTAGATGTCCCCATCCGAATCCACTTTTACGTTAGATGTCCCCACCAGAGTCCCCATTTACATTAGATGTCCCCATCAGAGTCCCCCTTTACATCAGATGTCCCCATCAGAGTCCCCCTTTACATCAGATATCCCCATCAGAGTCCCCCTTTACATTAGATGTCCCCATCAGATTCCTCCTTAACATCAGATGTCACCATCAGAGTCCCCCTTTACATCAGATGTCACCATCAGAGTCCCCCTTTACATCAGATGTCACCATCAGAGCCCACCTTTACATTAGAAGTCTCCCCTCTCCCCCTCTCCCCCCTAGTACTCACAGCAAGTCGCCTTCCATCCACCTTCGGACTGGCCGGGATGAGTCAGAGAAACCGGAAGTGAAGGCACAGGACCAGCCAATCACACACCACAGCAGGGAACAATGCTATTGGAGGGAGTTTTCAGGGCGCAAAGTTCTGCGCCCCGAGGACTTTCTAAAGGAAGCCAATAGAGCTTCTTGTTTGCAATCACGTCATGCTTCCCATAGCAGCTGTGTGTCTGACACCCTGCACAAACTTAAAGGGCCATTATTTTATTTCATTTATTTTTTTTCCAGTGATTGCAGCGCGTCATGCTTCCCATACACCTGTGTGTCCGGCATCATGCACACACTTAAAGGGCTATTATTTTTATTTTATTATTATTATTTTTTTTATAATAAGTAAAAGCAAACAGGGTCAATTATATCTGCTATAATCAAATATAATATTAAGAAGAAAGCAAAAAGTTCCAAAGAAATAGGTTCTTTCCAACTTAAGCAGCGCTCAAAAAAACCCCAAAAAAACCCACATTAATAAAGTTAAAAAAAAAAATGCATATGAGCAACCAGCACTCTAAAAATATAAAAATTGTGACAGTCCAGGTGTTGAGTAATTTCTCATGAGACAGTTCATATCATTGCAGAAATGTTCCACCGTCACCACACCTTGTGATTCCACTCCCTATAGGAATTGCACTCACCGGACTCCTAATTATCAATCGCCTTAGTGAATCAATCCAGCTTTATCTCAGCAACTAGAGGACATCAGCGTGCGATTTCTGTAATGATCAAATCGACAGAGATATGGTGTCCTGATCCTGAACATTCCAGACTGAACACACCTACAATCCTCTTATTCCACTCAAGCATATAGAAGGAATCCTCATAGTGTGAAACTGCAAACTTTTATTGTCCCAAAAACACCCTATTGACAAAGACAGAATGTGGAAACGCATCTAGAGGAGACCACACGGCTTGCTGCACTGCGGATTTGTTCCAAGTCTCTCCTGGGAACCACCACAAACGATCTGTTCCTTTCTGAGGTGGTGAGATTATCGGAACTGCTTTCACCAGCAGTGTGTATTATACCTGAATGCTGTTTTAAATATATCTTTGTGTAAGTGCAATAGCTTAAGGGTCGGGTGTTTTTGGGACAATAAAAGTTTGCAGTTTCACACTATGAGGATTCTCTTTCCTTCTATATGCTTGAGTGGATAAATTAAACCAGCAAATGTGTTTTATAGGTACAATTGCTCATTAAAGTGGATGTATTATTTTACCAATGTGATTCTAAAAGAAGACACACGATCAAGACATTTAACCACTTAGCACCACCATAAAGCAAAATGATGGCGGCAAAGTGGTTTCAATAGCCTGACCGGACATCATATGACGTCACCAGCATATCAAGCCGCTGCGCGCCCCAGAGGGCGCGCATCGTGGCGATTGTTGTTGCGGTGTGTAAATCTGACACACCGCAACTCCGATCTAGGTAAAGAGTCTCTGACGGAGACTCTTTATCACATGATCAGCCGTATCCAATCACAGCGTAAACAGGAAGAGGCGATCGGCTGCTCCTCTGACAGGGGGGGTCTGTGCTGATCGATTATCAGCACAGTTCCCCCGAGGATGCCCACACTGGACCACCAGGGACAGCACCAGGACCACCAGGGATGTCACCACCAGGTATGCCACCCTAGACCACCAGGGATGCCAATCAGTGCCCACAATGGATGCCAATCAGTGCCCACAATGGGCATCACTGATTGCCAGGCATTATTGTTTGGCACTGATTGGCATACATCAGTACCATTTATTAGTGTACATCAGTGCCCATCCATGCCCATCCGTGCCACCTATCAGTGACCATCCATGCCACCTATGTGTACCCATTAGTGTTGCATATCAGTGCCTATCAGTGCCGCATATTAGTGCCCATCATCAGTGCCACCTCATTGGTACCCATCAGTTCCGGCTTATCAGTGCCCATCAGTGAAGGAGAAAACTTACTTATTTATAAAGTTTTGTAACAGAAACAAAAAAAAATTTTTTTTCAAAATTTTCAGTCATTTTTTTATTTGTTTAGTAGAAAATAAAAATCCCAGAGGTGATCAGATAATCAGGGCTGATCACAATGTAAATAGGAAGAGACGTTGATCGGCTTTTCCTCACTCGCGTCTGACAGACGCGAATAGAGGAGAGCCGATTGGCTGCTCTCCTGACAGGGGGGGTCTGTGCTGATTGTTTATTAGTGCAGCTCCCCCTTGAATGCCCACCCAGGACCACCAGGATGCCGCCAGGACCACCAGGGTTTGCACCACACTGGACCACCAGGTATGCCACCCTAGACCACCAGGGAAATGCCAATCAGTGCCCAGGCAGCTGCCAATCAGTGCTCAGGCAGCTGACAATCAGTGCCCATTCCCAATGCCTGCCAGTGCCATCAGTGATGCCTAACAATGAAATCTATCAGTGCCATGTATCAGTGCCCATTAGTGCCACTTATCAGTGCCACCCATAAATACCCATCGGTGCAGCCTTTCAGTGCCCATAAGTGTCCCCTATCAGTGCCACCCATGAGTGCCCATCAGTGCTGCATATCAGTGCTGCCTATCAGTGCCCACCATCAGTGCCCACCGGTGCCACCTCATTGGCGCCACCTCATCAGTGCCGCCTTATCAGTGCCCGTCAGTGGCGCTTTACCAGTGCCCATCAGTGAAGTAGAAAACGTACTTATTTACAAAATTTTATAACAGAAACAAAAGAAAAACTTTTTTATTTGTTTAGCAACAAATAAAAAATGCAGAGGTGATCAAATACCACCAAAAGAAAGCTCTATTTGTGGGAACAAAATTATAAAAATCTAGTTTGGGTACAGTGTAGCATGACCGCACAATTGTCATTCAAAGTGCGACAGCGCTGAAAGCTGAAAATTGGTCTGGGCAGGAAGGTGTGCCCTGTACTGAAGTGGTTAAAAAATAAAAGCACCCAGCAAAAAACCCAGGTCCTTATAAATGGTTTCTGAGGAAAAAAAAATGTATAAAGTAGCTCATATTAGTCCATTAGAATTTCTTTATCATTTTGTAATATGTAACAACTAGTAAAAAGTAAAAAAATTGCTAGTAGTAACATAGACATTTTGCATTCACACTGTAGAGTTTCATAAAAGTGCACAAAACCACACAATTTTGCATTCGTTTACAAAACTTGGCAAAACCACATGCCACACTTGCAGTACTATTTATTGTAAATGGAACCCTAGATGCGTCAAAACAGATGCGCAGAAACACAGAAACACCGTGCGACAATGCTTCAAAAATTATGTTAAAAAACGCACAAAACTCAAAAAGGTGCACAAGATATTTTGCTGCGATTGTCACACATAGGGAATCCTTTTGAAATGAATGGGCTGCCCTATGCATTTGGCACAATAGTGCAAAAAATACAAATGTTTTTCGGAGTGATTTTGTGCAATACTATAATGTACATGCAGCCTTATTTGTAGAAACTCTGTGTGTGTGTGTGTGTGTGTGTGTGTGTGTGTGTGTGTGTGTGTGTGTGTGTGTGTGTGTGTGTGTGTGTGTGTGTGTATATATATATATATATATATATACACATATATACACTGTATATAAATGTATATATCTTTTTTTTGTTGGGGGGCAAGGGATCAAAGGTTCCTTTGACAAGTGGTTCTGATAGAAAGGTGTCAGAACACACAGCACAATGTATCACAATCTGTTGTGTATGGGGCTGTGTAGTCGCAGAACAGTCAGGGTACCCATGCTGACCTGTATCCACATCCAAAAGCATCTATGATGGGCACATGAACATCAGAACTGGACCACAGAGCAATGGTAGAAGGTGACATGATCTGATTAATTCAAGAATGGTTTGAGGAACACAGCAACAAGTTTGAGGTCTTGAGCTGGCTCCCAAATTCTCCAGATCTCCAGATCTCAATCTCGAGCATCTGTGACCTGTACTAGAAGAACAAGTCCAATCCATGGAGGCCCCAATTTACAATTTACAAGACTTTAAAGGATCTACTACTGACAGCTTTGTGCCAGATACCACAGCATACCTTCAGAGGTCTAGTGGCGTCTAAGCCTCAGATTGTGGTGGATGGTTTCTTCAGGATAGGAAGGAAAAAGAAATCCCCCCCCAAAAGACGCAAAGAAAAAAAGAATCTGATAAGGGTTTTTCTTTATCCCTAATGTATTTACTACAAATAAATATGGTTTCATATACACTTTATGGTGAAAACACAATGGTAGTACTGTACCTCAAAGCCACAGATGTCAATAATACCAAAAGAGCTGTCAGTTTCCTTGGGTCTGAGCCAATCATTTCCCTTCTCCAGAAGCCAGTCAAAGAGAAGAGCATAGAGTGACTGTGCAATTGCATCCCTAGGTTGACACAAATAACAAGATATTAAACATTTCCCAATGTAGAAACACAAAACTAGTTCAAGCCAAAATTCACTTTACCATGGATTTATTAACTCATCTGCTTCTGTGCACCATGTTTTTAGTGCACTACATGCTTCAGCGCTGACCACCCCCCCCCCCCCCAAGTCCTCTTCGGCCACTTGTTGCTATCCATTTCAAAGCTGAATGACAACCAGCATCGTTTGGCCCCTCCCATGTGAGCCCAGGATGTCTTGGACACACCCCCTAGGGGTGCATTATCACACAGCCTGAGTTCACAGTGTATTGTTGCATAGAATGGCACTCATACATTTCAATGTGAGTGCCATACTGTGCAATAGTATGCACCACTAGACAAGAAATTGAAACACCTTGTCATGGATATGCAGTAATGTTTGTCTGTCAGCTTACCTCTCCATGTGTTCAGCTTAAGAGGCCAGCCACTCTCACCTGGCTGCTTAAGTAATCTCTCCTCAAAGCATGGCTCCACCCCAGCCCCTATAAGGGAACTCTATATTAACCTGTGCACTGCAAGCCAGCCCTTCTGATCAATATTGTGTGTTTGGCTTAAGTGTGCGACTTGCTGTGTCTTCTACGTCTGTGGAAGTTACCGATCTTGGCTTGTTCTTCACTATCCTTACCTGCTTGTTACCCCGACCTTTGGCTATCTCCTGACTAACCTTACCTGCTTGTTGCTCCAACCTTTGGCTATCTCCTGGCTATCCTTTGTTGTCGCAGTCTGCTGCTTCCTCTCTACCTCCCTGTAGTCTACCATGAGCGCGAGCTGAGAGGCCCTAGGGGTCGCGACTTGGAGCCAGACTGCAGCTAAATCCACCCTCACAACTAGGGGTCTCTGGTGAACACCCGCTGGCTCTGAGATTCTGCGCCCTGGGAAATCTCATGCTCTAGCTCCCAGTGTCATTCGTGTTGGTACTACAGAGTACCTGCTCTCCTGTATCACCTAGAGCTCCATCCGCAGCAGTCAGCTGTAGGGTCCACTACCTTGCTGTGTTCTCCAGACCCCAACGGGGTGCATCGGTCACCTGGACTCACCTGGCATTTCACTTGACTGTATGGAATTGACATAGACCTCCAGATTTAGGGTTCTGTATTTACTCCGAATATTTTTTAAATGTCAAGGGGTGTGGAATTCAGGGAGGGGGAGAGGAGATTTTTTTCAAACATAGAATTAGGCTTTAATAATCAGATTCCTTAGGTGCCCATGTAAAATAATGTTAGCACAATGAATTACCTGGGGATTGTCACTTATCCTACTTACCGAATATCAATGGAGGCTTCCACAGTGAGAGGAGAAAGAACCTGGTCATAAGATGTCATCTGAGAAGAAAGACAGCTATATTTAGGAAGACTAATAGAATTAAATTATTTTATTCATACTAAATATACTGAATTGTTTAAATCTAAGTATACATTGCTTGCATCTATGAATTATAGAGTTATTTGGCTATCGGGCCATACATAGCCTGTCACTGATACAAAAGTTTTCCAAAGAAAACATTACTGTATTGGTATGAATAGATGAGGAAAGTGTAAAAATAGTGCTGGACCCGTGAGGTTATCTTATTGGTATTGCTATCTTAAATGTTGATATATATAAAAATCTGGTTTCGAGGCAGGTGGCTTCTACACCCCAGAGGATCTACACCAAAGAGTATCCAACGTGTTTCAGGAATCACACTGGTAGAAATACCATTAAAGATCCAGTTCCCTTCTAGTCCATTGACATTCCTTTCAACCAAACCCTGATGAAGGGAGCATTTTTGAACTCCAAAGCATATTGGCTACTCTTTAGATTGTCCCCCTTGGAATAAAATTGGTCTCTGAACCTATTTCAATTTCCATTTTCATTCTTCTGTGGACACTAACTAGACCCTAGATTTTTTTTTTTTTTTTATCGTGGACCAAAAGTTTTTTTAAAGTTGTAAATGCATTCTTTTCTTAATTGTTACTTACTTTATACTGACTGGCAAGGATGGGGAAGGTTATCGGCAGTGGCAACATTGATATTTAACCTCTTCATCAGAATGCATAAGGATGCAGCAGGGGGACACTGCTGCAAAGAATTCATCACAAAGCGTTTATTCAAAAGAAAGAGCCTTTGACTGTCAGGATCGCCAAGGATTTTATAGAGAAAGGAGTTAAGGTAAAATAGAAACATAGGAAAAATAGTGAGGGACACAAGAAGTCCTTCACCTTTGGGTTATACTGCCGCCTACAGGAGGACTGGACATTGGCCGACAAAATAAATGGCAGGCTAGCCCAGGATAACCCCAACTACTAACTGCATGCCTCAATATTGTATCAAAGCAATACTGAGAGCATAATCATTTACACAGAGGGTGGGATATGTGTTCATCAATAGACTACAAGAAAAGGATGTTACAGGGAGTAAAAAAAATCTTATTTTCTTTCTCATCCATTGAGGGACACGGGAAGTCTTTCACTTTTGCAACATCAAAAAGCAGTCCAACTGAGAAGTGGGCAACACAGCAAATGACCACTAACAGGCACAGGAAAAACAACAGAGAACTGGGGGCTGCCTTCAACTAAAAATCCACCTGAAGGACCTTGCGCCTGTAGCTGGCATCAGATGAGGCCACAAGGTTCACTTGCAAGAACTTAATGACTGTGTGAACAGAAGACCAGGTGGCAATATTGAAAAACTGGGAAACAATTGCTTGATGCCAAAAAGCCCAAGAGGCACTCACTGATCTAGTAGAGTGTGCCTTGACAAGGATAGCTGGAACCATCTGGGATAACCGAAAACAAATCTGTCTTTCTTAAAGAGCAGTGGCTGGGAGAGACTCTCACAACCCAAACAGAATCCAATGGATGATATACGGCCTTTTTTATTTGGTGAACTTGAGCCAGACAGCTTCACAGAGGAGACACAGAGCACCAGTGGAGTCTTAGAGAATCAGGCTACCCAGTGACATCAAAATAGGACTCAGCATGCCTATATGTTCAGAGAAGGTTATAGCCCTTAGAAGTACTAAGGTGCAGAATCTAAAGAGCTACCTGGTTTTTACTAGGGCATTCCACAAGGGGTGATGGGTTTCACTGCTGATGACCCCCAGGTTGCAGACCTCTGACTCACTTGAGCAGGCAGCTACTGGGAACTGAGTGCAAGTATGCAGAAAAGAGCCTCTTGCAGCACTGAGGCTCAAGAACCACTGAAGCAGGATTTAGTCCCAGGCATGCAGGCATGGGTGCTGGAGACACCAGAACAAAGGAAGGGGAGTTCTAGCTGCAATAGGTTGCTGAGGAGGTCACACATTAACTGGAAACTGATGGGTTACTGGGTTACATGGAGACACTGGATAAATGCTGGAGCACACAGGGTACAGGAACAGGAAACACTGAAGGGCATTGGAGGTCACAAGAAGAACAAGCAGTACAGAAGAGAACTAAGGATCATTGTGGAAATGCTGGTTGGTACTGGGCGGGTCCAGCTGCTAGCACGCAGCCGTGTTGCTTAAGCATTGAACCACATGCCAGCCCTTTAAGACAGTGCCCCCTTAATGATTGGCTGGAAGCTGCACACAGAGGAAAAGACCCCTCACTGGAGGGTGGAACAAGTGAGTGTGACATCTGCAAAGTAAAGTCACAGTGAAGATGAGGTGAAAAGCGCTTAACAATTGGGTCCTGAACCAAAGGTGCATCCTCCACTGGTATGGTGGTCTCTTTGATAAGGTGGGGCACATCAGATTCACAGTGGGGATAACCCACATTTGTACAATATCCTCCCAACATCCTCCAAGAGCCGAAATGGTCTCCTTTAATATGGGAGAAATGGCAGATGTCTGCTACTCAGAGTCTTTGTGGCCAATAGCTTAAAAGCACTAAGGCCATGGGTAAATCAAAGTAGAAGGTATGACTCTAGTGAAAATCATAGCCGAAATGGTAGAGGAACCAGCTACACCCAGCAGTCGACGTCCATCCTATCAGTATGTACACACCAGGCAGCTCCAGACAGAGCCATTAGCTTGGAGCACTGGCGCTTGGAGTAGCATTGGGAAAATGATTCTTTAACACTGTATTGTGGGAAAGAGATAGGGGAAACACTACACCAGCAGATATTGTTAGCACTCAGTCCCACATCATTAACCCCGTCAGCACTAGAAACCCACAGGAAGTGGGGAAAATAAAAGTTCCCAGCAACCTATGTAAATGAGGAAACTCCCAGTGTTTGGCCATACTGGGCTACTGAAGGAGTGAGTCTTCGGAGTCAGGGCAATTTCTGAGTCAATGCTGGCAGCACTGGACCTGGAAAGACCTCCAAGTCTGGAAAGCACCCTACATGGAACCCTACATGCCAGTAAAAATAGGTTAATCTTTTATACAGCAGAGCTGAAGAAAAGATGCCCATCCTGCTATAACCCTAGCAACAAAATAAGACACCACAAATCAGTTAAACCAATGAACTTGTTAACTTTGTAGGATAAAGGCAATTGAAAAAAAGAACAACTTAGAGTTATGCACTAGAGTAGTATTTCCAGTCTGAATATCACCAGAAATAAAGTGACACTCAGATAGAAAAGGTCAAACAGGTAAATACAAAGAATATCTGAATATAACCAGTACTTATTCACAACTAAGCATATGCATTACCTATGTGAACAGGTAGCAGAAGGGCAGAGGAATGGCTTTTAGCTGTGTCAGGCTTCTCCCTTCTGTTTCTCATAAGCCTTCAATAATAATCAACTGCAATGGAATCTAGCCTGCTCTTTCAGAGAGTTCTAGGTAAATTCTAACTCAAGGCAATCCTTGTAGTGGGTAGGGAGGTTTGAAGTAGACCTGTAATATAAGGAAGCAATACTTTTGTCTTCAGCTAGCCTTGTAAAAATTGCAAATGAAAAATTCCTGAATAGCAAGGCAAAGCAACTTGACTGACTTGGCTGTAATAATTAAAGAAACAAACTCTTCCTGTATTAGCAAGATGCAAATTAAATCACAGTGACTGCTGGTTCAAAAGGTGCTGTAACCTGTAGAACTACAAGTAACAGTGGGGTGAATGAGGACAGTGATGTCTGTATACAGTGTCTATGTGGATGAATGGTTTTATCCTTGAGTACCATAGGCAATGGGTAGTGAATAGAGACAATGGTGTCTGTATACAGTGTCTATTATAAATGAATGGGCTGATGCCTGCTTACCAATACTGGAATGCAAGATGATGATGATGGTGATGATGATGACTTGGCAAGCTCTCCCTCAGAAACCTAGCTCACTTGATGGCATCTGGCCTCCGCCACACTCCACATTACCACTCACACGAATCTGATGCAAATGCAGTATAGGAACAGGGGCGGCCTCCAGGCTGCCGCCAGACAGGGAAGGAGACGCTATCCACAGGTGTCCCTCCGAATCTCTGCTGGGTGATTCCACTTGCAGACCGTGACACGGTCGCAACACACACTGACACAAAATCTCTCTCACAGATCCAGACCGAGGTCCCAAGAGAGCAAGCCAGGTCTCAACCAGCCTCAGTTTAGGAGTTCTCTCCTAAAGTATCATAGGTGAGTCTCCTTGGTGGATGTATATTTCTCCTCAATGTGATAGGGGAAGGAACCTCTGGCACTGGGGTGGAGTTCTTTTCAGGACTTTTAATATTTGTGAGATCATGAGATTCTGATAAGAGATCTAGACACGGTGTTGCAGGACAAGACTTTAGAATGGAAAGGCCAGCTTCTTCAGCAGGATCAGAGTTGATGTCATGTACCTGGTGGAGATCAAGCTGTAGAGGGGACTCCTCTTGCACCTCCTGTCCAACACCCCTGGTAGTGATGACAGGGAGTGGAGGACACAGAGTGGCACATGGGCCGATGTAGCTGATGGCTCAGGCTGGGTCTTGGCAGGAACCAGGTGGCTGGAGAGCACTGGACCGGAACTGAGAACAGGAGCTCCGTGTCGCTGAATCAGCAGCTGGAAGCGTAGTCAGGACGTAAGCCAGGGGGTCATCAACAGCCGGACAGAGCAGGTACTGAGACGTGAGGTAGAGGGAGAGACGGGACACAGGTCAGGTTCGGTACACAGTCGGGCAATGAAGTACAGGAACATTAAGCAGAAGCGGAGTCAAGTACAAGCCGGGGTCACAAGTAGACAGGCAGATGTCAAAGGGAAGGTTCAGACAAGTCGGGTTGGGATACAGGGAACTGGTACGGCTCAGGTAAATAGGCACTAGCTGAAAAGACCACTCAGCAAAGTGTGCATGTCACTGGCATTTTTAAATAGGCGGACTGGCGCCAATGCGCGCAAGTGTGTGCGTGCCGGCTCGTGCCCATGTGTGCGCGCCAGCTCGCGCTCATGCATGCGCCAGTACGTGTCCTTTCTTATGCACCTCTTTGAATGTCCACGCCTGCGCACCACTGCGCACTTGTTACCCGGGTTTCTCTTACAGTGAGCACATTACTTCCACTTTCTTCTCCACCCAACAATGATAATTCCTTCTTTGTGTGACACTCGGGCGCAGGCACAAGTAGATCTCTGTCAACAAAAGGAATCAAGTCTTCTACATCCTGCTCCAAAACTGGACTGGTACTCTCAATTTTAACATTTTGTCCTTTCTCCTGGGTGGTGATAAAATATCCACCTCTAGGTTGGGTGACTTTTCCACCTCTATTGACAGTCTTCTTTCTTTCCTCAGTCCATTGGTTTCTGTATCAGCTTCGGTAGTTGAAGGCCACAACCAGTAGGGCACTATTTCCTCATCCTCACTTTCTTCCTCTTCCTGTACCACAGGGCAAGTGGGGAGTCGTTGACGAGAACGAGTCCTGGGTGGAGTTGGTTTGAATGAAAGCGGAGAAGAAACCTGAGGCACTCGGACAGCATCAGACAGTGGAAGCAAATGGTTGCGGTGCCACATCTTTAGAGGCCCTGGCTTCCCTTCAGGTTTAAATTTGATAAACTGGCAACTCAGGAAGTTGTTTGAAGATGATTTAAGGTTGAGGCCTCCAACGGTCAGCCAATTTATGCTTTCCAGGCACACCCAAATTCTTTAACAGCACCTGATCTCCTGGCTGTAAATCCTGCACTCTCACCTTCAGATCAAAATTCCTTTTATTTCTCAGCTCTCTGGTGGCAGTATGTTCCATAGCGTTCTCATAGACCTGCTTCAAATTCTTGCGCAGCCGTTCCACGTATCCCCTGAACATCTGTTGTCCACAGATGTTCCAAAGACTAGGTCAATCGAGAGACGGGCCTCTCTTCCAAACATAAGTCTATATGGTGAGGTATCAGGTTCCAGGCAAAGGAAGTCAATGCACACCAACTCCATGGGCCCCTGACTTTGTAAATGTCCCATGGAAGCAGCTCGTACAGGTAAAGTCTTCTGCTGACACTTGGGATGCGTTTAAAGCATATACGAGGGGACAATACATCTCATCTATTGCCCATATTAAAAAGAAACAATTAAAGGAGACCCAACTACTGCAACAGTCGGTGACAAATCATACCTCTACTTATAGCTCGGACCCCACACCATCTCATTTTGACTCACTTATGGCAGCTCAGAGAGAACTGAATCTTCACTTGACAGAGGTTACATGACTTGAAACGCATAGGGGCAGACAAAGAACCTTTGAACAAGGTGACAAAAATGGTCGCCTGCTGGCCCTATTGGCGCAGAATTACCAACCACTTACGCTTGTCTCCACTCTGCAGACTGCTGATGGGTACATGGTGACTTCACCCTCTGAGGTTTTACAAACGTTTACTGCTTTTTATGAAAAGTTGTATACCTCCACCCTGCCCTCTGACTTTCAGCCTGTGCGGCTACGGGACCTGTTAGATCCCTTGGCGCTGGGCTGGCTGTCAGATCAGGAGCGTGAGACACTAGTTAGGCCATTTACGGCCCTAGAGGTTCTAAATGCCATCCAATCCTTCCCAACTGGTAAGGCGCCGGGGCCGGATGGCCTTCCAATCGACTTTCGCATGGAGACCTTCTGGCACCCCTGTTGGCCCAGTTATATAATATATGCCTGAAGGATGGCAAACTACCCGACTCCATGTATCTTGCATATCTGACTTTAATACACAAACCCTCTAAAGACCCAACCTCCTGCGCCTCGTACCAGCCAATTGCATTGCTAAATAACGACTTTAAAATTTTGACCAAACTACTTGCTCTACGACTATATCCCCTATTGCCTTCAGTCATTGATTCGGACCAAACTGGCTTTATGCCCCGTAGATCCACGGATGTCAACCTCAGAAGGTTATATACCAACATACATGCCCAACATCACAACACGGGTTCGAGAACTATAGCCTCACTTGACATAGAAAAGGCTTTTGACACCGTAGAGTGGCCTTTTCTTTGGGAAACATTGCGTAGAATGGATAAGTATTATGAGAGTGAGAACGGCGCTGCCCTCTCCGTTATTAGATAATGGGTACAGGTGTTATAAGTTACAAAGTAGTTTTATATAGCTAAATTATATATAAACTATATATAAACTTCACCATCAACTGTCATAATAGGGTCCCCAAGCAAAAAAACCATTATTCGGGCAAACCCAAAAAACTCAAAACACCAGTGGCTTAGAGAATGGTAAATGAAGCTGTTAAATAAAATATGTCCCTCCAGTGAATAAGAATTGCTGCCACAATGAAATATGTGATAAATCGGTGGGAAAATAATATAGTGGACAATGCAGTATTTTGCGAGTGAAAAAATATATAAATTGACCCAAAAATTCAAAAGTATTGGGACAAGATGGCGCCCAAAAAATTTTTTTTAAAGATAAGAATTATATGTGCATCATTTTACTTTTGAACTTTGTTCTCATATTTGCTTACAACACCCATTTTGTGGACTATATATAAAATATCTTCTAGCAGTTTAACCATCACCTGGTTTAAGCAAGAATAACTGGAATTTACTTTTATATATGTCATCTCTATATTTATATAGTTACTTGTTCTTTATTTATTGTATTTAATGCACAGGGAGTGGGTGATCTGACTTTGATTTTGTTTTACACATACTTAGGACTACAAGCGCCTTACTGTCCCAATACCTTTGAATATTGGGACTAATCACTATCTCACTCATTATTTTTTCACACACTTATGGAAAGGTTAACACGGTTATTCCAATGACACCATGATGCACATATACTTCTTATCTTTTAAAAAAAAAAAAAAAATTTGGGGGGCGCCATCTTGTCCCAATACTTTTGAATTTTGGGGTCAATTTATATATTTTTTCACTCGCAAAATACTGCATTGTCCACTATATTATTTTCCCACCGATTTATCACATATTTCATTGTGGCAGCAATTCTTATTCACCGGAGGGACATATTTTATTTAACAGCTTCATTTACCATTCTCTAAGCCACTGGTGTTTTGAGTTTTTTGGGTTTGCCCGAATAATGGTTTTTTTGCTTGGGGACCCTATTATGACAGTTGATGGTGAAGTTTATATATAGTTTATATATAATTTAGCTATATAAAACTACTTTGTAACTTATAACACCTGTACCCATTATCTAACAACGGAGAGGGCAGCGCCGTTCTCACTCTCATAATACTTATCCACTTATGCAATTAGACCCTTAGGGGTACTAATTAGAGATAGGCAGCAGCCCTCATACTGTCCTAAGCGTGGATTCATTTACCTACATTGCGTAGAATGGGGTTCCCCTTGTTGTTTATTCAATGGCTCCTGGTATTGTACAAATGCCCCACTTCATCGGTAAGACTGGGGGGTGGACTGTCAGCCCCTTTTAGGCTCACCAGAGGAACCCGGCAGGGCTGTCCTCTCTCTCCGGCTTTATTTGCCTTAGCTATTGAACCAGTGGCGGAGGCGCTCCGTACGTCCCCGCATATTGAAGGTCTTCGTATTGGCTTGCTGGAGGAGAGGCTGGCCCTGTACGCGGACGACATGCTACTGTTCCTCAATGATGCTGGCCCGTCCTTACAGGGTGTTTTGAACGTGTTAGACACTTTTGCGGGAGTCACCGGGCTAAGGGTCAACTGGTCCAAATCCATACTTTTTCCGATAGATCAGGCGGCCAAAACTACTTCCTCCCCAGACTGTGCACTAAAATGGGTGGAAACTTTTAAGTACCTGGGGGGTCCATATATCCACACAAGCATCAGATTTCATCTCGCTTAACCTTACCCCTATACTCTTGGACACTAAGACAAAACTTAAAACGTGGAGTAATTTACCTCTGTCAGTCTGGGGACGAATAAATCTCCTTAAAATGAAAATTATCCCCAAATTCACGTATTTGTTCCGCCACTCCCCTCAGTGGATACCTAAATCGTTTTTTAATACAATGAATCAATTGTTCTCATCCTTTATCTGGGGCTCCTCGCCACCCAGGTATCGGCTGTCGACTTTGATGCGGCCGACAACGCAGGGTGGTATGGCATTTCCTGATTGCTACAAATATTTTCTGGCTACCCAACTGGTGACAGTGGCCTGGTGGCTGCACCCTGACAAAACGAACTCTTCCGCAGCCCTAAAGGCCACGATAGTGGGCTCTTTTGAAGCCTTGCAATTCCTGATATTCAGAGGCCCTCGAGCCCCATATCATTTGACACCCTCTATGCATACCACCCTGCGGGCTTGGCGGGCAGGTCTAGATATAGAAAAATACAAATCAACCGAGATCTCTCCTAACACCCCGATCTGGCTGAACCCTACTTTGCCACACATTTACAAACTTCCAGACCCCTTTGCTTGGACTAAGTATGGTATAAAAATTATCTCTCACATAGTGTCACAAATGTCATTATCTCCCCTTTCACACCTTTCGTCCATGTATAACATACCTCATCATTACCAATTTCGCTATCTCCAATTATCACATGCTTTTGCTGCGCAGTTTCCACGCGCTTCCTGCATCGTTGTCCAGTCAGGACTGGAGAAGACACTTAGAACTAAATGTGCAGAGAAACCTACCTCACAGCTTTATGAGCATTTGGTCTATTTGTCTCTCCCACCTTTAGATAAGCTCTGGTCTCGCTGGCAGCTTGATATACCCTCGCTGGACAATGATGATTGGGATGATGCTTGGGATTTCCCTTTCTGCTCCTTAGTTTCTATGCGGGATAGGCTGATCCAATTTAAAATAGTGCATAGAGCGTACTTTACTCCACATAGACTCCATAAAATGAACCCTACATGTCCATCGGAGTGTTGGAGATGTGGAATCTCCCCAGGAGATTTCTCTCATATTTTCTGGCATTGCCCTAAAATTCAGCAATATTGGAATGAGGTACTCGACACGGTAAATAGAGTCGCATCAACTACACTACCACATGCCATGGAAGTCTGTCTATTGGGGTTAATTGAAACACTTGTACCAACAATGGCAAAACGCACATTGGTAGGGCTATTGCTATTCTATGCCCGGAAAAACATTGCCATGCAATGGAAGAAGCCCACCCCCCCTTCATTGACACAATGGAAAAGTCTGGTCAATAATAACCTTCCTTTATATAGGAGACACATACTTCAATAGAGGGTGCCCGATGAAGTACGATAGAGTCTGGCGTACTTGGTTAAAGGATGTGGAAACAGCTGGTTGAGTCTTCAATAATATGATGGGGGTTGCTGGGGGGGGGGGGGGAGTAGTGAGAATTTATTGGCTACGATTGGAGAGAGGACTTGACGTCTCAAATGACCTCTATATAGATACAAGAAGAAGCGAGCCATAGGTTAACTCATCATGCGATAAATAACACAAATTATAATATCTTGTCATGTGATGTGTGGGATACTTTATATAGGCACCACAGTTTTTTTTTTTCTTTTAGTTTTTAAGTTGTATATGTATTGTTTGTCTTGAAAATGCAATAAAAAAAATTAAAAGAAAAAAAAAAAAACTGTCTTCTGCTGAATGCATGGTAAACAGGCACGACAATAGCTTTCTATCTCCTTTCTCATAATGAGCCAAAAGAATCTGTCTCTAACTAAGCGAAAAGTCTTTTCTGTGCCTAAATGCCCATATTCAACGTGCAAGGCTATCAACACCGATGTACGATGTAGGACTTTTTAACAGTAAAGCTGGATCTTGCTTAACCAAAGCTTAAGTGGCCAGTTGGCATTGAGGATCCTGAGTCTTGTCCATCTTCAAATCTCTCTTTGACAGCCGAGGAAGGCCCTCACCTTGCACTTGCATCAGTCCACAGTAACACTGAGGCACTCCAGGAGGAGGAACTCCTATGGACTCAGTTCCTACGGTCCCCTTCAGCCGTTGGGCCATGCCTCTTCACAAAGCTTGCACACCATCAGTAGTCACAAAAGTCCAGTCGGCTGGCTCTTCTGCTTGCCGATGAGGCCTACGAGACAGAGCGTCTGCATCTCTATTTCCAGCTCCAGGCCGATATTTCAGGCTCAACTGAATTCCAGCTAATGCGCCCGCCGTTTTGTTCTTGATAGAGGACTTCTTCCAATCCATTTTGGCTAGCATCCACATGGAGCTCATAGGACTTGGCCGGATCTGCATAGGCCAGCACCAGGGCTTTAGTAAGACTCCTCTTCAGACACTAATAAGCCTGCTCAAATTGTTCTCGGATGGATTTTCTTTTTTCCTCGAATTCCAGACTTCTTCACTCTTGCCTTATCTTCTACTTCATCTGAGGCAACCTGCAGCAGTTCATTGAGGGGCCTAGCAATCTTTGTGAAGTTGGCTACAAACCTCCTGTAATAAAAGAACTAGAGGTCGACCGATATGGGTTTTTCTCTGGCCGATGCCGATGCCGATATTTAGAAATCGCGGTGGCCGATGGCCGATATGTGATGCCGATTTTTTTGGGCAGATATATTAGGCCGATTTTTTTTTTTTTCTTTTTTTTTCCCCCTTCATCTCATAAAATCTAACAGTTAGACCCCTTTCACACTGGGGCATTTTTTTAGGCGTTTTTGGGCTAAAAATAGCGCCTGTAAAGTGCCTGTAAAACGGCTTCCCTACAGTCTCAGTGTGATATCCCAAGTGCTTTCACACTGAGGCGATGTGCTGGCAGGATGTCTTTGGAGTGGTGTATACCGCTCCTCCACCATTCCTGCCCATTGAAATGAATGCGCACCGCTGCCGAAGCGGCTGCAAAGCGTTTCGGCAGCAGCACTTCAGGGGCGCATTTAACCCCTTCCTCGGCCGCTAGCTGGGTTATAAGCGCCCCGCTAGCAGCCGAATAGCGCCGCTAAAATGACGGTAAAGCGCCGCTAAAACTAACAGCGTTTTACCGTCAACGCCTGCCCGCTCCAGTGTGAAAGCAAACTTAAGTAATAAGTGATACAGAAAATTTTTTACATTTAAACATTTATTGAACAAAACAAACCTCCAATCAGTTCACTTGTATGTATAATTTAGATTTAAAAAAAAATAACTATATCTTAATATTAAATACACAAAAACAGGTAACCAAAACTTTTGGAGGAAAAAAAATGGGCTAACTTTAACTGCTTATTTTTTTTTTTTAATTAGTGTATTTTATTTAAAAAATTGCGTTTGAAAGACCGCTGCGCAAATACCGTGTGACATAAAATATTGCAACAACCGCTATTTTATTCCCTAGGGTCTCTGCTAAAAAAAATATATATAATATTTGGGGGTTCCAAGTGATTTTCTAGCAGAAAATACAGAATTTTTACTTGTAAGCAACAAATGTCAAAAAAGATTTAGTCTTTAAATGGTTAAACTGAGAACTTCTCCACACGGAGTTCAGTCTATTGATAAAAGAACCGGAAGAGATACAAATGTATCTTCTTATCAGATTTGGCAGGCTGCCCAGAGGAGGAGAGAAGAAACCTTCAGACAACTTGCAATTGACTTCTATTACAGAAGTAATTTGCAAGTCCCGCTGAAGTTATAATCGGCTTTTTTAATCAGCACAATCGGCCGATGCCGATTAAGTAAAAAAAGCCAAATATCGGCCGATATATCGGCCGGCCGATATATCGGTCGACCTCTAAAAAGAACCCCAGAAAGGATCTAAATTCCATCACAGTTTCTGGTCTAGGCCATGTAGCAACTGCCTCCAGCTTCTTTGGATCTGTGGCTACTCCTCCGGGTGAAATAACACGGCACAAGTAGGTGACTGAAGTTTGGTAAAACTGGCACTTTTCTAATGATAATTTGAGCCCCTTCTCATGTAACCTTTTGAAGACTTTTTCCAGTCATGCCTTATGTTCTTCTAGAGTCCTTCCGAACACTATGATGTCATCCAGGTACACCAGGACTTCAATCAGATTCATGTCTCCCACAGTTCTCTCCATGAGTCGTTGAAATGTCACTGGGGCCCCCCGATGGTCCTTGTGGTATCTGATTGTATTTGTAAATCCCCAAAGGGCAAATTAATGTAGTCTTCTCTCTATCCTCAGGGTGCATTGGTATCTGATAATACCCGCTCTTCAAATCCAGTACACTAAACCACTCCGCTTCAGTGAGACACTGAAGTGCATCCTCGATACAGGGAGTATACTGGTCGGGGATGGTTAGTCGATTCAAAGTTCAGTAGTCAATGCACATTCGTCATACACATGCACATACATCAAAATCATCTTCAGAAAAGATCTTCTCCTATCTGGACATTTGGAGTTTCATCCTTCTTTGCCACGCAGGAGGCAACACCTCAGCACATGCTTGAATTTCTTTCTTCAGCCCCTGATACTCCTCCTCTAACAACTTCGGCGGGAGGCACTGGGGTTGCTGCACTCACTTGTCTGACTAACATGCTGGCCCCTAATGTAATAGGGTGGTCTGTAACATTTCGGAGACTGATTGGCACCTTCTTCCCATTTTGGAACAATGCCTTGGTGGGGACCAATTCAGGGACCATCACTATCCCAGCAGCTTCTGCTTGGGTGTCAGTTTCCAGCACAACGAAGGGTCCCGGGTGTTCCCAATTGAGCTTGACAGTGGCCTTCAGACAAGCCATCTCCCTGGGCTGTAACACTCTCTCTTTGGTTCCTAACTTCCACAGGCATCCCACTCTTTCAACAGGGGCGTTCTGTTCCTTAATCACTCGTTGACACGCCTGGTGTAACTGAGGGTGGACTCTGTTGGGCATCGAGCCATCTTCCCTGATCACAGTAGCTAACAACCTCCTCACCAAGATGGTGTTGGTCCCAATCAGCATGGAATTACGTTCAGGCCTAGGGCACACCACTGCTAGCGTGTCAACTGTTTTCATTTTTCCAGTGGCTGCTGGCCCAAAAGCGATCTTGATGGGGATGTATCCATCATATGGAAATTTGTCAGTCCCAGTTCCCCAAATTTCTAGCTCTTCAAGGTTGCTTAAGGGGATGTGGTTCAAAAATTTGGCATAAAAGTTCCTGTTAAGTAAGGTAACTTGTGCCCTGGTATAAACACCTTCTACACGTACAGACACAATTGGGAACGACCCCACTAAATTTTCCAGCAAATTTCCCAGAACCTTTCTGGATAAGGCTCTTCTTGGGTTCTTCCTACCTCCATGGTGAGAGGACCTAACTATGGCCTTAGGTGGTGATGAGACATTGACTCCCTGTGCCCGAGTCCCTGACTCCGGTGACGGGTTACTTGGCCTCTGGGATGCCGGAATTATGGGCTCTAAACTCGTCCTCTGGCATTCCTTCTTGGGGCTCTCAGTTGGCTCTTTCACTGAAACCCCCTGAAGTTTCCCACCTTCTGACTTGACAGCAGCTGCTGCAGTGCTTTCAACAGTTTATGCAAGGAAGTTTTGTTCCCCCCTCTTTTAAGGGCACTGCCTCCTGAAATGCCCTGGTTCCCCACACTGAAAACATCTTCTGGGGTCAGTCTTATCCACCTGAGCTGTGGCTTGAGTTTCCATCACACGCAACAAAGTCTATTTAATTTGATCTTGTGCTTGAGCTACTTGCATAAATACTTTAACAGGAGTGTTTTCAGGAACAGGTAGCACAAGGGAGGTCTAGGCACACTCCTCCCACTCTGACTCCTCATCACTGTCTACTTCTTGGACCCCTTTTTCCACTTGAACTGGCTATGCTGACACCTTTTCTGTCTTGGAGGGGACCTTTGCCCCTTCTCGCGACCCTTGATTCTTTTCTTCCAA
The DNA here is from genome assembly GCF_042186555.1 of Aquarana catesbeiana. NCBI lineage: Eukaryota > Metazoa > Chordata > Amphibia > Anura > Ranidae > Aquarana > Aquarana catesbeiana. Next base: position 81,204,719 of record NC_133335.1, on the reverse strand, counting down.
CAAAGCTTCTTCCTCTCTGACCAGTTTCATTAACTCTGGGTAGGTTGGAGCCACCTGTGCCCCCTTCAGCAACAGGCGAAGCACAGTTGGGGGTCGAGCCCCTTGCTGAATTATTTTAACCCAGACTTTATCGGCCTCTTTTGGATCAATCCCTTTTTTAGAATGATTTGATGTAGGATTCGATCCACTCTGACAACATAAGCAGACAGTCCCTCTCCTCTACACTGGTGAGTGTGTTCAAACTTGTACACCAGATCGGGTATCTTTTCTACTCTCCCATAGACAGCACACAAAGCTTCGATGTAATCCATGGCTACACAGTCTGGCTTTCCCCTTTTTAAGCTCAGAATGACATCAGCTGCCGAGCTCCTGAGACTCTCACTTATTCTCTGTCTCTTCAGTGCCTCTGGTACAGTCCATTCTTCAACTGTTTGAATGGCTCAATCCATCCAATTTTCAAATTCCTCTTCCCCTTCTGGGGTGGGTGTGCGACCTGAAAAAAAATGGTAGCTTCCAATACCCTTGATTTGCTGAAATATTAGTGCTCCTTATCAGACTCTCCACCAAGAAGCGTAGGGCAAGAAAGAAGAAGCATAGGACACTCCCATAACGGAAGCATCTCCGGCACAGGACTCACCTAACCATGTCTAGAGCAGTCTTCGTCTGGGGTACCGGCTGTCAGTAAGGGTATCACTTGAGCCTTGAGTCCTTCCGCCAACCTTACAGTGTCTTTTCTTAATCCAGCGGGTACACTCTCTCGCCGCTCTATCAGGACATAGGTGTAGTCTTCCATAAATTCTGGCCTCAAATCCACTATGTAAGACCCTTGCTGTAGTACAGCCGTTCTCATCAGCTGTCTCACCTCCCTTTCAGCCAATCCTGGGCACTCTCACCACTGTAGCCAGTTCCAATTGACTTTCCTGCTCCCATGCCCAGCTGATGGCAGTGACTGAAGTGAAGAGTCCATCTTCTCTTCATCCCTGAGCTGTTCACATGACTTGCTTGGGCATCCCATGAGGGGTATCTGGACGAGCCCCCAAATGTAGCGGTACCCTAGTGAGGGCCACTAGTAGAATCAGTACCCCACTGGTTGTTCCGACCCTGCAAGTCCTCCACCACCCCTGACACCCTGGGTTCAGACATTGTTTTAATTTAGTGAGTGACAACAATAAAAATAGGTACACCACAATCAGTTAAACCAATGGACTTGTTTACTATGTAGGATAAAGGCAATTGAAAAAAGAACAACCTAGAGTTATACACTAGAGTAGTATTTCCAGTCTGAATATCACCAGAAATAAAGTGACACTCAGATGGAAAAGGTCAAAGGTCAAACAAGTAAATACAAAGAATATCTGAATATAACCAGTACTTATTCACAACTAAGCATTACCTATGTGAACAGGTAGCAGAAGGGCAGAGGAATGGCTTTTACCTGTGTCAGGCCTCTCCCTTCTGTTCCTCAACACACAGGTGCCAACATTAAAATGCAAATGTCATAAACCTTTAATAATAATCAACTGCAATGGAATCTAGCCTGCTCTTTCAGAGAGTGCTAGGTAAATTCAAACTCAAGGAGCACAGTAAAGGCAATCCCTCCAGTAGGTAGGGAGGTTTGAAGTAGTCCTGTAAGATAAAGAAACAAACTGTATTAGCAAGATGGAAAAGAAGAAAGGTAACAGCGCTCTCTGCAGGGACAACTCAATCCATACACCAGGTCCACTCACAGGTGCCAAGGTTTGATGTGTCCCAACACACTCCAATGCAACAGTAATAAGAAGAGACGGCAAAACTGTAATCCTTGAAGTGTCGTTTATTGGTACAACAGAGTGACAATAAAACAATAAAGCTGACGCGATTCAGCAATAACCTTAGTCGTAGCTAGTTCAAAACAGATATGGGAATATATATATATATACTCATATCAGGTTAGTGTCACAGAAAATTAACATATTTGATTGATACCACCAATTATTCAAGTGGTTAGTGACTACACCTGTTTTAGTCAGCATAAGAAGAGGGAGAGGAAAGAAAGGCAATATAAAAAGTTATTTTGTTGAGTCAAAAAAGTAATGTGTAGAAAAAAATGCTACATGAGATATTAGGACCTTATTACTCCAAGGGAGAAATATATTCCTTAAAAGAAGGAAAAAATTTTCAAAATGTTCAAGTAAAATACTTTGTGGTAGCAACAAAATGTAAAGTCAAGATTAACGGCAGGATCAAAAGAAAAAAAAAAAAAGGAAAGGGGGGGGGGGATATTCAATTAATGGCAGGATCAAAAAAGAAGGATGCAATTTATGGCAGGATCACAAAAAGGGGGATTGAATCTATGGCAGGATAAAAAAAAAGAGATACAATTAATGAAGAAAGAGGGATGCAATTAATGGCAAGATCAAAAAAAGAGGGGGATTAAATTTATTGCAGAATCGCAAAAAAAGGGATTGAATTTATGGCAAGATCAAAAAAAAAAAGGGAGATACAATTAATGAAAAAAGAGGGATGCAATTTATGGCAGGATCAAAATAGAGGGATACAATTTATGGCAGGATCAAAAAAGAAGGGGATTAAATTTATGACAGGATCACAAAAAAGGGGATTGGATTGATGGCAGGATCAAAAAAGAGAGATACAATTAATAAAAAAGGGAGATGTAATTTATGGCAGGATCAAAAAAAAAAGGGGGGGGATGAGATTTATGACGGGATCAGAAAAGAGGGCTACAATTATCAAAAAAGAGGGATTCGGTTTATAGCAGGAACAAAGGAGAGAGATACAATTAATGAAAAAAGAGGGATGCAATTTTTGTCAGGATCAAAAAAATCTGGCCAATTTTGATTTTCAAAATCTCAAGGCTAAATCTATACTAGAGAACCTGCAGTCTGAATCCTCTGGGGGCATGTACGGCATATCCAAAGATACTACCTATACTGGTGATAAACTTTTTTATCCTGTACATCTTAGAGGGAACACAGTAGACATCTTTCAACAGGTTGTGGAGAAGGAACTCCTGTCTTTGAAAGAAATGGTTGACAGTCCTGCATCGCGAACGTTTAACAACATCAGTACATCTGAAAGACAGGCTCTTGCAGATCCTAAAAATCGCAAAGATATTGTAATTCGAGAGGCAGACAAAGGGGGCGCTATAGTGGTACTTAATGACAGTGATTACATAATTGAAGCCTTGCGGCAACTTAATGATTCTTCAACGTACCGCCCCCTTAAATCTGATCCCACTCCAGTTTTGAAGAGTAAACTCGGACATCTCTTGGACACAGGTGTGGAAATGGGAGTTATGACAAAAAAGGTTGCAGATCACCTTTTAGTTGAACATCCAGTTGTCCCTGTGTTCCATTATCTCCCCAAGATACACAAACCTGAAAGACCTGTAAAAGGTCGTCCAATAGTAGCAGGCATCGGTTCACTCCTAGAGAGATTAGGTGAATGGGTAGACCAGTATTTGCAAACTTTAGTGACAAGACTGCCGGGCTATATAAAAGACACAGCATCAATCCTAAAGTATATAAATGAAGTACAATGGGCAGAGCATTATTTGTGGGTTACTCTAGACGTTAAGTCTCTCTATTCATTCATACCACATCATCTTGCTCTAGATGCACTACAATATCACTTGTCCAAATATAGATTTTATGATCCTCAGCTCAAAGAATTCATCATTATGGCTGTTACCTTTTTATTACAACACAATTACTTTCACGATTCCTTCTATGTACAATGCTGTGGAGCCTCCATGAGAGCAAAATTTTCTCCAATAGCTAATTTATACATGGGATGGTGGAAAGAATGTTTTCTTTTTTCACATCTCAATATCTATGCACCCCACATCCATTGGTATGGGCGATACATAGACGACCTGATCTTAATTTGGGACCACACTGATTCCTCTTTAACTTTTGTTTCATACCTTAACAATAACAGCCTTAATCTTGAATTCTCTCATGTGAGCAATATCATGATTGATTTTCTAGATATCACACTCAAGGGTGACCTTAGCACTGGTCTTATAAATACTGGAACCTTCCGCAAACCTACTGCCGGAAATTCCTTACTTCTGGCCCCCAGCTGCCATCCACCCCATACTATTCGTTCGATCCCGGTGGTTGAGTTTATTAGAGCTAAGAGCAACTGCTCCACCCCGGAAAGTTTTCAGCTAGAATGCTCTAACATCTCAAAACGATTAAGCGATAGAGGCTATCAGAAGTGGCATATTAATAGAGCCATTTCCATAGCCTCAGAGAAGGACAGAAACAATCTATTGGATAACAGAGAGAAATCCCCTTGCTCTTCAAAAAATACACAACATAAAAATCAAAAGAACAAGGACAAGAGTTCCTTTACCTTTGTCACCACTTTTTCCAGAGAGTTTAATCAGATCAAACGGATTGTCAATAAACATCTTCCCATACTTTATGGTGACAAGGACCTAATAGATGTGCGTTCTAAAGGGTGTAATTTCTCTCATGGTCATGCCCCAACTTTAGGTAACTTTTTGTCGCCCAGTCTACATCAAACCACCACCATTTCCAAAACGTGGCTCAGTACTAATGGCTCGTATAGTTGTGGTTTAAATACTTGTAGGTATTGTAACAAACATAACAAGAATCACAAGTCTATCACCTTGTACCATAATAATAAGGAATTTCCTATTAAGGACTTTATAAATTGTAGTACTCAATATGTAGTCTACGTGATAGAATGTGATGTTTGTAAATTACAATATGTAGGATGCACCACTAGGCCCCTTCGCACAAGAATTAGCGAACATTATAATGAAGCAGCATATACCCTGTTTCCCCGAAAATAAGACCTAGCGTGATTGTCGGTGATGGCTGCAATATAAGCCCTACTCCCCAATTAAGCCCTAGTTAAAGTCCTTGTAGGTCTTATTTTCAGGGTAGGGCTTATTTTCGGGGAAACAGGGTAGGGCTTATTTTGGGGGTAGGGCTTATATTACAGCCATCACTGACAATCACGCTAGGTCTTATTTTGGGGGAAACAGGGTAGTAATGAGAGAAGATTATCCAATGTATCTAAACACTTCAAATTTATACATGAAGGTAATATGGATTCCTTCTCTTTCTCTGCAGTTAAAAAAATCAAAATGTCGGTACGTGGAGGAGACAAGAACAGAAAGCTACTGGAACAGGAAGTTAAGTGGATTTTCCTGTTGGGGACACACATCCCCACAGGCATGAACCACAGATGGGATGTGGATCTATTTCTCAAATGACATCATCCTATCCCTTATCCATTTTTATTGTCATCTGCTTCAGTATTTGCCTTTTTGTCCCGGTATGTACCTTCTGTGCTTGTTTTCTGTCCTCTATTCCTTTCCTCTTGCCCAACACAAGGGTAAGAGAAAGGAGAAAAGGGGAAAGGAAAAGGAGAGGGGAAGGAAGAAAAGGAGAAAGGGAAGGGGAAAAGGGGAAAAAAGAGAAAGAAGAAAAGGAAAGAAATACATTTTTTTGTTGATCCTGCCATAAATTGAATCCCTCTTTTTTGAGCCTGCCAAAAATTGAATTCCCCCCCCTACCTTTTTTTTTCTTCTGATCCTGCCATAAATTGCATCCCTCTTTTTTGATCCTGCCATAAATTGCATCCCTCTTTTCTGATCCAGCCATAAATTGCATCCCTCTTTTTTGATCCCTCTTTTCTGATCCTGTCATAAATTTCACCCCCCCCTTTTTTTTTTTTGATCCTGCCATACATCAAATCCCCGTTTTTTTATCAGTTGTATCTCTCTTTTTTGATCCTGCCATCAATCCAATCCCCTTTTTTGTGATCCTGCCATAAATGTAATCCCCTTCTTTTTTGATCCTGCCATAAATTGTATCCCTCTTTTTTGATCCTGCCATAAATTGTATCCCTCTTTTTTGATCTTGCCATAAATTCAATCCCCTTTTTTACAATTCTGCAATAAATTTAATTCCCCTCTTTTTTGATCTTGCCATTAATTGCATCCCTCTTTCTTCATTAATTGTATCTCTTTTTTTTTATCCTGCCATAGATTCAATCCCCCTTTTTGTGATCCTGCCATAAATTGCATCCTTCTTTTTTGATCCTGTCATTAATTGAATACCCCCCTTTCCTTTTCTTTTTTTTCTTTTGATCCTGCCGTTAATCTTGACTTTACATTTTGTTGCTACCACAAAGTATTTTACTTGAACATTTTGAACATTTTTTCCTTCTTTTAAGGAATATATTTCTCCCTTGGAGTAGTAAGGTCCTAATATCTCATGTAGCATTTTTTTTATCTCTCTTTTTTGATCCTGCTATAGATTCAATCCCCTTTTTGTGATCCAGCCATAAATTGCATCCCTCTTTTTTGAACCTGCCATTAATTGAATCCCCGCCCCCTCCTTTCCTTTTTTTTTTTTTTCTTTTGATCCGGCCATTAATCTTGACTTTACATTTTGTTGCTACCACAAAGTATTTTACTTGAACATTTTGACCATTTTGAACATTTTTTCCTTCTTTTAAGGAATATATTTCTCCTTTGGAGTAATAAGGTCCTAATATCTCATGTAGCATTTTTTCTACACACTTCTTTTTTAGCTCAACAAAATAACTTTTTATATTGCCTTTCTTTCCTCTCCCTCTTCTCATGCTGGCTAAAACAGGTGTAGTCACTAACCACTTGAATAATTGGTGGTATCAATCAAATATGTTAATTTTCTGTAACACTAACCTGATAGGCCAGTTATGTAGGGGTGGAGTTTGCATATGCGTATGTGAGTATATATATATTTTGCCATATCTGTTTTAAACTAGCTACGACTAAGGCTATTGCTGAAACACGTCAGACTTATTGTTTTATTGTCACTCTGATGTACCAATAGACAACACTTCAAGGATTACAGTTTTTCCGGCTCTTCTTATTACTGTATTAGCAAGATACAAATGAAATCACAGTGACTGTTGATTCAAAGGTTCTGTATCCAGTAGAACTACAAGTAACAGTGGGGTGAATGAGGACAGCGATGTCTGTATACAGTGTCTATGTGGATGAATGGTTTTATCCTTCAGTACCATAGGCAATGGGTAGTGAATAGAGACAATGGTGTCTGTATACAGTGTCTATTATAAATGAATTGGCTGATGCCCGCTCACAAATACTGGAATGAGAGATGATGATGATGATGATGACTTGGCAAGCTCTCTCTCAGGAACCTGGCTCAAGGGATTGTGTCCGGCCTCCATCACACCGCACTACGACTTACACAAATCTGATGCAAATGCAGAATAGATTGAACAGGGGCGGCCTCCAGGCTGCCGCCAGACAGGGAAGGAGATGCTGTCCGCAGGTGTCCCTCTGAATCTCTGCTGGGTGATTTTCCTTTTGCAGACTACGACACGGTCGCACCACACACACTGTCACGGAATCTCTGCTCACAGATCCAGGCCGGAGTCCCAAGAGTGCAAGCCAGGCCTCAACCAGCCCCTTTTATAGACTTTTTCAGTATTCTGTTCTTCCTCCTCAGTCATCTGGTAGTTGTAGTTCCCTATGATTCAGCTAGAGGACAAATCAATCTGAACTATATGTCCCAAGATGCTTTGCTTTGCTTAGTTTCTGCATTCCAGATAAGAGAGCTTAGAGTCTGAATTCAACACTAGGGGGAAACAACTCCCAAAAAATGAGGTTACACAATGTCTCGTGATTGCAGGTACGGATATCCAGCTCCTGGCTACATCGTAATTGAATGTTTACACTCCCTTTTTATTTTGGGTATAGACGTACTTAAGTGCATCTATACTAAGTAATATGTAAATATAATAAAGGTATTTATTACCTCTCATAGAGATTATGTTTTGCTCCTGATAATGTCCTTATTGGTTTTGACTACATCAAAGTTCAGGCATCATCCAGGGTCAGCGTCTGTATGCAATTCCGACGTGCAAAAAACCATGCATGCTCGGAAACAATTCGACGCATGCTCGGAAGCATTGAACTTCATTTTCTCTGCTTGTGGTAGTGTTGTACGTCACCGCGTTCTTGACGGTCGAAAGTTCAGAGAACTTTTGTGTGACCGTGTGTATGCAAGCCAAGCTTGAGCGGAATTCCATCGGAAAAACCATCCAAGATTTTTCCAATGGAAATTCCGCTCGTGTGTACGGGGCATTTGACTTTGTACTAGAGCAATATTCGCTCAATAACATGTAAAGACTGAACCTAGTTGTTTCCTGGGCTTACTGTTGAAATATACACTATATTACCAAAAGTATTGGGATGCCTGCCTTTACACGCGCATTCAATTAAATAGTATCCCAGTCTTAGTCCATAGAGTTCAATATGGAGTTGGCCCACCCTTTGCAGCTATAACAGCTTCAACTTTTCCGGGAAAGCTGTCCACAAGGTTTAGGAGTGTGTCTATGGGAATGTTTGACCATTCTTCCAGAAGCGCATTTGTGAGGTCAGGCACTGATGTTGAACGAGAAGCCCTGGCTCACAGTCTCCGCTTTAATCCATCCCAAAGGTGTTCTGTCAGGTTAGGTCCAGTCAAGTTCCTCCAGCCCAAACTCACTCATTCATGTCTTTATGGACCTTGCTTTGTGCACTGGTGCACAGTCATGTTGGAACAAAAAGGGGCCACCATCCCCAAACTGTTCCCACAAAGTTGGGAGCATGAAATTGTCCAAAATGTCGTTGTATGCTGACGCCTTAAGAGTTCCCTTCACTGGAACTAAAGGGCCAAACCTAACCCCTGAAAAACAACCCCACACCATAATCCTCCCTCCACCAAATGATTTGAACCAGTTCACAAACCATCAGTGCCTGACCTCACAAATGCTCTTCTGGAAAAATGGTCAAACATTCCCATAGACACACTCCTAAACCTTGTGGACAGCCTTCTCAGAAGAGTTGAAGCTGTTATAGCTGCAAAGGGTGGGCCAACTCAATATTGAACTTTACGGATTAAGACTGGGATGCCATTAAAGTTCATGTGCATGTAAATGCAGGCGTCACAATACTTTTGATAATATAGTGTACATCTGTGTATTCATAGTTACATAGAGGTGAGGGGATATGGTTGTAGGGGCATAAGCCATCATCCCTAGTAGAAATATGCAAGAAAGATCCCCAATATAATGGGATATATAGCGGCCCAAAATGGAAAAGTAAAGTCACGTGTAGACAAAAAGTATATATAAAAGATATAACTAATATATTAATACATTTTAAAAATTGACATACAACAAGACAATGCTGGTGTGCAATAGAAAAAAGCCATAGGTACACAACAAAGATGCGCATATTAGCATGATGCTTATACCATCATGCTAATATTAGCATCTTTGTTCTGTACCTGTGGCTTTTTTCTATTGCCCACCAGCATTATCTTGTTGTATGTCAGTTTTTAAAATGTATTAATAAATTTGTTGTATCTTTTATACATACTTTGTCTACACATGACTTTTCTTTTCCATTTTGGACCGCTATAATCCCATTATATTGGTTGATCTTTCTTGCATGTATCTTTGTACTCAAAGGGTCACTGGAGTTGAAGAGATTATTTTTTACTGATATCAATAACATGACTTACGGTAACTCTCTGTGTAATTGCTTTCTGAAGTTCTTCAGGAGAAATTTGTAGAAGACTCGCCACAATTCTGATCTCAGTTATCCTGAAACCAGCTGCTGATCCAAAAGCATCTCTCTATGAAGATATTTAAATTAAAAGGATGATTATTTAGGGCTAGAAATGTCTTTGTCTTCATGACAATGACCAGTAAGAAACAAAAGTGAAAATTGTATTGTGACCCAAAGTGGTAATACCAAGTAGACCTAGTATCAGATATCATGTTCATATTAAAGAGAAATTTCACTCACTGTACTGTAACCGCTGACATTTAATAAAGAGATGAGAAACATAAGGCCCCCTTCACACGAACGGACCGTTCAGGTCCGCCTGTCAGTTTTTCAGGCAGACCTGAACAGACGCTACATGCAGGTCTGTGACAGTGGTCTGAATTCTTGTATAACAACATTGTGGTGTTATTGTAGTTCTTGACTGTGTTCACAGATATGTGATACAGATCAGCCCCTGTTACATTTTTCACCTTGTGACTTGCTAAAAAACGACAAAGTTTAGCCTAACCACTGGGGGAGACAGATTGAGCAAACATTTCCTCCAGCCTGCTGCAGACTGATGACATCATCATAGCCAGCGGTTCTCAACCTGGGGGGTCGGGACCCCCTCGGGGGTCAAATGATGATTTGCCAGGGGTCACCGAATCCTGGGCTGTTCCTGATACCCTCACCAGTCTTTTTGCGTCCGCCAAGCGTGGCCGTCCACTTAGCCTCTTCTCGGCCGCCCACTCGGTTCACGGCATGGCTGGGGGGCAAGGACTAGAGGTCAGCTGACTGGTGAGGAATGTGAAGTGGGAGGGGCTGAAGGAGATCCTATTTCCTGATTTTGGCATAGGTGTCACTACTATGAGACACTACAAAGTGAGTAACACTACCTGTGATTATAGTTGCCATTAAAAGTCCCCACTACAGTTCTCAGATCAGCAGATGACCTTGATCAAGAGCACCTAAGTTGGCTGATCAGAACCCAGAACTGCCACTCATCCCAACTCCCTGCCAGCACTGCCACTCATCCCATTACCCCCACCCCCCCACCAAGGTGTAAGAGAAGGAATAAAAATAGAGAATACATGGAAGGGAGAGGAAAAGAGGGGGAGGAACAAAGAAAAAAGGAGAGGAAGAAAAAGAGAAAGAACAATAAAGACGACTAGCGAGAGGGATGGGGAAAAAAAACAAGAAATTAGGATACAGAGAGATGAAAGGGAAAGAAAGGAGAACAAAGAGAAAGAGTGGTACATCCTAAAATGTACCATAAGGGTTTTCAATACTGTACAAGTGGAAGGGACTCAGGGGGCGCTAAATGTCCATGGGTTAGGGGCTCAAATGACTTGTCTTGCCTTGGGTGCTGACAACCCACGCTACGAAAATAATTTTACTGTTAGGGGTCCCCAGAACTTGGGAAATTTTATCAAGGGGTCACGGCACTAGCCAGGTTGAGAACCACTGATCTAAGCCTAGGCAATGTCACTTGCCTGGAGTTAAATGGCTACTATAAGATAAAAGGTGCAGCTTTTTTTAATTATATTTCTGCGGTGACAACTTTGGATTTTTTTTGATAAAGTTGCTGAAAGATCCACTTGAAGTATTTTTAAAAAAACGTATTCTGCAAATCAGTTACAACATTCCCATGGTCCTAACATGCTTATGAACAGAAGAGAAGGAGAGGTTAGAGGGAAAGAGGAAGGGGGACCGAATAAATGCCTGTAACCCCAAAATTTCCAATGATTGCGGTAATAACACTTACTTGGAATGACGTAAAGCAGATGTTGCCCAGTTGTAGAATGGCGCTGAGAATAGCCCATATGGAAGTCAGCTGACTATCAGTAAGGCCAATCCCACGGAGGCATTTTCCAAGCAATTCAAAGTCTATCTTGTCATTTTTTCCTGGAAGATCACATGCTCGACCCTCAAAAATCACCAAAGTAACAATTTTACCAAAATAAGTCAATTGCAATCTGTATTTTAAATGGATCAACTTTTGTTGTTTATTCTAATAACATTAACTTTTTCCCCCCAAATACAAAACGGAATTAAAACTAAACGAAAAAAGGAAAAAAAAAATAAATACAGAAGAACGTATGTGAAAAATCAAGTCTTTATGCAAATTATATTTGAGTGTCTCACCTGATTAAGATAATAATATGTCTCTGGCTCTTGTAAATATAGTGACTGCTTTTCATTCTCAGGAAGCCCCTCAAGAAGTTCATAAAAGACGTGGAATCCCCTCTCACTCAGAGCCTAAGAGTAAATACCAATCAGCAGAGTATTGTACCATCGGTGAAAGTAGAAGTTCAGGTTTAGGTTGATACCGGGGTAATACCATTACTGGCTAACTAAATAGATTGTAGCACAAGCTTTCAAGGCATGCTGGCCTCTTCATTGCTTGCATGAAGAAAGCTTGCACTAAAGTCTATTTAGTTAGCTAATAAATGGTATCACCATAAATCCAAACTTCTATGATCTGCAAATACTAAACAGAAAATACACTATTGTGCAAAAGTTTTAGGCAGGTGAAAAAATGCTGTAAATGAAGAATGTTTTCAGAAATAGAAGTGTAATAGTTTATTTTTATCAATTAACAAAATGGAAAACAGAAGAGAGATCAAAATCAAATCAATATTTTGCGTGACCACCCTTTGCCTTCAAAACAGCATCAATTTTTCTAGGTACACTTGCACACAGTTTTTTAAGGAACTCTGCAGTTAGTTTGTTCCAAAAACCTTGAAGGGCTAACCACAGATCTTCTGTGGATGTAGGCTGCTTCAAACCCTTCTGCCTTTTCATGTAATTCCAGACATATGCCCCGTACACACGGTCGGATTTTCCGATGGAAAATGTCCGATCAGAGCGTGTTGTCGGAAATTACAACCGTGTGTGGGCTCCATCGGACATTTTCCATCGGATTTTCTGACACACAAAGTTTGAGAGCAGGATATAAAATTTTCCAACAACAAAATCCGTTGTCGGAATTTCCGATCGTGTGTACACAAATCCGATGGCCAAAGTGCCACGAATGCTCAGAATAAATAAAGAGATGAAAGCTATTGGCCACTGCCCCGTTTATAGTCCCGACATACGTGTTTTACGTCACCGCGTTCAGAATGATCGGATTTTCCGACAACTTTGTGTGACCGTGTGTATGCAAGACAAGTTTGAGCCAACATCCGTCTGAAAAAATCCTAGGATTTTGTTGTCGGAATGTCCGATCAATGTCCGACTGTGTGTACGGGGCATTACTCTGTGATGTTGAGATCAGGGCTCTGTGGGGGCCAAATCATCACTTTCAGGATGCTGAAGATAGTTCTGTATGACATTGGCTGTATTTTTGGGGCCATTGTCCTGCTGCAGAATAAATTTGAGGCCAATCACACACCTGCTTGATGGTATGGCATGGGGATAAATATCTGTCTGTATTTCTCATTATGAAGGGCACCACTGATTCTGACCAAATCTCCAATTCCATTTGCAGAAATGCACCCCCAAACTTCCAAGAAACCTCCACTATGCTTCACTGTTGCATACAGACACTCATTATTGTATCACTCTCCAGCCCTTTGGTGAACAAACTGCCTCCTACAACCAAATATTTCACATTTTGACTCATCAGTCTAGAGCACCTGCTGCCATTTTTCTGCACCCCAGTTCCTATGTTCATGTATAGTTGAGTCACTTAACCTTGCTTCTATGTCAGAGGTATGGCTCTTTGGCTGCAATTCTTCCATGAAGACCACTTCTGGCCAGACTTCTCCAGAAAGTAGATAGGTGTACCTGCGCCCCACTGGTTTCCACCAGTTCTGTGCTGATGGCACTGCTGGACATTTTCCGATGATGAAGGGAAGTAAGCATGATGTGTCTATCGGCTACATTAACCACTTATGGACGTTTTACGACACTACTTTGAAGAGGAATATCGTTGTTATGGCAGCAGCTAGCTACCATAACCCCAGTATCCTCTTCTTCAGCGGGCGGTCCGCTTTCAGATAAAAATGGTCCCTGTGGCAGATTCACCGCAAGATTGCTTTTAACGGCAGCGGGAGAGGCCGCCCTCCCGCCGTACTCTGGTGTCCTCTGCCGTTTACCGGAGGTGATCAGGTTCTTCTCCCTGTTAGGCATGGAGACGAGTGAGGGGAAGATGGCCCTCCGCCCATCTTTATATCATTGCAGGGCGAAAGCAACATCAAAACGTCACTTCCGCCCATAGCTCTTAAAGGGACATTTTTTTTTTTTTCAAATGAAAAATTATTTATTTATTTTTGATTGCATTTTAGTGTACATATGAGATCTGAGGTCTTTTTGACCCCAGATCTCATATTTAAGAGGTCCTGTCATGCCTTTTTACTATTACAAGGGATGTTTATGTTTCTTGTAATAGGAATAAAAGTGACTTATTTTTTTTAAAAGAACAGTGTAAAAATAAAAAATAAAAGGTAAAACAAATAATAAAAAAAAAAAAAAAAAATGTAACACACCCCGTCCCACCGAGCTCACGTGCAGAAGCGAACGCATACGTGAGTAGCGCCCGCATATAAAAACGGTGTTCAAACCACATATGTGAGGTATCACCGTGATCGTTAGAGCAAGAGCAATAATTCTAGCCCTAGACCTCCTCTGTAACTCAAAACATGCAACCTGTAGAATTTTTTAAACGTCGCCCATGGAGATTTTTAAGGGTAAAAGTTTGCCACTATTCCAATTTTGAAGTGTGACATGTTGGGTATCAATTTACTCAGCATAACATTATCTTTCACAATATAAGAAAAATTGTGCTAACTTTACTGTTGTCTTATTTTTTAATTAAAAAAAGTATATTTTTTCCAAAAAAAGTGCGCTGGTAAGACCGCTGCGCAAATACTGTGTGACAGAAAGTATTGCAACGGCCACCATTTTATTTTCTAGGGCAGTGGTCCCCAACCTTTTTGGGACCGGCATTGTGGATGAAAATTGTGCCAAGGCCTGAGAGGGGAGGGGGGGGGGGGGTCTGGGTGATGATGCTTTTTTTTTATTGCGGCCAATTTGTCAGAAAAAGGCTGGTGTTAGCACTTCAATGGTTAATATGGTTAACTCACCATAATGCAGAATCTGCCACCAGGTGCAGCTTGCCACGGTGCCTATCACCAGATGCAGATTGCCACCAGATGCAGATTGCCACATGCCACCAGATGTAAATTGCCACAGTCACATGCCACCAGATGCAGATTGCCACAGTCACATGCCACCAGATGCAGATTTCCACATGCCACCAGATGCAGATTGCCACAGTCACTTGCCACATGCCACCAGATGCAGCTTGCCACATGCCACCAGATGCAGATTGCCACCAGATGCAGATTGCCACAGTCACTTGCCACATGCCACCAGATGCAGATTGCACATGCCACTGTCTCCTGCCTCCTAGATGCAAATTGTCACTAAGCACAGAGGCAGTGCAGTGGAGTGGTGGGTTCCGCGTGAGAGAGAACAGCGGTGATGCAGGGCAGGCGGTGAGAGATGATGTCATCTCTCTGCTCCCCGATTCACCTCCAACAGTGGTGTGTGGGCAGAACAGTGGTAATGCGGGCGGGCGGTGGAAGATGATGTCATCTCTCTGCTCGCCTGCTTCACCCCCAACAGTGTAGCGGCGGGGCTGTGTGGGCAGAAGTGTGGTGATCTTTCTGCTTGCCCACCGCACCTCAGATTGTGGAGACTTCGCGGCCCACCTGTATACAGGCTGCGGCCCGGTAGTGGGCCGCGGCCCGGGGGTTGGAGACCCCTGCTCTAGGGTGTTAGAAAAAAAAGTATAATGTTTGGGGGTTCTAGTTAATTTTCTAGCAAAAAAAAACTTTTTTTAACTTGTAAACACCAAATCTCAGAAAGAAGCTAGGTTCTTAAGTGGTTACGTTTTCCTGGTTGACCACTGAATCTACGGTCCTCAAAATTGCCCATTTCTTTGTGCTTCTTCAAAAGAGCTTGAACAGTGCATCATGACAAAGGAAGGCCCTTAGACGTGGTGTATCTGGATTTTGCAAAAGCATTTGACACAGTTCCCCATAAACGTTTACTGTACAAAATAAGGTGTGTTGGCATGGACCATAGGGTGAGTACATGGATTGAAAACTGGCTACAAGGGCGAGTTCAGAGGGTGGTGATAAATGGGGAATACTCGGAATGGTCAGAGGTGGGTAGTGGGATCCCCCAGGGTTCTGAGCTGGGACCAATCCTATTTAACTTGTTAATAAACGACCTGGAGGATGGGGTAAACAGTTCAATCTTTGTATTTGCGGACGATATTAAACTAAGCAAGGCAATAACTCCTTCGCAGGATGTGGAAACCTTGCAAAAAGATCTGAACAAATGAATGGGGTGGATAACTACATGGCAAATTAGGTTTAATGTAGAAAAATGTAAAATAGTGCATTTGGGTGGCAAAAATATGAATGCAATCTATACACTGGGGGGAGAACCTCTGGAGGAATCTAGGATGCAAAAGGACCTGGGGGTCCTAGCAGATGATAGGCTCAGCAATGGCATGCAATGCCAAGCTGCTGCTAACAAAGCAAACAGAATCGTGGCATGCATTAAAAAGGGGATTCACTCCAGAGATAAAGCGATAATTCTCCCACTCTACAAGACTTTGGTCCGGCCTCACCTAGAATAAGCTGTCCAGTTCTGGGCACCAGTCCTCAGGAAGGATGTACTGGAAATGGAGCAAGTACAACAAAGGGCAACAAAGCTAATAAAGGATAAAGATTTGGTGGGACTTTAAATGAGGTGGTGATATTAGTCAATTACCTCCATCCCTAATTTGTTTAATAAGAAGAGAGCAGAAAGGGCGGGACTCTGCATGAAGCGTGTGTGGGATAAGGGTTTGGTTATTAGTAGGGTAAGAGACATTTCTACAATACAATTTTTAACTTGATTTCACATAATTACTATCTAATTGGCTGACATTACTATTGTTCAGACAATTACGTAAGTGAATGAATGACTTGTATAGCGCTACCTATGCAAACTGAATCGCCTCAGGGCACTTTTTCCCTCCTATGTCCAACTGCGGTATAGCGTGGTCCTTTACCCCATAGGATCTAATTAACCTACCAGCATGTCTTTGGAGTGTGGGAGGAAACCGGAGGCACACAAAGGCACAGGGAGAACATGCAAACTCCAGGCAGATAGTGTCGTGGTTGGGATTTGAACCAGCAACCCTATTGCTGCTAGGTGAAAGTGCTAACCACTACACCCCCTTGCTGCCCTGTAAGTGAACATGGGAATAGATACCTACTAAGTTAAGCTTAATGAAATAATCCATAACAAAGATGAAGTAAAAGGGTATATTTCATTTTTCCACAGCTACTGCTTCTCACCTTCCCAACAGCTCATACATTTCACTATAGCGTGATGCCTGTCTACCCTGGGTATGCCCTGTATGGGGTGCCTGCCATTTCGGGTCCCCAGTCTCAGCCCCCGGGGGGAGCGGTGCCCGCAATTGGTGGCGTTGGTGGCCCGGCCCCGGGGCCAGCAGTACATGGACACCCTGTAAGTACCAGCTGGGACTCTGACCTTGTGTTCATTGCCCCCTCAATATGTGAATGTCCTGGATCAATTTGTAATTTTGTTTTTGTCATCTCAGAGACACAATACACGCTTTCTCCTGATGAGCGATAATAAGTCGCAAAATGCGTAGAGCCAACAGATATTGTGTTTTTAACTATGTGTCACAACCAGTATTTCCATAATGTATTATCAATATTCTCTGTCCATGTATTGCTGTCTATATTCTTTCAATACTGTATGGACCTGTTCATATTTTATTTTATATCTATATAATAAAAGCTTTTAATTTTACTTTTGTATACCCTTTTACTTCATCTTTGTTATGGATTATTTCATTAAGCTTAACTTAGTAGGTATCTACTCCCATGTCCACTTACGTAATTGTATGAACAATAGAAATGTCAGCCAATTAGATAGTAATTATTGGAAATCAAGTTAAAAATTGTATTATAGATATGTCTATTACCCTACTATTAACCAAACCCTTATCCCGCACATGCTTCATGCAAAGTCCCACCCTTTCTGCTCCCTTCTTATTAAAAGCTAATAAAGGGTCTGGAGGATATTAGTTATGAAGAAAGGTTGCAAGCACTGAAGTTATTCTCTTTGGAGAAGAGACGCTTGAGAGGGGATATGATTTCAATTTACAAATACCGTACCGGTGATCCCACAATAGGGATAAAACTTTTTCGCGGGAGTTTAATAAGACACATGGTCACTCATTAAAAATTCAAAAAAGTGTGGCGCTATGAACTGTATATAAAGGTGATAAGTAGATAATATGAAAAAATTAAATTACACATACAGTGACTTCAAAAAGCAGATATTCCGATATAAATCAGAAAAAATCTACGTGGATGGATGTGATAGTGACAAATAGTAACACTTAAATACATAAAATAAATTAGGTAGTGTAAAAAGTCACAAAATAATATTAAATATAAAATATAGAGTCCAAATGAGTGAACAAACAAAAGCAAAAAGTCTGTGATGACAGTGCAAAAATCGATGATAAACAGGTGTCTCCTGGGCATGCAGGGGGATTGTTCAGACCCGGCAACTTGGTAGATAAGTAGTCCGTAGGGAGACCAAAGGTGCACAGAGGATTGAAATCAGTGCCAGAACCATCACCAGAAACCGAGGAGGCTTACCAGAAAGATTGGCCTGAAATGGCGTATGCCATACAGGTCAAAAAGGCTTTATGACCGACCGGTCAGGGGATTATATCTGGTCAGATGACATCACACAGATGGGGGGAAGAAATCAGCACGGCTTCCTCATCAATGGGTACACCATGGGCCAAGCGAATAATTTATATAACATGTGAGGGATAAAAACACTCACATAGCGTGATAACGTTTCAACTTGGATTTATTTAAAAATGTTAAATCAAGATCAACTCACATTTTCAGAAGATAAAACAGGCATGTAATCTTGTAGCGGTAGTCATGAGGGGTCCACCCGACATGTTTCAACTAAACAGTCATCATCTGGGGTGTGATGATGACTGTTTAGTTGAAACATGTCGGGTATGATTATTAGCATATGCTTGGTGTAATTGGTTAATTAGTTGCCCAACTCTAATCCTACAAAATCCCTGACTTTGTGCAAGTGTACAAAGTGTGCAAGTGTAAGAATTGATGCTGGTTGAAGCCAAAGGGTAGTGACACCAAATATTGGTTTGATTTAGATTTTTCTTCTATTTGATCACTTTTAATTTTGTAAATTGAAATAAAAAAAAATGTAAATATACTGTATATTTTTTAAAGAGTTCTTACTTTGCAGCATTTCTTCTGCCTAAAACATTTGCCCTGGTTCGGTTTGCGGCAGAACTCTCGAATATTGTAAAAGTTCAGACCCAAACCGTGAAACATATTATTATCTATGGGACCCAAACTTGAAAAATCAAAAGTCCCTATTTTGAAGACTTATATGCAAGTTATTGGCCATAAAAAAGGTATGGGGGCCTCGGTACTGCCCTGAAGGACCCCAGCAACGTCGCAGTCTCGTTAACAATTGCAGATCGCCACCATTACCAGTAAAAAAAAAAAAATCAATAAAAAAAGTCCATAAATATATCCCATAGTTTGTAGACACAATAACTTTTGCGCAAACAAAACAATATACGCTTTGCAATTTTTTTAACAAAAATATGTAGAAGAATATATATTGGCTTAAATTTTTTGAAGAAATTTGTTTCTTTACATTTTTTTTGGATATGTATTATAGCAAAAAGTAAAAAATATTGGGTTTTTTTTTTCAAAATTGTTGCTCTTTTTATGATTTTTAGCGCAAAAAATAAAAACCGCAGAGGTGATCAAATACCATTAAAAGAAAGCTCTATTTGTGGGAAAAAAGGACATAAATTTTGTTTGGGTACAAAGTCGCACGACCGTGCAATTGTCAGTTAAAGCGACACAGTGCAGACTTTGGCAGACTTTGGATGGAAATAGCAACGTTTTTCACCACAGTGAGCAAGCCTTATATGAAGAAGCCAAATTATAGTACACTAAAGTCTGGTTTCTCTTTCGCAGACTTTGGATAGAAGTAACAGGTGTGGAAAAATTGGGATTGGGGTGTGGGTGGTGCCTTTACCCCGTAACCTTCTAGAGGCAGAATAAGCCGCTCTGACAGCTGCGATGGACTGCGCACTAGTGTCAGCTTCAGTCATAGAGGATGAGAAGGACGAGGATGGTTTAGTAAGCCACTCCACCACCTCCTCTGCATGCTGTGGCTGGATAGCATGGCCAACATCACTAAACAGAGACAAATGTGCCCTGCCTGTGGACGAACCATGTCCACCTTTGCCTGTAGAAACAGACGCTGCTGGCCCCCTCATAGTGGCATGGGAATGTCTGCCTCTCCTTATTGGCCTCCAAGACATGATAGGGGGGCTTATTACCCAAATTTAATAGAATGTGTGATTGGATGAACTTTATTCAATGAAAAATTGTGTTTGGTGCACTTTAAATTGAGGACTGACGCTGACAGAAATGTAAAAATTCAAACAAAAAAAATGTAATTAAAAAAAGGGGGAACACAGTGTCGCAGTCAGAAAAACTGCGGCAGACAATTTTTAAAAAAGGGGGCAGACAGCGGACAAAAAAAAAAAACATACAGCAACCAAAAAAAAAAAGGGTATACAGCACTGTGTACAGCACTAAATGATATGTAATGCTGTGTTAAAAACTGCACTACACTAACACACTACACTGACATCACACTATACTCACACTACACTATACTGACACGCTATACTCACACTACACTTAGGGGTTGATTTACTAAAGGCAAATCCACTTTGCACAACAAGTGCACTTGAAAGTGCACTGAAAGTGTAGATCGCTGTAGATCTGAAGGGAAGCTCTGAAATGAGGGGAAGCTCTGCTGATTTTATCATCCAATCATGTGCAAGCAAAAATGCTGTTTTTTTATTTTCCTTGCATGTCCCCCTCAGAGCTACAGTGACTGTACTTCCAAGTGCACTTGCAGCGCACTGGTAGTGCAAAGTGGATTTGCCTTTAGTAAATAACCCCCTTACACTCTACACTCAGAGTCACAATAAGTGAATACACTAACTCGCTAGTAGCGAACTGAGCCCTGCTCTATCTTCACTCCAACAATACACTGGAAAAGCTTCCTGTGGGAAGGAACCTTTTATAGTGTGGGGTGGGAACTATGAACACTGAGCAGTGACTGGACAAATCTCTTTGTTCAATCAGGGCTCTCCAGTGCTCTGTGCCCTAATTGGCAAAGCCCTGTACCTGACCAGCAGTCAGGTGCAAGGCTTCATCCAATAAGGGCCCTAGAATGCACTGTGCAGTGCGCAGTGCATTGTGGGGCGTTCAGCGGGCGAACATCCCGCCGAGTACCCCGCAAATTCGTGTGTTCGCCAAATGGGCAAACGGGCGATGTTTGGGCCAAACTTTTGCTCGGCCCGAACTGTTCGCCCAACACTTTTGCACAGTACTTACATCAAATACCACTAGAGTGCCCCTTTCTGTAATGACGTGACTACAGCTCTGCACTACTCCTGAATTCAGAGAAACTGCCATATAGGCTGTGGGATTAGACATTTTACAGGCATGGCTATTAACTTTGTCACTGCTAATTCATAAGTGACATTGACATCGGGCAATTATCCACACCTAACCCTGCCAACTGCATTCTGAAATGACAGCCCTGCCTCTGAGGGCTTGTGTATCACACACTAACTTGATTTGGTACCTGTTTGACAATTGGACAAGAGCCTTAAAATCAAGTAAATCACCAACCTGGAACACAACACGGGACTTCTCCAGTAGATAGTGAGACATTGAGCAGCCCACCACAAGACCTCTAAAACATAAAGCAAAATAATGACGGCAGATACTGACCAACAAGGACAGAAAAGGTCTTACTCTAGTTCACAGTTGGGAATGTCATATCCTAAATTGAACATTCCCATACATGTATATAAATACAGTAATGAAGAAAATTTTAAAACTTAAAGTGTAACTGTAGACAAAACTTTTAGTTTGGGGTTTTTAGTTCAGATTTAGTTCAGATTTTTTAGCTCAGCTTTTTATTGCTACAGATGTCCTTGTTCACTCTATTTGTCCTGGTAACTATTATCACCAATAGTGTAAAAACATTCCAAATTTTGAGTGGTCACCAGAACAGGAATAGAGGTTGAAATCTTCCAATGGGCACACTAGTTCTGGTGACTACCATAGATTTCTTCTCATTTCTTGTTGCTATGGGAGAAGAAGTGGAATGAAATCTCCCCAATTGGCTGGTTATTACCCCTTCTTACTCTATCCAAAATTTAAAAAAATATATATTTCCTTCAGTTGTACTTTCACATGGGAGATAAATACATTTGTCCCCTACAGGCAAGGAGTTTAGCTGTAGATATCTTTTACAAAAAGGTGGAACAAGAACTAATGAGCCTGAAAGATAAGAAGAGTAGAGAGAGTAAGACAAAGCAGAAGAATACGCCACAATAAAAAGTCTAAAAGAAAGAACAGACAGTAATCAAGAATGCAGAAAAAGGGGTGGAATAGTGATCCTCAGTTCCCAGGAGTATGCAACCACCTATAGCAACTTCAATAAACTAAAGTATATCAGGTTTTAAAAGGGGATACTAATGCAGTTTTTTAAAATGCCTTATATGAACTTATACAAAGGGGTGAACAAATATTAAGTAAAAGGTGGCTGACTACCTATGGGGGAAGACACCCAAAAATACATAACTCAGGTGTCCCTCTGGAAGGGCTCCCAATTATGGCAGGTGTTGGCTTGCAGTTTGAGAGACTTAGGTATGGGTAGACTCACATCTGCAGGTACTGGTACAGAGGCTCCCAGAATATATTAAAAATACAAAGTCGGTCCTTTTCCATATTAGACATCTGTATTGGTAAGGGGATCTCATGTGGGCAACACTTAGGGGTTGATTTACTAAAACTGGAGAGTGCAATGTCTGCTGCAGCTGTGCATGGTAGCCAATCAGCTTCTAACTTCAGCTTACTCAATTAAACTTTGACAAAAAAGCCTGGAAGTGGATTGGTTTCTATGCAGAGCTGCACCATATTTTGCACTCTCCAATTTTAGTAAATCAACCCTTTAGCGTAAAAGCACCGCACTCTTTGATTTCTCCTGCACTGGCTATTTTGAGGTATCATTTGAATATATAAAGTGATTATCAAGAGGAGCTCCATGACTTTTTGGCTACATCAGTAGAATTTTTATTAACACAACTATTGTATGCTTGATGGAGTATATTACTTACAAAGGAGAGGAGTCTCTATGGGTGCTAAATTTTCCCCATTCCTGGCAAATTTGTATATGGTTTGGAGGGGTTTAGTGTCCCCTCAAGTGACAATCCCTTTTTGGGAAATTTGAAGTAGTGTCGCAGATACATTGATGACCTGTTGATGGTGTGGGAGGGAGACACTATCACCTTGGACAGTTTATTTACTATCCCAATGCGAATGATTTAAATTTACATCTCACACATGCATGGAATTTGAAAAGTATCGAATTTTTGGATTTAGGCTGCATTTCCACCTGAGTGTAGCGTCCTTGAACATTTTTCCAGTGTTTTTTTGTTCGCTTTTATGCACGATTTTGGCGCGTTTTTTTGCACGACTTGCACACAATGAGCTTTGGCGTTTTTGAATTTGCAAATAGAGAAAATTATCATTTGTTGCATCATTTGTTGCTAGGTATTTCAGCTTTTTCTTCCCTTTTATTTCTTTTTTATTTATTATTATTCATTTATTTTTTATTTTTTTTGTTAGGGTAAGGGGTTACAGTTAAGGTTAGGCTAGGATTAGGATTAGGAGTTGGAGCTACGGTTAGGATTAGGAGTAATTGTTTGTTTACTATTACTTAGTATTCATTTATTGAATTTGTGCGCTTGAGCCCTGAACTGATCCTGAGGGGTTGTTGCCACGCTGGGAGCCCAATCCTGGACCATCAACCTCCACTACCAAAAGAACGCCTGCTCCGTCGGCTGGTTGGGCTGGGAGGAATCCTCATCACAGGCGAGCCCTGGGGGGGAGCGTGGGTCATCTACCCGCTCCCAACCCCCATCTGTGGATCAGCGGGACCATGTGGCCATCACAACAAGAGTCCTGCACGCTGCTGGAGTGGCCCGGCGAGGGAGTGCAAGATCCACCAGTGCGGGCCAGATGTCTGGGGTGGCCAGGACTGCCAGCGGGAGAAGCCGTGGAACTGCTGGAGGGGATGCGTGGCTACACCAGACCGGGACCGTCCCACGCTTCTGCCAGGCCTTCCAGCAGGGGAGGAGGAGAGATCGAGAAGACAGAGTGGCGGCTACCAGTGACGTCATCTCCAAGCGCTAGATACAGGGACAGCAAGCCCGCGACTAAAGTGTAGGACCTGCATTCCTTGCAGTGGCTGCTGGGCAAGCTGAATTTTGCGTGCCCGTGGGGAGGTTATTTTGTAGGAGGTTGGCTACGGCAGGTGTCCGCACCATTATATTTGTTTGACTGCGGCCCACAAGGCCGATTTGCGGGTGTGGCAGGTGTTTCTGGAGCAGTACAGTGGGCAGTCATTGTGGATGGATTAGATGGTTTCCAACTTGAATTTGGAGGTGTTTACGGGTGCGTCAGGTGCTGTGGGTTCTGGGGCATTTTTTGGAGGTCAGTGGAGTGCAGGCAGATGGCCGGATTCGTGGTGAGAGGCAGATTTGCTGGGCAACCTGGTACTATTGGAACTGTTTCCCATAGTACTGGCCGTGGTGCTTTGGCGATGAGAATTCAGGAACAAGAGGGTTCGCTTTCATTGCGACAACTTGAGAGCGGTGCAGGTCATTAACAAAGTTTCCGCTTCAACACCTGGTGCTTCAATGTTTGTGTCTGAATTGTTATGTCTGTGCAGGGCATGTGCCGGGTGTGAACAATAATGTGGCTGATGCATTTCAGTGGTACAGATTCCGTTTGTTGGCACCGGAAGCAGAGCAGCATGGGGTGCCTTGCCCGGAACAATTGTGGGACATTGCCTTTGAACGGTAGCTGGGCTACTTCAGAATTTGGTGTGCCCGGCCTCTTGGAGTGCCTACGAAAAGGTTTGGGGGGGAATGGCAAGTCCAGATCAATGAGGTAGGCGATTGTAGGGGCGAAGATGATTGTTTGTGCTTTTGTGCTTGTTGCTATATTTCATTGGCAGGAACGTGGAGGACGGGGTCTCTATTTCCAAGTTGGGTCACAAAATGGCCGGCTTGGCATTTTGGCTTCAGCTGTCAGGGGTTGGGGATGTGACAAAGCATATGTTGGTGAAGAGGGTTTTGTGGGCCTACAGAAGG
This sequence comes from Aquarana catesbeiana, assembly GCF_042186555.1. Lineage (NCBI taxonomy): Eukaryota > Metazoa > Chordata > Amphibia > Anura > Ranidae > Aquarana > Aquarana catesbeiana. The sequence continues at coordinate 81,179,769 of NC_133335.1, read as the reverse complement.
GGTAAGGTTGTGCCGGATGCTCCCTGCCCGGTCTCTTTTGAGATACTGGTGGCCGTCTTGGGGAGTCTGGGGGTCGTTTGCTTTTTGGCTTACAAAGCTGCGCTTTTTAAGACAGCATTTGTCCTGGCCTTTTTTGGGATTAGCGAACTGGTGTGCAGATCTAAACGTGGTGGTGGGGGCTTGGACGTGGCCGTTGTGGTGCAGCGGGAGGTCAGGGTTTCGTTTTTCATTAGCAGGTCCAAAACGGACCAGCGTGGTAAAGGTAAGTGGATGGATTTGGGTGGGGTCCACGGCTCTCCAGCATGCCTGGTACGGGCTGTACGGGAGTGGTGGGCTCTAAGGGGGAAGGGGCCCGGGCCTTTCCTTACCTTACCAAGGTTGGATGGGTCAACCTTGTCCAGGTTCCAATTTGGGTCGGATTTTAAAAAGATTCTTCTGGCTGCAGGTTCCCCCCAGCAGAACTATTCCTCTCATTCGTTTCGGATCGGGGTGGCCACTGAGGCGGCTCTCTGGGGTTTGAAGGATAGGTTAGTGCGAAAAATTGAGTGCTGGGAGTTGCAGAACTTCAGGTTATATGTACGGCCCCACCTGTTGCCGTAGTGGTTCGGGTCCTTCTTTGGTGGGGTGCCAGCCTGTGTCCAGTTCATGGCTGGGTTAACGTGTTTGCCTGTCTATGTTTTTGTGTTGTGTTATATGTGTTGTGGTTTTTATGCTTCTGTTTGTTTTTCAGGTTCAGAATGTTTAGTGTGGATCCTCGGCCATTCCTATGTTTTTTGGGGGCTAAAAGGGCTGCGGTTGAGCCGGAGGGCCGACAGTTGGGTTATCCCAGTGGACAGGTCAGGATCAGATGGAACGGGGTCCCGGGGATGTTATGGTCCAGGGTCTTACCGGAGGTACATCACTATTCTAGGTTTGACAGGTCCCCGGATGTGCTACTGTTGCATGTGGGGGGCAATGACCTGGGGCTTTGCTCCTCTCGAGAATTGTGTAGGTATATGAAATCTAATTTTCTGCGCTTGCAGTCCCTGTTCCCTAACACCATTGTTGTGTGGTCTGACATGGTGGCTAGGGCTTCCTGGTGTTTGGCGCTGTCTGTGGAGAGGGTTAACAAAGCTAGGATCAAAGTAAACAAAGAAGTGGCAAAGATTTTTGTCCGTAATGGTGGCTTGGCTATTCACCATTGGGACTTGGAAAAGGACCCTTGGCTGTTCCTGAGAGGGGATGGGGTTAATTTAAATGCGGTGGGGATTGACCTTTGGTCTTTGGATCTGCAGGAAGGTATACAGTGGGTCCTTCGGGTGTGGTGGGCCGCCCAGGCGTAAGGTTTCACGCTGGGCGTCTGTGGCAGAGGTCGTAGGGTTTTTGAAGGCGGGGATGGTTACGTTCTTTGATGAACAATGGGTTGGACCCATCTCTAGTATGGGTGTTCCTGCCCTAATAAGGGCGGAAGTAATACGTGTTGGGGCAGTTGGCTGTATTGGCTGGAGAAGTTGCCAAACAATTGTCTCCTGAGTCGGTGTAAGTTGCGGCTAGGGGCCGTAAAAGGGCAAGGTGGTGCCACATACAGCTAGTTGGTCAGTCAAGGGTGCCTTCAAAAATCCTAAGACATAGAAACAGAGAGTTACATTCAGTCTGAGAAGTTATGGTATATTTTTCTGGTTATTACCGGTTATATTATGTAATAAAGTGATTTTTCATGGTTGGTTATTGTAATAAAAGGGCTGCTATGGCCATTTAAACCCAAGAAGTATGTTTGGTCTGATTTATTTAAATAGGTAAGGTGGTATTTGGTAAATGGCATAACAACCAGTACTTGAGCAATACCCCAGGCATGTTTCTCCTGATCCCTGAAGGATTTCTACCCACCACAATGTAAATTATAAACAATATAAGGTGCTGGAGGTGGTTTTGCCTAATTTTCACTGTTAGTTGCTTTTTCATTGTTCTTACAGCGCTGTTGCCTACATTGATGCTACTGTGACTTCTGGCTGAGTTACATGTATCATTGACTGGAACATAAAACCAAATGGTTATCTGTACATAAAAAATATTTGAGTTAAAAAAAAAAACTGAAAATTGAGCCTTAAAATACATGCAAGGAACACAGTCTACATAGGTTTCACCCAGACATTGCTGTTGTGCATTACCCTACCCGCTTTCCCCTTTGAGAATAATTTGTTCATATGGGAACACTTATGCTTACCTATTTGCAATATAGAGGTATTCACAAACACGCCCCAAAATATACTCATTTCTGTTTCTCAAACATAGCTTAGTATATGAAAGGGTCAGTATTATGTCATACTACCAATTGCATTCTAATCTGTTATGTGGGACTGAGTCTGATTGGTGATACATTAAGCACAGAGAAAGAAGCTGCAAAACACAGTTTTTATGATAAAGACCCACTTACAACATGTGTAAGTGGCTGTCTGGAATCTGCTTCAGATGAAGGTAAAATAGGTAAATGATCTGTCTTTAGCACAGTTGCACAGTTTGCTGGAGAACATTAGCTGTTCACCAGTAAGGTTTGACTTGACTTGAGTTTTTTTTTCTAATTATCAGATAGCGATAGTATTTCTTTCAAAAAATATATATGCCTGCAATACCTTACACTTCCATATCCTTGTCTGGAAGTGTATATGTACCTTACCTTTGAAGAAACACCTGAAGACTTTGCCCAAATCGAGAGGAATTTCTATTCAACACAGTTTTAGCATGTCCAAAACTTTCCAAGACCTTAAAAAAATCCAGAAGCTATGAAACAGAAAAAAAACCTCTAGGTAGTACAAAACAAGTAAATAAAAACGAATGTATATTTTATATCATTTTATCAAAGAGTAAAAAAAAACAAAAAAAAACTACCAATAAGTCTACTGTCTTCTGCGTTGTGAAACTTGGAGCATGACTTACCTGTAAAATCTTGTCCCCTTGTCTTCTCTGGGGAGTAGTAAGGTACTGGGACAATAGTTTGACAGCCTCTGTCTTACCAGAACCTGAATGTCCACTGCAAGCAAAGGGACATAAATAGAAAAATAGTAAAAGTGCTAAAAATGGTTAGCAGTAATGCATGCAAATATATTGGTTTCACTTTAATTATATAGTAGAGGCTTAATCACTTGCCTTACTGGGAATTTTTACCCCCTTCCTGCTCGGGCCAATTTTCAGCCTCCAGCGCTGTCACACTTTGAATGACTATTGCGCGGTCATGCAACACTATACCCAAATGAACTTTTTATAATTTTTTTCATACAAATAGAGCTTTCTTTTGGAGGTATTCAACCGCTTCAGCCCTGGAAGGTTTTACCCCCTTCCTGACCAGAGCACTTTTTACAATTTGGCACATGTGTTGCTTTAACTGACAATTGCGCGGTCGTTCGATGCTGTACCCAAAACTAAATTTGCGTCCTTTTTTTCCCCCACAAATAGAGTTTTCTTTTGGTGGTATTTGATCACCTCTGTGGTTTTTATTTTTTGCGTTATAAACAAAAAAAGAGCGACAATTTGAAAAAAAAAAAACAATATTTTTTACTTTTTGCTATAATAAATATCCCCAAACATGTAAAAAAAAAATCCTTCATCAGTTTAGGCCAATATATATTATTCTACATATTTATGGTAAAAAAAAAAAAAAAAATGGCAAAGAGCGTATATTGATTGATTTGCACAAAAGTTATAGCATCTACAAACCGTGGGAAAGATTTATGGCTCTTTATTTATTTATTATTAGTAATGGCGGTGATCTGCGATTTTTAGTGGTACTGCAACATTGCGACGGACAGATCGGACACTTTTGACAGTTTTTTGGGACCAATGACAATTATACAGCGATCAGTGCTATAAATATGCACTGATTACTGTGTAAATGTCACTGGTAGGGAAGGGGTTAACACTAGGGGGTGATCAAGGGGTTAACTGTGTGTTCCCTCAGTGTGTTCTGTGTGAGGATGGGAGTGACTAGGAGAGGAGACTTAGTAGGAACAAACGATATGTTTCCTCTTCCCTGACAGCACAGAAATGTGTGTGTTTATACTCACAAATCCCCGTGCTGGCACTCGTGCACGAGATCGCATATGGCCAGCGACGATCGTGCCCGCCGGCCACGGGTACCCCCGCCATGCAGCGGGCTCGCGTGTTGCCCTCTGGTGGCTGAAAAGCAGAAGGATGTACCCGTATGGGGTTTCGCCCAGGGGAGCCATTCTGATGCAGTATATCTGCGTGTGCCAGTCGAGAACCGGTTAATCACCACTGGGTTCTTTTTTTTTTTTTGCTAAATAAATGAAAAAAAAGACAGAAAAAAAGACAAAAAAAATATTTCATAGTTTCTTATAAAATTTGGCAACCTGGTAATTTTTCTCCTTCACTGATGTGCACTGATGGGCACTGACAGGCTGCACTGATGGGCACTGATGAGGTTAAACTGGTAGGCGGCACTGATGGAAACTGGGAGGTAGCATTGATAGGCGACACTAATGAGGAGACACTGATGGGCACTGATTAGTAGCAATGAGGGCACTGATTGGCAGCACTGGTGGGCACAGATTTGCAGCACTGGTGGGCACTGTTGAGATTGCACTGATAATCAGGGCTCTGATAATCAGTGTACATGCCCTTTTCTATTTTATTCCTCAGTTGGAGACAATTTATTCACTCAAGTAAATCCTGTGAATAGACTCATCCCAGTTGTATGTGTCCTTAACAGGTTACTTTATCAGCTCCCTTAGATTGTGCTAGTTTTGACCCCCTATCTCACACAATATTTCTCTTTAAACATTTGTGTATTGAATATTATTGTCGGTATGAGCAATATTGTATGGGGTCTTTCTCCTTTTTTCCCTTCTGTAAATTTTGGACTTTTTTTTGTTATTTTTGATCGAGTTTCACAATTGGGAGTTACTACACAGATTTATTATCATGGCACAATCTCCGTCCTCGCCACCTAAGATTTTCTCCTGCCTTTCAAGACATGGTTTTTTAGCTTTTTCGTACATTATTTAAAGTGAATACTAATAACTAAATGAAAATATTATTATATTTTTAAATTTTTTTAACTAGGGGATTAGGCTTTTGTAGGATCGTTTGTGGCAGTTTGTAATTTTTTCTTCCTTTTCTTTTTGCATTTCATATGCAATATTTTTATTTTTACCATATTTGCACTCATTGTTTTTAGTCCCTATTTACTTTTTGCACCTTTGTACGCAAGTCTCTAAATTGTCTATCAGTTCTCATTATTGCTATATAACACGTGAAGTTTGATGATGGTATTTATTCCCCTGCCACCAGCAGACCCTCATCTCCATAATTAAGCACTGAGGGTAGGACGAAACATGTTGGAGTTGTGATCTGGATGAATCGAGCTGAGGCTGCTGTTACCTGATAACCACCCGGGCTGGTGATGTGTACAGCGGCCAGGCTATCTCTTCCTATTTTTGCAGCACACTATACAGAGATATGCTTTGTTCATATTTCATGTCTGAGGTTTACAACCACTTTAAGTCAGGTCCTGGGTGCTTAGGCAGCGGCATGTTTTATCTGCTTTCCTAGTTTGTCACAATGAAATTTATTATATATATATATATATATATATATATATATATATATATATATATATATATATATATATATATATATATATATAAAAACCCCTTCACGCCGACGTAACACATGGAACTGGACTTTTTTCTGTGGTGCCGCATATATGTGTTTTTCCCTTTGTGCTGGGAGTGCGCTGCATGCCGCGCTCCCAGCACAGAGACCGGTGTCTCACTGAGAGCCCCAGGCTCCGTACTAATGATCGGGAGCATTCCGGGCCACCTGATTGCTGTGCTAATCTCCGATTGGCAACCACAGTGATCAGTCACTGTGAAGTCCGCACCTGTGTTTTTTTTCTTTCTGTGAATGGGTAGATAGATACATTGTATCTTTGTCTTTTCATGCAGAAAGAAAAAAAAAGGAAAAAAAAATTAAATTAAATAATACAACATAAAATAAAATTAAAAAAAAGTTTGATCTAGGTCACTGCAAGGGTTAGTGTTTGGGTCAAGTGAGGGTCAAAGGTCAAGGTCAGGGTCAAAAGGTCAGGGTCAGTATATTTTGAGCAGGATTTATTTTTGTAATTTGTATCAATGTCAGTTAGTGTCAGCGTGTTTTATTGCTTCTGGGCTGTACTATGGGTACAAACAACAAATAACATACACATATGTGGTATCGTTGCAATCGTCAGGAGCAGTAAAATGTATTTTGGGTTGTTCTTTGGTAGTAGGGTATGGTAGTAACAAGAAATATACAGCTTACCATTTATCACTAAATGAAAGCCAAATTTGTCCTGAAAAAAAAACACGGTATAATCCACCTGGATGCACAAAGTAGTTGTGATGATATGTGCGGTTTTACTAACACATGTCAAAATTGCAAAATTGTGCTTAGGCTTTTAGATTTATTTTACCCTTAGGTGTGAAGGGGTTAAAAATCAAGAAAACTTTACTTTAAAAAATAAATAGACATAGAGAAGTTTTTTTAAGAGTATTTTTTTAGGGTGCCATAGACATAATAGAACCAATAACATTTATATATAAAAACATATTTTATTTATATATGGTTAAAAATTAAAAGTAGTGTTTAACAGACAAATAAACCAAGAACAGCATGTCTTTTGGGTTATCACACAGAGTTGTTTGCTTTAGCTTTTTCTTTTCACACAGTCCTCAGGGGATTTTTTGTTTTTTGTATATAAATGCAAGACCAAAAAAAGTTATTGGATGATAAATGAAATTGTTGTTTGCCATGCTAGTCATATCATTGCTCACCTACAACATCCTCCCGGTACCTTGGGACAGGAGCAAAAAGACAGCGCAAAGAACACCAGGAAACTCCATGCAGATGCAGAGGGCGCACAAGGGCCAAGCTATAACATAATGATGATCCATGTATTACTTAACAGATTTCTAGATATATAACAGGTGGACACCAAAGAATAAAGTGACACACCAAGAACACATATCTCTAAAAAAAAAAACATACTTACAACACAAGTTGTTATTCTGGAAATGGTCGAGGGTGCCAATTTTGAACACCAATTATCAAAGGGTAAACCAGCATGTGACAGACCTAGCCGGGAGAGAGACTTTTGGAGGGGACTGTATGCTAGCCTCTTGCCGATCGATCGTGGGCCCTGGCATTTGGGGGAACAGTGTTCTTTGTGAGCTGTATGCCTGGGGACCCTTGAGGTGGTATTACTGTGGATTTGGGTCCTGGTCCCCCAGGACACACAGACTCTGGGGACCCTGGATTTGCCATATTGGAATAGTGACTGATTCATACCGTTGGGACTCCTACTGTTAAATGCTAATGTCATCAATTCCAGCTACCTGTCTGTTGTCTGCTAAAATGTGTATTGTAAATAAGTCTCTATTATGGGATCTAAGAGTCATTAGATCCCCATTGTTGTTTGTGTTTAATTAACTCTGCTATTGTGATAATGTTGATTGGATTTTCTGAACTACAAGAGGGCCAGTTTGGCCTAAAGGTCATGTCTGAGTCATCTAGGCTGTCTAAAGGGATTAGTTAATTAGCTCATGTTAATTAGGTTAATTAGGTTACAGGTGTATTGTTAGAGTAATATGAGCCGAAGGTATGCACCTCCACTGTTAGTGTATAAAAGAGCCTGTATTTTGCAATAAAGGAGATTCCTGGTTGAACTTACATACAGCCTGCCTGGTGTTTGTTCTGAGCTATCACAACTGGGTTAGAACGGCACATAGCTGTAGTTCTGATTCTATAGCTGCAGAGGAGTGTCGGGAGAGTGGAACCGAGCGAGCAAGGGGCTCGTTACACAGCACACGCTGGAAAAACAGAAAAATGAACAATAAGAGCAAAAATAGATATATGGCAGAATGTGTGCTGTGAACAAAGCACAAATCACATTTAAGTACAGCTATGAATAGGCTTGAATAAGGTACACAGCACACAGACTTTAAAGGTTGCCACTATAATCCCAATAGGAAAGAAAATAGTCTCACATTAGAATAAAATATCAAAATTTATCGAATCACATTAAAAAACATATGCTAAAAAGTGTACATAGACATGTCTTATTTGTACACTGTCCCATATGTGTATAGAAGAACATTGTCGATGTAACGATGCCAAGAAGTTATATGTTTAAGTAGACTGGATATGTCATCACGAGCCTTTACCGCTTTTGTCAGCAGGTATTATCACTATTTGGGAATTGGTTTGTAGAGAAGTGAGAGCTTCTCTTTCATTTTTCTGTTTTTCCAGCGTGTGCTGGTTTACCCTTTGATAATTGGTGTTCAAAATTGGCACCCTCGGACATTTCCACATTAACAACTTGTGTTGTAAGTATATTTTTTTTAGAGATATGTGTTCTTGGTGTGTCACTTTTTTCTTTGGTGTTCACCTGTTATATATCTAGTAATCTGTTAAGTAATTCATGGATCATCATTATGTTATAGCTTGGCCCTTGTGCGCCCTCTGCGGCTGCATGGCGTTTCCTGGTGTTCTTTGCACTTTGTCTTTTTGCTCCTGTCGGGGGGTACGGGGAGGATGATGTGGGTAAGCAATGATATGACTAACATGGCAAACAACAAAATGTATTTATCATTCAATAACTGTTTTTGGTCTTGCATTATTGTATATTATTTTAGTATATTAGTGTTCGTCTTCTAAACAGTGACGTTTATATACAAAAAAATCCCCTGAGGAAGCCCTTGGTGGCAAAACATGTTGGGATAGATACTTAACCATCACTGATTGTGTGAAAAGAAAAGCTAAAGAAAACAACTCTATGTGTGATACCCCAAAAGACAAGTTGTTCTTGGTTAATTTGTCTGTTAACCACTTAAGGACCGGCCCTTTTTTTCAGACTCGGTGTTTAAGTTAAAATCATTTCTTTTTTGCTAGAAAATTACTTAGAACCCCCAAACATATATATATATATACACACACACACACACACACACACACACACACACTAATATATATATATATATATATATATATATATATATATATATATATATTTTTTTTTTTTTTTTTTCTAACACCCTAGAGAATAATATGGTGACCGTTGCAATACTTTCTGTCACACTGTATTTGTGCAGCGGTCTTACAAGCACACTTTTTTTAATTAAAAAAAATAAGACGACAGTAAAGTTAGCCCAATTTTTTGTGACATGCTTCAAAATTGCGCCTGCTCGTGGAATGGCGACAAACTTTTACCCTTAAAAATCCCCATAGGCGGGGGGCGTGTCCGGACCTGCTGCTGGAAGGACGTGTGTGATCAGAGCTCCTCTTGGATCTGCAACCATCCGTGGCCTTATGCTGTGCCCCCGCAGTCATAGGCCATATATTATTGATCCCAGACCCCTGCTGAGCTATCCTGGACTAATATTTAGGACCCCGGCGGGTCTGATCTTGTTCTGCAGCTGAACTTTCCCCCTGCCACCGGAGCTTTCCGCCGCCATCTTGGGGCCTACGGACGGACCGGCGGCGCTCTCTCTCTCTCCCTATCTTAACCTGTGGGCTTACGGATTGAGGAGTGACTGTTTGGGACCTGCCCTGACTGGACCGATCGGCTTGTGGATCCGGGGAGGCCGCGGAGAACTATCCGGCGCCCGGATTCGTGCATTGCGGCCTAGCTACCTGACGCGGCCTGCGGGCTAAATTTCAGGCATTCCGGAACGCAGTGAGTAAATCCGCCCACTACCGGGTCCCTGGGGGGAGTCAGATCACCCAAATCATCCCTTTCTCTACCCCCGTGGATGCCCCAGTGACTGCAAACGGCCGTGTCTCCCGATCCGGCGGCCTTTAACTAGGATAGACTGAGGCTTCGGCCTACTTCTGGAGCCCGGCGGCCATCTTGGGACTCTCACATACACCCAGAAGCCACCCTCTGTCCCCTCAGCTGCATAGCTACTTGCAAGGGGCTGGGGACTGCAGGAATTGCTTTTCTCACCCCAGACTCTCAGGAGGGGGAGGCAGAGATGTAATTAGATGTAATTAGGGAGTTGTGAGGATCTAGGTGGAGCACAATAATACCCTGAGAGAGATGCTGCCTAAATAAACCCTGGGCGCCTGCCTGCTCACCAAGACCTCCATACAGCAATATTAGCAAACATAAAACATTGGAGGTAAGCCTGCATGTTTGATCACTAAAACCTCTGTGTACCTCATGGGCAAAATTGGCCAACAGCAACGAAACTACAAACCACTAATTGTGTCACGAGAAGAACCAACAATGGAGCGTTATGTTACCAGACCACAGTCAGCCTCCTCCAATTCCTCCGCGAATCCTTTCGCCTTACTGGACCCCTCCCTGGACTCAGAAGATTCCGCAAACTCCTCCCTGACTAGTTCGCAAAACCCTGCAACTACTCCTCCACCCCTGAATATGACCCTCACCCCTGACATCCTGGACTCCAAGCTGCAACTTTTACTCCAACAGATTACGTCTAATGTTTCGGCTGAGGTGAACAAACTAGCTGCTGAATTGAGAGGGGAAATAACCCAAATTGGAGATCGCACAGACACTCTGGAGAATAAATTCGACGAAATGGTAAATTATGTACAAGCAATTGAAGAGGAAAATCATAACTTACGCCTATCTGTATCTCAGCTCCAATTACAGCAAGAAGACTTGGAGAACAGAGAAAGACGACAAAACCTACGATTCAGAGGGATTCCGGAAACAGTGTGTGACTCTGAACTCCGACCTTACCTTTTGAGCCTTTTTAATAACTTGGCTCCCTCAGTTGTGGACATAGATTGGCGATTGGACAGGGCCCATAGATCCCTGGGCCCTAAACCACCGACTGGAGCCAGACCCAGGGATGTTGTGGTACGGTTTCACTACTTCGAAAGTAAAGAGGCACTAACCCTGGCAACCCGCAATAAATCCCAAATTACACACAAAGGCGCTAAGCTGCAGATCTTTAGCGACCTTTCCCCCATCACTCTCGCTAAACGGAGGAATCTGCGCCCCCTCACCTCACATTTACAACAACACAAGATACCATATTACTGGGGATTCCCTTTCCGTCTAGCTGTATCCAAAGATGGAGCCCAATATTCTTTGCGTGATTTGCAAGAAGCAGAGGCCTTCCTGAAAAGTTTGGGTCTCCCCCCCTTACCGGAAGAAGATAACAACCTTCCTAACACACAGGCCCGACTGCCTCCAACTACACCTACTCGCATCTGGACTCCTGTTCGGGGCAAATCAAAGAAGCACCTTTCTACTCCTCAACACCTGAGATCTTCTAAGCAACCCCCTTGAGCACCCCCCCTGATCACTCTTATTCTTGGTTCTATTTCTCCCTGCCTTTAGCATTACCGTTTCTTCTCAGAGCTTCGGACAAATTTTTTCTTTTTTCTAGACGAAACGACATTGCTGTCTTGGCCCCTTCAGTTTTTGTATCTGCCTCGACCCTTTTTTTCGGGGCAGAATATTTCTCATCCCTTGAGATACATTTACTAAAGGTTTTTTGGAATTTCTTAAGTGTCAAGCATACCTGTTATATTTGTTATCCTCTTCAAAAAATTTTTCTTTTGTTCTATTTTTTGTCTTTTCCGCTTACATGTGCATAAGGTGAGCGGCGGCCCCTTTCTCATCTCCTCAAGCAGAATTGCCAGATGGAGGTCCGCCCACGTCCCCACCAGGCCCTGGTCTACGCCCAGGGCTCCCTGAGAAACTGTTTTCTCTCAGGTCTACAGAATTTTGAACTTTTTTCCTTGATTTTTCTTTTTTGTTTTTTCTTTTTTTTACAGTTTTTGTGCATATCTAATGATGTGTTCCATAGTTTGAGACCCTACGGTCACTATCACTTTACTCTAAAGGATAAGGAATTTGGAGTGTGTTTTTCAATGATTAGAGTTGGACAAACGTTTATTATCATGATTAATTGTAAACTGCAATGTGTTTTTTCCTATTTTCATGCTAATTCCAGGTTTATAGTACTAGATGTATTTACACTAGCATTCTTAGATAGATCACAGTCATGGCCCTAAAAATTATGTCCTATAATGTAAAAGGCCTGGGCTCCATTGGTAAACGCTGGATGGCCCTGAAAGATTTCAGGGCCTCGGGCGCAGACATAGTGATGATCCAGGAGACCCATTTCCGGGCAGGAGGATCATTAAAATTTGCCTCCAGGTTTTTTCCCATCTCCTATCTTGCCTCTGATTCCACGGGCAAGGCAGGAGTGGCTATCTTGATCAGGAAAGCATGTCCTGTCAAAGTTCGGAGATCACATGTAGATCCTCATGGGAGATTTCTTATCCTAGATTGTGAATACATGTCTACCTCTTTTACACTGGTTAATTTATACGCCCCAAACACGGGCCAGATTGAGTTCCTCAACAAACTCTTTGATTCCCCCCAATACCACTCACAACCTTTTATGGTGGTTGGTGGAGACTTCAATCTGGTCATGTCTCCCAATAGGGACAGACAAACGCTTTTTAGTACCACCCCACCTAAAAGAGTATTGTCTCAAGCCAATGCATTCCGCAAATGTATTAGATCATACAGATTATTCGACTCATGGAGGATAAAACATCCCTCTGACAAACAATTTACGTTTTACTCACCAGCTCATAAAATGTACTCCCGTCTTGATCATTTTTTTATCTCGGCTCCACTTATCCCCTATGTAGTTGAATCAGACATCTCCCCTATTACATGGTCGGATCACGCACCCATTACACTAGAACTTATGTTATCCCAGACTTATACTAAATCCTGTCACTGGCGTCTTAATGACCACCTCTTGCAGTCTGAATTATCTCGTTCTATCCTAGCAAATAGCTTGAAAGACTACTTTACACTCAACTCCGGATCGGTATCTCAGGTTTCTACGCTGTGGGAGGCACATAAGGCTGTTTTCCGAGGTGCATGTATAGCTGAGGGCTCTCGACTGAAGAGAGATAGAAACAGTTTATTGCAGTCCTTAACGTCTGCTCTAGTAATTGCTGAACGGAGGCTTTTGGGTGGTCCCACGGTGCAGAAACTACGTAAAGTCACTCACCTTAGAGAACAAATTAAATCAACAAAACTTGACAGAACAGCTAGGTCCATGCTGTGGACGAAACAGAAATTCTACGAATTCTCAAATAAGCCCCACAGGATGTTAGTCAATAAGTTATGCCCTCGTCCGTTCAACTCCCTGCCTGATTTCCTACTGCAGACAGATGGATCTAGAACACATTGCCCTCGTGAAATGTCAAAAATTTTTGGTAGCTTTTATAACAAACTGTATAATTGCCTGACTCCGGAGAACCATTTTAATTTTACGCAGGTAAATTTCGAGTCCTTTTTCTCCAATATAAAATTACCAAAATTATCTAAAACAGACCTGGAGTGTTTAAATGCAACAGTGTCAGCTGAGGAGTTACTGGCTATAATTAAAAAACTACCATCACACAAATCCCCTGGCCCAGATGGATTGCCCTACTCCTACTACAAATCTTTTTTTGACATTTTATCTCCTCATATGCTAGCCTTATATGATTCCCTTCTTAAGGGAACTCCCCCACATTCCCAGTTTTCCCACTCGTTCATTTCGGTTATCCCTAAACCTGGAAAGGATCCCTCTATTCCGGACAACTATAGACCCATAGCCCTCCTAAATTCGGATTATAAGATATTTACTAAAATACTCGCTACCCGACTTTCCGCATTTATTCCCAAATTGATACACAGGGATCAAGTGGGATTTGTTCTTGGTAGACACGCAGGAGATAACACCCGTCGTACAATAGACCTAATAGACCTTTTAGATAGAACCTCACGCTCGGCATTGATCTTGAGCCTAGATGCGCAGAAAGCTTTTGACAGGCTAAGTTGGCCCTACATGTTTGCCACCTTAAAAGTATATGGCTTTGATGGTTCTTTTTTGAAAGCCTTGGAAGCCTTGTATTCAAATGTTTCAGCGCAAGTGCAAATGTCATCTTTCATGTCTCCTAGTTTCCCCATGACAAATGGAACTCGCCAGGGCTGCCCCCTATCACCGCTGCTTTTCATTTTATGCCTAGAACCCCTAGCCGAGTCTATTCGTGTAAATCCAGATATTCGTGGGGTGGTGATGAGACAGGGGGAGTATAAACTATCATTATTTGCAGACGACATTCTGTTAACTATCACCAACCCGCTGATATCTCTTCCCTCATTACATAAATTATTGACTTCTTTTAGTGCTATTTCCGGGTACAAAGTTAACAACTCTAAAACCGAAGCCCTTCCTATACACATTCCAGGACTATTATTATCCCAACTTAAAGAATCATACCCTTATAAATGGTGTAGTAACTCTCTTAAATATTTGGGTATCCTACTCACCCCTCACTATTCCTCCCTTTATAGTACCAACTTCCCTCCTCTTATATTGGATATAAATAAGTCCCTGTCGTCCTGGACCAAGCATCCCTTGTCTTTACTGGGTAGAGTCAATATATTAAAAATGTCTATCTTACCCAAGCTACTTTATTATTTCGAAACTCTCCCAGTAGCTGTACCCGCCTCACAATTAAAAACACTTCAAAGATCCTTTTTACAATTTATATAGAATGGCGGTGCTCACCGCATAGCAAGTTCCGTGATGTTTTCCATTGGGTCCAGAGGAGGTCTGGGAGCCCCGGACATCACCAAATACTATCACGCAACACACTTAAGGGCCATCATCTCTTGGACTTCCTTAGGTGCACCTAACCAATGGTCCGCCATTGAGAAGGGGGTACTTTATCCGGTCCATCCGAGCTCCTTGGTTTGGGGCGCTCCCCCTGTTTTAGACCCTATCTATAAACGTCAGTGTACTGGCCCAATGACACTAACTTTAACCATTTGGCGCAATTGCCTCAAACGTTATCCTCTCATGTCCCCCTGCTCCCCTCTTGTAAATGTACTACTGAATCCCCTCATTCCAGATAGTATGTCCCTGGGTAGGATCTTTTCATGGATAAATGTGCATCTTTTCCAGCTGCGGAACCTAGTTCATTCCATAACAAGGAAGCTACATCCCTTTGACGTTTTAAGAGAGAAATTTGATCTACCACCACACTCCTTTCACTTCTATTTACAGGTTAGACATTTTTTTCATTCTAAATCGCCAACCCTGACCCTGGATAAACCAACTACCTTTGAACACCTGTGTGCTCAAGGCCCCAATCAATTACACCTAATTTCATGTATCTATCGTATCCTCCATGAGCCAACCCCAATTTCGGAAACATTACATCATTACATGCGCAAATGGTCTCAGTTGGTGGGCCGTCCTGTCACGGTGCAGATGTGGGATAGGATCTGGTCCTCTACCTTTAAATCATCTAAATGTGTCACTCAGAGGGAGACAAACATTAAGATTCTCATGTTTTGGTACAGAACTCCCGATGTAATCCATAAGTATGATCCTTCAGTTTCACAGCTCTGTTGGCGGTGTGGATCTGACATAGGCTCACTATTCCATATCTTCTGGCAATGTTCCTTGATACAACCTTTTTGGAATGATGTTCATTTGCTTATACAAAAGGTAACTGGGGTGTCCCTTCCGTTGGATCCTTTGAACTACCTTTTGGGCCTCCCCCCCTCAGGGGTAACAAAAAAGACAAACAAACTGATATCCTATATAATGCTAGCTGCCAGGAGGATTATCCCATTGTTCTGGCTATCCAATACACCTCCCCCATGGTCCGGATATCTACATTTAGTGTCTGAGATTCGGACAATGGAGTTCTTGACAGCTTCGGTACATGACTGCATCCCCCAATTCAATAAAATATGGGAACCATGGGATCTTTCGGAATTTGGGACCCCCATACTGCCAAATATGCCCTATTCTTAACACAATTTAATTCTATATTTCCTGTGTGAGTGCTCTGAGCTACCCACGGGATATTGGTTACTTTCCTGCAGTATGCTTATCGCATTCATCATAAAGATTTAATTGAATACATATATGTGCCTTATGTATGTGAACACTCTTTTATCACTTACATCTGTTTGTTTTTTGTTCTTGTTTTCATTATGTTTGTTTATAATGCACTTTTGTTGATAGTGCAATGTACACCCTGATACAATTTTTGTACCTATTCTTGGATACTTAAATAAAAATACAATTTAAAAAAAAAAAAAATCCCCATAGGCGAAGTTTAAAAATGTCTACAGGTTACCAGTTTTGTGTTACAGAGGAGGCCTTGAGCTAGAATTATTGCTCTCGCTCTAATGCCCCGTACACACGGTCGGATTTTCCGATGGAAAATGTCTGATCGGAGCGTGTTGTCGGAAATTCCGACCGTGTGTGGGCTCCATTGGACATTTTCCATTGGATTTTCCGACACACAAAGTTGGAGAGCAGGAGATAAAATTTTCCGACAACAAAATCCGTTGTCAGAAATTCCGATCGTGTGTACACAAATCCGACGGACAAAGTGCCACGCATGCTCAGAATAAATAAAGAGATGAAAGCTATTGGCCACTGCCCCGTTTATAGTCCCGACGTACATGTTTTACGTCACCGCGTTTAAAACGATCGGATTTTCCGACAACTTTGTGTGACCGCGTGTATGCAAGACAAGTTTGAGCCAACATCCGTCGGAAAAAAATCCTAGGATTTTGTTGTCGGAATGTCCGAACAAAGTCCGACCGTGTGTACGGGGCATACCAATCGCGGCGATACCTCACATGTGTGGTTTGAACACTACTCACATATGCGTTCACTTCTGCACGCAAACTCGTCGTGACGGGGCGCGTTACATTTTTTTCTTTTTATTTTGACACTGTCTTTTAAAAATTGTAGATTAATTTTTTATCATGCTGTGAATGTGCTACTTGGCCTATATATGTACTTATTCCATGTCATTTTTGACTATAACTATCTAGTGCTATATGTTACCAAGATGACCACTATGTATATGTATTAATGTTGGTTATGCTATGTGCATATGTACATGCTAGCTTTTATACATGTGATATATTTTTACCATATACCTATCCAATAAAAATCTGATATTTTTATTCTAACCCCAACCAGTCAACTGCCTCATTTAAAGTCCCAAAATACCCTTTTCTTTGTTACTTGAAACCGGGATGGAAGTGTATTCATTATGAGATGATGTGCTTCATAAAGTCCAAAAACTCCCCCCCTTTTTTACTGTCTTTTAAAAAAAAAAATATTGGGTCACTTTTTTTTCCTATTACAAGGAATGTATTAGAAAAAAGCATGACAAGGCCTCTTAAATATGAGATCTGGGGTCAAAAAGACTAAAATGCAATAAAAAAAAATGCATAAATAAAAAAAATGTCATTTGAAAAAAAATTTTAAAAATTCTCCTTTAAGAGCATTTTGCGGAAGTAACGTTTGATGTCACTTCCGCCCTCCAATGCTATGGAGCCGAGCGGAGGCCATCTTCCCCTTACTCGGTATCCAGGCAGTGAGGGGAGTGGACACGATCAGCTCTGTCGCTACCAATAGCTCCATTAAGCGGTGGAGACAACCGGAGCGTGGCGGGAGGGGTGTGGGTACCTCTCCCGCCACCGATAAAAGTGATCTTTTGGCGAATCCGCCGCAGAGACCACTTTTACCTTAAAGAGAAACGCTTGCCGTTCCCGAAAATATTGGTGTTATGACATCCAGCTGCTGCCATAACAACCGTATTTAGCGCCAAAGTACCGACGTACGGGTACGGCAATTTGCGTGAAGTGGTTATACACTACTTTTTATTTTTAACCATGTATAAATAAAATGTGTTTTTGTATATAAAACTTTGTTGGTTCTATTATGTCTTATAGCACCCTAAAGAATCCCCTTAAAAAAAATTCTCTGTCTACTTCCTACCCAGGGATGTTGGTGCCTTTTTGAATTTGTCATTGACCCACATCACAATCCTTTTCCCAATACTTTAAAAAAGTGAAATAACATTAAAAACATTGATTTCAAATAAAGTGTCTAAGAAATCCAAGCAAGAAAAAAACAGTCACCTGAGAAGGATGTTCGGTGGATGTTCAGAGTTCCGGGAGAGTATAAATGCTTCCTCTGCCACAGCAAAAATATGGCTGAAAAAAAAAAATTTAACACAGCGAATACTACCAGTAACTATCCACACCACATATCAGTGTGCATTTTGGAGAAATAAAACAAATTTCTGATATATCTATGAAAATAAAAAGGAGGAGCAAAAAGTGATAGCATTTCACAGAACAAAAATCAAATGAATCTTCACAGTGGACCCAGGAAATGAAATGCTCTTTCATTCCCCATCATATGCATAATATAATGTTTGTTTTGACTAGAGCTAATTTAATATAGAGTATTACTTACTGAATCTGTGGTCCCACAGTCTTCCTCAACACCTCCTTAAGTTATGTTAATTGCTCACCAATCCCCCCTTTCTTGCTGGCCTCTGACCGGTTGTGTTGGCACCCTTCTCGCTAATATCATATGTCCCCACAGACATTCTGGCACTGGAGAGAAGGGGGTCAGACCATGGAATATCTGTATTAACCCCCTCAGATATAGTATAAGCATTATTTTCTGCATTTTGTGGGCCAGCCCAATGTTCCGCTTTAAAACAAATGTATGAGCACATCGATAAGTACACGGTACATACTTGAAACTGATATGTGCCAAGAATGTGTCTACCAAAGGGTTTGTGATTCTGTTCAGTCCCTCTTAAAATTCAGTCAACCCTGCCAGACAGTAAAAGCAGATTTCTGACCCCAGATTATGTCTTTGCGGACGAAACATGTCGGGTTGACGCTCATCTAACTACTGCATTCTACTACAGAGTTCCTGGATTGTATGACAATATGCCTGTTTATTTCCTGCTTGATGTTAATGCAATGTTCTTTCAATAAATATTATGTTAAATGGTTTTACACTATGTGGAGATGTCTTTGCTTCTATTTTGATTGACCTACTGAAAAAGCAAGAAGTTTATTATGCCTGATGTGGAATTGGATTGGTGATCTGTCATACAGCGATAAGTTTGGGAGAGCTTATTCTCCCAATGTCCATTTTACTCAATCTGGTAAGCACATTTAAATCTTTCTATCGGTGGCGGCTTACACACCATGGTGACTTCTTCATTGGATTGGCTTGGTTCCCTTCTATCAAAATTGAAGTTTAATACATCTGTGACTTTCACCTCTAAAGATTCCTTTGCTGATGTCGCATATGGACTTTTTGTTATTTTAATTCACATTCACTGGTTTTAGTGTGGATATTCATGTTTGATATGATCATAAGTTATATCATTATTTTGTTGGATACACATCTTGGTAGAGTTTAAAATTTTGGTACAAGTCAATTTATATCACCATATGTATAGCGCAGCACATTCTAACTTTTTTTCACTAAAAGCTGATTGCTTTACTGCAGCAAAGGGACTTACACCAACTAGTGATTGGTTTATGAACTAGCAGCAACAGTCTCATGAGGTGACTCTTGTGCTCTCTCCTTCTGTTATCAGGCTTTCTGTGTTAGACTGACAGCACTGTGCAAAGCTACACAGCCTGTTTGGCTTCTAACTGTGCTAGAGATCAATAGACTGAGGTACTATTTAGGCGTTATTTAAAAATAAATGCCAGGATTGAATTATTCAGTCTCCGGGAGTATAAGAAAACACAGGGCCACTCAATGAAACTGGAGGAGATGTGGTTTAACCTTAAATTGCTTAGGGGTTGTTCACTATCAGGGCAGTAAGGATGTGGAACTCACCTCCACAATTGGTGGAGAAGTATTGATAGTGTCAAAAAACTCTTAGATGGGCATCTTAGTGAACACAGTATACTGGGATACGGGATACTATTTTTGACATGAACACACACACATACAGGTTGAACTGGATGGACTGGTGTCTTTATTCAACCTTACTAACTCTAACTATGTAATTAAAACATATTTAGAATACAATACAGACCTTTTAAATCTGCCCATAGTTACTGTGAGTGATTTTGACATACCATAAGAAAACTGGATTTAGTAATCAGTGATCTCATACTTACGGTGGCCTCTCCACGATGTTGATGTCCTGATAAATTTGAGCCATTTCTAAGCTGTAAATGTTCAGAGACTTAAAGGGGTTCACTGACAGCAGCATGTGACCAGCAGATGTCTGAAGGAAAGAAAATACGTGGGTTATACAAGCCCTGTTACATATACAGTAGCTTCCAACTTTTCCTTTTTTGGAATGGACTGACCCTTTTCTAAAACGACCAAGTACTTCTCTCCTTTTTTATAATAATAACATCCATATTTGACATCTGATGTAGAGATCTGTTTAGGAAAATATATTTTTTGAATAGTAATTTTTTGGTTGCTGATGTTAATCATGGTGGACAGTTGTAAACACACACAAATTCAGAGGTGTAGCAAGAGTATCTATTTTATCTAAAGTTAAAAGGTAGGATGAAAAGGAACGTTTCTTGAAAACTCTTTCTAGGTGCACACCTTTGTTCTTAGTGATGGATGGGGGAAAGCTATGTAGGTGGGACCCTACACCAAGTAGTCTGCATGTGTTGCGAAAAGCACAACATGAGAAGCCACAAGTAGAACTGAAAAGTGAGACACCATTAGAAAGAGTATGTGTCAGATGACCTATTTCGACCGAGCCAATATGTTGAGAAGGGGGAGACTGTCAGTCACTCTTCTGGTACAAATCATGGTAGCTTGGACCTCAGATATTAACGCATATCAGGTATACCAGGAATATTGGTAATGCAAAATTTCACAAATTGCTTTCTCTTATGCAATCCCAGGTTCGAGGAAAACTCGTTGTCAAAATTTTGCAAACCTGAACTTAGAGGCAAGTCCTATTGAAGTCTATAGTAGGAAACCTTGGTAGATTTTGCTCATTTTAGGGCTAATAGGCAAACTACTGTCAAAAGAAACAGAGCTCTGCAACAGCAAAACTAGGCCAACATTTTTGAGAGACAAAGAGCACTGGCTTGGGACTGTGTTCAGAATTAAAGTGATTCTAAAGGTTAAAATTAGAAAAAAACAAAAAAGCAAAAAAAAACAAACATGTTATATTTACCTGCTTTTTGGGTCCCTCGCCTTATTGCGTGCCCCCAATAATAAGCCTTTTGTTATGGGGCACTTGAGCAGACACGCTCCTGAGCACCGTTCCAGTGAATAGACATTGTCCATTCACACACACACAGAGCATGGCCTTCCACTCTCTCCTCATTGACTCACTGGCTGTGATTGACAGCCAATGGCTCCCGCTGCTGTGTGAGCTATTCTTGTACTTCTTTTGGGCGTCAGGCTTCCCGCGATTCTGTTCGGGTGACAATCGTGGCAAAATTGGGGTGCCATTGGAAGTGACAGGGATCGCACGGGCGTCCCGCTACTTGCCGTGATTCGGTATCGTGGGCAGAATAGCAATGATTCTGCCCGTGATTCGGGACGCCAAGATGTGAATACAACCTTAAAGCTGGCGGGTACAGAGGCAGCATCGGACCGATGCTGCATCCACCTAGGTAAGTATGATTTCTAAAAGAAAAAAACAAAAACCAAAACCCCATACTTCTTTATTAATAGTTACCCCAATATTGGCTACCCCAAGCCTGCTGATTTGCTGTGTCATTAAAGATTCATAACACAGAATTATACCTCTCTAGCACACCTCCTAGAGCAAGCTCAAGCTACAAGTGGCAGAGAAAGTACAGTCCAGATTTAGAAATCCCTCCTGTTGAGGTACAGATAGGCTGACTTCAGCCCACTGCTTGCTACAAAATCACTATAAAAAAACCCTAAAAACAAAAAGAAACCTATTAAAATAATACATCCCACCTGAGTTATCTCAGAATCAAAAAAGCAGTTTGGATGAGCCTATAACTATAGATGAAGTTGCTAACGCATTAAAAGACCTAAAACTTAACAAAAGACCAGGCCCAGACGGCTACTCGGCTTTATACTATAAAACATTCTCAGAAATACTCTCTCCCATTCTCACTGAAACTTTTAACAAACTTCTAGATGGACATTATTTTCGGCAAGAAACACTAATGGCAATTGTTTGTATGATCCCAAAACCCCTTTCTGATGATACTTCCTGTGTGAATTATCGGCCTATCTCTCTGTTAAACCTCGATATTAAATTATTAGCAAAAATAATAGCAAAACGCCTCAATAGCATTATAGGAAAATTAATACATAGAGATCAAGTAGGCTTCATGCCAAATAGACAGGCAGGCGATAATATACGCAGGGCAGTGTTATTGGCACATATTGCTAAATAACGGAAAATCCCTTTATGTTTTCTATCTCTCGATATTAAGAGGGCATTTGACACAGTATCCTGGCAATATATGCAATATTCATTACAAAAATGGGGTTTTGGACCCCACTTTTTAACATGGATCAAAGCATTATATAATAAACCCAAAGCCTATATAAAATATGCTGGATACAAATCTGAAGCCTTTAATATCGAAAGAGGTACCCGACAGGGTTGCCCATTATCTCCCTTATTATTTGCCCTTATACTCGAACCCATGGCCCAATACATCAGAACAAACCAAACTATAACTGGCATTGAAGTAGGAGGTATTACACACAAATTATGTATATTTGCAGACGATATATTACTTTTTCTATCATCACCACAGGTCTCTGGTCCTAACTTAATACCAGCTCTTGATGGATTTGCAGCCCTATCCGGCCTTATGATTAATCCTAAGAAATGCCTA
This sequence comes from Aquarana catesbeiana, assembly GCF_042186555.1. Lineage (NCBI taxonomy): Eukaryota > Metazoa > Chordata > Amphibia > Anura > Ranidae > Aquarana > Aquarana catesbeiana. Next base: position 81,157,070 of record NC_133335.1, on the reverse strand, counting down.
GTGCTTAATATTTCACTCACAAACATGGAATTGATCCTGGCTAGGGCTGCACTCCCATTCACATGGGCAGAAAAATCAATCCCATATCTTGGAATTCATTTAACAGCATCTCATTCTGACTTATTCTCAACCAATTATCCTCCTGTATAAGACAGATCACAAATCTAATAAAACAATGGTCGCAACTTCCTTTATCCTGGATAGGGAAGATTAATGCAATCAAAATGACTATTCTACCCAAATTGCTTTATCTATTCAGAGTCCTCCCTATTCCAATTCCTTCCTATTTTTTGAGAATAGTACAAAAAAGAGCAACTTCGTTTATATGGGGCTCTTCTAAACCATGTATACCTATACACACACTACATCTTCCCAAAAATAAAGGAGGCCTGGGATACCCTAATTTTACTAACTACTACAGAGCAGCACATTTGGCCAGTCTGTCCAAATACCATGCAAAACAGGAAATCCCATTATGGGTATTTATAGAGGCTTCAGAAAATGACCGTCTATTAATATCAAATTTATTATGGCTTGATCCTAAAGACCGCTTTAAAATTCATAATCCCATAACTAAACACTTCTTATCTCTCTGGGATAAACTAAAAACCAAATATCAGTTACAATCTCCACACAATCCTCTCCTTTCTTTTATCAGAAATCTGGCCTTTTATCCAGCATGGATCTACCCAAATTCTTTTAAAGCTTGAACAACATCAGGCATTCAGACACTAAATGACTTCATAGCATCTAAATCATTCCTTTCATTCCCATCGCTTAGAGAAAAATATGATCTACCAAACTCTGAGATATTTAGATATCTCCAAATCAAAAATTTCTATACACCATTCCTAAAGGGGGATACACCATTATCCCAATTATCCATTTTTGAATCAATCTGTACAAAAGATCCATTTGCTAAAGGTACAATTTCATCACTTTATAATCAATTATATGGAGTAGCAAATCTTAATAGACCCTCTTACGTTCAGAGGTGGGAGGAGGACCTGGGACGAACTTTAGAAGACACGGACTGGTCTAACATATGGCTCACATCTAAGTCATCTTCACCCAACATCTTAGCACTGGAGACAAATTATAAAGTCCTAACTCGCTGGTACCTTGTACCCGCTAGAGTGGCAAAATATTCACCTAATACCTCAGCTCTTTGTTTTCGAGGATGCCCAGAAATAGGCACATATTTACACATATGGTGGACGTGCCCAGTAATCCAAACCTTCTGGAAGGAAGTCTTCGTGATTGCATCTAAAATATTTAAAAAAATAATACAACCAGATCCGTATTTAACTTTACTTAATCTAAAACCGGAATGGTTAACACTCTCTCAATTCAAACTTATGATCCAACTAATAACGGCTGCAAAACAAACAGTGGCCAAGGCATGGAAATCTCCTACATTGGTACTAGCAGAAACAATTCACAGAATGAATAATACAATGTCCCATGCTAAGATGGTAGCCATCGATCAAAATCAAATTCCAAAATTTGAAAAACTTTGGCATCCTTGGATAAAACAACAGTTCCTGTCAAACTTCAATGACTCTGTCCTGTTGCCATGGTAACAGATTAAATGACTTACAGAGACACCCATTCTAAGGCTTCAAAGAGAACTAAAAAGAATAATAAACTGACGAGCGGGACAACCTTGTGGACCATACCTCTACCTTTCAACCCTTTTTCTTCTTTCTCTTTCCTTTTCTCCACCTTACGATTAAAGCTCATTATCAGAATTTATTTGACCTATATACACTCTACTTGTAAACAATATGTATAGTAGGTATAAATCATTTAAATACCTACAAAAGTAACTAAGGAAATGATATATATCTTTAATTTAGGTTTACGTGAACCCAAAGTTTAATATTTGAAATTTCATGATATTTACCTATATAAACCCTACTGTAAAACAATGAGCTTACTTTATAGATCCTTGTAAACTTACTTTATGTATCTTTATAACATTGTATACTCAATAAACTTCTTTTGACAAGGAAAATAATACATCCCTAGCGAGAAACGCAAACCCCATCCTTATCACTGAGCTTTCAGTCATCTGAATGCATGGCAAAGGTGGCACAGACCGTATGAGGTTGGTTTACTAAAACTGGAGAGTGCAAACTTTTGTGCAGCTATGCATTAGGAACCAATCAGCTTCCAGGTTTTTTGTCATAGCCTAATTGAACAAGCTGAAGTTAGAAGCTGATTGGCTACCATGCAGAGCTGCACCAAAAGTTGCACTCTTCAGTTTTAGTAATTTAACTCCTTTGTCAGGAAAGCAAATATAATAATGTAATGAGGTCAAGAATGTTCCTCCTTATGAAAGCAGCATATATGGCAGGGAAGAACTCGAAAGTTCTCAAAAGTCCACCCAGGTTACAGACTGAATCAGATTAGCGCATGCAAGGAATGCTCTGGGAGAATGTTATAGTATACGGTACCCCGTCAACTGTCAGAATACCCTGAGCGCAGGCACCATTCGCCCAAAATTTTACCACCTTTCCTTCAACATAAGTTGATTAAAAAATGTAATATTGTTGTTGGGTGTTGCTGACAGGGCCACCAATGGAGCGAATTGTGGCTGATTCATCATGGACTGGCCTAAATTTGATAACTGTATGGCCAGCTTTTAGCCCCGGTTCACACTGCCGCAACTTCAAAATCTCGTGACTTCAAAGCCCAATCCCAGTGCGGCTTTGGCACAACTTGCATGCAACTTTTTTTTTAACAGAAGTCAACAAAAGTCATACCGAAGTTGGACCAAAAGCAGTGCAGGAACCTTTGTCGAAGTTGGAGCGACTCAAGTCACACCTATTAGAATAGATCCATTGCATGGGGAGCGATTTCTGATGAGACATGTGCTCCAAAGTCGGAGCGCTTATCGCATCAGTGTGAACTGGGCCTTAGGCTGGGTTCACACTGAGGAATGGAGTGACTCACAGCAGGGAATCTGGTTCATCTCCATTCACTGGTTCAGGTCCGATTTCAGCCTGAATTTTTGGCTGAATTCGGACCTGAAACGGACAAGAAAACGCACAGGACTACTCCATAGAGAGCCGATCACAATCTCCTGCTATGCAATTTGGATGCGGGGAAACCCACATCCAATTCACACTGGTGTAAAGCCAGCCTTAAAGTTTGATTTTATTAGATTACTCAATCAGCATCAACATAAAATGAATACAAAAAAGATAAAACAAATTATAGTTTAGTGTGGTAACAACAAAAAGATAAGAAATAAAAGCCGTAATGATAAAAATGTAGAAGGTTTTAGAAAAATATTGAACTTCTTGCCTGCTCTATTGCAAAGAAGTAAGGTGAGAAGTTTAGAAAGAGAAAAGAAAACAGCTGTTGAAGTAAGACAGCATGTAGGCCGAAGTAAAATAATCTCACTAAATCCCCCCAAGAGGGCTGTTAAAAAAAGAATTGTAATAAATAATAAAAAATTATATTGTAAAAAAAAAAATAAATAAAAATAACTGACACCATCCACTGCCCCCCCCAAATAAAGCATTGTGAAAAAAAAATATAAAAAAAATTGTAAAAAATAATAAAAGACTTAAAAACATAGAATAAAATAAAAAATAGAAATAATCCTGACATCACCCACTGTCCTACTGACACAATCCACTGCCCTAACCCCCTCCCAATTGTGAAAAAAAAATTTAAATAAATGTAATTGTCAAAAAAAAAATACATTTGTAAAAATAAAAAAAAGTATATAAAAATAAAGAAACTGCTGACACTATTCACTGCTCTAAAAACAATGTCCACTGCCACCTCTCAGAAGCAAATAATGAAAAAAAAAAACTAAAAAAATAGATATATATAGATTAAAATAATAAAAAATAAAATTGTAAAAATTGTAAAAAAATAAAAGGAAATAAAATAAGATCCACTGTCATAGCCCTCTCCCTCCCTCCAAAAAGCATTGTGAAAAATAATAAAAATAAAAGAAATAAACTGTCAAAAAAATACATTTGTAAAAATAAAAAAAATATATAAAAACAAAAAACGACTGCCATCGTCCAATGTCCTACTGACAGATCCACTGTGCATTGAGAAAAACATAACTAAAGAAATAAATTGTAAACAATAATTAAAATAAAACACTACTAAAACCATCCATCCCCCACCCCCCCAAAAGGAGCAATGTGGACAAAAAAAAGATAACCAAAGTGCAAAATTGTAAAAATAAATAAATACAATAAAATTACTGACACGATCCACTGCCCTAACCCTCTCCCCCCAAAAAGCATTGTTAAAAAAATGAAAAAGAAAAATATATGTGTGAAAAAAAAGTAAAAGTTAAATAAAGTAAATAAAAAAGAAAAAAAAAAAAAACTATTGACACCATCCACTGCTTTGCTGACACTGTTGATTGCCCTACTGACACTGTACACTGTCCCAACGGAAAGCACTATAAAAAAAAAAAAAAATATTAAAAAATTGTAAAAAATAAAAGAAAACCTACTGACACCATCCACTCCCCCCAAAGAAAAAGTATTGTGAAAATAAATAAGATTTAAAAAATAAATATGTGATAAAAAATAAATAAATAAATAAAACCTACACTACCTACCTACGTACACTGACCTACTAACATGATCCACTGCCCTAACTCCCTCCCCCAAAGACAATTGTGGGAAAAAATAAAAATAATAATAAAAAATTACATTATAAAAAAATATATATAAAAATAAAAAATTACTGACATCATCCACTGCTCTACTGACACCATCCGCTGGCCTCCTAAAAGCATTGAGAAACATAAAAAAAAATTAACCACTTGCCGACCACCTGCAAGGCGGGTCGGCTGTGTGAATGGTATGGCACTAGCTTCTGTGGGCACACACACGCGCTGATTGGCTAGCGGGGGAGCCAATCATCAGATCTGGTGGACTCAATGTCTGCCGGCTGCCCACGATCGTTCCCCGCAGAGACAGAACGGGGATCTGCCTAAGTAAACGAGGCAGATCTCCGTTCCGACAGGGGATTTACACCAAGACCTTGTCTTTCTTCTATGCAGGAAGATGGATCTCTGTGTTGTCCCAGGCAGCCCATCCCCCATACAGTTTGTAAACACACTGAGGGGACACATTTAACCCCTTGATTGCCCCTTTGTGTTAACCCCTTCCCTGCCAGTGTCATTAATACAATGTCAGTGTATATTTTTAGCACTGATCACTGTAATAATGTCACTGGTTCCCAAAAAAGTTTCAAAAATGTCAGTTAGTTGTCCGATTTGTCTGCCGCAACGTCGCAGTCCCGCTAAAAATCACTGATCACCGCCATTAGTAGTAAAAAAAATAAAATAATAAAAATGGCATAAATCTATCCCCTATCTTGCTATAACTTTTGCTCAAACCAATTTATGTACGCTTATTGGGATTTTTTTTTACCAAAAATATGTAGCAGAATACATATTGGCCTAAATTGATGAAGAAATCAGATTTTTTACATTTTTTTATTGTGTATGTTTTATAGCAGAAAATAAAAAATATTGTTTTTTTTTTTCAAAATTGACTGCCTTTTTTTGTTTATTTCACAAAATATAAAAACCACAGAGGTGATAAAATACCACCAAAAGAAAGCTCTATTTGTGGGAAAAAAGAACATCAATTTTATTTGGGTACATCGCACAACCGCAATTGTCAGCTAAAGTAACACAGTGCCGTATCGCAAAAAATGGCCTGGTCATTAAGGGGGTAAAACCTTCTGGGGCTGAAGTGGTTAAATTGTAAAAAATAAATTTGTAAAAAAAAAAAAACTGACACCATCCACTGCTCTACTGACACTGTTCATTGTCCTACTGACACCATCCACTGACACTATCCACAGAGGCACTATGGAAAAAAAAATGTTATTTAAAAAAATAAACTAAAAAAAAAAAAAAATAAAAATAAAATTGAAATTGTAAAAAATAATAGAAAATAAAATAAGAACAAAAAACTACTGACACCATCCACTGCTTTACTGACACTGTCCACTGTGAAAATCATTGTGAAAAAAAGAATAATAGGAAAATAAATAGAAAGAAATCATTTAAAAATAAAATCGTGAAAAATAATTTAAAAAAATACAAATAAAAAAATTCTGACACTGTCTATTGCTGTACTGACACCGTCCAGCATTAAAAAAAAAAAAAAAATGGAAAAAAAAGAAGAAAAATTTAATTGTAAAAAGATAATTAAAAAATAAAATAGTAAAAAACAAACTACTGACATCATCCTGCACATACTACTCACTGACATACACTCTACATTTCCAATTTAACATTACCACATTCTGCACTATGTAAGTCAACTCAGACTCTATTTAATAACACCCCTTTTAAGCCATGCCAAATATTGTGCGCAATTTAAACCACCAAGTTTGTGATGCAGCACACTTTGCACGTCACATTTTTAAATTTATCAACATCTAGGGCTCTAATTTAATCTTGCACACAGGCCCACTGATTTCATAATACGCTCCTGAGTCAAGGAATACAACCATGTGCAGAAAACACATAAATTCATAGACATAATTATCTATAATTGAGAATATATTATCACACACTTGTCCTAACTAATTATCTAATTCACTAATTAACTATATTAAATAATTAACCAACTGTATTATTAATTACAAATGATTCTCTTTCTAAAAGATATTTTCCTGACAGACTCCATGGCAGCATACGTATGGGTTAACTCCTCCCCTATAGGACCCCCCCCCATAGGACCCCACTCCCATAAATCTTTGATCTGAGCCAGAGGCCACGCTCCTTTTCTTTCCTTCTCCTAAGGACCAGTTTGGTAATTTGACTACCTGAAGTTTTCTCCTCCACGATCAAGACTGGCCGGCGGTGACTGGGAAGGCATGTCACAATACTACTCCAATAAGCCCTGGCAGGGTATGGAGTGGGCAAAAACGGAAGAGGCGCTGAATGAGTGAAAGCCTGACCATTGGCAGGCAAGCGGTGAAATGGCCAGACAGCCCAGCTATTAGCAGGTGGCCCTATCTGCCCCAAGTTTGGCGTGATCAACCCTGGCCCGGTTTGATCGTGGAAGCAGAATTGAATTGCAGATCTGTGTTCTTCAGCGCCAGGCATGGTCGTGGGGGTTGCCGTGTGCGGTGATGTATACTTTTATATTACATATTCCTTGGCAGCATTTTGTGTGTTTTTTGTTTGTCTGTTTTCTTCTCTGGCTCTAGTGTCTTCCAGCCGATGGCAGCTAGAGCGCATTTGCGTTCCAAGCTGTTGCTCTCTCTTCCGGCCAGGCATCCCTGGATTATTCCTGCCCAGGGACTCAGCGCATGCACGCTGTGGGCGACGGTGGCATCATTACAGTGGAGAAATTCAATCAGCGGTCAGTACTGTTGATATTGGAATTGCTCTGTGGGCAGCTTGCAGCAGTTTCCCTAAATGCTATGTGCAATCATCCCAGGTGTATGCTCTGCACTAAGCCCCGGTTCACACTAGGGGCGGCACGACTTGCAGGTCGCCTCACCGACTGCCTGGGCGACTTGCAAAACGACTTCAGTATAGAAGTCTATGCAAGTCGTCCCAAGTCGCCCCCAAAGTAGTACAGGAACCTTTTTTTAAGTCGGAGCGACTTGCGTCGCTCCCCTTAGAACGGTTCCATTGTACAGAACGGGACAATACTTGTCAGGCGACTAGGTTGCCTGACAAATCGTCCTAGTGTGAACCGAGCCTACCACCCTTGTATGCTGCCTCTGTGATTTGACTATGATTTGATCACCTGTGAAGGTTTTCTGTCTGTGCAGTTTCCCCCTGTGGATGTATCGCTGCCAGCCCTTGTGTAGCAGGTATGAGAGGGTGTATCTAACCCTTTTCTTTCCTTGTTGACCTGGGTAATCTTTTTGGGTTCTTTAACCATTTCCTTTCTGCCCTATCTTGTTTTTTGTGAGCCCTTCTAGGTCAGATTGACAATACATGGCACAAGATGATAAAGATCTCATTAGGTCACAACATTCTTCTACCAGATGTATTTGTTATAAATCACCGCCAAGGTTCAGCCTTCATAGCAGAAGCTCTGAATCCTCCTTTACACACCCACTGCTATATCAGCCGATCCAAGGAGGGAGCCTGGTGGGGATGCGGGATTCCAGTCCCAGTGGGCAAGTCTCTGTGTGAGCCAGGGGCGGACTGACCATTTGGGCACTCGGGCACTGCCCGAGGGCCCCATGCCACTAAGGGGCCCCATCAGGGTTGCCAGCCTCAATAAAACCAGGGACAGTATGTAAAAATCTGTGCTTTTTTAAAAATCCCAAGATTATAGCTGCCCCACCTCTCCAGTACCTTTTCAGTGTGTGTATGTGTAGTCTGTGTGTGTATATTGTGTGTTTGTGTATGTATACTGTATGTGTGTGTATACTGTGTGGCCCCATAATTTATTGCCTGGGGGCCCCATAATCTCCTATTGCCCGGGGGCCCCATAATCTTCTCCTATTCCCCGGGGGGCCCCATAATCTCCTATTGCCCAGGGGCCCCATGAGTTGTCAGTCCGCCCCTGGTGTGAGCTATGCTAATGCTAGGTGGTTGGGAAAGGGGGTGGTGTTTTCTAACAAATGGAATGTCTATTGTGGCACGTGGTGGGAGAATCCCTAAAGAGTTGGATACAAGCCACACGCAAAGTCCAACAGCTGTTGCGATGTGTTCTCCCACTAGGATGACCAGGATGACCAGGAAGAACTGGAACTGTTCCAATCAAGGTAGAGTCTCCTGCCAAGCAAGAGGAAGTTCTGTAAGCACCTTAAGGCTGGGTTCACACTATTGCTAATTGGATGCGGGTTACCAATTCGCATAGCAGGAGATTGTGACCGGCTCTCTATGAGGCCAGTTCACACATCTTCGCAGCGCCTTCAGTGCAAATTGCACAGGAGCCCTGTGCATCTTTTAGTCCGTTTCAGGTCCGAATTCAGCCCAAAATTCAGGGCTGAAATTGGACCTAAAACTGAGATTGGAGCAGCTGTGAGCTGCTGTGTTCTCCAGTGTGAACCCTGCCTTAAGCTCCGTTTCCACTAGTGCGACTTGTCATGCAACTTTGGACACATAGGGTCGCATGGCAGGTCACAGCCCATTGATTTCAATGGCAGTCGTTCCAATCTATTTGACTTATAGTTGTAGCAACTTTGAAGGGGTTCCTGCACTACTTTGATGCAACTTTTGATGCAACTTTGATCCAGAGACTGTAAAGTTTGATCAAGGCTGCACTCAAAGTTGCATCAAAGTCGCACTCTGAATATCGTGACTTTGGGGTCACAATAGTGGAAACGTAGCCCTAGAGAGTTTTCTACTTTCCCATTCCTAACGGAACTAAAAATCGCTGATTGTGCAGACCAATCAATATACGCTAATTGGGATTTTTTTTTTTACCAAAATTATGTAGCAGTATACATATTGGCCTAAACTGATGAAAAAATTAGATTTTTTTTTTATTGAGTATATTATATAGCAGATAGTAAAAATTTTTTTTTTTTTTTTTCAAAATTGTTGCCCTTATTTATAGCGCAAAAAATAAAAACCGCAGAGGTGATCAAATACCACCAAAAGAAATCTCTATTTGTGGGGGGAAAATAAAGGACATACATTTTGTTTGAGTACAGCGTTCCCACACCCGTGCAATTGTCAGTTAACCAGTTCCCGACGGGCTCACACAGATATACAGCGGCAGAATGGCTCCCCTGGGCGATACCCCATACGGGTACGTCCTATCGCTTTTTGGCCACCAGAGGGGGACTCGATGCGCGTGGCCGGCAGGCATGATCGCCAGCGGGCACGATCACCGTTGGCCACGTGCAATCGCGTGCATGAAAGCCAGCACGGGGATTTGTGTGTGTAAACACACAAATCCCTGGGCTGTCAGGGGAGAGGAAACATATTGTTTGTTCCTACTAAGTAGGAAAAACGACGTCTCCTCTCCTAGTCACTCCCATCCCCACACAGTTAGAACACACTGAGGGAACACACAGTTAACCCCGTGATCGCCACTAGTGTTAACCCCTTCTTTGCCAGTGACATTTACACAGTAATCAGTGTATATTTATAGCACTGATTGCTGTATAATTGTCAATGGTCCCAAAAAAAGAGTCAAAAGTGTCCAATCTGTCTGTCGCAATGTTGCAGTACTGCTAAAAATCGCAGATCACCGTCATTACTAGTAAAAAAAAAAAAAAAAAAGTTAAAAAAATGGCATAAATCTTTCCCATAGTTTGTAGATGCTATAACTTTTGCGCAAACCAATCAATATACGCTTATTGCGATTTTTTTTTTTTTTACCAAAAATATGTAGAAGAATACATATTGGCCTAAACTGATGAAGAAATTAGTTTTTTTTTTTTTAATTCTGAAGCTTTTTGTTTATAGTGCAAAAAGTAAAAACCGCAGAGGTGATCAAATACCACCAAAAGAAAGGTCTATTTGTGGGGAAAAATAGGACACAAATTTCGTTTGGGTATAGTGTCGAACAATTGCGCAATTGTCAGTTAAAGCGACGCAGTGCCAAATTGTAAAAAGTGCTCTGGTCAGGAAGGGGGTAAAATCTTTTGGGACTGAAGCGGTTAAAGAAACGATGTGCTGCAGGAGCAGGAACATGTTCCAACCTAAAAACAAGTGGAACATGTAACATGTTCCTGAAGCTGAACTTATTCTTTAAGATTAAAGGGTGTAACCTAGGTTATATGATAAACTCCAATAAAATTATTTTACTGTGAGTCAAAAATGGTGGTATAGTGATCGATCATTAAAGGACGGGGGGGTTTATTTACTAAAGGCAAATCCACTTGGAAGTGCAGTTGCTGTAGGGGGACATGCAAGGAAAATAAAAAACAGCATTTTTGCTGGTTCATGATTGGATGATAAAATCGGCAGAGCTTCCCCTCATTTCAGAACTTCACCTCAGATCTAAAGCGAGTACACTTGTAGTACACAGGGAATTTGCCTTTAGTAAATAAACCCTAGAGTCAAAAGGAATTTTGAGATGTCTTCACAGAGCTGCCTGAAAGACCTAAAGGCCAAAGCTTGTAGCAGTTGAGCCTGAACATCCACTTAGTAAAACTTAGAAAGGTGTGAACAGAAGACCAGATGACAGTCTCCTTAAAAATCTGGAAAACAGATGTGTGATGCTGAAAGACCCAAAGGGCAGTAACTGATCTAGAAAAGTGCACCTTCACAGGAAAAGTGTGAACCTTTTCCTTAAGCCAGTAGGCTTGGGCAATAAGCTGCCTAAGCCACCTAAAGATGGCAGTGCGATTGCCAAGGGTTCCCATAAGGGTCAACCTGGCTATCACAATAAGGTGGCTGAAAGATAGAATTGAACAATCCATAACCACATTCAAACAATGGAAGATACCCCTCTGAGGTGTACCAGAGCAGGACAGAGGGAAATACAATATCCTGAGTACAGTGGAAGAAAGATTCCACCTTAGGGAGAATGGAGGCCCTATGACTCCAGACAACCTTGTCTCTTTGAAACCCAAGAACAGGGTCTTGCAGAACAAGGCTGTCAGAACAAGGCTGTAGCTTATTGCATAAAATGCAATAAGGTAAAAAAAAAATTTACTTAAAGTGATACAGTAACACAGTGTTTCTCAACTCCAGTCCTCAAGGCGCCCCAGCAGGTCATGTTTTCAGGCTCTGCATTATTTGGCACAGGTGATTTGATCAGTTTCACTGCTTTAGTAATTACCACAGCTGTTTCATCTGAGGGAAATCCGGAAAACATGACCTGTTGGGGCGCCTTGAGGACTGGAATTGAGAAACACTGCAGTAGCATACAATAACAAGGCATTACCCAGATCAGTGTCAGGAGTGCTTCTGCTCCTCATTCCTGCATCCTGGTTTTGGCTGTGGCATTCACCTTGTCTGTCTGTCCACCTGCAAGGTGATTAATGTGGCCAGACTCTGGGTGGAGACCAAACCTGATTTAGGCTTGGTTCACATATGAGCCATATGTGGCTCACAGCAGGGGTCTGATGCATGCTGGTTCACTGTTTCAGGTCCGATTTCAGCCCAGATTTTGGGCTGAATTCAGACCTTAAATGGACCAAAAGATGCACACCTGCTGCGGAGATATGTGAACCGGCTTCATAGAGAGCTGGCCAAAATCTCCTGTTATTGCAACTTAAATTTGCAATGGTGTGAACCCAGCCTTAAGCTTGCCAAGCTAGCGGTCTCATGCTTGTGATAGCGTGTGTAATACCTAATTAAGCTCCCTGTTTGTCTTCCCTGCTCTGCTAGATTGGATTACCTCGTTGACGACCTCAGATCGGATATCGTCTATTCTCTGAACTTTGCCTGCCTTTTGACTTCGGACATTGACCCTGACTATTCTGAACCTTGAAACCATAAAACAAAACAGAGGGCACACTGGCCTAGTGTATTATCCTCAACAATGATCTTTATAATGTAAAAAGAAGTACAGTCAGGTCCATAAATATTGGGACATTGACACAATTCTAATCTTTTTGGCTCTATATACCACCACAATGGATTTAAAATGAAACGAACAAGATGTGCTTTAACTGCAGACTTTCAGCTTTAATTTGAGGGTATTTACATGCAAATCAGGTGAACGGTGTAAGAATTACAACAGTTTGTATATGTGCCTCCCACTTTTTAAGGGACCAAAAGTAATGAGACAGATTAACAATCATCCATCAAACTTTCACTTTTTTAATAATTAGTTGCAAATCCTTTGCAGTCAATTACAGCCTGAAGTCTGGAACGCATAGACATCACCAGACGCTGGGTTTCTCTGCCAGTCCTCTACTGCAACTGTCTTCAGTTCCTGCTTGTTCTTGGGGCATTTTCCCTTCAGTTTTGTCTTCAGAAACTGAAATGCATGCTCAGTTGGATTCAGGTCAGGTGATTGACTTGGCCATTGCATAACATTCCACTTCTTTCCCTTAAAAAACTCTTTGGTTGCTTTCGCAGTATGCTTCGGGTTATTGTCCATCTGCACTGTGAAGCGCCGTCAAATGAGTTCTGAAGCATTTTGCTGAATATGAGCAGATAATATTGTCCGAAACACTTCAGAATTCATCCTGCTGCTTTTGTCAGCTGTCACATCATCAATAAATACAAGAGAACCAGTTCCATTGGCAGCCATCCATGCCCACGCCATAACACTACCACCACCATGCTTCACTGATGAGGTGGTATGCTTTGGATCATGAGCAGTTCCTTTCCTTCTCCATACTCTTTTCTTCCCATCACTCTGGTACAAGTTGATCTTGGTCTCATCTGTCCATAGGATGTTGTTCCAGAACTGTGAAAGCTTTTTTAGATGTTTGGCAAACTCTAATCTGGCCTTCCTGTTTTTGAGGCTCACCAATGGTTTACATCTTGTGGTGAACCCTCTGTATTCACTCTGGTGAAGTCTTCTCTTGATTGGTGACTTTGACACACATACACCTACCTCCTGGAGAGCGTTCTTGATCTGACCAACTGTTGTGAAGGGTGTTTTCTTCACCAGGGAAAGAATTCTTCGGTCATCCACCACAGTTTTCTGTGGTCTTCCGGGTCTTTTGGTGTTGCTGAGCTCACTAGTGCGTTCTTTCTTTTTAAGGATGTTCCAAACAGTTGATTTAGCCACATCTAATGTTTTTGTTATCTCTCTGATGGGTTTGTTTTTTTTTTTTTTCAGCCTAATAATGGCTTGCTTCAATGATAGTGAGAGCTCTTTGGATCTCATATTGAGAGTTGACAGCAACAGATTCCAAATGCAAATAGCACACTTGAAATGAACTCTGGACCTTTTATATGCTCCTTGTAAATGGGATAATGAGGGAATAACACACACCTGGCCATGGAACAGCTGAGCAGCCAATTGTCCCATTACTTTTGGTCCCTTAAAAAGTGGGAGGCACATATACAAACTGTTGTAATTCCTACACCGTTCACCTGATTTGGATGTAAATACCCTCAAATTAAAGCTGAAAGTCTGCAGTTAAATCACATCTTGTTCGTTTCATTTCAAATCCATTATGGTGGTGTATAGAGCCAAAAAGATTCGAAATTGTGTCGATGTCCCAATATTTATGGACCTGACTGTAAGTATTATACTCACAAACTGATAGATACAGCAGGGCTTGTCATATAAAAATAGCAACTTCGAGTCCACGATACAACATATCATGCTGCAGGTCAATTTCAGAAGTCCAACAGGCTGATGTGTTTTGAGGGCTTGCCTCTTCCTCAGAGCCAACCATTGGCTACACAGGCTAACCGAGCGCATAGAGATTTATCACTGTCCAGTAAGACTCGCGGAGGTGGTCTGTGTGTGTATATCAACAAAGAATGGTATAACAATGCTGTGGTAGTAACAAAACACTGCTCATCCCTGGTAGAGTTTATGTTTGTAAAGTGTCGACCATTCTATCTGCCGAGGGAGTTCGCGGCTATTGTTATTGTCGCAGTTTACATTCCCCCGTGTGCAAACGCTAAGGACGCACTTTGCGAACTTTACAGCTTTATCAACGAACATCAAACAAACAACCCTGGTGGCTTTTTCATTATTGCTGGTGACTTTAACCCTGCAAACTTAAAGACAGTTTTGCCGAAGTTCTACCAACATGTGAATTTTGCAACAAGGGGAAACAACATACTGAACTTTTTTTATACAACAGAGAAAAATGCAAAAAAGGCTGAACCCCATCCCCACCATGGGTATTCAGATCACATCCCTGTTATTCTAATTCCAGCATACAAACTGTTGCTTACACTTGCAGGAAACTGGTTCAAAAATAAATCACAGTATGCCCAGACAATGCTACCCCAGTACTGCAGGACTGCTTTCAGCACACAGACTGGAACATGTTTACAGAGGCTGCCACTTATAACAATTATACAGTGACTGCTTACATCAAAAATTGCATAGATGATGTGACAGTCACCAAGATTATCACCACACATGCCAACCACAAGCCATGGATGACAGCAGAGGTTCTTGGGCTGCTAAAGACCAGAGATGAGGTTTTTAGATCAGGAGATAAAGAAGCTTCTTAAACAGCAAGAGCCAATCTGTCTCATGGCATCAAGAAGGCAAAACAACAATATGCTCAAAAAATCAATAAACACTTTAGCGACAGCAAAGATACACAGGCTCTGTGGTAAGCCATCCAGACCATCATTGACTACAAGCCCCTGCCACAGGCCAGTGACAATGATACTTCCCTCCCGGATGCACTCAACCACTTTTATGCACGGTTTGAGATGCAGAAACAAACACCTTCACAAAAACTACCCATATCTGCAGCCAAGCTAAGGAAGACCCAGTTCAGGATCAACAGAGGGAAGGCTACTGACCCTGATGACATACCTGGATGTGTACTGAGAGACTGTGCTGTACAGCTGATCGATGTCCTTACAGATATCTTTAACATTTCACTGAGGCAGGCGGTTGTCCCTACATGTCTTAAATCCACCACCATAATTCCAGTGCCAAAGAAGACACCTGTGTCCTGTTTGAATGACTATTGTTCCATAGCAGTAACTCCAATAATGATGAAGTGCTTTGAGAGATTATTCATGCATCACATTAAGTCCCAGTCTTCCAAACATGCTGGACCCACATCGGTTTGCATACCGTCCAAACGGATGATGCAGTATCCTCTACCCTCCACCTGGCCCTTACCCACTTAGAACAGAAAGAATCTTATGTTAGAGTGCTGTTCATTGACTTTAGCTCAGAATTTAATAAAATAATTCCTCAGCCATTTATCACTAAATTGAACTTGCTGGGCCTCAACCTGCCCCTCTGTAATTGGATCCTGGACTTTTTAACCAGAAGACCCTAATCAGTCCATGTTGGCTGCAGCACCTCGAGCAGGGCCGTTTTTAATATTGAATGGACCCTGGGCAAACATTTTCTTGGCCCCCCCCATACAATTTCACTCTCCACCTGCTCTGAGACATACAATAAATAGCTGCTAGACTTAAAATCAGTTTACTGTATCAGATCAGGCAGCGATTGCGATTGGTTGCCAGGGGGTCCCCTAATACAAACATCCGACTTACAAACGACTCCTACTTACAAACGGAGGCAGACAACAGGAAGTGAGAGGAAATCTACCCCTAGGAAGGGAAATTCTCTCCTGTAAGAGCTATTATGGGGAAAAGGTACCTCCACTGACGCTTTATCACCAAGGCTTGTTTCCACAACAACCCAAAATTTTCAAAATCCAATTGTCATTGGGACAGAAAGTGAGGTGAAATCTTCTGAACAGGGGCACACACAGCAAAACAAATGTTACAGCGGTGTTAACCCTTCCCTATGCTATCCAAAAAGCTTAAAAATAGTTTTTTTTGGCTGGAGCTACACTTAAAAAATGTACCTGTTCCGACTTACAAACAGATTCGACTTAAGAACAAACCTACAGTCCCTAACTTGTTTGTAACCCGGGGACCCCCTGTACTCTGACTATTGGTTTGGGGAATTTCATAAGGAGACAAAAAGCTTCTACTTGATAACATCTCCTGCCTATCCTCTTATCTTAGGTTATCCTTGGCATAAACTTCATAACCTGCACATAGATTGGGCTAAAGGGGAGATTAGGTCCTGGTCTCATACCTGCCTCCAGAACTGCATTAAAACTGCTGACCAGTTGCCCATTTGTAACTCATGTCTGGCCAGTACAAGGCGTGTGCCTTTATTACAGCCCCATTTAGATCTTGATCATGAAAACTTTTCCATGTGTGACTCTAATTTGCATAACTATTTGCGTTTATATGACTCTTTTGTAGCAAAAGACACTGATAAGTTTACTGAGTCCTCTACAGGCCACCTCTCCAGCCAAGTGCCACAGTCTGAATCTTTTCCTCCTAGAGGCCGAAATTACCAGCTGTCTTGCAGCCTTGAGCCCTGTTTGGAAACTTTCTCTACGTTTCACAATATCTTACCTCCAGCACAAGTAATGGGGGCCTTTTCCCCTGACTTTTGGGACCAATCTACCCCCTGGACAGCTGTTTGTTCCCCTCAATCTTAGCCTTAAAGTGCTTTCAGAAGAAACCGGGCACCCAGGGATTACTAAAACTTTTTCTTTAGCTTCTTGTGGGCTTTGGTGGCCCTCTCTCCATATGGACTCCTGTTCCTATGCAAAAGCTTTCAAGTCCTGTGCTCGCTCAAAGACCTCAAAACTCAAACCCTCTGGATTACCCCTAACTTTGCCTGTCTCTAAATGCCCTTGGACACACATCCAGGCTAACTTGTCCCCAAATTCACCTGCCTCTTCACCTGCCAATGCTGTCCAGTCTGTCTCTACACCCATTGATGTGGCCCAGTCTGCCTCTTAACCAGTGTTTCTGATCCAGCCCATGCTAACTGAGCCTTCTGCTTTTTCACTCAGAACTTTCAGTAACCTAGCTCCCCCTGCTGCAAATAAATCTTCTCAAATCTGTCTAAGAAGTTCCATCCATCCATCCATCCATGCTTTGGATAGACTACCTCATTTGGCCAGGTGGAGCTTTCAACCTTTTCTTCAAGCCACTCTGCATCCAGCTTATGTTCCAGCTATCCAGTTTGACTCCAGTGACATGCCACCTGCTACCAACCTGGCCTTGCTGATCCCCTGACCATGCCCAGCCTGACCCTCCTGTACCAGATGCCCAGCCTGCTCCATGGGTTTCAGGAGCCCCTCCTTGGTGGGGGGGGGGGGCAATGTCAGGAATGTCTAGCACGTCTGCTCCTCATTCCAGAATCCTGGTTAGGGTTGTGGCATTCTCCTTGTCTGTCCGTCCACCTGCAAGGTGATTAATGTGGCCAGTCTCTGGGTGGAGACCAAACCTGATTTAAGCTAGCCAAGCCTGCAGTCTCATGCTTGTAATAGTGTGTGTAATACCTGATCAAGCTCCCTGTTTGCCTGCCCTGCTCTGCTAGATTGGATTACCTTGTTGAAAACCTCGGATTGGGTATCAACTATTCTTTGAACTCTGCCTGCCTTCTGACTTCAGACATGGACCCCGACTATTCTGAACCTTGAATGTCTGCCAACCCGCAAGTACCTGTTTGCTTTGCTCAGTTTGCGCATGCCCTGGCATTGTAGCCAGGCACTATAGCATCGTGTATAAGTCCTGGGGGCAAACGGGTACCGGTAGGTCTGCTTGCCTTATGGGAAAGGGGGCTGCTATAGGTGAAGAACACAGAACCTAGCTATAGTGTCTGACCACCTGCGATAGGGGTAAGCGTGACAATATGTAATAGAAAGACTTACATATATAGCATTCCGGTGAAATCTCTTCTTTAGGCATAGCAGGACAGAACTTTCACATACTTCCCTAGGGAAAAATAGTTATACATTATGTAACAAAGTATTTACTGCACATCTTACAAGTAAAACAATAAGGTGTCTGTTTATGAAGCAGTGGAAAATATCCACTGCTCCGTTCTCCGGCATTCACAGAGGAGATCGTTCTCCTCTGAGTGCCTGTTAATGAAGCGGTATAGATCACTTCTCCTTTTGTGAAGTTAAGCGATCTACTAACACTTCAAACAGTGGAGAACGCCCCCTGGTTCTGGAATCTCATGAGACATAGCGAGATTACAGTACCAGAAATTCACTTGAGGTGTCTGTTTATAAAGCAGTGGTAAATTATCACTGCTCAGTACATGGACATTCCCAGAGGAGACCACCCATCTTAATTAATACAATAATTAGTCCATATATAATATATATATATTTTTTTTTACACATACATACACACACACATTATATAAACATATACTGTATATATACACACACATATTTACAGTATCTCACAAAAGTGAATACACACCTCACATTTTTGTAAATCTTGTTGCCAGCGCTTTAGACATTAATGGCTGTGTGTTGAGTTATTTTGAGGGGACAGCAAATTTACACTGTTATACAAGCTGTACACTCACTACTTTACATCGTAGCAAAGTGTAATTTCTTCAGTGTTGTCACATGAAAAGATATAATAAAGTATTTACAAAAATGTGAGAGGTGTACTCTGTGTGTGTATGTATGTATATATATATATATATATATATATATAAATATATATATATATACAAACACACACGACAGGGAGACATGTTTCCTGTCTTCGGGGGTCTGATCGAGGTAGAAGGAAGTTAATAATCTTCCTCCTTCCTCCTCAGTTCCCCCGGGATTCTCTCTTCACTCCCAGATTCACCAGCTCTGAGCTGGTGAATCGGGGAGTGTGAATTCTGACAGATCGCCAGTAAAGTGCTGAGATCGCAGCTTCATAAACTGGCTGTTTCTGTATCAGTCAATGACAGCTTCTCTGTGTGCAGAGATGATCAGCAGGGACCATGTTCTCCCCCACTTATCTCTGTTTCATAAACCATTAATGGACTGAGATCAGCGGCAATCCTCGGGATCACCGCTGATCGGTTTCATAAACAGACACCTGAGTGAGCATAGTCAAAGTGTATGTAACTCGAACAATAACCTTTTCTTTTTTGCTTCATTTATATCTGTTAAATATGTCACTGAAAGCATTTCGTTATATATGTTTTATAAGTATAAAAAATTAATCTTGTCAGAAACTCAGAGCTTTGGAGTGCTCTTTGCCCTTATCTCAAAAAGACTATTTAGCCCTCCTTGTTCTTATATTGGATTACAAGTCAGTTAGTCCCAATGCTGTGGATTACTGATGAATCAAACATACTGAGCCAAACATACTTGTTCAGAACCCTACTGAAGTCAACAGTGCCCGCATGTTAAAAAAATAGTAATGGCCATTTTCTAGGCTAATAAGCAGCTTTTCAAACAAATGCTTACTAAACTAACCTGGGGGACATGTGCTAAAGCAAAGACATAAAAAAAAAAAAAAAACCTCTGACAGAGGTCAGTGATTTTAGTAATGCTTAAAGTGATACATTCAAAAATGCAAAATTCCTTTTAATAATATGACGGGAGATGCCCTTACCCTGCCTGTGTAGGGGCACATCTGTGCAATGTAAGCCAACTACTACAGCAAAACTAACACTTATAAATCGTCTTCTGAAATGCCAATTGCCTGGCTCCTTTGCTGATCCATGGACTTCAATGGTTTCTAGGTCATGTTTCTAGATCAAGTATTCAGTCAGAGAAAAGTGTGAAGTCCTTAGCTGCTAACTTGTTCTGGGTCTGTGCTAAAGTAAAAGGTTCAGCATGCGTGCAATGCAACAAGCTGAATGTATGGCTCCAAGGACGCATTCATACCAGAACACAGTGTGCTGCAACACATGCATTAACCTGTGATGCAATAGGCAGTCCATTCAAAATGAAGGTTCTAGGCTTCAATTGGAGCCAGACTGTCTGAAAGGAAACTGCTTCTGCCATGTACTTTTTGGAAAACCTACAGTACATGTGAATCTTGTGAATTTTTATGTGTAAAATAAAATTATATGTAGCCCTTTTCTCCGAAAGGGCCACTAAAAACAGACAGGTTTTCCTTAAGTAGTACAGAGGCCACCAATCACACCAGCACACAATTAAATCTCAGTCTAGGGGATGTCTTTTCAGGATTTATTACGGCAGAACTTTAAAGGGAGGTAGGGGTCATGGGATACTCCAAAACATTTAGCACAGCACAGAAGGACAAACTTTTTTCTAGTCTCCCAATAGCAGCTGTCTGGAGGTAGCAGGAGAGAGTTGGAATGTCTAGGTCCTCACAGCTGAAGACCGTAGGAGAATATCTGGCTACTGATCCCTTCTGCTTTGCTCAGCTATCAGCCCTCAGTGAGATCCTTACTCACAGTGTCCTAGGACTTGCCACCACAGGTAGATCTCTTGTGAGGAAGACAACACAATCCTTCTCCAGACCAGGACTCTGAGCAGTGTCTTTCCGCAAGTATGTGTCGTCAGCAATTCTCCTAAGGCCCTCAGCCTGGCAACCAATAGGGCTCAAACTGCAGTCTCTTGTCTCAGGTATTCTTCTCCTAGGGGCAGCAGACCTAGGAGTACTGGAATCCTGACTAACAAGGAAAGAACAATCTGCTCAGGCCTCCTGTCTATTTATTACCCCCTAGCATAGGTGTGCTCAGCCTATTGTGTTAGGGTGTGCACCTCAAAGCTCAAACATACACTCTCCAACCTGAAACATCCCCTGCAGCAGCTGGGGGGAGAGGAGGGAAGCCAGCAGCACTGCGATGGGGGGCGCAACATGGGGGAAGCCCGGGCAGTAGGGGGGATCGGCACCACACAGAGTGATTAGTGTGCACCCAGGCACACCTGGTACACCCCCTACGCACACACCTATGACCCCCAGCCACCTTCTGGATGCCCCCTTCCAGTAATTGACCATGGTTTAATAAATATTCAGCTGATCATTTGAATCTCCCTCCCTATGCTCAGGAAGCTTCTTCCAGAGGCAGGGGGAAGCAATCAAGCTCTCAGTTTAGGAACCCTGATCAGACCAAAACAAGCAGCAACCACTCCATTCACTATAGTGGGACAAAAACTTAATTTACCTAAGAACCTACCTGGGAAAAACCACGCCACTTACTATAGTGGAGCCAATAACTAAATTTAATTAAAGGCCTAACTGGGAGGGCACTACATATATATAAATAGAAAATGCATAAAATATAGTAAGAAACTATCATTTTTGGGGTATAATTTTACTGTATATTTTTATGTAATATATAATTTTTTATAGAATTCACAGACCACTAAAAGCTTTCTAAAGAGAACACAGCAAAAGTTGTCTGCTTTTAAACTTTTTGGCCTAAACAGAACAATCAGGGAGTCATTAATCTGATTTATACAGTTTTTGTGGTAAACCACCACTACTAAGCTTTGTAAAAAAAACCTTTTTTTTTCAAAAGAGGTGCAAGGGAGAGCCTGAAACATGTTAATGGATCCAAGAATGCCACCAACTGGCATAAAATAAAAATATTTGTATGCAATATTTAAAGAGAGCCCTAAAATATATTTAGCCCAGAACCAAAAATGTAGCATGCTGCAACTTACCAGTACTTACTGACACTTACTGTAAAAATGATAAATCAGACAGCTCCTCCACTTCTGGGCACTGCTCCCCTGTACAGGCCTATTTCACATGAACAAAAAGACAAAAGTTAATCAAGTACTATACAACACCATTTCAACATACAGCTTTCCAGCACTGTTTCACTTTTTCTAGTTCATTAGTAAAAAACAAAAACATGCCTTCACCCTCTCTTTTTTTTAAGGTGACCATTTGAACTGAGACTGAACGAGAAAAATGAAAACATTTGAGCTGCCACTAGAACATAAATAGAGGGGAAATCTTCCAGTGAAAACACTTGTTCTGAGGACAAGTGTTCATGAGGGCATTTCTCTCATTTTCACTAGAGTCTGGACAATCTATACTATTTTTGGTCCCAACCACTGAAAATGATGTGAAAATCACTGTGTAGTTTAGATGTCATTATTGTCATCATAATTTTATTTTCCTTACTTTAGAAGACAATGGCATTTTTGAAGCATACTTATTCCAAAAAGTAAATTACGTTTGTGATGGACCGCCTGGCACCCAGCCTGGGTGTCTCTGCCAAGATACAGCTTCCTCCACTCTGGGACCAGGAACATGTATTATAGCTGAGAACTGCACCCAAGAACTAGACAACACTAGCTTAGGTGCAAACTGGAACTCTTTGTTGAAAATTCATACAGAATATTTACCACAGAAAATTGGGTAAGAGCTTTACCCTAAAGCTTTTCACATTATCCTAAACAATGCAAACTATAATATCATCAGTACATCTAATGAACAGCAACAGCTACCAGTGATCTAATTAACAGTAAGCTAATCAACGGCTAGCACCAGACCAAGCCTTGATTAGAAAGGGAGTCCACCCCCCTCCAGTCTGGCACCAATATTCAAGAAGACCCAGGGCTGTCCAAATCTCATTAACCAGCTTTCAAGTTGGCAGAAACCATCATGGCTTCCTTGACTGTTAAATGTGGCACTAACATGCCATCTTGCATTATATAACAGGACATCTTCATGAATGCTCATAGCTCCCTCAAATGCCAGGGCCCATAGTCAGTAGGCAAGAGGCTACCCTGCAGTCCCCTCCAAAAGCCCCTGTCCCGGTTGGGTAAGTCACAACGTATTTTAATCTTATTTTTTAAATGGTATCCGTCGCTCATTTTAGGAGATATAAAAATCCATAACAATGATCTGTGCCCAGGATGCACTGTTCTCCATTGCTTTAAGACTGCAACCCCAGTGCCAGACTGTGCGGACACAGTGCTAATAAATGGGGGAGGGTACCACCTCTAGTGCCTACTAACCATTTAAACTCACTTTTACAGCAGCAGCTGTGCTCTGGTTTACTGTAGGGGTCAGTTACACTTTCAGATTAGTATAATATTTATATAATATAAAGCTGAATCCAATATTGGTGCAAGCTAGGTGCAAAATTTGTGCATTGTAGGCACAAACCAGATGGAAAAATGGCAATCTGGTGCAGGAAATCAGAGCTGATTAAGGTTTCTACAGCGTATAAATTGGCAAGAATCTGCTCTAATTCTTTACCCATTTCACACATAGGTAGCTGTGACTGGAGCTCTGGCCTGGTTAAGGGCAGGCAAAGCGTAAGTTGACCCAAATTGACTCACCCTAAAATGCTTAACTACTTCCGATGCCACTGTCAGCTCTGGGAGCAACAGGATGACAACACTTCTGAGAACCAACCCCAGTGCTGCTGGGCCTTGAGGGAAGTAAAAACTTGCACATGCATGACCAGACTGATAATACAGCTCAATGATCCCCTTTATGCTGACCACCATTGCACCTATGTAATTCACTGCTGACTGCAACTGTTGCACATTACTGCTGACCACCGTTGCAACCATGCACGTCTTTGCTGACCACCACTACAACCATGACTGCTGAAAAGCATAGGCTCATTTATGACCAACTTAAAAACCAATACCTTGCTCCCCTAAAAAGACACGGAAGCTGATTAAGTTGGAAATAGGGCAAGGCCACAGCTTTATTGAAGATAGATTCAACATTAGAGGTTGGAGATTACATCATATACACTGTAATGGATGTGATTAAGAGTATCATGTTGAAATGTCTATTCCAATATATACAGTGGGGATGGAAAGTATTCAGGCCCCCTTACATTTTTCACTCTTTGTTATATCCTGGAGAGGATCTGCAAGGAGGAATGGCTGAGGATCCCCAAATCCAGGTGTGAAAAACTTGTTGCATCTTTCCCAAAAAGACTCATGGCTGTATTAGATCAAAAGGGTTCTTCTATTAAATACTGAGCAAAGGGTCTGAATACTTAGGACCATGTGAAATTTCAGTTTCTCTTTTTTAATAAATCTGCAAAAATGTCAACAATTATGTGTTTTTCTGTCAATATGGGGTGCTGTGTGTACATTAATGAGGAAAAAAATGAACTTAAATGATTTTAGCAAATGGCTGCAATATAACAAAGAGTGAAAAATTTAAGGGGGTCTGAATACTTTCCGTCCCCACTGTATATAAGTACATGCTTTATGCTTTATATGCCTGACATAAATCAGCTTCTGCTTATTGCCCTGTACACACGGTCGGACTTTGTTCGGACATTCCGACAACAAAATCCTAGGATTTTTTCCGACGGATGTTGGCTCAAACTTGTCTTGCATACACACGGTCACACAAAGTTGTCGGAAAATCCGATCGTTCTGAACGCGGTGACGTAAAACACGTACGTGGGGACTATAAACGGGGCAGTGGCCAATAGCTTTCATCTCTTTATTTATTCTGAGCATGCGTGGCACTTTGTCCGTCGGATTTGTGTACACACGATCGGAATTTCCGACAACGGATTTTGTTGTCGGAAAATTTTATCTCCTGCTCTCCAACTTTGTGTGTCGGAAAATCCGATGGAAAATGTCCGATGGAGCCCACACACGGTCGGAATTTCCGACAACACGCTCCGATCGGACATTTTCCATCGGAAAATCCGACCGTGTGTACGGGGCATATCAGTTATCAGCCTTAAAACATATTCAGTAGAATACTGTGGAACTGAACTTCTTTGTTTCTGTTATAAAATTTAGCAAATTTAGTAATTTTTCTTCATAAATTTTGGCCACAATTTATACTGCTACATATCTTTGGTAAAAATAAGTACAAATCGGTGTAAATTATTTGGTCTTTGTGAAAGTTATAGAGTCCAAAAGCTATGGTGCCAATATCTGAAAATTGATCACACCTGAATTACTGACGGCCTATCTATATTCTTGAGACCCTAACATGCCAGAAAAGTACAAATACCCCCCAAATGACCCCTTTTTGGAAAGAAGACATTCCAAGGTATTTAGTAAGAGGCATGGTGAGTTTTTTGAAGTTGCCATTTTTTCCCACGATTTTTTGCAAAATCAAGATTTTTTTTTTCTTTTTTTTTTTCCACAAAAATGTCATATTAGCAGGTTATTTCTCACACACAGCATATGCATACCACAAATTACACCCCAAAACACATTCTACTATTACTCCCGAGTACGGCGATACCACATGTGTGAGACTTTTACACAGCGTGGTCACATACAGAGGCCCAACATGCAGGGGAGCACCTTCAGGCGTTCTGGAGTGCCCAGGCAAATTCTGACATTTCTCTCCTACATGTAAAAATCATCATTTATTTGCTAGAAAATTACATAGAACCCCAAAACATTATATATGTTTTTTTAGCAAAGACCCTAGAGAATACAATGGCGGTTGTTGCAACTTTTTATCTTGCACGGTATTTGCGCAGCAATTTTTTGAACGCTTTTTTTTGGGAAAAAAAACAGTTTTGTGCTTTAAAAAAAAACAAAAACAGTAAAGTTGGCCCAATGTTTTTGCATAATGTGAAAGATGAAGTTACACCGAGTAAATAGATACCTAACATGTCACCCTTCAAAATCCCACACGCTCGTGGAATGGCGCCAAACTTTGCTACTTAAAAATCCCCATAGGCGACGCTTTAAAATTTTTTACTGGTTACATGTTTTGAGTTACAGAGGAGGTCTAGGGCCAAAATTATTTCTCTCGCTCTAACGTTCGCACCGATATGTCACATGTGTGGTTTGAACACTGTTTTCATATGTGGGCGGGACTTAGGTGTGCATTCGCTTCTGCATGCGAGCACACGGACAGGGGCGCTTTAAAATTTTTTTTTTTTTTTTTTATTGTTCATTTTACTTTATTTATTATAGTTTGACACTTTTTTCCCCCCAAAATTTTTTTTGATCACTTTTATTCCTATTACAAGGAATGTAAACATCCCTTGTAATAGGAATATGGCATGACAGGTCCTCTTTACAGTGAGATATGGGGTCAATAAGACCCCACATCTCACCTCTAGGCTGGGAAGCCTGAAATAAAATAAAAAAAAAACGATCCTGGCTTCGATCGTAGCGGTGAGACGGTAGAAGCACCGGAGGGCGGCGGGAAGGGGGGGAGGTCCCCTCTCGCCTCCCATAAGAACGATCAAGTAGTGAAACAGCCACTATGATCATTCCTATGGTGTAGGGAATCGCCGGCTGAAAAAGCTGATATCTGAATGATGCCTGTGTTTGCACCCATCATTCAGATATCCCCGCACAAATTCAAGGACGTCGTATGACGGCCGGCGGGCCGGAAGTGGTTAAAACACATTTTTTTTAACACAAAGTTGTCCATTCATACAATATTTCTAACACATAGCATGTACATACCAAAAATAACACCCCGAAATAGATTCTCCTACTCCCCCTGAGTACGGCGATACCACATGTGTGAGACTTCCACAGCCTGGCCACATACAGAGACCGAGTACAGCTGAATATGGCTGAGCATGGCTGCGCATGGCTGGGTATGGCTGCGCATGGCAGGGTATGGCAGGGTATGGCTGTGCATGGCTGGGTATGGCTGCGTATGGCTGGGTATGGCTGCGTATGGCTGGGTATGGCTGCACATGGCAGGGTATCGCCGAGTATGACTGGGTATGGCTGAGTATTGCAGAGTATTGCGGGGTGTTGCAGAGTATTGCGGGGTGTTGCAGAGTATTGCAGGGTGTTGCGGAGTAGTACAGAGTATTGCAGAGTGTTGCGGAGTATTGCAGAGTATTGCGGGGTGTTGCGGAGTAGTGCAGAGTATTGCGGGGTGTTGCGGAGTAGTGCAGAGTATTGCGGGGTATTGAAGAGTATTGCGGGGTATTGCAGGGTATTGCAGAATATTGTGGGGTGTTGCGGAGTATTGTGGGGTATTGCAGAGTATTGTGGGGTATTGCGGGGTATTGCAGAGTATTGTGGGGTGTTGCGGAGTAGTGCAGAGTATTGCAGAGCATTGTGGGTTTTGCAGAGTATTGTGGGGTATTGCAGAGTATTGTGGGGTATTGCGGGGTATTGCAGAGTATTGTGGGGTATTGCGGGGTATTGTGGGGTATTGCGGGGTATTGTGGGGTATTGCGGGGTATTGTGGGGTATGGCAGAGTATTGTGGGGTATGGCAGAGTATTGTGGGGTATTGCGGGGTATTGTGGGGTATGGCAGAGTATTGTGGGGTATTGTGGGGTATGGCAGAGTATTGTGGGGTATTGTGGGGTATGGCAGAGTATTGTGGGGTATTGCGGGGTATGGCAGAGTATTGTGGGGTATTGCGGGGTATTGTGGGGTATGACAGAGTATTGTGGGGTATTGCGGGGTATGGCAGAGTATTGTGGGGTATGGCAGAGTATTGTGGGGTATTGCGGGGTATTGTGGGGTATGGCAGAGTATTGTGGGGTATTGCGGGGTATTGTGGGGTATGGCAGAGTATTATGGGGTATTGCGGGGTATTGTGGGGTATGGCAGAGTATTGTGGGGTATTGCGGGGTATTGTGGGGTATGGCAGAGTATTGTGGGGTATGGCAGAGTATTGTGGGGTATTGCGGGGTATGGCAGAGTATTGTGGGGTATTGCGTGGTATTGTGGGGTATGGCAGAGTATTGTGGGGTATGGCAGAGTATTGTGGGGTATTGTGGGGTATGGCAGAGTATTGTGGGGTATTGCGGGGTATTGTGGGGTATTGCGGGGTATTGTGGGGTATTGCGGGGTATTGTGGGGTATGGCAGAGTATTGTGGGGTATGGCAGAGTATTGTGGGGTATTGCGGGGTATTGTGGGGTATGGCAGAGTATTGTGGGGTATTGTGGGGTATGGCAGAGTATTGTGGGGTATTGTGGGGTATGGCAGAGTATTGTGGGGTATTGCGGGGTATGGCAGAGTATTGTGGGGTATTGCGGGGTATTGTGGGGTATGACAGAGTATTGTGGGGTATTGCGGGGTATGGCAGAGTATTGTGGGGTATGGCAGAGTATTGTGGGGTATTGCGGGGTATTGTGGGGTATGGCAGAGTATTGTGGGGTATTGCGGGGTATTGTGGGGTATGGCAGAGTATTATGGGGTATTGCGGGGTATTGTGGGGTATGGCAGAGTATTGTGGGGTATTGCGGGGTATTGTGGGGTATGGCAGAGTATTGTGGGGTATGGCAGAGTATTGTGGGGTATTGCGGGGTATGGCAGAGTATTGTGGGGTATTGCGTGGTATTGTGGGGTATGGCAGAGTATTGTGGGGTATGGCAGAGTATTGTGGGGTATTGTGGGGTATGGCAGAGTATTGTGGGGTATTGCGGGGTATGGCAGAGTATTGTGGGATATTGCGGGGTATGGCAGAGTATTGTGGGGGTATTGCAGAGCATTGCAGGGTATTATATTATGGAGGGATGGCTGAGCATGGAGGGATGGATGGATGTATGTGACTGTATTTGTCACAGAGCACAGCTGTGGGCACTACAGATGCAGCCCACAACGCTGCTACCATCCGATCCCTCCCCCGCTCCTCCCCCTCTGTACCGATCGGTACACAGAGGGGAGGGAGGAACCGGTGTCATGACATGACTCCGGTTTGTTTACATGTGATCGCTCTGTCATTTGACGGAGCGATCACATGGTAAATGGCCGCGATTAGCGGCCGTTCACCGTGATCCGTGATGCGCCGGGTCCTCTGGACCCGGCAGTCACGGAAGTTCTCAGGTGCGTGCCCCAGGGGGCCCGCAAGAGCAGTATTCTGGGAGGACGTCCCAGGGACGTCCACCCAGGATAACCCGACCGCGCTGTGGCCGTCTTTCGGCTATGGCCCGGTCGGCATGTGGTTAATTGTCTTTTTTTTAAATATTTTTTTAAAATAAAATTATATATTTTTTCCAATATCAATTTCTGTTGATTGTTTTCACCTTTAAACTTCAAATTTGTTTCTGTTAATATTTCACAGCTTTATATAACTTGTACAACTTTCCAAATGTACCAAACAACAATACCAATCACAGTATACCATGAGCACCCATAAAACATAAACTTACATAGTCCAAAGAGGCCTGTCCTTACCATGAGTGCCAGACAGGCATTAGACTGACCCCAGAATTTAACCACTTGCCGACTGTCTCACGCCGATATACGTCAACAGAATGGCATGGCTGGGCAGATCAACGTACAGGTATGTTGCCCTTTAGGACGCAGCATTGTGGGCTCTCGCGCTCCCACCACAAACTCCGTAAGTCTGACAGCGGGTCCTTCAGATTTGATGTCCGTCGGGAGTCCCGCGATCGTCTCACAGAGAGGAAGTACGGGGAAATGCTAATGTAAACAAGTATTTCCCCATTCTTCCTAGTGACAGGACACTGATCACCGCTCCCTGTGATCGGGAGCGGTGATCGGTGTCGTGTCACACGTAGCCCATCCTACCTACAGTTAGAACACATCCCTAGGACACACTTAACCCCTTCCCCGCCCCCTACTGGTTAACCCCTTCACTGCCAGTCACATTTACACAGTAATTAGTGTATTTTTAATCACACTGATCGCTGTATAAATGTGAATGGTCCCAAAATGGCGCCAAAAGTGTCCGATGTGTCTGCCATATGTCGCAGTCACGATAAAAATCGCTGATTGCCGCCATTACTAGTAAAAAAAAAAATATTATATTATAAAAATGTCATTAAACTATCCCCTATTTTGTAGACTCTATAACTTTTGCACGAACAATCAAACACTTATTGCGATTTTTTTTTTTTTTTTTTACCAAAAAATATGTCGAAGAATACGTATCGGCCTAAACTGAGGAAAAAAGTAGTTTTTTTATATATTTTTTGGGGATATTTATTATAGCAAAAAATAAAAAATAAAAACCACAGAGGTGATCAAATATCACCAAAAGAAAGCTCTATTTGTGGGAAAAAAAGGACGTCAATTTTGTTTGGGAGCCACGTCGCACGACAGCGCAATTGTCAGTTAAAGCGACGCAGTGCCGAATCGCAAAAAGTGCTCTGGTCTTTGGGCAAACAAATGGTCCGGGGCTGAAGTGGTTAACTTGAGGGCATAGCCCATAAAGTAACATCAATTGCTGGTAAGGGCAAAACCGCCACACGCAAGTCAGCGGTACACTGACAAGCACCCCACCGCAGCCAGCACCTGCATATTTAGGCCAATCATTTAAATGAACCCCATCAGGTCTTAATAAATACTGTTATCTCCCTCAAGAACCCAGTAGCGGACAGCAATGCCACCAATCCTGTGGACAAATTTGAAAACCTAGGTATTCACCTTGCAGCAAAACAGCTCCAAACAAGAACTAAAAACAAGAACAAAGTATTTGACAAGCCAAAACCAGAAAAGGGGAACAATGTTGAACCAAACAATAGATTGCTAAAACTGGCACAACATGGAGCAATAACATGCTTAATAGAGGAGATTGAATCCACAGGCCGGTAATGCCCTGCATTGTTACCCCATACATTAATGATAAGAATGAAGGGGTCTGAAACAAATTATCTCAAGTAATACCAGCATCCAGTGTATGCCATGAAAACTGTGACATTGAATTCTGCCAACTGCAAAGAAAAATTCTCCCCTCGGTGCCAGGGAGATAAATCAGAACAAAAGGTGAGAACGAACATATAGCAAAAATTTAAATGACTCCCATCTTCCTAAAAGCCATCCTTGTCATCCGAAAAAAAACATCACATGGGCAGCAATGGCTGTGCCAATGAGAAAAGAGTACATGGGAAAAATCATTAGGAGGCAAGACCAGCTGAAAAAAAAATTGGACTTTGTTGAGGTTGGAAGAATAAGCGGGAGATAAAACAAAGGATTCTGTGATCAGCACATCCTCTGAGTTACCACCAACTGGGCGTTTGTCCTTGGCGACAAGTTCACTAACCCTAAAGGTGCCAAAGAATTCCCAAGAAAAGACAATTTGAAACAAGAGAGCCCTAAATGCAAAAACAGACGGCAAAATGGACAGGATGTCAGTTAAGTAATAACAGAAAACAGGTGCCGAGAATCAGGGAAGAAACCCAACCCTTCAAAATCCTCTGAATAAGAAAACTTTGGAGATGTCCTCCCAGCTAAAAAGTCTGAACTAAACAATACAGCAGAGGGAGCGGTGCACATCATCGGACCATCCACAACTATATCCAGCAGTTAGAGGAGGTAGGAGAAAAGAGCCAGGTGCCTGTCCTGCAACGGGCAAGGGAGAACTCATCGACAGGTGGAGGCACCCATTCGTCCCAAATTTGCTGGCAGGTTACCTGAGAGTTCTGGGAGGGGAGGCACGGACGGGGGGCCCAACAGGATTCAGAAACGTGACTGCACAAAAAAGAAGGACAGGGAAGACCCACAGCCCTTGAAGCCAAAGAGCAGAAGCTGGTGAACTGTGAACAAGAGGACAAATCAGCAATGGAATTAGCTACATATGAAACCAGTCAACTGAAGACATCCAAGCACCATAAAAACACAACAGGTAGAACAAAGGTGGAGAGCATGCAGAGAGGCAGTTAACCACTTGTACCACACTCATCTGTACAAAAATCCACTCGCCTATTCAGAAATTTTTCCACCGATAATTCTACTGCCACCACATTAGGAAAGAGCTCTAACTGCATCATGTTATACAATAAATAGAGTTGGGCCAATGAGGCTGGCCAAGGTTCAACAAACCAGTCATCCTGGAATAAAACGCCAAAGCTACAGGAGCTGAATGCAGCCTTGTAAAAACTCCAGCTGTGTGTTCGGCAATTCTTCCATTTATAAAAGAATGACCATTGGAGGAGTGCAAGAAGGACAACCACGCTTCCAAGTCATTACGCATAGGGCTGATAAGTTGTACATAATGATGTGCATCTGATATACATTTCATGGAAGGCACTGCCCATCAGAAGTACATGGAATGTGAAAACAAGATGGCCCCAAAAGACTGAAGCTGCTATAGCCATAGCTTCCTAGAGTCCCTTGAGTATTTAACCAAGGAAAGAAGCGAATTAACCCAGGTAGTCGGCAGACCATCTCCATAATGTCAATATCAATGCTCAAAAAGACAGAAGATGGATGGTTCGGCAGGGCAGCCGTTTGCAAAATGACTGTCCTTCCGAAAATTTTGTACCTACTACGCACCTTACCTGTCAAAATCCCCCATAGTTTCTTCAAAAAACTACACGCTATACAAATGAAATTCATTTGGGCCCATAAACCGCCCCGCATTAAAGCCTTACTCCTTACCAGACCCAAAAAGTTGGGGGGCCTGGGGATACCTGACTTTAAGGGATATTACCATGCCTCTCATCTCGCCCGTATCATTGACTGGCATTGCCACTCAAAAAATAAGGATTGGGTCACCATAGAAAACGATACGTGCTCCTCCCCACTTCAATTTCTACCATGGATATCAAAAATAGCATACCCCCTCATGGTAAAGAGTCACCCACTTATTGGTACCTCCCTTGACATTTTCCACTTCCTAGCAAAACAGTCTAAATTCTCTTCTCCGCTAAGCCCGATCACACCACTAAAAGATAACCCAAACTTTCCACCGGGCATGGGCAACCACCTTCTGACATCAACAGACACCAAAATGCCTATACTAGCTGGGCAATGCTTCACAAAAAAGAAAATAAAGGATCTCTCCCAATTTAGGAGCGATAACAAAATACCTCACATTCCCATGTGGACATACTTCCAGATACGCAGTTTTGTTAATTCCGCTATACACAGGAACAACTTCACAAGAGATCTCACCGAGTTTGAACAGATATGTCTGAAAGGGGAGATAGTAGAAAAATCTACCTCCCTTTCTTATGCTTTACTACAGAATTTACAACCTGATGACATGGACAGGTTCAGAGAGAGATGGTCTAGAGAATTGAATATACAATTCACTGATAAACAATGGGAAGCTGCTTGTATACTGGCCCATAAAGGCTCGATAAGTACACGGATGCAGGAGACGGCTTATAAGATCTTAACTCACTGGTATGCCACTCCTGATAAATTACATAAGTGGTTCCCTCAAACTACAGAAATATGCTGGAGATGCAATAAGGCCAGGGGTACGTTGTTACACGTGTGGTGGCAATGCGACCCGATCCAAGTTTTCTGGGCCGAGGTGAGGAAGGTTATCTTACAGATCACGGAGACCAAACTGAAGCTAGATGCGGCATGTTGCTTGCTCCATATAACAAATCTTTCATTTAAAAAATATAAAACTTCTCTCTCCAAGCACTTGATTAATGCAGCCAATTCACTCATTCCACTTTATTGGAAATCCACCCATACTCCTACTCTCAAAGATTGGCTAAATAGAGTTGCCTATATCTGCGAGATGGAAGACACAGCAGCACAATCCTCCGAAATAACGGAGAAATATCATAAAACTTGGTCTCCGTGGTTTGTCTTTAAATACTCCCAGGTCTTTGAACAACTAATGAGATGAGTAGAAAGTCTTAACACATTCTGTTTGATTTGATGTTTAACAAACCCATGGACCTACACTTAAAGATTCAAAACTTGAAATGGTTCTGCATATGGCTGAACGGTACTAATACCATGGATTGTTTTTTTTTTTTTTTTTTTTTTTTTTTTGGGTCCTCTCTCGCAATCGATCCCTAGGTACCCTCCTCCAGTAGTTTAATATACCCCCCCCCCCTTTTCTTTTTTTTTTATCCACATATCCCATCTTTCTCTAGTATCTCCTGTAATTTTCTCCTTTCACTTATCTTATTCTTCCCTTTAATGAGACCCAGAGTACATTTTTGTAAAATGATAAACCATACAGCAAGTATCGAGCTCTCTATAGAGACAAGACTTGAGACACGACTTTGGGCCCGCTTCACGTCTTGCCTGCGACATCACTAGAAGTCATAATTGAGAAGCTGGTCTCTCTATATGTTTGCAAACCATTATTATTGTTACCTAAGACAAAATAACTGTACTTATCCGGATTACCCGCTGTATTGTACTTTATAATACATTGTCAACTTTTGTTATACAGAAATGTATGTATACCAGTTTAATGCTTTAATAAACTTTTATGTGAAAAAAAAAAAAAAAAGACAGAAGATGGGCAGGACCTTCCATGTTGTTGGGATGGAACAGTCGCAGTGTACAGGAAGGAAGCGAAAGGCAGACTCGATATCTGCCTTCACTAGAAGGGTAGAAGCACCAGAGAACTCAGCAAAGAAAGTGCTGTATCAAAAGTGGAGTATTGGTCCTAGGAATTCTCCTGATCAATACCACCATTAACTGACAAGCCTGCAGGGAAAGAAAAGTGTTGTATAAGTTGATATACAGTATATTATATATTATATTTTTTGTTGTTTTTTGGGTACCACACCAAGTGAGGAAACCCACAAGGAGAGTTAGGGGTGGATGAAAGGGACCCAAAACCCCTGATTAAATCCTGACTGTAAGATCCAAGACTCCCTACTGAGAGGGTACTGGCTTTCACTGGCATCCTCTGTCTTAGGAGGGTGGAACTTGGAACCTGGTTTGACAGGTGGTATATTCCCCATTCAGAAAGAGTCGACTGCTGGGTGGGCACCACCACCAAAGGAAAAGTCGTGCACACACAGTGGCTCTCAATAAACAGTCAGCAGTTGCCTATTTTTATACCACTGACGTTCTGTGCAGGTGACTGAAAAGAAGTTGGCCTATGCAGGCACATGAGTAATAACTATATGCAGCGTAAAAGTCAGCGCTAGAGTGAATAAAGTTGGCAGCTACCAATGCAGGCCAATATACATATTCCATAAACTAACATTTCGGCAGTCAAAACATAGTTCTTTCTACAAAACTGGGTATTAAAAGTAAACAGCATAGCCCTCTGTATATTTTGTAGACCACCCAACTGAGATCCACATAACTGAATAGGGACTAATTCTGGAATTTTCTTTTTTTTTTACAAAGCAGTGCATAGGCACAGGAACCCTGCAGCCAATTCCCAAAAATACAAGGAAGCTGCTTTGATTTTTCACTCTCAGTATTAACATCAATATGTTTTTATTTGTCAGCTGTCTGTGTATCAAAAAGCACCAGTGTCAGCACATCAGTAAACTCACAGTGCCATTTTTAAAATGTATTTATTTAATCCCCTGTTCTAAGTGCAAATTGAAGGGAGAAAATAGATTTTAGAGGGCCACCCAGTTGAGAACCAGACAATGGGAATGGCTGGGTGCCACAGCTGGCATGACAGCCAAAAAAAGTAAAAATAGAAATTGATTGGACTGCTGCAAAAATGCATCAGTGGCCCTAAAACAGCTGCACTCGACTTATCCCAGACCCCCCTATAACCATACTTACCCAACGGAGGTCAAATAGGAGGACTGATGATTGATCCCAGAAAGAGCTGGAGAGAGAGTCTGGAGTCCAGGAGTTGACCCTGTGTGTCAGAGGTTGTGCTGGGACATACAGGGTTAATAAGAAGGAGTCTCATGCCTCAAGTCACACAGAAGCCCTGTCAGAGAATCTAAGGCAAAGTCACTTGGGGAGGCTGTAACACTGAATCCACGGGTTGCTGAAGAGGAAAGCTGGCTGGCATGCAGGCTGAGGCAGGGATGCAAAGAGGTAATAAGTGCCTCCTGCAGTATGGAAACCTGATCCCTCACACACTCAGTGAGAGGAGCTGAGTGGAATGCTGGAGGGGATGACAACTGACAGGATACATCAGTTCCTGCACTGTAGGGCACAGGGAGCTGGATCTCACTGACAGAATCCAGGGAAGGAGATGCTTCAGGCATCCGAAGTCCATTCACATGTGATGGCAGTGCTCTGTGAATCCTAGAATGGGGCAGGCGGTGTCCATTAGCAGAGGCAGATGCTGTATTAGAGGCATGGCTGTGGTGTGAATAACTAAGGGGAATGAAGGCAGAGTGAGGAGGAGCTAGCTCCAGTAGCTCCAGAGGGGGTCCTGTGTCTGGCTGTATTAGTAGTGACCCTGGAGGGGCTGGGGCTCAGTCTGGATGGAGGGAAATTGCATGGAATGACCCTGGAAGAGAGGCCTGGCAGCAGGGGATGGGTAGCAGGTGTAGAAGCTGAGGGGGCAGTCTTACTATAAGAAGAGAAAAGAGCCAGTCAGCCTGACCTCTGGATAAAAGATCTGTGTCCATGATGATACAGGAACACTGGGGAAGGACAACTCGTGTGACAGCTGAACTTCCTCAGAGCAGTTGGAGGTGCCTTATCGTAGCCTTTTCCTAGAGTTCAGGCTCCACACAGTCACCTCTTTGTAGCCAATCCTAAGGGAGCTACTTAACTTCCCTTTTAGGCTCACACCCATAGTGATGCCATGCTTCCAGCACTCAAGGCTCCCTTTCCCTAAAGGCGGTTCAAGGGGACTTCATGCACTTTGTTGAGGACCACCACTCCAACCATGCACTTTGATGACCACCACTACAACCATGCACTTTGTTGAGGACCACCACTACAACCATGCACTTTGTTGATGACCACAACTACAACCATGCACTTGACACCCACTGCAACTGTGCACTTTGCCACTAACCACCAATGATTGCCTTCTGGTTGTACTGAGCAAAACTGTTTTTGCATGTTTGCATGCTCACACATAGGGGTATTATGCACTGAGGTTTAGGATGGAACATTGGGGATCACTGGAGAGGTGAGAGGTTCAGGTGGAGAGGTGAGAGGTTCAGGTCGAGAGCTTTTTTACAGACCTGCCCAGAATGGGTAAAAGTGACAGTGTCTATTTAACATCACAGGCTAACCAAGTGGTTGTCTTCACTGGTTTTAGACAAAGGGAGCTATCTCTAGTTTTGTGCTTAACTTTTTTCTTACATGTTTTTGGTTAGATAAGTATCAAATATTGATTAATAATATTTTGCCTTCTACTTGTAAGCCAACTGGAAGAGCTTTAGGCTTCCTTCATGTTTACAGGACCTGTTTGATTCTTTAATGAAAGCAGCCTGTAAGCAGATGCAGTTATCTAGTCTGCCACCATCTGGCTCTGTCCCAAAATAGTGTGGTAATTGGGAATTTTGTAAGTGGGTGTTAGGTCCCTTTTAGACAAAGCCTTCCTGTAATTATGTAATGGGTGGAGTTTAACTACTTCCCGTCCGGCCTATAGCAGAATGACAGCCTGGAAGTGGTTTAGTTATCCTGACTGGGTGTCATATGACGTCCAGCAGGATAAGGCGCGTGGGGATCGGTGGTGTGGTGTGTCAGTCTGCGGGAAACCATGAATCAGACTGAGACAGAAGTACAAATCACTTGTTTAATAATAATTAAAAAAAGGTAAACGGTAAACGTAGTCAAAACATAGCCAAAGTTCAGGAACTGGAACGGATAGTCAGACAAGCCAAAACGTCAGAGAGCCAGAGAACAGCGTAGAACAGGAAGCAGGATCTGGAGCCAGAAGGAACGTCAGCAAAGCAAGTCTTTAACAGGAACACAGAAGAGCTGTGACCAAGGTGAAGGCAGAGATCATCTGGACTGGATGGCTTAAGTAGGCAGGTCTGACGAGCAGGATATCATCAACAGGTGAGTCACTGTGGAGAGATAGAAGCTGGCAATTAGCCAACAGCTGAGCGGCCAGCTCAGAAAAGGAAGGACTGAGCCCAGCCCTGACAGTACCGCCTCCTTAATGACCCCTCCCCCTCGTAGGACCACCAGGCTTGAGGGGAAAACGTCTATGGAAATCACGGAAGAGGACAGGGGCATATACATCCGAGGATGAGACCCAAGTGCGTTCCTCCGGACCATACCCTTTCCAATGCACCAGGTACTGTATGCGCCCACGAAACCTACGAGAGTCAACAATGGACTGTACTTCATACTCCTCATGGTTCTCAACCTGTACAGAGTGAGGACGGGGCACTGAGGTGGTAAAGTGGTTGCAGACCAAAGGTTTTAATAAGGAGACATAAAATCCATTTGAGATACGCATATTAGAAGGAAGGTCTAATGCGTAAGCCACTGAGTTAATCCTACAAAGAATACGGAAAGGCCCCATAAACCGAGGTGCGAACTTCAGAGAGGGAACACCATGTTGGAGGTTGCGAGATGACAGCCAGACCCTGTCCCCAACCTGGTAGGAAGGTGCAGGCAGGCGTCTGCGGTCAGCATGGAGTCTGTACCTATCATTAGCATGTCGCAAACCCTCCTGGACTTGTGCCCAAGTGGAACAAAGACCACTGAGATGCTCCTCTAATGCATGAATACTCTGCGGAACAAATGAGTTAGGCAACATGGAAGGTTGGAAACCATAGTTTGCCATAAACGGGGACAATTGGGAAGCAGAATTCAAGCCACTATTGTGAGTGAACTCCGCCCACGGTAAGAGGTCTGACCAGTTGTTATGATGGTCAGAAATACGGCAACGTAGGAATTGCTCCAAGGAGTGATTGGCTCATTCTGCGGCCCCGTTAGACTGCAGGTGATGCGCAGAGGAGAAAGCAAGCTGAATTCCCAACTGTGCAAGGCTTGCCAGAACCGGGACACAAACTGATTACCCCTGCCTGTCGGAGACAATCACTTTGGGTAGCCCATGTAAGCGAAAGATCTCCCAAGCAAAAATGGAAGCCAGTTCCTTAGAAGAGGTCAACTTCTTAAGTGGAATACGAGACAGTGTAGTAGAACAGCAAACAGGATCTGGAGCCAGAAGGAGTGTCAGCCAAGCAAGTCTTTAACAGGAACATAGGAGAGCATTTCTAGAGATGTGACCAAGGCGAAGGCAGAGATCATCTGGACTGGACGGCTTAAGTAGGCAGGGCTGATGAGCAGGATATCATCAACAGGTGAGTCACTGTGGAGAGATAGGAGAGGCAATTAGCTGACAGCTGAGCGGCCAGCTCAGAGAAGGAAGGGCTGTGCCCAGCCCTGGCACAGTCCGAAACACCGCATCTCTGATCTAGGTAAAGAGCCTTTGACGGGGGCTGCTCTCCTAACAGGGGGGGTCTGCATTGATTGATTATCAGTGCAGCCTCCCCGAGGATGCCCAACCAGGACCACCAGGGATGCCCACCCATGGCCACCAGGGATGCCCTCCCATGGCCAGCAAGGATGCCCACCCCCACCCATGACCACCAGGTAAGCCCACTAGAGCCCACCAGGGATGGCACTCTTTGCCCATTAGGCTTGGCACTCTTTGCCCATCAGTGATGCCTGCCAGCGCCTCTGATCAGTGCTGCCTATCAGTGCCCACCATTGCCCATCAGTGCTGTCTATATGTGCCCTCCAGTGCCACCTATCAGTGCCACCTATGAGTTCCCATCAGTGCCACCTATGAGTGACTATCTTTGCCACCTGTCAGTGCCCATCAGTGCCGCCTATGAGTGCCCATCAGTAGCACTATCAATGCCCATCAGTGCTGTATATTAGTGCCACCTCATCAGTGCCAATCAGCACTGCCTCATCAGTGCCCATCAGTGCAGCCTCATCAGTGCCCATCAGTGAAGGAGATGTACTTATTTACAAAGTTTTGTAACAGAAATAAAGAAAAACTTTTTTTCGTTCTTTTTTTTTATTTGTAGCGTAGAAAAATAAAAACCACAGAGGTGATCAAATACCACCAAAAGAAAGCTCTATTTGTGGGAAAAAAATGATAA
This sequence comes from Aquarana catesbeiana, assembly GCF_042186555.1. Classification (NCBI taxonomy): domain Eukaryota; kingdom Metazoa; phylum Chordata; class Amphibia; order Anura; family Ranidae; genus Aquarana; species Aquarana catesbeiana. The sequence continues at coordinate 81,117,191 of NC_133335.1, read as the reverse complement.
AAATTTGGGCACAATGTCTCATGACCGCACAATTGTCATTCAAAATATGAGAGCGCTGAAAGCTGAAAATTGGTCTGGGCAGGAAGGTGCATTAGTTCTCTGTATTGAAATTGTTAAACTTAAAGTGCAAAACTGTAAAACAAAATATAGGATTTTTAGATCTCCTATAAAATTAATTTTTTAAAATACATTAACGTATAGAAAATTCAGTTAGCTTAATACAATTGGGTTATACCAACCCTACAAGAGGCTTTGGACAAAAAAAGGCATGGCCAGCCAGATGTAACCCCTCCCACTTCCAGAATGCTTCTGTCCCTTAATGAACTTAAAAAAAAAGTGGGTTTTACTATAGTCCAAAAATTCTTTTATATTTATGCTTCATTAAGGGACACAGGATGAAATTAATCTGAGACATCCAAAAGCAGTCCAACTTAGGGGTCGGGCCACACAGCAAACAAAAAACTACCAAGCTCTCAAAACAATCAAAATAAAACTGTGTGTGTGTGTGTGTGGGGGGGGCTTAATGAGCTTCCTGCAGGACCTTATACCTTAAACTGCCATTAGAAGAGGCCTTAACAGAACTTGTCACCCCTCTGAAAAGCAACAGTTGCTTGATGCATATGACATGGAACTTTGTCCTTAATTTAAAGGGGTTGTAAAGGTAAATTTAAAAAAAAAAAAAATAACAAACATGTCATACTTACCTTCACTGTGCAGCTCGTTCTGCACAGAGTGGCCCCGAACCTGCTCTTCTGGGGTCCCTTGGCGGCTGTCTCAGCTCCTCCCCGCAATAACTAACCACCTTAATGCGAGCTCCCTCGCATGGTGGTTAGTTATTGCGGGCACGCTCCCGTGATACAGCCGGCGGCTATAGCCGCTCGCTGTATCACTCGGCCCCGCCCCCGGCACGCCGCATCATTGGATGTGATTGACAGCAGCGCGAGCCAATGGCTGCGCTGCTTTCAATCCATCCACTATAGCCAATCAGCGACCAGGCTGAGCGGCGGAATGGAGGTCGGGAGCGAGCGGCCGAGTTTCGAGGTGTCAGGTAAGTAAAACGGGGGAGCTGGGTATTATCAAAAGTTTTTTCACCTTAATGCATAGAATGCATTAAGGTGAAAAAATTTATAGCTCTACAACCCCTTTAACAGAAATCTCACCCATCACCAACAGACTAATGCCCTGTGTACACGGTCGGATTTTCCGATGGAAAATGTGTGATAGGACCTTGTTGTCGGAAATTCCGACCCTGTGTAGGCTCCATCACACATTTTCCATCGGATTTTCCGACACACAAAGTTTGAGAGCAGGATATAAAATTTTTTCGACAACAAAATCCGTTGTCGGAAATTCCGATCGTGTGTACACAAATCCGACGGACAAAGTGCCACGCATGCTCAGAATAAATAAAGAGATGAAAGCTATTGGCCACTGCCCCGTTTATAGTCCCGACGTACGTGTTTTACGTCACCGTGTTTAGAACGATCGGATTTTCCGACAACTTTGTGTGACCATGTGTATGCAAGACAAGTTTGAGCCAACATCCGTCGGAAAAAATCCTAAGATTTTGTTGTCGGAATGTCCGAACAAAGTCCGACCGTGTGTATGGGGCATAACTGTTACATATAAAATTGCTGTATCAGCCTCTGATGCTGTTTTATGAGAAATCTCATAAAACAGCATCTGACTTTTTTGCTGTTTTAAATTTCAGCCTAGTGACCTCTATTTTCATTCTATGTACCTTCTCTGATCAGCGGTGAGCGCTTTCGCCTCACTATTGATGTCAGGACCAGATCTGAAGTAAGGGAGGAGCTGGAAGTGACTGCCTATACTGCACGGAGTCAAGGCTCACTACACAACAGTAGTGAATGCACACTGGAGTGGAAGCATCCAAAGTGCCAAGCTCATTTTGCATATGTAATAAACTGTGCTGCTTACGGGTTTTAACAATGTTAGGGGGCTGGTATTTGTAGTATTGTTCTTCCAAGAGAGTGGGAGGAAGAAATTTTCCAGCTCCAGAGCTGAATTTCTGAGTCAGCAGGTGAGAGACAACTTGGTCTTCGGGTTCAGGCATATGGATTTGTTCAAAGATTTCACCTTCTTGTCCCATGCAGACAGAATGTTGTGTTGTCGGGGTCTGAAGTGGAACTGAGCAAACGAAACCATCAAGCCCAGAACACTCATGCAGAATTGCAAAGTAGGACAGCTCCTTGACTGTAGAATTTGAGACTGGGAGCTGAGAGTCAGACATTTTTTTTTTTGTTAAAGAAAAACTCTGACTTGAGCTTTGTCTAGAACTAGACCCAGATATTCAGAGTGATAAATATTTCAGCACTGGTTTCTGAAGGTTAAAGTGGAGTTCCACCCACTTTTACAACTCTTCAGCATCCCTCACTAAACTGTGCACTGCAAACAAATTGGATATTTTTAATTTTTTTTTTCTCAGCACCTACTGTATATCTTCTGTATTCATTTTTCATTTCCTCCTCCCTAGCCATGGCTCATCGCATCATTTCCTGTTTGCAATGCCTTCTGGGAAGGGGCGGCAACTTTCTCTGACACTGCCGTTGCTATGGAAACCTGACCTGAAACCTATTACACTGCTTGTGCTGCACTGAGCATGTGCGAGATCTGCAAGGATGAGATCCAGGAAGAAATACAGTCTGGCTTCAGATGCCCACACTTAAGATGGCCACGGCCTGCTGTAAGTTTATAAAATAACAAACTACTGCTATAAACGAACAAAACAGACCTTAGTTTACAGACTAACTTTACTAGAATACATTAAGCTTGTGTATTATATGGGTATTTTTATTTAAAAAGCATAATTTTGGCCGGAACACCACTTTAAGAATCCAGACAAACCTTTTAAGGGTCTGGATTGTCTGCATCATATGGATGGGCAGAGTTTTAACTGATTGTTATCTCATCAGATTGTTGAGGTCTCCCACAATGGAATCACCCTTAGAACCATAGCAAGGCTGGCACATGGGCCAGAATCTTGGTGAAAACTCAATGTGCAGATGGTAGGCCAAATGGTATGGTTGCAAACTGGTATTTTTGTGTGCTCACAGCAAAACATAATGGTGCTGGACAGATGGGGACATGCAAATATGCTTACTTAATGCTTACTGAGGCTGGCTAAAGGAAGGAGGCCATGAGAATCTTGGTGGATTCAATGCTGAACATTTAAACTTGAATAAATACATTTAACGCCTTCAAGTCAAAATGGGGCACAACTTCTCTTTGGTTTTGGTACAATGAAAAGCCTAGCATAAAAACCCCTAAACCTTTCCTCCAATGGTACAATGCTATAACTCCTTGGTTCAAAAGGTCTTCAAAGGCAGAATGCAGGTCTGCTAACTGTAGCGGCGACACAAGTAGGTTGGACAACATGAAGTAAGGCGGATGCAGAGAGTTGAGCTCTAGCTTGGAGCGCCCCTGGACACCAGATCTCTAACCAACAGACACCCCCCCCCCTTTTGAGAAGTGGGAGTTTCCGTTCGTGATGAAGTGGCATTGTCTTCGGGGTTGGAGGATTTATAGGTCCAAGGCTTGCACAACAAGTGGTTTATACATTGATGTTCTGCAAATTAAGATTTTAGCCACAGAGATCTTGATTGAACTGTGCATCTTTTGCAAACAGGAGCAATGGTGGCAAATTAGCTACCTCACACAGAAGAAAAAAAGGTGGGAAGAGCTAGGGTAGTGTTTGCGTGTGTGAAGCATACATTCCATGTAAAATATAGCTCTTTTAGTACCAATATTGGGTACTCCTTGTGCCCCTTTCTGTTTGATCTGCTTGCACACCCTTTGCTACTGTTCACTGAATTTATTCTCGCTTGAGAGGAGAAGATTAAGGGGGGATATGATCAACATGTAAAAATATATAAGGGGTCCATACAGTGAACTTGGTGTTGAGTTATTCACTTTACGGTCAACACAGAGATCAAGGGGGTACTCTTTAGGCCTAGAGGAAAAGAAATTTCATCTCCAAATACGGAAAGGTTTCTTCACAGTAAGAGCTGTGGTTCTGGCCAGCCTAGTAGATTGCTTTAACAAAGTCCTGGATTCTTTCCTAAATGTACGTAATATAATTGGGTGCTGACATGTATAGGTAAAGTTGAACCAGGGAAAATCCGATTGCCTCTCAGGGGATCAGGAAGGAATTTTTTCCCCTGCTGTAGCAAATTGGATCATGCTTTGCTGGGATTTTTCACCTTCCTCTGGATCAACTGTGGGTAAAGGAATGTGTATATGGGATTGTATGATATTATTTATTTATTTTTATGGTTGAACTAGATGGACTTGTGTCTTTTTTCAACCTGACTAACTATGTAACTATGTAGCTATTATTCTGAAAACTCAATAAAATGTTTTTTTTGTGGAGCAAAAATAGCTCCTTTATTTTCGTATTAAAAACAGCAACATACAAACTCATCTTAATGGCGACACTTCAAGCTTAAACCAGCTCTATACCAAGTTCATAAAGCGTTGATTTGAGCCCTTTGGATGCCAACAGACTGGTGACCATTGCACAAAGCCAAATTTTTGGGCTGCTTGGTGTGAACTCTACATATTCAAAGGATTCATCTGCAGGTACTTGCACTGCAAACCTCTTAGTGGGGATGAGCACTTAGGTTCAGACTGAACCGAGAAAGCAGTCACTCCAACCAAATCAGCCCCCACTTATCCATGGCTGCAGCATTCTTCGAATCACACATGTAACAAAGAAAAGTGGAATTCCCATGACATCATTGACCTAATATGGCCACATGGCCATATATAGTCAATCACATGATCTTTGTCTTTGCCTTTAATTTATTAAGAAAAAAACTTAAAAACATTTTAACTGTTAGTTTGCAGTCATCCATTCATATGCAAAAATAAATACAGTACCTGCTTCTTGTTCATGGCCATTTGCAACATATCTTCTGTATAATCCTCGGCCTCCCATCTATCCTTTTGGGGTTGTATAGGTTGTGCAGGTTTGGTAGGAGGAGTATCTTGGTAGATCGTCCATTTGCTAAGATTTTCTACTGTAAGGCGTGGCAGGAGAGTTTCTGAACTTAACCAGCCTGTGGGATCACTTCTTCCAGGTACATTTTGGGCCCAGTGAACATGAGTTGTTGATTCATAAGAAGGACTTTGCTCTTCCTCCTCCTCCCCTGCTTGAATATCCTGGGTTGAGTCTACAACTGATGATCCCACCTGAGAGTCAGTCAGTGTTGTTCCATCTACTGGAGTGCTTTGAACTGAACGTTCTTCATTTTCCTTGCTTAGTTTGGGCTTTGAAAATGTGACTGAACTCTGTGACTCTTCATTAGCTTGTAAGTCTTGTCCTATACTGGATCTTGATTCCACTAGCTGTAAGGGTCGATATCGTTGTATGGTATCAGTCTGATTTTGAATGCCTTTCTTTGTGTCTTTCATTAACCTCTCTGAGATTCTGGTTGATGAAGCAGGCTGTACAGACACAGTTACTCTCTGTCCAGTGTTGGGCATACACCTTTGGACAGCAGGAGAAATCTTTATTGTCTTTGCAAGATGATGGATTCTTGGAAAAACTATAGCATATTTTGCGTCGGCAGTAACAGTGGATTCTTCAGCTTCTGGGTTCTCACAAAATTTCTTAAGACTTGATGCTGATGTGTCAATATGTTTCTCTGACTTACTGTACTTCTTATTAGCACTTTTCAATGTACATGCATCTACATTTTCTTCAGAAGTTTTTTCAATGCTGCACTTTCTTACTGAGGTCTGGCTGAATTGATTCATGAGCTTTGATGTGCTTAGTAACCTCATGGCTGTTCTCCTTTTAAGTTCACATTGTCTACGCTTTTTTTTCCTTCCGAATGTCCTGAACAGCCAGTCTGTGATCCCAATGGCTCGTGCAACACTAGCTAAACGTTCCTTCAAGTTGGATTTTTTAGGTGGAACTCTCTTCAGCCATCCAGTTACCCTACGAAAGGCTGAAATTGAACAGGCTGTTTTTCCATTTTTAGTAACTCCAGGAAGACATTTTGGCATATTCTGACTATCAATATCCTTTTCTTCCATTTCTTGAGTGTTAGAAGCACCTTGGTTATCTTGATACTTTTTGTTTGCTGCTGTAGTTAGCAGTTGCCCTATTTTATATTCTCCCCCTCTTGCCTTTCCTTGAACATTTATCAGCGTTCTGTTTTTGGAATCAACAATACTAAGAGTGGCTGAATTAATGGACTGTTGCCCTTTCATCATATGGTCATCATCCGAACAGCTCTCTTCTGTTTTTGCATTATCTAAGGCGACTTGTTGATTTTCCTTCTCTTTAACTCTTAGTTTCTCTCTGACTTCCTTTTGTCTCTTTCTGAGGTTTGCAATTATTTGAGTCTGTGCACTGAAACTACAATGTGGTCTTGTAGCTAGCTCTATTGTCTGCTCAATGTCTCTTTTAACCTTTAAGCAGGAAGATGATCTCTGATCTTTTTTCTTCAAACTCTTTCCTGGCTTAACACATAAGGGTTTTTCAGGCTCTGCTCTTATTTGGTTGGAATGCTTAATTAGGTTCATAAAACCATCACTAGGTGTTGGAATATTCTCTACATCCTTTGAAGTTGTGCCAGGCTTGACATGCAGAAGTTTAGATCTTATACCCCTAGGCAGAGGTTTTCTTTTGGCTGAAGGGCCTTCCTTTACTTCAACATTTTTTTCATTTTCAGACTTTTTCTCTAATTCAGGATCTGAAATAGAACACCCTTTTGCATTTTTACCTGTGCTCTTTGTCTCAGTGTCATCTGCTCCGTTCTTGTGACTTTTTGCTGATCTTGCATCAACTTCATCTCCATTGTCATCTTCAGATTCCTCCATTATCTTTTCCTCCTTTCTTTCAACAGTTTTCCCACTAAGGACATTGTCACTGTCTTCTTCTTCATCTTGTTCAGTATTTTCCTGTTCACTTTTCCTTTCATTTTCTATTTCAGACTGATTGTGTTCATCTTCGTCTGCAGTTTCATCATCTGAAGTTTCATTTGAACTATCACTTTCATCTTCACTGCTTTTCTTTCCTGCCACCTGTTCTTTACTATTTGCATGATTAGTGCTTCGCTTCTCTGTTGCACCTGCTGACTTGCTTGAGTCAGATGAGCTACCTTCCCCGCCTTCTTCACTCTCACTGTCATCACTAGCTGAACTCTCTTCCTCTGTTTGTTCTTTAGGCTTTACTTCTTCTTCTTCTTCTTCTTCTTCTTCTTCTTCTTCTGAGCTACTCTCTGATGAAGATGATGCTGATGATGACAAGGTTTCCCCATCCACCACCTTAATCTTTGAATTCTCTTTATCTGACTCATCGTCTGTTACAAGACTACAAGAGCTTTCCTTCTTTTTTTTCTCTTGAACTGTATTCTGTTGCGATGTCCTTTGGCTAGATATTTCTCTCGTATTTACAGAATTATTTTTTTTCTTTGGGGTCCCTATTACTTCTCTTTCCATCTTCTGCTGTTTCAAACGTATATTGTTTTCCTTATCTTTGGTTTCTTTAGTTTTTGATGATGTTAAGATGTATTTTGAACTTTTTGCAGTGGATGGTGATTTTAAGATTTTTTTAGTGTTAGATGTGGTTACTAGCTCAGTCTTATTTAGAACTGAATGCTGTTCTTCATCTTTTGCTGTAGCTTTAGTTAATTTCATTGTGGGTTCATTTTTTTTCAAACATCCTTCCTCTTCTTCCATGGTGCTAAGTGGTTCCTGTTCTGCTGCTTTATAGTTTGACTGCATTCCCCCTTTCTTCATTTTTGATGGATTTTCAGCTTTTGTTTCCATTTTAGATAAAGTTTTTCTTTTCATATTTGTTCTTGGGTCGTCACCTTCTGCTATGACTAATTCTTTTACTTCAACGTACTTGGTGCTGCCTGGCTGTACAACTTCTGTCTTGTATGTGGATGAAGATGTTTTTTTTATTCCTGATGCAGATGCTATTTCCTTATTTTTCTTGGATTCTTTTTCTACATTAGATTTTACAATTGATGAACTATTTCTGTTAGTCTTGTTGTCAGATGAAGTTCCCATCCCATCCTCTATTCTGTTTGGGGAGGATTCACTTATTTTGTTATTGGATAAATCCTTAGCACTTGTTTTTGACTCATTTGGCACCTTTATTCTTACTTGCTTATTCCCTGGAGTTTCTATCTTTGGTTTTGTGTTTGGTAATGCTTCCACCTGTGCTTTTTCCTGCAGCTTGTGTTCCTCAACTCTTTTGCTGTGGGATGGTTTCTGTCTAGATTTGGCTCTTGATACAGCTTCCTCTTTTGCGTTAGGTTTAGACAGATCTTCTTTTCTTTTATTTATTTTAGATGGCAATTTTTGATTTTGTTTTAAATATATTGGGGCTTCTATGCTTAACACGGAGCTAGATGACCTATTTTCTGTATTGGATGAGACTTTTGAATCAGGCTTGGAAGTTAATGTAACGTCAGCTTTTATTCTGGTGGTGGATGCAGAGGTTTCATCTGCTATAAAAGTAGATGGATGGTCTCTGCCAGATTTTGTGGTGACATATGGATTTTCTCTTTCTAGTTTTGTGGTTATGGATATAGATTCTATTTCTTGCTTTGTGGTATCCTGGAAATCTTTGTCTTTTGACTTTTTCTGTTCAGAACATCCTCTAGCTGATTTGTTGATATCCACAGATTTTTTATCTTCTGCACCCAGTGTTGTTGTGGTTATTGCAACAGTTTTTGGACTTTGTGGAGTTTTTGATAATTCTACCTTTCCTGCAGTCTTAACACTAACGTGAGGTGCTTTTTCCCCCTTCTTCTGCTTGTCTATGGGCTTCTGCTGCTTGTGTTCTGTGCATGGTGAAGGTTGGTCAAAATCGGAAGTGCTCAGCTTGCTCCCTGAGGAAGACATGTTATCATTTATGCTGACAGTCTCTGCAATTTCATCATCATGTTTACAATTCTTTGGCCTTCCTCTTACTTCTTTACTTCTCTTTTTTAGCTGTCTCTCTGGAATTTTGTCTTCTTCTTCCACTTGCTCATTACTGCTTTGCTCTGATAAGCTTTCTCTTCTACTGCTGCTGTCTTCTTTTGTTCTAATTTTTCTCACGTGTCTTCTTTTTCCATCTGATTTTAGGTCCAGTGCTGAGTTCTTCTTCCTTGCAGCATGTTTTTCATTTACTTTGCTTTCTCGCTTTCTGCCTCTTTTCTTTAGACCAGTTTGTGAACGATGCATTTTAAATGAACCTTGGGTTCCTTTTGGAACTTACTCTGTAAGGAAACAGAACAAATCAGGTTGGGTAAACTGAATTAACAAACCAGGATGTAGACTCTCAGTTTGTGAAAGTGAGCTTTTAACTATGTCAGGCTTCTGCCATTGCAATGGCACCAAGACCTGGCCTGCTGCTAAATCCTATCCCATACTCAAAATGTTCACTATTGCTTTTATGAACTAAGTTTACACTGGGAAACCATTGTGTGATGGTTGCCTGCATTATTGCATGATTTTCTCAGTGTGCACAGCAACAGAAAAACATTAGTAACTATAGAAATCAAAATGAATTAATTATTTGAAGGGTTGACTGTTCATTTGAACTTCCAAGCTAATGCATTGGATACATAAATGAAAATCCATGCAAATACATTCCGTATTTATCGGCATATAACACGCACAGGCATATAACACGCACATTAATTTTAAGAGGGAAGTTTCAGGAAAAAAACTTAAATTTTAAATAAGGAACTTTGAAGCAAAATAAGGGTCAGTGCCTATCAGCAGCCTCACCATTGCCATCAATGCAGCCTGATCAATGCTCATCTGCAGCCTCACAAGTGCCATCAATGCAGCCTCATCATTCCACATCAATGCAGCATCACCATTGCCATCAATGCAGCAGCCTCACCATTGACATCAATGCAGCAGCCTCGCCATTGCCATCAGTGAAGTAGCCTCACCCTTGCCTTCAATGCAGCAGCCTCACCATTGCCATTAGTGCAGCAGCCTCACCATTGCCATCAGTTCAGCCTGATCGATGCCCATCTGCAGCCTAGAGGGGACAGTGAGGGGGGCGAGACGAGCGCTGACAGCTTACATACAGTGAGAATGTCCTATGATAGACAGAACAGTGGTCCAATGGTGGCCCAGGAGACAGGAATTCCTATTACAGAGAGTAAACAGGAGATTCTCACTGTATGTAATCTGATGGCGCTCGTCCCGCCCCCCTCCCTGTCCCCTCCGAGGCAGCTAAAATTGAAGTATCGGCGTATAACACGCACATGCTATTTGCACCCGATTTTCATGGTGAAAAAGCGAGTGTTATACGCCAATAAATACAGTAATTACTTAAGAAACTTTGACCAACATGATTTAATAATTTATATTGACATTATTTAATTGATTACAGTTAAAGCCTACTCTAGCTATTTTTTTGCACAGAATGAAGAACCTTTGTCATATTTTTATTGCTGCCCTTATTAGGGAGGTTTCCCTCCCTTCTCCAATGGGGTCATAAATAAAAATGCAGAAGACCATAAATGAACATACATTACATACAAAAATGCATTTTTAGTAGGGTAAAGAAAGTTTGCGACTTCAGGAAAAGGTTTTTGCTACTCTCAATGCTTTTCTGTCCCAGTGACAATTGCACTTCCACTTTCTTTGTAAGGGTGTCATTGGGACAGGAAGTGGGGAAAAAAACATATGGGGGGGCGACACAGTTAGGGATAAAAAACACTTATAGTATCTATGGGATTTTTAACAATGAGAACTGTTTGACATTAAGAATTTCTGAGTTTGAGAATCTGTATCCAACACCAATAATATAATATCCCCATACGTTATTTTAAAGACAACAAGAATATTGTGCTAGTTTGTGTGTTAGTTCAAGAACAACTTCATTCATGCTTTAGCTGGTGGGCTTTTTATCAGTTGGAAACTAGTTTGACTTATTTGGTTTATTTTGTGCCTGTTTTACATGGGACTCCATATGGGAATCACATTGAATTAATCTTTTTATTGTGGCTATTTTATGAGCATTTACAATTTCCTAAATAAGAACCTACTACTTTACAACTGATGCTATGGGACCATCAAGTGGTAATAAAGGTTTAACCCCTTGATCACCCCGTCACCAGTGATCACCGTGTTAGTGTCACGGGTGACGCTGGTTAGTTATTTTTTTATAGCATCAGGGCACCCGCCGTATATTACCTAATAAAGGGTTTAACTCCCGGATCACCTGGCGGGTGATATCAGTTAGGTTTTAGCATCAGTTAGGGTCTGCGTTGCCCCAGGCAGCATCAGATTAGTGACAGTAGTGCTAACTCCCACGCACGCACCATACACCTCCCTTAGTAGTATATTGTCTGAACGGATCAATATCTTTGCTCTGATCAGAACTATATTAGCACCCCCAATAGTTTAGAGTTCCCAAAAACTCAGAGTTAGCGAGATCAGCCCAGATACCTGCTAGCACCTGAGTTTAGCCCCTCCACCCAGCCCAGCCTAGCGCAACCCACCCAAGTGCACTATCAATTGATCACTGTCACTTACAAAACACTAAACACATAACTGTAGCATTCGCAGAGTCAGGCCTGGTAGCATTTGAAACAGTCTCTGACAGTCAGGTGCTCTTTTTTACTGGGAGTCACACTGGTGCACCAGTAAATTTAGAGGCCAAAATGTCCAATTTGGACCAGCTGACCATAGGGCTGATCAGATACCAGAATGGCTTCAATCACCTCTATGGCCTAAGAAATCGGAAGCTACGAGCATTTCTTGACTTAGGTTTCGCCGGATATAAACAGCGCCATTGGGAAATTGGGAAAGCATTTTTATCACACCGATCTTGGTGTGGTCAGATGCTTTGAGGGCAGAGGAGAGATCTAGGGTCTAAAAGACCACAATTTTAAAAAAAAAGAGTACCTGTCACTACCTATTGCTATCATAGGGGATATTTACATTTCCTGAGATGACAATAAAAATTATAAAAAAAAAAAGAAAAAGAAATAATAATTAAAAAAAAGTACCCCTGTCCCCCCGTGCTCACACACAAAGGCGAACGCAAGCGTCGGTCGGGTATCATATGTAAACAGAAATTGCACCATGCATGTGAGGTATCACCGCAAAGGTCCGATCGAGGGCAGTAATTTTAGCAGTATACCTCCTCTGTAAATCTAAAGTGGTAACTTGTGAAGGATTTTAAAGGCTTTTAAAAATGTGTGTAGTTTGTCGCAGCTGCACATTTGTGCGCAATTTTAAAGCATGTCGTGTTTGGTACCAATGTACTCGGCATAAGATCATGTTTTTTATCTCATCAAACATTTGGGCAATATAGTGTGTTTTACTGCATTAAAAATGTAAAAAAGTGTTTTTTTTTTTCAAAAAATTGCGCTTGAAAAATCGCTGAACAAATACTGTGTGAAAAAAAATTGCAACACCCATCATTTTAATCTGTAGGGTCTTTGCTTTAAAAAATATATAATGTTTGGGGGTAATTTTCTAGCAAAAAAAATATTTTTTAATGTAAACAAAAAGTGTCAAAGTGCTTTGTCTTCAAGTGGTTAGAAGAGTGGGTGATGTGTGACATAAGCCTCTAATGTTGTGCATAAAATGCCAGGACACTTCAAACCCCCACAAATGACCCCTTTTTGGAAAGTAGACACCCCAAGCTATTTGCTGATAAGCATGTTGAGTTCATGGAATATTTTATATTTTGCCACAAGTTTCGGGAAAATTACAAACTTTTTTTATTTGGAACAAAGTTGTCACTAAATGATATATTGCTCAAACATGCCATGGGAATATGTGGAATTTCACCCCAAAATACATTCTTCTGCTTCTCTTGAGTACGGGGATACCACATGTGTGAGACTTTTTGGGAGCTTAGGACCCCGAAAACCAATCACTGCCTGCAGGCTTTCTATTGCCCTGTACACACGACCGGTTTTCCCGTCGGAATAAACTCTGAAGGTTTTGCATACACACGGTCACACCAAATTCTGACCGTCCAGAATGCGGTGACGTACAACACGTACAACAGGACTAGAAAACGGAAGTTCAATAGCCAGTAGCCAATAGCTTCCGTCTCGTACTTGCTTCAGAGCATGCGTCGTTTTTGGTATGTCGGAACAGCATACAGACGAGCGGTTTTCCTGATAGGAATTGGTTCTGAACAAAATTTTGAACATGTTCTCTTTCTAGGTCCGTCAGAATTTTCGATGTAAAAAGTCTGATGGGGCTATCGATCGGAATATACGATGAAAAGCTCCCGTCTGACTTTTTCTGTCGGACATTTCGCTTGTGTGTACATGGCATAAGGGCGTAAAATGGTGATTTCACTCCTCACTACCTTTCACAGTTTTGGAGGCCATGAAATGTCAAGATGGCAGAAAACCCCCCCAAATGTCCCCATTTTGGAAAGTAGACACTTCAAGCTATTTGCTGAGAGGAATGTTGTGTCCATGGAATATTTTATATTTACTAAATGATATATTGTTCAAACATGGCATGGTTATATGTGGAATTACACCCCAAAATACATTCTGCTGCTTCTCCTGAGTATGGGGACACGACATGTGTGAGACTTTTACTCCTCACTGCCTATCACAGTTACGGAGGCCCTGAAATGTCCAGATAGCACAACCCCCCCCAAATGACCCCATTTTGGTATTCGCTAAGAGGCATGGTGAGTATTTTACAGCTCTCATTTGTTTTTGAAAATGAAGAAAGAAAAGAAATTTTTTTTTTCTTTTTTCAAAAAATTAAAAAAAATTAAAATAAAAAATTCCTTTAACCAGTTCACGCAAAACTCTGTACCCATACGTCAGTACTTTGGTGCTAAATACCGTTGTTATGGCAGCAGCCAGCTGCCATAACTCTGGTATTTTCAGGAACAGCGTGTGTTTCTCTTTAGGATAAAAGTGGTCTCTGCGGTGGATTCGCAGCGAGATCACTTTTATCGGTGACAGGAGAGGGTCACCCCCCTCTTGCCATGCTCCGGTGGTCCCGAAGAGCCTGATATGGACTGGGGGGGGGGGGGGGGCACTCCGTTTTTTTCTTCATTTTTTAATAGCTGGGTGCTGGCAATTGTAATCAGGAGTCATTTTAAATCAGTATTTTTTTTCTTTAGAAATGTCAGTTCTGCTGTAGCATGTTTTGTATATGCTACAAATGTGCCACTTTACAGACACATTAAGGGGACCCCCAGGCACGATATTTAAAATTTTTCATTTTTATTGTTGCACTTTAAGCATCATTAAAATCACTGCTCCTAAAAAAACTATTGTTTTTTTTTTTTTTTTAAATTATTGATACAAGTCCCCAGTACCCAGACCCCCATACCAATTTTATGGCCAATAACTTGAATATAAGCCTTCGAAATGGGCACTTTTGATTTTTCGTGTTTGGCTCCCATAGACTTAAATGGGGTTTACTGTTCGGATTAAAATATTTCCCCTGTTCGGGAGTCCTGCTGCGAACCAAACATGGGGGTATTCAGCCCATCCCTACTTGTTAGATGTTCTATTATGTGTCCCCTGCATCTACTGTATCAGTGTTTTTATGTACAATTGACACCCTGCTGAGAATATTTGCAGAAAATTGGTATGGCAGTACTTTGTGGAGCAGATCACTCTACAGTACGCAATCTGATGACCGTGCTGACCCAAATTACTGTATTTTTCACACTATAAGATGCACTTTTTTCCCCCAAAAAAATGGGGGAAAATGTCTCTGCGTCTTATGGAGCGAATATTGACCAGGCCTGTTGCCGCCGTGTTACATACAGGGCCAGCCGTGGTCCGAGGGCATGAAGGGTCAGAAGGGAGGTCAGAAGGGGGGCAGCCGCCTGCTGGAACTCAGTGGGGTCAGAATGATCTGTGGTGGCAGCGACCATCTTTTTTTGGGCCTGGCTGGGCCCCAACAGCACGCATGATAAACATATAGCAAGGGAAGGGGGCCCGGCCTGGGTAGAAGAAGCCCAGGAAGCTTTGCAGCAGGTGAGCAGGCCCAGTGCACGGAGGCATGCCCACATGACATCATTACATGTCAGACCAGGAGAGGAGTCAGACCAGGACCAGGGACCAGGAGTCATTGGTACAGGTCAGGCTGCATTTCATGGGACTGGTAAGGCTGAATTTCATGGGCACTGGTAAGGCTGAATTTAATTGGCATAGGTCAGGCTGCAATTCATTGGCACTGGTAAGGCTGCATTTCATGGGCACTGGCCAAGCTGCATTTCATGGGCACTGGCCAGGCTGCATTTCATGGGCACTGGTCAGGCTGCATGTCATGGGCACTGGTAAGGCTGCATTTCATGGGCACTGGTAAATATTTTAGTACACCACTTGGTTTAGAATATTTTTTTTCTTGTTTTCTTCCTTTAAGATAGGATAAGGCGATAAGGTGAAGTCAATGTAAACCAAATTACTAAAACCCCAATAACATGTTTATGTTATTTCAAAAGTCATGTTCAATTTTTTTTTTTTTTTACATCTGAGGTTTCATTAAAGAATACCTGGTGATCCTGCCATGAAGTTTCCTGTTCAGACACTTCCTATTATAGAGATGAAAATGCTTAAATTCTTTATCCCTACCCCCAAAAGTTCTCCTGTTTTTGCACCCTTTCTCAGAGCCGGCGGCAGCAGCGGAGGCGATCGCGTCCTCTCCCCTGCTTGTCAGCTTGTCATGGAGCTGAGTGAGGGGAAGATGACCCCCGCTTGGCTCCATACAATTGCAGGGCGGAAGCTACGCCAAAATGTCACTTCCGCCCATAGGTCGGGACATTTTTTTTTTTTTTTTTTCAAAGGACTTTTATTTTTTTATTTTTTATTGCATTCTAGTGCAAATATGAGATCTGAGGTCTTTTTGACCCCAGCTCTCATATTTAAGACGTCCTGTCATGCTTTTTTTCTATTACAAGGGGTGTTTACATCCCTTGTAATAGGAAAAAAAATGACACATTTTTGTATTTTTTTTTTAAAAGAACAGTGTAAAAATAAAAAATAAAAAGTAACGCACTTGGACCCCCCTAGACACAGCATTAACGCTATCAGCACTGGGGGCTCAGTCCGGGGATTGGATATCTACCCTTCCCGGGGATTGGAATCTACCCTTAGGCTCGGTTCACACTGGGGCGACTTGTCAGGCGACCTAGTCGCCTGACAAGTCGCCTCCCGTTCTGTGCTATGGAACCGTTCTAATCGGAGCGACGCAAGTCGCTCCGACTTAGAAAAAGGTTCCTGTATTACTTTGGGGGCGACTTGGGGCGACTTGCATAGACTTCTATGCAGAAGTCGTCTCGCAAGTCGCCCCGGCAGTCGTTTGCAGGTCGCCTCGCTGAGGCGACCTGCAAGTCGTGCCGCCGATGTGTGAACCGAGCCTTAACGGAGGATGGAAGGCTACTTTTAACTGATACAGTAAGTTAATCTTATTCTTATTGAGTGAAATTGATTTGCCGGGGGCCAGGTGTGTAGCTTCCATCCACAGAGATTGCTGGTGGGCTATAGAACCTATCATAAGTAGAGATAAAAGTTGACTGGTCATATAAATAGTGTTTTGGAGACACTTAAAAAGGTTTTGATGACCTTAAGAGAATTTTTATAGAGTACTCTAGAAGTTTTAGTTCTGTTTGGAGCAGAACAAGGGACTAATGATCGATGTATTGTGTAAACTTTGTATGATTGTATAACTGCTTTAACTGCTTCAAAAGTATCACGCTGGCTGCATTGTATGTATGCCCAAGAACTCTTGAACTTGTCCCAAATCTATTTTCATTACTCTGTCTAAAAAAAAAAAAAAAAATTATTAAGTTGAGGTATTATCTGACTTACACCGCTAGGTGGCAGTCAAGCACTGTGAATTGTTCTGTTTTCCTAGGACAATGGGAAAAGCACAAGCTAAGTTACAGCTACCAAATGTGGGTGAGAATTGTAAAGACTTTGTTGCCAGAATATGTGGGAGGGATCAATACCTAGTTAACCCCTGGGTGGATCATATGGCAGGATGGACAGAAAGTCTAGGCAGTTGTAGTCCCTTTCCCCGGGATGGCGCGAATGACCCCTTTCATATGGATATGATTAAAAGCCTCTGCCTAAATGACAAAGATGCATATCCATATTATGGTCCCGATCCCCAATGGGACAAGGACTACGTGCGAAAGGGAGGGGAAAACTGGTTGACATACGCTCCCTATTGGTATGATAGAACAAATAAGAATACTAAACCTCCCAAAATACAGGATAAAGATCCAGCTTCGGAGAAGAAACATGAGTTAGAGAAATCTCTGAACCATGGAAGCTTTGCTGTCACCCTGCCCCCGCCCTATAATACTACTACAACTTCCACTGCCCCGAAAGGTTTATACCCAAGTATGAGAGCTGAGGACTTAGATTTGCTAGCAGGTTACCACACAAACCAACAACCCTAATCCTCCAAACCCTAACCCAAATCCTGTCCCCCAAAGACCACAGGCACCACCTCCACAACAACCACAGCAACAGGCAGACAGAACATCCGTAGATTCATCCACAGTAAGAGATAAAGAGAAAGAGTCGGATTTTGAGGAAGGTAAGGATAATGAAGCAACGGGAGGGTCCCTTATTATTAGTGTTACTGACAGACTTGTTATAACTAACATAATAAGCCCATCAGGAAAACAAAGCGAAACTAGAGCTCAAAAGATACAACGGAAACAGCAAGAAGCGGCCGCTGCAACTCAGCAGCTGCCCTTCATGACCGTAGATAACAGTCTATTAAAAAAAAGTTATAGAGATTGAAGACATAAATTGCATAGTTAAAAACTGTCCTAAACCCACTGTCTCTGCATCTGCCACTCTCGCCTACCTGAAAAGAGCTTGTGAAGGCAGAAACTACACACAGGAAGATATAAGGGTTAATTATTGAGGGTGTTGTAGGGACTGGTACAGGTTGGGACTGGACCAAGGTCGGAACTATATCTACTGTAGAACCGGCGGGTACAGCTGCAACCAATTACAAGCTTAACACAGAACAAGGGAGAGATGATATGTGGACTGAATTAAAAACTCACATGCTAGAGATTTTTAAACCAAAATCTTCATTGCCCACCACCATAGCATGCAAACAATAGACAGCAGAATCAGTTCTTGAATTTTGGAAAAGTTTCAATGATGTGTGGACACAGGAAGCTGGTTTGGGTATTCAGCCAGATATGGATCAATTATTGATCCAGACTTTCCTGAGTAATCTCAAACCCCATTTAGTGGTCCCAGTCAAACAAATGATTACTGAATGGTTTTGACCAAAGCCATCACCTGTCTCCACACAACATTTCCAAGGAAATATGAGGGGAAACTTTAGAGAAAGAGGTAGAGGCAGGTTTAGAGGCAGAAATGGAAGAGGGATGAGTCGCCCTAGGAACAATGGATGTTTCAACTGCGGTGCCAAGGATCACTGGGTGAGTCAGTGTCTTCAACCCACCTCTCCTCAGACTCCCGACTCCAGCTCTGCCCCTAACCAGACACAACAACCACAGGCATCCACCCAACAAGGTCCAACATTTCCAATCAAATGGGGAAATCAACAACAATGATGGGGCCCGGAGGGTAGTGTCCCAGCTTTTCCTTTTGTCTTGAATGATTTCACTGACAGTCCAGTGGTTGTTATTTCAGTAAATGGAAGATATCTTCCCTATCTTGTCGATAGCAGGGCCACTAGGAGTACTATTTGTGAAGATCATTTCAAAGGCAAATGGGAACCAGCAGAACCCTCTTTGGGAATTAATGGGAAACTGACAAAAACATATAGGACCCCACCCCTACCGATAGAAGATGATGAAGGTTACACCATATGCACACACTCTTTTAGGATAATACCAAGGTGCCCTGTAAATTTGATGGGAAGAGACTTGTTTGGGCCACTAGAATCACAATTAGAACCAACTCAGAAGGAGGTCTAGACATTTCCTAAGATAAAATCACTATAGTAGCATGTAAACCAGGTTTGTTGATGCTGTCACAACAAAGTAGTGAAGAAGATTTTGAGGATATAGACCCCCAGGTCTGGTTTACATCAGATCTGGATGTAGGACTTATTTCATGCACACCATACAAGGCCACTCTCAAATAAGGTGCATTTCCTATCTATCACAAACAATATCCACTCTCTAAGGAAAAGATGGATGGCATAGTGCCAATGGTGAAAAAGTTTCTGCAGGATGGGGTCCTGGAAGAGATTATTTCTCCATAAAACACACCTGTTAACCCTGTAAAGAAGCCGGATGGCTCCTTCAGGTTTGTACAGGACTTGAGGGTCATAAATGACCTCATATTCCCAATAGCACCCATTGTACCTGATGTTCCATCACTCCTGTCCTCCATTCCAGCAACAGCCAAATGTTTTACTGTGATTGATTTAAAGAAAGCTTTTTTCTCCGTCCCTGTAGACGAGGAGACACGGCCACTCTTTGCTTTTACTGTGTCGATTGATTAACACAATCGCCAGTTTACCTGGTGTAGAATGCCCCAGGGTTACATAGACTCGCCTGTGATCTATTCTATAGTACTCCAAGCCACCCTCAGGCCTTGGACTGCCCCTCATGGTTCTGTACTGTTGCAATACTGTTGCAATATGTTGATGATCTTTTGATTTGTAGTTCTTCAGAGGAGGACTGCCGAGCTGATAGCCTATCCTTACTGAAATGGTTACATGTATGTGGTCACAAAGTGTCTAAGAAAAAATTACAATGGTGTAAACGGGAGGTTGAGTACCTAGGGTTTGTGCTGTCTCCGGGAGTTAGGAAAGTCAGTCACAAAAGAGCTGCCGCTCTTGTGGGTCTGCCCCGCCCACTTACCAAGGACATGCTTACGTTTCTTGGAATGATTGGTTACTGCCGCCAATGGATACCTGACTGTTCTTTATATGACAATATATTGAGACAAGCAACCCTCTCTGAAATGTCTGATATTGTAAAATGGTCTGATGAAATGTTAAATGCTTTGCCATGTTGAAATGTGCAATGGTTACCAGACCGAGCCTCGGCCTACCTGAATATGGCAAAATGTTTCACTTGTTTGCCAGGGAAAATTGCAGAACCATGGCGGGAGTACTGGCCCAGGAACATGGTGGGAGACTACGCCCTGTAGCTTTTTTCTCAAAGGTGGTTCCAGCACAGATGCAGGGCATGCCCGCGTGTCTCAGAGCGTTGGCTTCTTGTGCAATGGTTGTAGAGATGGCAACACATTTTACCTTGGGTCATGACACTACCTTACATACTACACACAATGTCACCACACTCCACAAAACTTAAAAGTGGAGTTCCATCCAAAAGTGGAACTTCCACTCATCAGATTCCCCCCCCCCCTCCGGTGACACAGTTGGCACCTTTCAGGGGGGAGGGGGGTACAGATACCTGTATATTACAGGTATCTGTACCCACTTCCGGCATAGATAGCTGCAGAATCTGCGGTTATTTACGCCACTTCCTGCTCCCTCCCCGCTGCCTGCTGGGAAACACACGGGTCCCAGAGACAGCAGGGACCATCCGTATTGCGCTGCGCGACTCGCGCATGCGCAGTAGGGAACCGGGAAGTGAAGCCGCGCGGCTTCACTTCCTGATTCCCTTACCGAAGATGGAGGTGGCAGCACCCGAGGACGGAGAGACGGTTCGGCCTCGGGTGCGGACATCGCGGGCGCCATGGACAGGTAAGTGTCCATGTTTTAAAAGTCAGCAGCTGCAGTATTTGTAGCTGCTGACTTTTAAAAAAAAAATTTTCGGCAGAGCTCCGCTTTAAATACTCAACATATGTCAGCACAAAGATTGAGTGGGTATGAAGTCATCCTCCTGTCCAATTCAAACCTGAAAATAAAAAGTTCAAACATAAACTCTGGCCCAGCTCCAATTTTGAATGCCTTATTAGGTCTTAAAGTAGAACAGGATGACTTACCACCACCTCATGACTGTACACAATCAATACATCAGGACACTTCACCTAGAGCAGATATGCTTTCAGTACCAATACCTACTGCACAAACAGTTTTTGTTGATGGCTCTTGCAGCAGACCAAGTGATAATGTCTATCACGCGGGATATGCTGTGGTCCAACTGCCGGATACTGTCCTCGAGGCCAATCCAATATCCTATCAGTCTGCACAAGCTGCTGAACTGATAGCATTAACCCGTGCATGCCAGCTGTTTGCAGGAAAAGAGGTAAACATTTACACCGATTCCAGATATGCTCATGGTGTGGTCTGGGACCATGGTGTAATATAGCTTCGCAGGGGATAAGTGTCAGCAGATGGAAAGAGCATTTCACATTCTGACTTAGTCACAGCATTACTAGATGCAATTCAGTTGCCTTCAAAACTAGCTATCATGCACTGTAAATCACATACAGGCCAAATGATTGATATAGCCAAAGGGAATGCATTAGCTGATAGAATTGCCAAAGAAGCTGCATCTACACAAAAGGAAAACATTCAAATGCCCATGCTAACACCTCAGCCATATTCTCTGAAAGAGACACATTGGCTCACGGAACTGCAGGCTTTTGTCACCCCTGATGATATTGCGCAATGGAACTGTGATGGAATAGTGCAAAAGGATCCTAAAACAGGATTAATCTGCCAAGAGGGGAGACCTTGTATTCCTGTTGCTAGTGCCCCTCTGTTCATTGCACAATACCATGGACTGGGTCACAAGGGCTGGCAGGCCACATGTGAACTCCTAGATGCAGATTTTTTCATTGCAGGACTACCTAATCTAGTCAAAGCTTTTGTACGGAGATTTGTCACTTGCATTAGGAACATTCCAACAAACCCAAAGAAATCAAAGCATGAACATCTTGAGTACCCAACAACACCGTTTACCCATTTACAGATAGACTTTACACATATGCCCAAAGAAGGAAAGAAACAACAATACCTTTTGGTCATAGTGGACATGATGTCATGCTGGCCAGAAATCTTTGTCACCAACAATGAAAACGCACAAACTGCGGTGAAGATCCTCACACAGGAAATTATTCCTAGATGGGGATGTCCATTACAAATACATTCAGGCAATGGCCCAGCCTTCACAGCTAAAATCTGTAAAGATCTTGTAAAAGTACTTAAATAGACTGGAAATTTCACCTCCCCTACCATCCACAGAGTTCAGGGATTGTAGAAAGAATGAATAGAACAATTAAAGACAGGATAAGGAAAGCTACGGGTGGGAATTTTGGCAAATGGAGAAAAGTTCTTCCAGCTGTATTAGCTGAAATCAGAATGACCCCTCACAGTGTGACGGGTTATTCCCCCTTTGAGGTAATCATGGGTAGGCCATTCCCCACACCGTGGGCTAGTCATCCTTTGATGGTGGAGGAAGGTGATTTGGAACAGATACAGGAGGAATATGTAAAAAAAACGATTGAAACTCTTGATATTGTTGAAAGAAGAGTCGCTCGCACCTCTCCTTCTTCTTCACAGGTACCAAGCCACCCGTTCCAGGTCGGTGATCAAGTTGTGGTCCAGAGGCTTCAGAAGGGTCGAAAGCCACATGAGGTTCCATTTGAACCATTGACCAAAGTGGTAGCCGTCACCAGGACCGCCATCCTTACCGAGGACAGTCCTACCTGGATCCATGCCAGCAGAATAAAGAAGGTTGATCTAAACCCAGGATTTGAAGAAAGGCTGAAAAGAGGCGAAGCAGGTGTTTTAAGTCCTCAAAAGACAAGCATAGAAATAAAGGACAGTGATGTCACTCATTTCACCACAGACTTCTGGGAAGGCCTTTTGCCTTCTGGTGATGCTTCTACTTCTGATCTTTGTCCCAGTGTGGATAATAACTAACTGTATCTATCATCCTGATGACTTAGGAGCCTTGAAACTCATATGTGGTAAAAGCAAAGTACACACCAACCATACTGACTTTCAACCCAGAGATCACAGTAAAAGAGATGTCTCTATTGAATTGATCAAAGAAACGGGTTTTTCTGAAAAAATGTTTCTGTTAAAATTTAAATATGCTTATGCTAGAAAGTTAGGATATGAAAAATGCTGGATTTGTAGTAAGTTACACCCAGAAACTGCTAAGATCCCACTTTTAGCTGTCCCTCTAAACCTCGTTATTATTGAAAAATACTCTAGTCTTAAGTATTAAGATTGTCTCAGAAGGATACCGCAATCAGAGTATTATGTTTTACACCTTAGGAATGATACATGAACCCGAGTGGTGTGTTCAGTTAGGCAATACATCCAAAGGAGTAGGTATGTGCTCCAAGTCAGTATTTAACATTTCGAAGGGTATTCCTAGTAATTTTACACATACAGGTCAGATGTGTAGTTACAAAAATCAATCCCTTAACAACACCATTAGTGAACTTACTACATATAAGAATACAACCTCTGGGATACTTGTGGGTAAACTTGTTAGTGCTGCGCATGAGGCTGGAGCTGAGCCCCAGCGTAGTTCTCTAAGAAGTTTTTCATTGGGAAACAATACATACATATGCTGTGGTAAAATTTGTTACCCATGGATCTCCGCAGGAGTGAAAGGATGGTGGTATTTAGCACAGTTAGTACCAGTCATGTCAGCCCTAGGCCAGAATCAGAAACATCACATACAAGTTACTTCAAGTCCAGTACATAGGTTAACTTATAAATACAAGAGAGAAAACCCACCTATGTTTTCTGCCTCGGATAAGATATGGACATGGTTTCCATCCTGGATAGGATGGGACATAACCATGATGGACAAATTAAATAACTACACTAGTCTAATAAATAATGTTATGGAAAAAAGCTCCCAAGATATAGAACTACTCAATGTCGAGCTCAAAGCAATTAGAAGACAACTAGAGTTACACGAATTAGCTATTGAAAGCATGAATGCAGCTCTAACAGGTTTATGTGAAATGACCCAGGATTATGAATGTTATACATGGATTCATAATATCAGCTTGGAAATCCCAGACTACTATGACGTTATTAATCAACACCGAACACAGGTAAATTAATTATTGAAACAAGCAAGGGACATAGGTAATTATGGATGGAACCCCTTTTCTAGTTTGGGTTTAGGTGGAATGTTTTCATGGTTAAAGAAAATAGTGATTATGATTATCGTAGTACTATTGTTAGGATTGATAGGCTTCCTGATTTTCAAGCTTATTTTACTCTGTATTAGCAAATGCACTACACCAGACCAACCTTCTCACACATATACAAAATATCTGCAGCTTTATGTAAACGAATACACCCAACGTAGAAAGGACCGTAGATTTCAGGAGGCTACGGATCTGTAGAAAGTCATATTCATGACTTAAAGAGGGGGTTGAAAGGTTATGTTAGGCATCCATTTTGTTCTGTCAGCCATCTTAAATAGTATGAATTGTTCTCATATATGTTAGGGGGTTCTAAGTAATTTTCTAGCAAAAAATAACTGATTTTAACTTGTACAAAACAAGTTTAAAAAATATGCCTGGTCTTAAAGTGGTTAAGCAGGCATATTCCACTTTTGTCACCATCAGGAATCCCACACTGCAAAATGCCACTGGAGTACCTACATGTAGATAAAGTGGCTGCAAAAAGGCTACAGGACATCAGCAGTAATGAGATACAAAAAAAGGTGAAAACATTTGTAGCACCCTCTAGTGTGCTACTAATGTAAGGCAAATTTATGTTTTGGCTCTTGAACCTAGGTCAAGAGTTTACTGCAGTTCAGGCTGGATGACTCATACAGGCAGGTCTTTGAGGCCTCCCCCTGGCTCTGGAAGTTTGGAGAATTTTCTAGAAGCTAATCCCCAGGTGGTGGGCCTGGCATGGTGGCTTAGCCAGCCCTCAGCCACGTCAGCCCCGGACGGATTTGCCCCCTTAATGACCAGGCCATTTTTTGCGATACGGCACTGCCTCACTTTAACCGACAATTGTGTGGTTGTGCGACACTGTACCCAAAACAAAATTGACGTCCTTTTTCCCCCACAAATAGAGCTTTCTTTTGATGGCATTTTCTCATCTCTGCGGTTTTTCTTTTTTGCGCTATAAACAAAAAAAGACCGACAATTTTGAAAAAAAAAAAAAAGTTTTACTTTTTGCTATAGGTAAAATAAAAAAAATGTTTTTTAAAAACAAATTTCTTCATCAGTTAAAGCCAATGTATTCTTCTACATATTTTTGGTAAAAAAAAAAAAAAAAAATCACAATAAGCGTATATTGTTTGGTTTGCGCAAAAGTTATAGTGTCTACAAAATAGGGGATATATTTATAGCATTTTTATGGTATTTTTATTATTATTTTTTTTTTTTTACTAGTAATGGGGGTGATCTGCGATTTTTAGTGGTACTGCGACATTACGGCGGACAGATGGTACACTTTTGACACTTTTTTGGGACCATTGACATTTATACAGCGATCAGTGCTATAAAAATGCACTGATTACTGTGTAAATGTCACTGGCAGGGAAGGGGTTAATACTAGGGGCGATCAAGGGGTTAAATGTGTCTCCTCGTTAGTGTTTCTAATTGCGGGGGGGGGTTGTGGAACTGACTGGGGGAGGAGAGAGATTTGCAATTACAACAAACAGCAGATCTGTCTCTCCTCCCCTGTCAGAACAGGGATTTGTGTGTTTACACACAAATTCCCATTCTGGGTGTGGTGCCCGCGATCGCACCCACCGGCCACACACATTGGGTCCCCAGCCACGCAGCGCGCCTGCTATGGCTCTTAAAGGAGCCACCGTACATAAACAGCGTTATTTACATAAATTTGTTTAGTTAAATTCGTTTAATTTGTTTTCGGAATTTGTTTTGTTTATTCGTGTTCAAATTGATTCAAATTTTCCGAATTTGAATAGTTTTCAAATTCGAATAGTTTTCAATTTATTTTCCAATTTCCAAAGAGAATAAAATTGAATTGAAAATAAAGGAATAGAATAGAAAAAAATAGAATAGAATAGAAAAGAATATAACAGAAAATAAAAGAATATAATATATATATATATATTAGGGATGAGCCGAACACCCCCCGGTTCGGTTCGCACCAGAACCCGCGAACGGACCGAAAGTTCGCACGAACGTTAGAACCCCATTGACGTCTATGGGACTCGAACGTTCGAAATCAAAAGTGCTCATTTTAAAGGCTAATTTGCATGGTATTGTCCTAAAAAGGGTTTGGGGACCCGGGTCCTACCCCAGGGGACATGTATCAATGCAAAAAAAACTTTTAAAAACGTCCGTTTTTTCGGGAGCAGTGATTTTAATGATGCTTAAAGTAAAAAAAAAAAAAGTGAAATATTCCTTTAAATATCGTACCTGGGGGGTGTCTATAGTATGCCTGTAAAGTGACGCGTGTTTCCCATGTTTAGAACAGTCCCTGCACCAAATGTCATTTTTAAAGGAAAAAATCTCATTTAAAACTGCTTGCGGGTTTAATGTCATGTCGGGTCATGGCAATATGGATGAAAATCAGTGAGACAAACGGCATGGGTACCCCCCAGTCCATTACCAGTCCCTTTGGGTCTTGTATGGATATTAAGGGGAACCCCGCACCCAAATTAAAATAAGGAAAGGTGTGGGGCCACCAGGCCCTATATACTCTGAACAGCAGTATACAGGCGGTGCAAACAAGACAGGGACTGTAGGTTTGTTGTTAAGTAGAATCTGTTTGTAATTTTGAACATTTTTAACGTGTTTAGCTCCAGCCAAAAAATCTTTTCTAAGCTTTTTGGAAAACATAGGGAAGGGTTATCACCCCTGTGACATTTGTTTTGCTGTCTTTCCTCCTCTTCAGAAGATTTCACCTCACTTTTTTGTCCCAATGAAAAATGTTTTTTGAAAATTTGGGTTTTTTTGTGGAACAAGGATTGGAAAGCATCAGTGGAAAGGAGAACTTGTTTTCCCATATTAACTCTTACAGGAGAGAATTTCCCTTCCTAGGGGTAGATTTCATCTCACTTCCTGTTGTCTCCTTCCGTTTGCAAGTAGGACTCGTTTGTAAGTTAGATGTTTGAAAGTAGGGTCCTGCCCTATATACTCAGCAGAAATTTGGGCCTTAGGTGTTGCTGTGGCCACAACACTGTAAGCCCTCACAGGGCCCTGCTGTGAAATATTAGATCAAGAATTGTAATTACATGCCCCTGTTGAACAGGAGCTGAAAAATTAGGCCTTAGGCACTGGTGCTGGTGCCACAACACTGCAACCCCTCACAGACACTCTAGTTGGAACGCAGGAACGAGCCCTGCTGCAAATTATTGCTTCAAAAATTGTAATTACACGCCCCTGTTAGACAGGGGCAGAAAAATTGGGCCTTAGGCACTGGTGCTGGTGCCACAACACTGCAACCCCTCACAGACACTCTAGTTGGAACGCAGGAACGAGCCCTGCTGCAAAGTATTGCATCAAAAATTGTAATTACACGCCCCTGTTAGACAGGGGCAGAAAAATTGGGCCTTAGGCACTGGTGCTGGTGCCACAACACTGCAACCCCTCACAGACACTCTAGTTGGAACGCAGGAACGAGCCCTGCTGCAAAGTATTGCATCAAAAATTGTAATTACACGCCCCTGTTAGACAGGGGCAGAAAAATTGGGCCCTAGGCACTGGTGCTGGTGCCACAACACTGCAACCCCTCACAGACACTCTAGTTGGAATGCAGGAACGAGCCCTGCTGCAAAGTATTACATCAAAAATTGTAATTACACGCCCCTGTTAAACAGGGGCTGAAAAATTGTGCCTTAGGCACTGGTGGTGGCGCCCAGAACCAAAAATGTTCTTACAAGCTATCAGCGTGATGATTGAGGAGGAAGAGGATAATTACTCAGGGATAGTCACTCAGCATCAGCATAGGCAGTCTTTGAAGGGATCTGAGATTTCAAAAAAAATTATTCGGTTACATCAGCATCAGGTGCTTGGTAGCTGGTGGTGATCCAAGACTCATTCATTTTTATGAAGGTCAGCCGATCGACCGAGTCGGTGGACAGACGCACCCTGTGATCGGTTACCACGCCTCCAGCAGCACTGAATGTGCGTTCCGAAAGAACGCTGGATGCAGGACAGGCCAGTAGCTCAATTGCATACTGTGCAAGCTCTGGCCAGTGATCCATCCTCAAGACCCAGTAACCCAGAGGATTTTCGGTGGGAAAGGTGTCCAAGTCTGATCTTGCCCCTAGGTATTCCTGCACCATGTAAAACAGACGCTGGCGATGGTTGCTGGAACCGATCATACCTTGGGGCTGCGGACCAAAAAATTGTCTGAACGCATCGGTCAGACGGCCACCTTCTCCACCGCTCCTTCTTTGACTGACCGAAGCCTCAGCAACACGTTGTCCAGAAACAGGAGTTTGTAACCTCCCAGTCTCTGGGAACGCGTTGCACAGACCTTTCTGCAAGGCCTCCCGAAGATGTTTCATCCTCTGCTCCCTCTGCGATGGCAAGATAAGGTCCGCAACCTTACCCTTGTAACGTGGATCAAGGAGGGTTGCCAGCCAGTATTGGTCCTTCTCCTTGATACCACGAATACGAGGATCCTTACGCAGGCTTTGCAGGATCAGGGAGGCCATGCAGCGTAGGTTTGCTGAGGCATTCGGTCCGGAGTCCTCTGGGTCACTAAGAACGACATGGTCCGCAGCCACCTCCTCCCAGCCACGTACAAGTCCATGTGTTTCTTGGGACTGATCCCTTAAAGACTGCTGCTGATGCTGAGTGCCAGGCTCCACCTCCATACTGACACAATCTTCCTCCTCCTCCTCTTCCTCCTCGTCCTCTTCCTGTGTGATCGGCGGGCACGCAGGAACACTGTCTGGATAAAGGGGGCCTTGAGAGCTAAGGAAGTCCTCCTCTTCCTGCCTCTGCTCTGCCTCAAGTGCCCTGTCCATTATTCCACGCAGCGTGTGCTCCAACAGGTGGACAAGGGGGACAGTGTCACTGATGCATGCACTGTCACTGCTCACCATCCTCGTGGCCTCCTCGAATGGTGACAGGACAGTGCATGCATCCCTGATCATGGCCCACTGGCGTGGGGAAAAAAAACCAAGCTCCCCTGACCCTGTCCTGGTGCCATAGTCGCACAGGTACTCATTGATGGCCCTCTGCTGCGTGTGCAGCCGCTGCAGCATGGCCAACGTTGAGTTCCACCTGGTGGGCATGTCACAGATTAGGCGGTTCTTGGGCAGGTTAAACTCCTTTTGGAGGTCCGTCAGCCGAGCACTGGCATTATATGACCGGCGGAAATGCACACAGACTTTCCTGGCCTGCCTCAGGACATCCTGTAAGCCCGGGTACCTGCCCAAGAACCGCTGCACCACCAAGTTAAGGACGTGAGCCAAACAGGGCACATGGGTCATTTGTCCCTGTCGGAGGGCAGAGAGGAGGTTGGTGCCATTGTCGCAAACCACCATTCCTGCCTTAAGTTGGCGTGGCGTCAACCACCTCTGAACCTGCCCCTGCAGAGCTGACAGAACCTCTGCCCCAGTGTGGCTCCTGTCCCCCAAGCACACCAGCTCAAGCACCGCATGGCATCTTTTGGCCTGCGTACTTGCGTAGCCCCTTGAACGCCTACGGAGCACCGCTGGTTCCGAGGAAGAGGCCATGGAGGAAGAAGAAGAGGAGGGGGTGGAGGAGAGAGGTGTGTCACAATCAGCATTTTGGAGGCGTGGTGGCGGAACAACCTCCAACACTACTGCACCTTGTCCTGCATCCTTCCCAGCTGCCAGCAGAGTCACCCAATGCGCCGTGAAACTTAGGTAACGTCCCTGTCCATGCCTGCTGGACCATGAGTCAGCGGTAATATGCACCTTACCGCTGACCGCCCTGTCCAGCGAGGCATGGACATTGCCTTCCACATGCCGGTAGAGAGCCGGAATCGCCTTCCGTGAGAAAAAGTGGCGTTTGGGTACCTGCCACTGAGGAACCGCACATTCCACAAACTCACGGAAGGGGGCAGAGTCTACCAACTGAAAAGGCAGCAGTTGAAGTGCTAGCAATTTTGCCAAGCTAGCATTCAACCGCTGGGCATGTGGATGGCTGGGAGCAAACTTCTTTCGGCGGTGCAGCAGCTGGGGCAGGGAAATTTGCCTGGTACAATCTGACGTCGGTGTACCAAAAGCAGATTGCCCACAAGTACTTGGCTGTGACACACCTAATTCTACACCTTCATTCCTCTCACTGCAGGTCTCAGAGAGGACTGAAGGTCTAGTGGGGTTGGAAATCTCAGCTGATGAGGAGCAAGGAGAGATCCTCTTTGTTCTTTGGTGTGGGTCTTTTAGATACGCTTGCCAACGAACTGCATGGCAGGTCAACATATGTCTGGTCAAGCATGTGGGAGATATTTTGGCCACGCGAGATACGCTTGAGACATATGTTGCAAATAGCAGCGGTGCGATCTGATGCACTCGTCTCAAAAAAGGCCCACACCAAAGAACTTTTTGAATAACGCGCAGAGACTGCAGCGCCCTGCACATGTGGAGCTTTGGGGTGTGATGCAGTCAATGTGCTGCCCTTAGGCTGGCCCCTGGAGGGCATCCTGCCTCGTTGGTGATGTACCGCCGCCTCCTCCTCCTCCTCCTCCTCCTCTCTCCTATCAGGCACCCACGTTGAGTCAGTGACCTCATCATCCCCTCCCTCCTCATCACTGGAGCAAACCTGGCAGTATGCTGCAGCAGGGGGAGCATGACTGCCAGATTGCTGTCCTTCTTGGGCACCCCCTCTGTCCGCGCTCATGTTACTGCCTTCATCGAGCTCAGTATCGTCATCAGAGCCTTCCAAACGCTGGGCATCCTCCTGGAGCATGTACCCAACACTGTGGTCAAACAGTTCGAGGGAATCCTCATGAGGACATGGTGGAGCTAGGGAAGGAGTCACTGATGACATTGAGCTGAGGGAAGAGGCCGCTGCTTTGCCAGACAAAGCACCC
Organism: Aquarana catesbeiana; assembly: GCF_042186555.1. Lineage (NCBI taxonomy): Eukaryota > Metazoa > Chordata > Amphibia > Anura > Ranidae > Aquarana > Aquarana catesbeiana. Next base: position 81,086,354 of record NC_133335.1, on the reverse strand, counting down.
TGGGCATGGGTGAGAGAGGATGAGGAGGATGAGGACGGCTTGGTCATCCACTCGACCAAGTCTTCCGCATGTTGCGGCTCAACATGGCCAGCTGCCGAAAAAAAGGCCAAGCGTGTCCCATGGCCACGTGCTGATGAGGATGCACCGTCTCCACGACCAGCACTAGACACAGAGCCTGCTTGCCCTCTCTTATTGGCTTGTGACTGTCTGCCTCTCCTTCTTGGCCTTCCAGACATACTAATGGCCTGTAGCTGCACTAAGCTGGGATAGAACACCTGTAATTTTCTTCAAGTAGCTTTATATACTGTAACCAGACAAGCCTGCCTGTCAGTAGGAAGATAACAGGAACGGATCTAGCTGAACACTGTGAGCAGGACGCACTGTACTAAATGTAAATAGTCTAGCTGCCTGACCGTGGTACTAATAGGATCAAATAGAACACCTGTAATTTTCTTCAGGTAGCTTTATATACTGTAACCAGACAAGCCTGCCTGTCAGTAGGAAGATAACAGGAACGGATCTAGCTGTACACTGTGAGCAGGACGCACTGTACTAAATGTAAATAGTCTAGCTGCCTGACCATGGTACTAATAGGATCAAATAGAACACCTGTAATTTTCTTCAGGTAGCTTTATATACTGTAACCAGACAAGCCTGCCTGTCAGTAGGAAGATAACAGGAACGGATCTAGCTGTACACTGTGAGCAGGACGCACTGTACTAAATGTAAATAGTCTAGCTGCCTGACCGTGGTACTAATAGGATCAAATAGAACACCTGTAATTTTCTTCAGGTAACTTTATATACTGTAACCAGACAAGCCTGCCTGTCAGTAGGAAGATAACAGGAACGGATCTAGCTGAACACTGTGAGCAGGACGCACTGTACTAAATGTAAATAGTCTAGCTGCCTGACCGTGGTACTAATAGGATCAAATAGAACACCTGTAATTTTCTTCAGGTAGCTTTATATACTGTAACCAGACAAGCCTGCCGGTCAGTAGGAATTTAACAGGAACGGATCTAGCTGAACACTGTGAGCAGGACGCACTGCACTAAATGTAAATAGCAGGAACGGATCTAGCTGAACACTGTGAGCAGGACGCACTGCACTAAATGTAAATAGTCTAGAAGATAACAGGAACGGATCTAGCTGAACACTGTGAGCAGGACGCACTGCACTAAATGTAAATAGTCTAGAAGATAACAGGAACGGATCTAGCTGAACACTGTGAGCAGGACGCACTGCACTAAATGTAAATAGCAGGAACGGCTCTAGCTGAACACTGTGCGCAGGACGCACTGCACTAAATGTAAATAGCAGGAACGGATCTAGCTGAACACTGTGAGCAGGACGCACTGCACTAAATGTAAATAGCAGGAACGGATCTAGCTGAACACTGTGAGCAGGACGCACTGCACTAAATGTAAATAGCAGGAACGGATCTAGCTGAACACTGTGAGCAGGACGCACTGCACTAAATGTAAATAGCAGGAACGGATCTAGCTGAACACTGTGAGCAGGACGCACTGCACTAAATGTAAATTGCAGGAACGGATCTAGCTGAACACTGTGAGCAGGACGCACTGCACTAAATGTAAATAGTCTAGAAGATAACAGGAACGGATCTAGCTGAACACTGTGAGCAGGACGCACTGCACTAAATGTAAATAGCAGGAACGGATCTAGCTGAACACTGTGAGCAGGACGCACTGCACTAAATGTAAATAGCAGGAACGGATCTAGCTGAACACTGTGAGCAGGACGCACTGCACTAAATGTAAATAGCAGGAACGGATCTAGCTGAACACTGTGAGCAGGACGCACTGCACTAAATGTAAATTGCAGGAACGGATCTAGCTGAACACTGTGAGCAGGACGCACTGCACTAAATGTAAATAGTCTAGAAGATAACAGGAACGGATCTAGCTGAACACTGTGAGCAGGACGCACTGCACTAAATGTAAATAGCAGGAACGGATCTAGCTGAACACTGTGAGCAGGACGCACTGCATTAAATGTAAATAGTCTAGATAGAAGATAACAGGAACGGATCTAGCTAAACTGAATACAGTGTATATATATATATGCAACACCTGGGATGCATATATATACACAATACACTGTAAGTGCAGCTAACTGACTGACTGTTCTGCCTAATCTATCTAACTCAAATCAAATGACACTGTCTCTCTCTCTCTCTATCTCTCAGCACACCGGAACACACACTACACAGGGCCGCCGTGCAGGCGGCCTTATATAGTGTGGGGTGTGTACTAAATCCCCTGAGCCATAATTGGCCAAAGCCACCCTGGCTTTGGCCAATTACAGCTCTCTCTACTGACAGCGCTGTGATTGGCCAAGCATGCGGGTCATAGTGCATGCTTGGCCAATCATCAGCCAGCAATGCACTGCGATGCCGCAGTGAATTATGGGCCGTGACGCGCCACACGAATTTAGCGCGAACGGCCCATAACGTTCGCAATTCGGCGAACGATCGAACAGCCGATGTTCGAGTCGAACATGGGTTCGACTCGAACACGAAGCTCATCCCTAATATATATATATATATATATATATATATATATATATATATATATATATATATAATATAATAGTATATTAGTAGAGTAAAACAGAACAAAATAGAATAGACAATAAAAGAACAGAATAGAATAGACTAGAACTAATAGATTAGAATAATAAAAGAATAGCATAAAATAGAAGGAATATAACCATCTTCTGAAATTCAAATAAAAAAGAATAGAATACAAAAGAATAGAATTAAAAAAGAATAGAATACAATAGGAAAAATATAACCATTTCCCAAGATTCAAATAGAAGAATTCAAGTTTGAATAGAAAAGAATAGATTAGAATAGAATAAAAAATAACAGAATAGTATAGAAAAAAAAACAATAGAATAGAAAGAATATAACCATCTTCCTATTCTATTCTTTTCTATTCTATTCAAATTTGAATTTTGGGAAATGGTTATATTCTTTCAATTCATTTTTTTCTATTTTGCTTTTTGAATTAAATTATTTTTCTATTTGTTTATTCTATTCTTTTCTTTTCTATTATTTTCTTTTCTATTTTTTTCTATTCTATTCTATTCTATTCTTTTCTATTCAAATTCGAATTTATTCTGTTCGAAATTAGACTTTTAGAAGATGGTTATATTCTTTCTATTCTTTTCTGTTGTTTTCTATTCTATTCTATTCAAATTTGAAAAGATTCTATTGAAATTTTGGGAAATGGTTATCTTCTTTCTATTCTATGCTATTGTTCTTTGAATTCTATTCTTTTCTATTCTATTATAGTCTATTCTTTTTTTTTCTATTCTATTCTTTTCTATCCTATTCTTTTCTTCTGTATTCAAATTCAAATTTATTCTATTTGAAATTCGAATTTCAAAAGATGGTTATATTCTTTTTTATTTTATTCTTTTTTTATTCTATTTTTTTCTATTTTTTATTCTATTCTATACGTTTCTATTCTATACCTTTTTTATTCTATTCTATTCTTTTATTTTCTATTCTATTTTGTTATGTGTTACTCTATTTTATTTTCTGTTATATTCTTTTCTATCCTGTTATATTTTTTTCAATTCTATTCCTTTATTTTCTATTCTATTCTCTTTGGAAATTGGAAAACAAATCAAAAACTATTCGCATTCAAAAACTATTAAAATCAATTTTAATTCAAATTGAATTATTTTTGATTCCCTTAAATTCGGTACTATTGTAATTAGAAAATTTGGATACACCAAATTTCCGAAAACTCAAAAATTCATCCGAATTTCAATTCTGAACAAAATGAACTGCACATGTCTAGTGCTTAACCCTTTCATCCTTCCCCAGAGATTACCTGAACAGCCAGGGGAGCTGGTAGGACCTGCTTAGTAGTTGGAGCTAGGATTAGTCTGTTCCTGCAAGCAGTTACCTTAAGTTTGTGCTACTTTTCTAGAGGGGCCCATGTCTGTAATGTACTTTTGTTCATAATTCACAAAGGATTATGAACAAAATGTTTTGTTTTGTACAGAAGGAAGCAGTTCAGGATTTTGAACAAACAGACAGGTATGAACTTAGCGCACAAGAAGGGGGAGGAACCCTGGAAATGCAGTGTACCTGGCCCTAATGTTGGTGACACAATATGGAATATAGGATATAAGTAAAGGACAATAGGGGAGATATTTGTGTCAGAATAATTAGGATAATTACATTCAGATGCTTATACAATGTCACAGCGGTAGAATAGACCAATAATATGTAACACAATGGATAGTGAATACCAGTTAAAAAAAAGTCTTAAAATAAGTCCATAATGCCACACTGGGGGCAGCCAGTGTAGAGGAGCTAGAAGCAGACTCTGTAGACAAATAATGAGAGAAGACACAGCACCTACGTATGGAACAATTTGTGCAGTTTGTATGGAACAATTTATTAGTAGTACTAAGTCAGATACTCACAAGAGGGTTAAAAAACAACACAATGTATGTGTAGCGCCCTGGAGTTTAGTCAGGGAGCTCCCCACAAATTTACTTGCCAAGAGTAGTTATCTTGGTCGATTGATAGGGATCTATTGATTTCTCCCTAAGCTTGGCCTTGTTGCACTTTTCTCTTCTACCACTAGGTGGCCAGGTACTTGGTGGTACTAGGTACAAGAAGGGCAACCTAAGGTCAGGTTATGGGTATGTGGGTGTCCCAGCCAATAGGCAGGGGTTTTCTTTAATCCCTTGGCCTGCTGGGAGAGCCTATATGTTCAGGTGAGGTCAGGTGATCTGTGTTCTGTGCCACCCGGACTACCATCTGGGTGGACGTGTGTCGTCTGCCCCGGGCTGCTAGGCCAGAGATTGGGCCTATCCTGGGGGAATCTGGCTGCCAGGCTGTGTGAGGTCCTATCCAAAAGTAAGAGGGCAGCGAAGGGTTGGGACTGTGGCTTGCAGTCCAAGCAAAATTGACGGTTCTGCCGGCCGGAGAACCTGTCGTGGTCTGAGGTAGAAGGGAAGCTGTCGCCGCTAAGGGACCAATCGCCCATACCAGGGACCACAGTGAGTAACTGAAGCAAGTGCCGGAATTATATTCTCACCGAACGGGCACGGTGGAGAATCAGGAAACTTCAGGCGGTGATCAAGTCAAGGACCCAACCAGCGGAGGTGATGCTTTGTGTGCAGCCTTGTGAATCAAGCCAGGAACCAAGCCGGTTAGCAGGGCTGAAGCTTGAGAATAGGGATGAGCTTCGTGTTCGAGTCGAATCCATGTTCGACTCGAACATCGGCTGTTCGATCGTTCGTCGAATTACGAACGATATGGGCCGTTCGCGCCAAATTCATGTGGCGCGTCACGGCCCATAATTCACTGCGGCATCGCAGTGCATTGCTTGCTGATAATTGGCCAAGCATGCACTATGACCCGCATGCTTGGCCAATCACAGCGCCACCTTAACAGAGAGCCGTAATTGGCCAAAGCCAAGGAGGCTTTGGCCAATTATGGCTCAGGGGATTTAGTACACGCCCCACACTATATAAGGCCGCCTGCACGGCGGCCCTGTGCAGTGTGTTCCGGTGTGCTGAGAAATAGAGAGAGAGAGACAGTGTCATTTCTTTTGAGTTAACTAGATTAGGCAGGACAGTCAGTCAGTTAGCTGCACTTAAAGTGTATTGTCTATATATATGCATCCCAGGTGTTGCATATATATATATATATATATATATACACTGTATTCAGTTTAGCTAGATCCGTTCCTGTTATCTTCTAGACTATTTACATTTAGTGCAGTGCGTCCTGCTCACAGTGTTCAGCTAGATCCGTTCCTGTTATCTTCTTACTGACAGGCAGGCTTGTCTTGTTACAGTATTTTGAAGAAAATTACTGGTGTTCTTTTGATCCTATTAGTACCACAGTCAGGCAGCTAGACTATTTACATTTAGTGCAGTGCGTCCTGCTCACAGTGTTCAGCTAGATCCGTTCCTGTTATCTTCTTACTGACAGGCAGGCTTGTCTTGTTACAGTATTTTGAAGAAAATTACTGGTGTTCTTTTGATCCTATTAGTACCACAGTCAGGCAGCTAGACTATTTACATTTAGTGCAGTGCGTCCTGCTCACAGTGTTCAGCTAGATCCGTTCCTGTTCTCTTCTTACTGACAGGCAGGCTTGTCTTGTTACAGTATATAAAGCTACCTGAAGAAAATTACTGGTGTTCTTTTGATCCTATTAGTACCACAGTCAGGCAGCTAGACTATTTACATTTAGTGCAGAGCGTCCTGCTCACAGTGTTCTGCTAAACCTACAAGTTAGTGGGGTGCGTCCTGCTCACAGTGTTCAGCTAGATCCGTTTCTGTTATCTTCTTACTGACAGGCAGGCTTGTCTTGTTACAGTAAATACAGCTACCTGAAGAAAATTGCTTGTGTTCTTTTGATCCTATTAGTACCACAGTCAGGCAGCTAGACTATTTACAGTTGGTGCAGTGCGTCCTGCTCACAGTGTTCTGCTAAACCTACAAGTTAGTGGGGTGCGTCCTGCTCACAGTGTTCAGCTAAACCTACAAGTTAGTGGGGTGCGTCCACCTCACAGTGTTCAGCTAAACCTACAAGCTAGTGGGGTGCGTCCTGCTCACAGTGTTCAGCTAGATCCGTTTCTGTTATCTTCTTACTGACAGGCAGGCTTGTCTTGTTACAGTAAATACAGCTACCTGAAGAAAATTGCTTGTGTTCTTTTGATCCTATTAGTACCACAGTCAGGCAGCTAGACTATTTACAGTTAGTGCAGTGCGTCCTGCTCACAGTGTTCTGCTAAACCTACAAGTTAGTGGGGTGCGTCCTGCTCACAGTGTTCAGCTAAACCTACAAGTTAGTGGGGTGCGTCCACCTCACAGTGTTCAGCTAAACCTACAAGCTAGTGGGGTGCGTCCTGCTCACAGTGTTCAGCTAGATCCGTTTCTGTTATCTTCTTACTGACAGGCAGGCTTGTCTTGTTACAGTAAATACAGCTACCTGAAGAAAATTGCTGGTGTTCTTTTGATCCTATTAGTACCACAGTCAGGCACCTAGACTATTTACAGTTAGTGCAGTGCGTCCTGCTCACAGTGTTCTGCTAAACCTACAAGTTAGTGGGGTGCGTCCTGCTCACAGTGTTCAGCTAAACCTACAAGTTAGTGGGGTGCGTCCACCTCACAGTGTTCAGCTAAACCTACAAGCTAGTGGGGTGCGTCCTGCTCACAGTGTTCAGCTAGATCCGTTTCTGTTATCTTCTTACTGACAGGCAGGCTTTTCTTGTTACAGTAAATACAGCTACCTGAAGAAAATTGCTGGTGTTCTTTTGATCCTATTAGTACCACAGTCAGGCAGCTAGACTATTTACAGTTAGTGCAGTGCGTCCTGCTCACAGTGTTCAGCTAAACCTACAAGTTAGTGGGGTGCGTCCACCTCACAGTGTTCAGCTAAAGCTACCTGTAGAAGGTTGGTGGTGTTCTCATACTACAGGCAGGCAGTTGATTTTGCTAGCTGCAGTATCAGTACATATATATATATATCCCAGCTTAGTGCAGCTACAGGCCATTAGTATGTCTGGAAGGCCAAGAAGGAGAGGCAGACAGTCACAAGCCAATAAGAGAGGGCAAGCAGGCTCTGTGTCTAGTGCTGGTCGTGGAGACGGTGCATCCTCATCAGCACGTGGCCATGGGACACGCTTGGCCTTTTTTTCGGCAGCTGGCCATGTTGAGCCGCAACATGCGGAAGACTTGGTCGAGTGGATGACCAAGCCGTCCTCATCCTCTCTCACCCATGCCCAGGGTACTTTGTCTGGCAAAGCAGCGGCCTCTTCCCTCGGCTCAATGTCATCAGTGACTCCTTCCCTAGCCCCACCATGTCCTCCTGAGGAGTCCCTCGAACTGTTTGACCACAGTGTTGGGTACATGCTCCAGGAGGATGCCCAGCGTTTGGAAGGCTCTGATGATGATACTGAGCTCGATGAAGGCAGTAACATGAGCACGGACAGAGGGGGTGCCCAAGAAGGACAGCAATCTGGCAGTCATGCTCCCCCTGCTGCAGCATACTGCCAGGTTTGCTCCAGTGATGAGGAGGGAGGGGATGATGAGGTCACTGACTCAACGTGGGTGCCTGATAGGAGAGAGGAGGAGGAGGAGGAGGAGGAGGAGGCAGCACATCACCAACGAGGCAGGATGCCCTCCAGGGGCCAGCCTAAGGGCAGCACATTGACTGCATCACACCCCAAAGCTCCACATGTGCAGGGCGCTGCAGTCTCTGCGCGTTATTCAAAAAGTTCTTTGGTGTGTGCCTTTTTTGAGACGAGTGCATCAGATCGCACCGCTGCTCTTTGCAACATATGTCTCAAGCGTATCTCGCGTGACCAAAACATCTCCCGCTTGGGTACCACATGCTTGACCAGACATATGTTGACCTGCCATGCAGTTCGTTGGCAAGCGTATCTAAAAGACCCACACCAAAGAACAAAGAGGACCTCTCCTTGCTCCTCATCAGCTGAGATTTCCAACCCCACTAGACCTTCAGTCCTCTCTGAGACCTGCACTGAGAGGAATGAAGGTGTAGAATTAGGTGTGTCACAGCCAAGTACTTGTGGGCAATCTGATTTTGGTACACCGACGTCAGATTGTACCAGGCAAATTTCCCTGCCCCAGCTGCTGCACCGCCGAAAGAAGTTTGCTCCCAGCCATCCACATGCCCAGCGGTTGAAGGCTAGCTTGGCAAAAATGCTAGCACTTCAACTGCTGCCTTTTCAGTTGGTAGACTCTGCCCCCTTCCGTGAGTTTGTGGAATGTGCGGTTCCTCAGTGGCAGGTACCCAAACGCCACTTTTTCTCACGGAAGGCGATTCCGGCTCTCTACCAGCATGTGGAAGGCAATGTCCATGCCTCGCTGGACAGGGCGGTCAGCGGTAAGGTGCATATTACCGCTGACTCATGGTCCAGCAGGCATGGACAGGGACGTTACCTAAGTTTCACGGCGCATTGGGTGACTCTGCTGGCAGCTGGGAAGGATGCAGGACAAGGTTCAGTAGTGTTGGAGGTTGTTCCGCCACCACGCCTCCAAAATGCTAATGATTGTGACACACCTCTCTCCTCCACCCCCTCCTCTTCTTCTTCCTCCATGGCCTCTTCCTCGGAACCAGCGGTGCTCCGTAGTCGTTCAAGGGGCTACGCAAGTACGCAGGCCAAAAGATGCCATGCGGTGCTTGAGCTGGTGTGCTTGGGGGACAGGAGCCACACTGGGGCAGAGGTTCTGTCAGCTCTGCAGAGGAAGGTTCAGAGGTGGTTGACGCCACGCCAACTTAAGGCAGGAATGGTGGTTTGCGACAATGGCACCAACCTCCTCTCTGCCCTCCGACAGGGACAAATGACCCATGTGCCCTGTTTGGCTCACGTCCTTAACTTGGTGGTACAGCGGTTCTTGGGCAGGTACCTGGGCTTACAGGATGTCCTGAGGCAGGCCAGGAAAGTCTGTGTGCATTTCCGCCGGTCATATAATGCCAGTGCTCGGCTGACGGACCTCCAAAAGGAGTTTAACCTGCCCAAGAACCGCCTAATCTGTGACATGCCCACCAGGTGGAACTCAACGTTGGCCATGCTGCAGCGGCTGCACACGCAGCAGAGGGCCATCAATGAGTACCTGTGCGACTATGGCACCAGGACAGGGTCAGGGGAGCTTGGTTTTTTTTCCCCACGCCAGTGGGCCATGATCAGGGATGCATGCACTGTCCTGTCACCATTTGAGGAGGCCACGAGGATGGTGAGCAGTGACAGTGCATGCATCAGTGACACTGTCCCCCTTGTCCACCTGTTGGAGCACACGCTGCGTGGAATAATGGACAGGGCACTTGAGGCAGAACAGAGGCAGGAAGAGGAGGACTTCCTTAGCTCTCAAGGCCCCCTTTATCCAGACAGTGTTCCTGCGTGCCCGCCGATCACACAGGAAGAGGACGAGGAGGAGGAGGAGGAGGAGGAAGATTGTGTCAGTATGGAGGTGGAGCCTGGCACTCAGCATCAGCAGCAGTCTTTAAGGGATCAGTCCCAAGAAACACATGGACTTGTACGTGGCTGGGAGGAGGTGGCTGCGGACCATGTCGTCCTTAGTGACTCAGAGGACTCCGGACCGAATGCCTCAGCAAACCTACACTGCATGGCCTCCCTGATCCTGCAAAGCCTGCGTAAGGATCCTCGTATTCGTGGTATCAAGGAGAAGGACCAATACTGGCTGGCAACCCTCCTTGATCCACGTTACAAGGGTAAGGTTGCGGACCTTATCTTGCCATCGCAGAGGGAGCAGAGGATGAAACATCTTCGGGAGGCCTTGCAGAAAGGTCTGTGCAACGCATTCCCAGAGACTGGGAGGTTACAAACTCCTGTTTCTGGACAACGTGTTGCTGAGGCTTCGGTCAGTCAAAGAAGGAGCGGTGGAGAAGGTGGCCGTCTGACCGATGCGTTCAGACAATTTTTTGGTCCGCAGCCCCAAGGTATGATCGGTTCCAGCAACCATCGCCAGCGTCTGTTTTACATGGTGCAGGAATACCTAGGGGCAAGATCAGACTTGGACACCTTTCCCACCGAAAATCCTCTGGGTTACTGGGTCTTGAGGATGGATCACTGGCCAGAGCTTGCACAGTATGCAATTGAGCTACTGGCCTGTCCTGCATCCAGCGTTCTTTCGGAACGCACATTCAGTGCTGCTGGAGGCGTGGTAACCGATCACAGGGTGCGTCTGTCCACTGACTCGGTCGATCGACTGACCTTCATAAAAATGAATCAGTCTTGGATCACCACCAGCTACCAAGCACCTGATGCTGATGTAACCGAATAATTTTTTTTGAAATCTCAGATCCCTTCAAAGACTGCCTATGCTGATGCTGAGTGACTATCCCTGAGTAATTATCCTCTTCCTCCTCAATCATCACGCTGATAGCTTGTAAGAACATTTTTGGTTCTGGGCGCCACCACCAGTGCCTAAGGCACAATTTTTCAGCCCCTGTTTAACAGGGGCGTGTAATTACAATTTTTGATGTAATACTTTGCAGCAGGGCTCGTTCCTGCATTCCAACTAGAGTGTCTGTGAGGGGTTGCAGTGTTGTGGCACCAGCACCAGTGCCTAAGGCCCATTTTTTCTGCCCCTGTTTAACAGGGGCGTGTAATTACAATTTTTGATGCAATACTTTGCAGCAGGGCTCGTTCCTGCGTTCCAACTAGAGTGTCTGTGAGGGGTTGCAGTGTTGTGGCACCAGCACGAGTGCCTAAGGCCCATTTTTTCTGCCCCTGTTTAACAGGGGCGTGTAATTACAATTTTTGATGCAATACTTTGCAGCAGAGCTCGTTCCTGCGTTCCAACTAGAGTGTCTGTGAGGGGTTGCAGTGTTGTGGCACCAGCACCAGTGCCTAAGGCCCATTTTTTCTGCCCCTGTTTAACAGGGGCGTGTAATTACAATTTTTGATGCAATACTTTGCAGCAGGGCTCGTTCCTGCGTTCCAACTAGAGTGTCTGTGAGGGGTTGCAGTGTTGTGGCACCAGCACCAGTGCCTAAGGCCCAATTTTTCAGCCCTTGTTTAACAGGGGCGTGTAATTACAATTTTTGATGCAATACTTTGCAGCAGGGCTCGTTCCTGCGTTCCAACTAGAGTGTCTGTGAGGGGTTGCAGTGTTGTGGCACCAGCACCAGTGCCTAAGGCCTAATTTTTCAGCTCCTGTTCAACGGGGGCATGTAATTACAATTCTTGATCTAATATTTCACAGCAGGGCCCTGTGAGGGCTTACAGTGTTGTGGCCACAGCAACACCTAAGGCCCAAATTTCTGCTGAGTATATAGGGCAGGACCCTACTTTCAAACAACTAACTTACAAACGACTCCTACTTGCAAACGGAAGGAGACAACAGGAAGTGAGATGAAATCTACCCCTAGGAAGGGAAATTCTCTCCTGTAAGAGTTAATATGGGAAAAACATTTCTCCTTTCCACTGATGCTTTCCAATCCATTGTGAGAAAAAGTGAGGTGAAACCTTCTGAAGAGGAGGAAAGACAGCAAAACAAATGTCACAGGGGTGATAACCCTTCCCTATGTTTTCCAAAAAGCTTAAAAAAGATTTTTTGGCTGGAGCTAAACACGTTAAAAATGTACCCGTTCAAAATTACAAAGAGATTCTACTTAACAATAAACCTACAGTCCCTGTCTTGTTTGCACCGCCTGTATACTGCTGTTCAGAGTATATAGGGCCTGGTGGCCCCACACCTTTCCTTATTTTAATTTGGGTGCGGGGTTCCCCTTAATATCCATACAAGACCCAAAGGGCCTGGTAATGGACTGGGGGGTACCCATGCCGTTTGTCTCACTGATCTTCATCCATATTGCCAGGACCCGACATTACATTAAACCCGCAAGCAGTTTTAAATGAGATTTTTTCCTTTAAAAATGACATTTGGTGCAGGGACTGTTCTAAACACGGGAAACACGCGTCACTTTACAGGCATACTATAGACACCCCTCAGGTACGATATTTAAAGGAATATTTCACTTTTTTTTTTTTTTACTTTAAGCATCATTAAAATCACTGCTCCCGAAAAAACGGCCGTTTTTAAAAGTTTTTTTTGCATTGATACATGTCCCCTGGGGTAGGACCCGGGTCCCCAAACCCTTTTTAGGACAATACCATGCAAATTAGTTTTTAAAATGAGCACTTTTGATTTTGAACGTTCGAGTCCCATAGACGTCAATGGGGTTCTAACGTTCGTGCGAACTTTCGGTCCGTTCGCAGGTTCTGGTGCGAACCGAACCGGGGGGTGTTCGGCTCATCCCTACTTGAGAAGTATCTGGAATGCCAAGCTAGGGACCCAGCAGAGAAGACTGTTACCATAGGAGACAGCAATCCTGCATGTGCAAATGTAGCGCCTTGCTGGGGGCCTTTCCCTGCATGGCTGTTCTCCTATTGAAATCTCAGTGTCTGCCAATTGAGTTTGCAACTATCTAAGGGTTTCCTGGCCCTCTCCCTCTTTACCCCAAAATATATAAAAAGGACTGTCAAAAGAAATAAAATCACTTTTACATCCAAGAAGTGTCTGGTGCCCAATGACTTGCCATGACGGCCTGAAGAAGGAGCATGCATGCTCCGAACACAAAGCCGCCTCCTCCGCTCTGTACCCGGAAGTGACATCATCCCCGAGCCTCCAGCATTCTCCTCTGCCTGTACAGAGCTGCCAGTGCTGGACACCATCCGTACGAGTCGCCGGCTGGACTAGGGTTTTCCCCTAATCCCTTTAAACCCAAACACATACTCCCTTCGGGCCCCACAGAATGGGACTGTAATGACATACAATGCGTTGTTTTTTAACCCTTTTGTGAGTAGCTGACTTAGTACTACTAATATATTGTTCCATACAAACTGCAATTAGAGGCGCTCTGTCTCCTCTCCAGGATTTTGTGCAGAGAGGAAGATTGTCCCCAAGTTTCAATATCTGCTGGGCATCCCATAAATCCCTTCACCCTATTCAAGTATTTATCCATTAATAAAATCAACAAAAACAAGCTAAGGGACTGACTTTTTGTGTCTTGGTGCAAGTGGAAAGTGCGTGTTGCCTGGCTGTGCAGGAGTAAAAGAGCCAGCTACCAGCAGCCCCTGTGGAGGTAGTGCTACATATTTTTTCTTGAAACATGCCAGTTTTTTTATAATACACAGTCTTCAGCAAACTAAATGTGATCCATTTGGGTTTAGATCTACTCTAAGGAAGAACAGAACTCTAAAAGCTATGCCCAAAAAAGTCAGGCAGAGGGCAAAGGACTCATCTGATCTTTTATGCTTTACTGACTTATGATGCCTTGTTTTGCACTATGAACAGGGTTTTGCTTCCTTATGTTAGGGCCTTCAGCAGGGAGAAAACAATATTGATCACCAGTCTCAGTCAGAGGCAGCAGTACCATAGATCTCACACTGCAGATGCACAGTTATGACGCTGTAAGCACAAGATTGCATAGGCACCCTCAGATACTAGGAAATACACTTTTTTCAGGAGAAACTCAGGACAAAAAGTCAATTTTTGTAGGTACTGCTTAGGATCAATTAAAGTAAAATGTACCCATTTTTCCCTAAATGGGTTTCTAATACTGTAGCAGAACTTACATGCACTTTTTGCTGCCCCTTCTGGCTGCTGGGACCTTTAGAGTCCTGCTGGAGATTCCACTAAGTGTGTGCACTCCTGTTTAGAACTACAAACTTACATGCAGCTGTTCCCAGCGCTGCACACACAGGCAGAGCAAGAGTGACTCCAAACCAAAACACACCTACCCTCCTCCTCTACAACAAGAATTGAAATTGGCTCTCAAATCAGCATAGCCTTGACTCTTGTCCCTGTAGGGAATGGCTACATGTAAGATTGTAGTTCTAAACAGGAGTGCACATGAATTGGAGACTCCGTGGGACTGTATAGGTCCCAGCAGGCACAGGGGGCACCCACGTTTCTGGAGTTGGGAGCACACATGAACTGGAGACTCCAGTGGGACTCTATAGGTCACAGCAGGAACAGGGGGCATCCACATACCTGGAGTTGGTAGCACACATGAATTAGAGACTCCAGTGGGACTCTATAGGTCCCAGCAGGCACAAGGGGCACCCACATATCTGGAGTTGGGAGCACACATGAACTGGAGACTCCAATGGGACTCTAATAGGCCCAGCAGGCATAGGGGAGGGTGCATCCACATACCTGGAGTTGGGAGCACACATGAACTGGAGACTCCAGTGAGACTCTGTAGGTCCCAGCAAGCACAGGGGGCACCCACATATCTGTAGTTGGGAGCAGACATGAACTGGAGACTCCAGTGGGACTCTATATGTTCCAGCAGGAACAGAGGGTATCCACATAGCTGTGGTTGGGAGCACACATGGACTGGAGACTCCAGTGGGACTCTATAGGTCCCAGCAGGAACAGAGGGCATCCACATACTTGGGGTGGGGAGCACACATAAACTAGAGACTCCAGTAGAACTCTATATGTCTCAGCAGGCACAAGGGGCACTCACATACCTCGAGCTAGGAGCACACACGAACCGAAGACTCCATTGGGACTCTGTAGGTCCCAGCAGGAATAGAGGGCATTTTCACACCTAGAGTGGGGAGCACACATGAACTGGAAAGTCCAGTGGGACTCTATAGGTCCCAGCAAGCACAGGGAGCACTCACATACCCAGAGTTGGTAGTAGGGTTGCCACCTTTTCTTCAAGCCAAACCCATACACTTTGCGGCCTGGGACACCTTTGGGTGCCCCAAGGAGAGTAGTAATGCGGTGAGCATAGCGTGCCGCAGCAAACTGTGGGTGTGGCCAAATTGCTGTTGCTGACATCATCGCCCTGCCCCAGTGATGCCAAACCTGCCCCAAGACAGCTGCCCACAGCTCCCGGATGGCAACAGATTTGTGTGTGACTATCTTGGTTACTTGGGGAGCCACAGACCAGTCTGAATAATGTGTCTGGGTTTCAGTCCACCTGAAACCAGAACACATGATTCAAAACCCGGACTGTCTGGGTGAATCCTGGACAGGTGGCAACCCTAGTTGGTAGTACACATGAGCTGGAGACTCTGGCTGGGCTCTACTGATTCCAGCAGGCCCAGGGGGCAGCCATGTAACGGGAGTTAGGCAGTGTGGCAGTATGAGGAGGAAGCTCAGAGGAGACAAATTATAAAAACAACAGCAGGAGCATGTAAGTTCTGTTATTAGCAGCCCACTGAGGAAAATGATGACTTTAATTTCACTTTAGCATTTCTAAATAGTCCCTATAACATAGTAAATCTTGACTTTCTGAGTTCAGATCCACTTTAACCGCTTCAATACCCGGCCATAGTCAAATGACGTCCACAGATGGGATCTCCCATCCTGGGTGGATGTCATATAACGGCCTCGGCTTTCCACCGCTACTGCGGGCCCCTCAGGACACAGCTGTTCCCCGATGGGGGTATTGAAGCGGCGGCGGTGGGCGGCAGAGGCGGGCGGCAGAGGCGGGCGGCGGCGGAGCGTGGGTAACGGCGGATGTCAATGCAGAGCGGCATTGGGAAGCGGCGTGTATTGTGCCGGTTCCGGCGGATGCAGAACGGTGATCAGGGCGGTGATCAGGGCTGAGGCTTTTCCCCTGGATACAGCTCAGCCCCGATCACTGTAGCCAATGACATGGCTCTTCATCACATGTAAACAGCACTTTGAGTAACTGCTGTTGCTGGGCTCTTCTCCTCACACACCGATCCAGTGTGAGGAGAAGAGATCAGCTAACAGTGAGTTACCACATATGTACTACTGTGCCCAGATCGCCCCTCCTAAATAAAAAGAGTACCTGTCACCTCAGAGTACCTGTCACCTCAAAGTACCTGTCATCTCAGAGTACCTGTCACCTCAGAGTACCTGTCACCTCAGAGTACCTGTCATCTCAGAGTACCTGTCATCTCAAAGTACCTGTCATCTCAGAGTACCTGTCCATCAGGAGTACCCACCACCTCATCACCTGCCACCAGAGTACCCACCACCTCATCACCTGCCACCAGAGTACCCGCCACCTCATCACATGCCACCAGAGTACTTGCCACCAGAGTACCCGCCACCTCACCACCAGAGTACCTGCCACCAGAGTACCCGCCACCTCATCACCTGCCACCAGAGTACCCGCCACCTCATCACCTGCCACCAGAGTACCTGCCACCTCACCACCTGCCACCAGAGTACCTGCCACCTCACCACCTGCCACCAGAGTACATACAGCCAGTCAGCCACTATGTCCAGAAAGGTGTACACCCCAGAAGAGGCATACCAGATACTGAGTCTGACCGATGAGAGCAACGGGGAGCTCTCACCGCTCAGTTCAGATTCTGGTCCTGATTCGGAATATGAGCCCCCCGAAGGCAGCACATCAGGATCCGAATCAGAGGAGGAAGTAGTCCGTCCAAAAAGACGACGGTCTGAACACCAGGCAGCTACCAGCAGTGCCAGCGGCGGTAGACCCCAGGAGGAGGGGCCCAGTACAAGCGCTGCTAGACCCCAGGAGGAAAGGCCCAGCACAAGTGGACACCAAAGAAGTAGGGCCCAAACCCATCTTCCAGATTCCTTGGCAAACCCATTGTGGCTGCCTTCTACCACAGGGTCAGCCACGATCCCCCCTTTTACAGCACAGCCGGGTGTGCAGGTCAACACTGCAAGATTTTCACAAATGGATTTTTTAAATTTATTTTTCCCTAACGAATTGATTCAAGGCATCGTGGACCAAACTAATCTCTTTGCCCAACAATTTATTGCAACCAACCCCAGCTCCAGCTATGCCCGCCCTTTTAAGTGGAGACCGCTAACAGTAGTGGAGCTAAAATTGTTTTTAGGCCTAACCCTGAACATGGGGCTTACAAAAAAAATGAAATTCATAAGTATTGGTCGACCAAACCCATCCACCATATGCCAGTTTTTTCATCAGCCATGTCCAGGTCCAGATACAAAATCATAACGCGCCTCTTGCATTTCAATGACAACTCACAGTGCCCCCCCGAAATCACCCAAACTTTGTCAAACTATATAAAGTTTGCCCCCTAATTCATTTTTTTTCCCAGAAGTTTGCCGAAGTTTATGTCCCTGAAAAAAACATATCTGTGGACGAATCCCTGGTGCATTTCACAGGCCGGCTGGGAATCAAGCAATATATCCCCAGTAGGGATGAGCTTCGTGTTCGAGTCGAACCCATGTTCGACTCGAACATCGGCTGTTTGATCGTTCGTCGAATTGCGAACGATATGGGCCGTTCGCGCCAAATTCGTGTGGCGCGTCACGGCCCATAATTCACTGCGGCATCGCAGTGCATTGCTGGCTGATGATTGGCCAAGCATGCACTACGACCCGCATGCTTGGCCAATCACAGCGCCGCCTGAACAGAGAGCCGTAATTGGCCAAAGCCAAGGAGGCTTTGGCCAATTATGGCTCAGGGGATTTAGTACACACCCCACACTATATAAGGCCGCCTGCACGGCGGCCCTGTGTAGTGTGTGTTCCGGCGTTCATTGAGAGAGAGAGAGAGAGAGACAGACAGTGACATTTGATTTGAGTTAGATAGATTAGGCAGAACAGTCAGTTAGTTAGCTGCACTTACAGTGTATTGTGTATATATATGCATCCCAGGTGTTGCATATATATATATATACACTGTATTCAGTTTAGCTAGATCCGTTCTTGTTATCTTCCTACTGACAGGCAGGCTTGTCTTGTTACAGTATTTACAGCTACCTGAAGAAAATTACAGGTGTTCCTTTGATCCTATTAGTACCACAGTCAGGCAGCTAGACTATTTACAGTTAGTGCAGTGCGTCCTGCTCACAGTGTTCAGCTAGATCCGTTCCTGTTATCTTCTTACTGACAGGCAGGCTTGTCTTGTTACAGTATATACAGCTACCTGAAGAAAATTACTGGTGTTCTTTTGATCCTATTAGTACCACAGTCAGGCAGCTAGACTATTTACAGTTAGTGCAGTGCGTCCTGCTCACAGTGTTCAGCTAAACCTACAAGTTAGTGTGGTGCGTCCACCTCACAGTGTTCAGCTAGATCCGTTCCTGTTATCTTCTTACTGACAGGCAGGCTTGTCTTGTTACAGTATATACAGCTACCTGAAGAAAATTACTGGTGTTCTTTTGATCCTATTAGTACCACAGTCAGGCAGCTAGACTATTTACAGTTAGTGCAGTGCGTCCTGCTCACAGTGTTCAGCTAAACCTACAAGTTAGTGGGGTGCGTCCTGCTCACAGTGTTCAGCTAAACCTACAAGTTAGTGGGGTGCGTCCACCTCACAGTGTTCAGCTAAACCTACAAGTTAGTGCAGTGCGTCCTGCTCACAGTGTTCAGCTAGATCCATTCCTGTTATCTTCCTACTGACAAGCAGGCTTGTCTTGTTACAGTATTTACAGCTACCTGAAGAAAATTAATGGTGTTCTTTTGATCCTATTAGTACCACAGTCAGGCAGCTAGACTATTTACAGTTAGTGCAGTGCGTCCTGCTCACAGTGTTCAGCTAAACCTACAAAAGTTAGTGGGGTGCGTCCTGCTCAGTGTTCAGCTAAACCTTCAAGTTAGTGTGGTGCGTCCTGCTCACAGTGTTCAGCTAGATCCGTTCCTGTTATCTTCTTACTGACAGGCAGGCTTGTCTTGTTACAGTATATACAGCTACCTGAAGAAAATTACTGGTGTTCTTTTGATCCTATTAGTACCACAGTCAGGCAGCTAGACTATTTACAGTTAGTGCAGTGCGTCCTGCTCACAGTGTTCAGCTAAACCTACAAAAGTTAGTGGGGTGCGTCCTGCTCAGTGTTCAGCTAAACCTTCAAGTTAGTGCGGTGTGTCCTGCTCACAGTGTTCAGCTAAACCTACAAGTTAGTGGGGTGCGTCCTGCTCACAGTGTTCAGCTAAACCTACAAGTTAGTGTGGTGCGTCCACCTCACAGTGTTCAGCTAAACCTACAAGTTAGTGCAGTGCGTCCTGCTCACAGTGTTCAGCTAGATCCATTCCTGTTATCTTCTTACTGACAGGCAGGCTTGTCTTGTTACAGTATATACAGCTACCTGAAGAAAATTACTGGTGTTCTTTTGATCCTATTAGTACCACAGTCAGGCAGCTAGACTATTTACAGTTAGTGCAGTGCATCCTGCTTACAGTGTTCAGCTAAACCTACAAGTTAGTGGGGTGCGTCCTGCTCACAGTGTTCAGCTAAACCTACAAGTTAGTGTGGTGCATCCACCTCACAGTGTTCAGCTAGATCCGTTCCTGTTATCTTCTTACTGACAGGCAGGCTTGTCTTGTTACAGTATATACAGCTACCTGAAGAAAATTACTGGTGTTCTTTTGATCCTATTAGTACCACAGTCAGGCAGCTAGACTATTTACAGTTAGTGCAGTGCGTCCTGCTCACAGTGTTCAGCTAAACCTACAAGTTAGTGGGGTGCGTCCTGCTCACAGTGTTCAGCTAAACCTACAAGTTAGTGTGGTGCGTCCACCTCACAGTGTTCAGCTAAACCTACAAGTTAGTGGGGTGCGTCCTGCTCACAGTGTTCAGCTAAACCTACAAGTTAGTGTGGTGCATCCACCTCACAGTGTTCAGCTAGATCCGTTCCTGTTATCTTCTTACTGACAGGCAGGCTTGTCTTGTTACAGTATATACAGCTACCTGAAGAAAATTACTGGTGTTCTTTTGATCCTATTAGTACCACAGTCAGGCAGCTAGACTATTTACAGTTAGTGCAGTGCGTCCTGCTCACAGTGTTCAGCTAAACCTACAAGTTAGTGGGGTGCGTCCTGCTCACAGTGTTCAGCTAAACCTACAAGTTAGTGTGGTGCGTCCACCTCACAGTGTTCAGCTAAACCTACAAGTTAGTGCAGTGCGTCCTGCTCACAGTGTTCAGCTAGATCCGTTCCTGTTATCTTCCTACTGACAGGCAGGCTTGTCTTGTTACAGTATATACAGCTACCTGAAGAAAATTAATGGTGTTCTTTTGATCCTATTAGTACCACAGTCAGGCAGCTAGACTATTTACAGTTAGTGCAGTGCGTCCTGCTCACAGTGTTCAGCTAAACCTACAAGTTAGTGGGGTGCGTCCTGCTCACAGTGTTCACCTAAACCTACAAGTTAGTGGGGTGCGTCCTGCTCACAGTGTTCAGCTAAACCTACAAGTTAGTGTGGTGCCTCCACCTCACAGTGTTCAGCTAAACCTACAAGTTAGTGTGGTGCGTCCACCTCACAGTGTTCAGCTAAACCTACAAGTTAGTGGGGTGCGTCCTGCTCACAGTGTTCAGCTAAACCTACAAGTTAGTGGGGTGCGTCCACCTCACAGTGTTCAGCTAAAGCTACCTGTAGAAGGTTGGTGGTGTTCTCATACTACAGGCAGGCAGTTGATTTTGCTAGCTGCAGTATCAGTACATATATATATATATATATATATCCCAGCTTAGTGCAGCTACAGGCCATTAGTATGTCTGGAAGGCCAAGAAGGAGAGGCAGACAGTCACAAGCCAATAAGAGAGGGCAAGCAGGCTCTGTGTCTTGTGCTGGTCATGGAGACGGTGCATCCTCATCAGCATGTGGCCGTGGGACACGCTTGGGCTTTTTTTCGGCAGCTGGCCGTGTTGAGCCACAACATGCGGAAGACTTGGTCGAGTGGATGACCAAGCCGTCCTCATCCTCCTCATCCTCTCTCACCCATGCCCAGGGTACTTTGTCTGGCAAAGCAGCGGTCTCTTCCCTCGGCTCAATGTCATCAGTGACTCCTTCCCTAGCCCCACCATGTCCTCCTGAGGAGTCCCTCGAACTGTTTGACCACAGTGTTGTGCACATGCTCCAGGAGGATGCCCAGCGTTTGGAAGGCTCTGATGATGATACTGAGCTCAATGAAGGCAGTAACATGAGCACAGACAGAGGGGGTGCCCAAGAAGGACAGCAATCTGGCAGTCATGCTCCCCCTGCTGCAGCATACTGCCAGGTTTGCTCCAGTGATGAGGAGGGAGGGGATGATGAGGTCACTGACTCAACGTGGGTGCCTGATAGGAGAGAGGTGGAGGAGGAGGAGGCGGCACATCACCAACGAGGCCGGATGCCCTCCAGGGGCCAGCCTAAGGGCAGCACTTTGACTGCATCACACCCCAAAGCTCCACATGTGCAGGGCGCTGCAGTCTCTGTGCGTTATTCAAAAAGTTCTTTGGTGTGGGCCTTTTTTGAGACGAGTGCATCAGATCGCACCGCTGCTATTTGCAACATATGTCTCAAGCGTATCTCGCGTGGCCAAAACATCTCCCACTTGGGTACCACATGCTTGACCAGACATATGTTGACCTGCCATGCAGTTCGTTGGCAAGCGTATCTAAAAGACCCACACCAAAGAACAAAGAGGACCTCTCCTTGCTCCTCATCAGCTGAGATCTCCAACCCCACTATACCTTCAGTCCTCTCTGAGACCTGCACTGAGAGGAATGAAGGTGTAGAATTAGGTGTGTCACAGCCAAGTACTTGTGGGCAATCTGCTTTTGGTACACCGACGTCAGATTGTACCAGGCAAATTTCCCTGCCCCAGCTGCTGCACCGCCGAAAGAAGTTTGCTCCCAGCCATCCACATGCGCAGCGGTTGAATGCTAGCTTGGCAAAATTGCTAGCACTTCAACTGCTGCCTTTTCAGTTGGTAGACTCTGCCCCCTTCCGTGAGTTTGTGGAATGTGCGGTTCCTCAGTGGCAGGTACCTAAACGCCACTTTTTCTCACGGAAGGCGATTCCGGCTCTCTACCGGCATGTGGAAGGCAATGTCCATGCCTCGCTGGACAGGGCGGTCAGCGGTAAGGTGCATATTACCGCTGACTCATGGTCCAGCAGGCATGGATAGGGACGTTACTTAAGTTTCACGGCGCATTGGGTGACTCTGCTGGCAGCTGGGAAGGATGCAGGACAAGGTGCAGTAGTGTTGGAGGTTTTTCCGCCACCACGCCTCCAAAATGCTAATGATCGTGACACACCTCTCTCCTCCACCCCCTCCTCTTCTTCTTCCTCCATGGCCTCTTCCTGTGCTTTGTCCTCGGAAACCAGCGGTGCTCCGTAGCCATTCAAGGGGCTACGCAAGTACGCAGGCCAAAAGATGCCATGCGGTGCTAGAGCTGGTGTGCTTGGGGGACAGGAGCCACACTGGGGCAGAGGTTCTGTCAGCTCTGCAGGGGCAGGTTCAGAGGTGGTTGACGCCATGCCAACTTAAGGCAGGAATGGTGGTTTGCGACAATGGCACCAACCTCCTCTCTGCCCTCCGACAGGGACAAATGACCCATGTGCCCTGTTTGGCTCACGTCCTTAACTTGGTGGTGCAGCGGTTCTTGGGCAGGTACCCGGGCTTACAGGATGTCCTGAGGCAGGCCAGGAAAGTCTGTGTGCATTTCCGCCGGTCATATAATGCCAGTGCTCGGCTGATGGACCTCCAAAAGGAGTTTAACCTGCCCAAGAACCGCCTAATATGTGACATGCCCACCAGGTGGAACTCAACGTTGGCCATGCTGCAGCGGCTGCACACGCAGCAGAGGGCCATCAATGAGTACCTGTGTGACTATGGCACCAGGACAGGGTCAGGGGAGCTTGGTTTTTTTTCCCCACGCCAGTGGGCCATGATCAGGGATGCATGCACTGTCCTGTCACCATTTGAGGAGGCCACGAGGATGGTGAGCAGTGACAGTGCATGCATCAGTGACACTGTCCCCCTTGTCCACCTGTTGGAGCACACGCTGCGTGGAATAATGGACAGGGCACTTGAGGCAGAACAGAGGCAGGAAGAGGAGGACTTCCTTAGCTCTCAAGGCCCCCTTTATCCAGACAGTGTTTCTGCATGCCCGCCGATCACACAGGAAGAGGACGAGGAGGAGGAGGAGGAGGAGGAGGAGGAAGATTGTGTCAGTATGGAGGTGGAGCCTGGCACTCAGCATCAGCAGCAGTCTTTAAGGGATCAGTCCCAAGAAACACATGGACTTGTACGTGGCTGGGAGGAGGTGGCTGCGGACCATGTCGTCCTTAGTGACCCAGAGGACTCCGGACCGAATGCCTCAGCAAACCTACGCTGCATGGCCTCCCTGATCCTGCAAAGCCTGCGTAAGGATCCTCGTATTCGTGGTATCAAGGAGAAGGACCAATACTGGCTGGCAACCCTCCTTGATCCACATTACAAGGGTAAGGTTGCGGACCTTATCTTGCCATCGCAGAGGGAGCAGAGGATGAAACATCTTCGGGAGGCCTTGCAGAAAGGTCTGTGCAACGCGTTCCCAGAGACTGGGAGGTTACAAACTCCTGTTTCTGGACAACGTGTTGCTGAGGCTTCGGTCAGTCAAAGAAGGAGCGGTGGAGAAGGTGGCCGTCTGACCGATGCGTTCAGACAATTTTTTGGTCCGCAGCCCCAAGGTATGATCGGTTCCAGCAACCATCGCCAGCGTCTGTTTTACATGGTGCAGGAATACCTAGGGGCAAGATCAGACTTGGACACCTTTCCCACCGAAAATCCTCTGGGTTACTGGGTCTTGAGGATGGATCACTGGCCAGAGCTTGCACAGTATGCAATTGAGCTATTGGCCTGTCCTGCATCCAGCGTTCTTTCGGAACGCACATTCAGTGCTGCTGGAGGCTTTGTAACCGATCACAGGGTGCGTCTGTCCACCGACTCGGTCGATCGACTGACCTTCATAAAAATGAATCAGTCTTGGATCACCACCAGCACAATTTTTCAGCCCCTGTTTAACAGGGGCGTGTGATTACAATTTTTGATGCAATACTTTGCAGCAGGGCTCGTTCCTGCGTTCCAACTAGAGTGTCTGTGAGGGGTTGCAGTGTTGTAGCACCAGCACCAGTGCCTAAGGCCCAATTTTTCTGCCCCTGTTTAACAGGGGCGTGTAATTACAATTTTTGATGCAATACTTTGCAGCAGGGCTCGTTCCTGCGTTCCAACTAGAGTGTCTGTGAGGGGTTGCAGTGTTGTGGCACCAGCACCACGACCACCACCACCACCAAAGGCCCAATTTTTCTGCCCCTGTTCAACAGGGGCATGTAATTACAATTCTTGATCTAATATTTCACAGCAGGGCCCATTTCTGCACCCACCAAGAGCGAGTGAGGACTTACAGTGTTGTGGCACCAGCACCACCACCACCAAAGGCCCAGTTTTTCTGCCCCTGTTCAACAGGGGCATGTAATTACAATTCTTGATCTAATATTTCACAGCAGGGCCCTGTGAGGGCTTACGTTGTTGTGGCCACAACAACACCTAAGGGCCAAATTTATGCTGAGTATTTAGGGCAGGCCCCTACTTTCAAACATCTAACTTACAAATGACTCCTACTTGCAAACGGAAGGAGACAACAGGAAGTGAGATGAAATCTACCCCTAGGAAGGGAAATTCTCTCCTGTAAGAGTTAATATGGGAAAAACATTTCTCCTTTCCACTGATGCTTTCCAATCCTTGTTCCACAAAAAAACCCAAATTTTCAAAAAACATTTGTCATTGGGACAAAAAGTGAGGTGAAATCTTCTAAAGAGGAGGAAAGACAGCAAAACAAATGTCACAGGAGTGATAACCCTTCCCTATGTTTTCCAAAAAGCTTAAAAAAGATTTTTTGGCTGGAGCTAAACACGTTAAAAATGTACCCGTTCAAAATGACAAACAGATTCTACTTAACAACAAACCTACAGTCCCTGTCTTGTTTGCACCGCCTGTATACTGCTGTTCAGAGTATAGAGCCTTGTGGCCCCACACCTTTCCTTAGTTTAATTTGGGTGCGGGGTTCCCCTTAATATCCATACAAGACCCAAAGGGCCTGGTAATGGACTGGGGGGTACCCATGCCGTTTGTCTCACTGATTTTCATCCATATTGCCAGGACCCGACATTACATTAAACCCGCAAGCAGTTTTAAATGAGATTTTTTCCTTTAAAAATGACATTTGGTGCAGGGACTGTTCTAAACACGGGAAACACGCGCCACTTTACAGGCATACTATAGACACCCCCCAGGTACGATATTTAAAGGAATATTT
The DNA here is from genome assembly GCF_042186555.1 of Aquarana catesbeiana. NCBI lineage: Eukaryota > Metazoa > Chordata > Amphibia > Anura > Ranidae > Aquarana > Aquarana catesbeiana. Next base: position 81,060,800 of record NC_133335.1, on the reverse strand, counting down.
CACTTTTTTTTTTTTTTACTTTAAGCATCATTAAAATCACTGCTCCCGAAAAAACGGCCGTTTTTAAAAGTTTTTTTTGCATTGATACATGTCCCCTGGGGTAGGACCCGGGTCCCCAAATCCTTTTTAGGACAATACCATGCAAATTAGCCTTTAAAATGAGCACTTTTGATTTCAAACGTTCGAGTCCCATAGACGTCAATGGGGTTCTAACGTTCGTGCGAATTTTCGGTCCGTTCGCAGGTTCTGGTGCGAACCGCACCGAGGGGTGTTCGGCTCATCCCTAATCCCCAGTAAGAGGGCGAGGTATGGCTTGAAGCTTAACAAGCTTTGTGAAAGTGCCACCGGTTATGTGTACGCATTCCGCGTGTACGAAGGCAAAGATTCCCAGCTCCAGCCCCCTGAGTGTCCCTCGTACATGGGAATAAGTGGGAAAATTGTTTGGGAGTTGGCATTCCCACTCCTCCAAAAGAGGTACCATATTTATATGGACAATTATTATACGAGTTTGCCCCTTCTCCGCCACCTATATCTCAAACAAACTTTGGCCTGTGGTACAACTAGAAAAAACCGAAAGGGCTTCCCACAGTGTCTTGTCACCACAAACATTCCAAGGGGGGAATTGACAAGCTTGAGGAACGAAGAAGTGTTGGCTGTCAAGTGGAGGGATAGAAAAGACGTGTACATCATGTCCACCATTCACGATGACACCTCGGTGGAACTTCACAGAAGGCGCGGTACCGTTCGCAAGCCTACCTGTATCACTGAGTACAATAAATACATGGGGGGGGTTGGATTTAAACGATCAGTTGTTGCAGCCCTATCTTTCAACAAGAAAATCCTTATTCTGGTACAAAAAAGTCGCAATTTACTTTTTTCATTTGGCCCTTTTAAATTCTTTCATAATCTACCAAAAATCCACAGAAACACCCACCACCTTCATAAAGTTTATTGAAGACAAGTATCCCCCCCAGAAAGCATTCGCTCCGATTCTGTCAGCAGACTACATGAGCGCCATTTCCCGGACCATATTCCACCAACAGGATCCGGAAGACGACACCACAAAAAATGTCGGGTGTGCACCAAAAAAGGAATTAGGAAAGATACCAGCTTCCATTGTACCGACTGTCCCTCCCAACCTGGCCTTTGCATCGGAGAATGCTTCAGGCGATATCACACTCTGGAAAATTATTAGTCCATATTTCTAATACTGCCATTTCCCCGTTTTTAATTTCTGTCCTGAATATTTCCCTTCCTCAATCAACCATATCATTGCCTTCCATGTGAACTGACCCTGGCCTGTTTCTCGACTATGCCTCTGCCTACCGTCTGCATTGTTTTTCCACCATGTTTTTGCCTTTCACGTGAACTGACCCTGGACTGTATCGACTATGCCTCTGCCTACCGTCTATTTCTGCCTTTTACCTGCACTGATCTCGGCCTGTTGACCATGTTTTTGCCTGCCCCTTGGATTGATCTTTCACCCTGCTACACAGGGGTCTCACATATGTGAGGGGCTCCAGAATAATGTTCGGAGTTCAGAAAAACAGTTTTTGGTTTTCTGTGCTCCCATAACAGGGTCTGGTTGCCCGGAGGCTTCAAAGCGATTTGGGTGGGAGAAGCCTCTACCCCTGTCCCCATTCTTTCCTGACCGATGCCCTAAGCTTGATGGTACTGCCTGCTCCCTGGACAAATACTCTGGCTGTGCTGACCATACCTCTGCCTGCTGCATGTACTAACTATGGACAGTATTCCTGCCTGCTGCATGGACAATCCTTTGATCCTTTTGCTGCTGCTGACCACATCCCTGCCTGCTATCTGGACTAATGCTTTGGCTGTGCTGACATCTCTACCTGTACTGACTATTCCTGCCTGCTGCCTGTTTTGCTGTCGCTGTCCACGTTCCTGCCTGCTGCCTGGACCGATGCTCTTCTCTGTGGACCACTGCACTACTAAAACTGCAGGTAATCTTTTCTTTACCCTTTGCTCAGCAAAATGTATTTTGGTTTGTAATTGGTATGTACAGTACATTCTATGTGTTAGAAATATGAAGGGCCTTCAACAATGTGATAGGTTGGCAGGAATTTGTGTGTAATGTATGCTCCTAGAACAACTGACAGTGCTACATGGATGTTGGGCCTCTGTATGTGGCCAGACTATGTAAAAGTCTCACACATGTGGTATCGCCGTACTCAGGAGGAGTAGCAGAATGTATTTTGGGGTGTCATTTTTGCTATGTACATGCTATGTGTTGAAAATATCTTATGACAACTTTGTGTAAAAAAAAAAAATGCGTTTTCATTTTTTTCCCACAGTTTCCAAAAACTTTGGGAAAAAAATTAACCATTCAAAAGACTAATTATACCTCATAGATTATACGTTGGGGTGTTAGCTTTCCAAAATGGGGTCATTTTGTGGGCGTTTCCATTGTCCTGGTGCTCCAGGGCCTTCAAAATTGTAATAGGTGGTTGAGAAATGAGATGTGTAATTTATGCTCCTAGAATGCCTGGAGCTGCTACTTCAATGTTGGGCCTCTGTATGTGGCCAGGCTGTGTAAAAGTCTCACACATTTGGTATCGCCACACTCAGGAGGAGTAGCAGAATGTATTTTGGGGTGTCATTTTTGCTATGTACATGCTATGTGTTGGAAATATCTTATGAATGGACAACTTTGTGTAAAAAAAAATGCGTTGTCATTTTTTTTCCACAGTTTCCAAAAACTTTGGGAAAAAAATGAACCATTCAAAAGACTAATTATGCCTCATAGATTATACGTTGGGGTGTTAGCTTTCCAAAATGGGGTCATTTTGTGGGCGTTTCCATTGTCCTGGTGCTCCAGGGCCTTTAAAATTGTAATAGGTGGTTGAGAAATGAGATGTGTAATTTATGCTCCTAGAATGCCTGAAGCTGCTACTTCAATGTTGGGCCTCTGTATGTGGCCCGGCTTTGTAAAAGTCTCACACATTTGGTATCGCCATACTCAGAAGGAGTAGCAGAATGTATTTTGGGGTGTCATTTTTGCTATGTACATGCTATGTGTTGGAAATATCTTATGAATAGACAACTTTGTGTAAAAAAAAAATGCGTTTTCATTTTTTCCCCACAGTTTCCAAGAACTTTGGGAAAAAAATGAACCATTCAAAAGACTAATTATGCCTCATAGATTATATGTTGGGGTGTTAGCTTTCCAAAATGGGGTCATTTTGTGGGCGTTTCCATTTACCTGGTGCTCCAGGGCCTTCAAAATTGTGATAGGTTGTCATCATATGAGATGTGCAATTTATGCTCGTAAAACACCTGACGGTGCTAGTTGGATGTTAGACCTCTGTATGTGGCCAGGCTGTGTAAAAGTCTCACACATGTGGTATCACTATACTCAGGAGGAGTAGCAGAATGTATTTTGGGGTGTCATTGCAAGTATGCATGTGCTGTGTGAGAGAAATAACTTGTTATTATGACAATTTTGTGCAAAAAAAAAAAAAATTTCCAAGAATTGTGGGAAAAAATTACAACTTCAAAAAACTCACCATGCCTCTTACTAAATACCTTGGAATGTCTGCTTTCCAAAAAGGGGTAATTTGGGGGGTATTTGTACTTTCCTGGCTTGTTAGGGCTTCAAGAAATCAAATAGGCCTTTAGTACATCAGGTGTGATCAGATGTGATAATTTTTCAATGATTTGCACCATAGCTTCTAGACTCTATAACTTTCACAGAGACCAAATAATATACATTAATTTGGGTTATTTTTACTAAAGATATGTAGCAGTATACATTTTGGCCCAAATTTATGAAGAAAAATTACTTATTTGCAAAATTTTACAATAGAAACTAAAAAAAAGTGTTTTTTTTTCAAAAAATTCTCTCTTTTTCGCTTATATTGCAAAAATTAAATAAAAACAGCAGTGATTAAATACCACCAAAAGAAAGCTATGTTTGTGAGAAAAAAATGATAAAAATTTGGTTTGGGTACAGTGTAGCTTGACTGAGTAATTGTCATTCAAAGTGTGAGAGCGCTGAAAGCTAAAATTTGGTCTGGGAAGGAAGGGTGTATAAAAGCCCTGTATTGAAGTGGTTAAAGAACATCCTGCATGCATACCATACAGAGAAAGTCAAATCCATTAGGCAACTGATTTTGTATCCATATGATAGACATAACCATAGCTCCCAACCGTCCCTGATTTCGAGGGACTGTCCCTGATTTGGAGCAATGTCCCTCTGTCCCTCTTTCCTCCTCATTTGTCCCTCATTTTGGTCTGATCTATATAGTTGTATATAAAATGCAGTTTTTATCCATCAAAAACTGTTTCCCAGTGCTAAACCTTTCATCCAGTCTCTAAATTGCTGCATTTGTAAATTTAAAAAGCCAATAAAAGGAATAGTAGAGGTTAAAAAAAAGCCCTTGCGGGTTTAACTAATCTTTTTTTTTTGGTTATTTCTCCTTTAACCACTTACCGACCGCCGCACATCGATGTACGTCCAAACTTTGAATGGGGATATCGTTGTTATGGCAGCAGATAGCTGCCATAACCCCGGTATCCCCGTTTTGGTGCGGCGGCCGGCTTTCTGATAAAAGTGGTCCCTGCGGCGGATTCGCAGCGAGATCACTTTTATCGGTGGCGGGAGAGGGCCCCCCCTCCCGCTGCGATCCGGTGCCCTCCGCCTCTTACCGGAGCCGTCGGTAGCGGTGGAGGCGATCGCATCTGTCTCCGTCCTGTGCCTGGAGACGAGTGAGGCTAAGATGGCGCCCACTCGTCTACATGACACTGCTGGGCGGAAGCGACGTCAAAACGTCACTTCCGTCCACGCCTCTTAAAGGCACATTTTTTCAAATGTCATTTTTTTAATGACTTTTTTTTTTATTGCATTTTAGTGTAAATATGAGATCTGAGGTCTTTTTGACCCTAGATCTCATATTTAAGAGGTCCTGTCATGCTTTTTTCTACAAGGGATGTTTACATTCCTTGTAATAGGAATAAAAGTGACACATTTTTTTTTTTTAAACAGTGTAAAAATAAATAAAATAATGTAAAATAAATAATAAAAATGTAAAAAAAAATTTTAAACCCCCCCGTCCCGACGAGCTCGCGCGCAGAAGCGAACGCATACGCGAGTAGCACCATGCATATGAAAACGATGGTCAAACCACACATGTGAGGTATTGACGTGACCGGTAGAGCGAGGGCAATAATTCTAGCCCTAGACCTCCTCTGTACCGCAAAATATGCAACCTGTAGAATTTTTTAAACGTCGCCTATAGAGATTTTTGAGGGTAAAAGTTTGACGCCATTCCACAAGCGGGCGCAATTTTCAAGCGTGACATGTTGGGTATCAATTTACTTGGCGTAACATTATATTTCACAATATAAAAAAAAATTGGGCTAACTTTACTGTTGTCTTATTTTTTTATTCAAAAAAGTGAATTTTTTCCAAAAAAGTGTGCTTTTAAGACCGCTGTGCAAATACGGTGCAAAAAAAAAGTATTGCAACGACCGCCATTTTATTCTCTAGGGTGTTAGAAGAAAAACCATATATAATGTTTGGGGGTTCTAAGTAATTTTCTAGCAAAAAAAAAACTGTTTTAAACATGTAAACACCTAAAATCCAAAACGAGGCTGGTCCTTAAGTGGTTAAAGGAGCGTGGCAGGTCCCATGCCTATAAACTTTTTCTAGTAGGTGTCCCTCATTCCCATCTCAAAAAGTTGGGAGGTATGCATAACTAGTGTCTGCAGTTTTTCTTATGTAAAAAAATGCTCCATATGATAAAGCTGTCACTAGATATATACATGGAAGAACTCACCTGTAGCCGTACCTGTTCAGCTTGCACTGGCACCTCCACCCTCTCCTGCTCCACTGTACACATGGAGCACATGAATTATGTATATTCCCAGGAGGGTGGGAGGGGGGGGGGGACCAGAGGCAGATACCTGTAGCCTAGAAAAGCAGAATGTTACACACAACACTATTATGAATACTATACACTGAACTATGTTCTACCTACAAATTCACCTGCAGTGGCTCTGGCATCTTTCTATCATAAAGAGAGCCAAGAATTTCTCTTAGCAGCCCTTCTCATTACACATTTTAGTACTTTCCCAAACAAATGACCAACCCCTATAGCAATACTTTACTACACTTCACATTAGATAAATATGTGCATTCCATATGTAAAATTAAAATTTCCAAATTTTAGTCTGAAAAAAAAAAATGAAACAAGAGGCAGTCAGCACCACCTAAATATTTGTCACCATAGGCTAAAACTTTTGTAACCATTCCACAAATTTAGCAAATTTAGCATCACCATACAGTAACGCGGGCCACAGGGGGTAAGTCAGGCTTCCTTCCCCAGGACAGGCGCATACTTGGTCACAAGAAACCCCAGTTCAGAAGACATAGCCTGGAGCGCTCCAGAGAAGCACGCTCTTACAAGCCTGGCCGGGACTTCAGGAAAAATTGGAGCAGGGGGCAGGCATCATTTCGTAAGCCTGTTAAAAGCCAGACGTCCGGTGGTCTTGACCAGGCCAAGTCTTTTTGAGATTGCGCCTGCCCAGGCGGGCCGGGTGGGGGCTCGTCTGCTCCTCTTCCGGCACGTCTGGGTGGCCTCGATCTCAGACTTCTGGGTCATAAGGACAGATGGGCCTTTTCCAGTACTCCTCCCCCCAGATTCGTCTCCAGTCTTCTTCCTCATGCAGAGCAACAGAGACAGATATTGCTGTCCTATGTGGACCTTCTGAAGCAGGGCCGGTACAAGGGGTGGGCAGAAGGGGCGGGTGGCCTGGGTGGAACCATTTACTGGAGGAAGGGGGGGCGCAGTAGAGGCCACACTACAGACCAGTTTGATCTGTGGCTGCAGCGCTCCCCTCCCACCTCCTCCTCTTGTTTGACACACAGCGCTCCGGCGCTGTGTGTCACACAGCTGGGTCTGTGTGTGTTCGGCGGGCCGTAAAAAGGACCACTCCTTCACCACTCCAAAGAAGCTGCTGGCAGGACTTTTTCTGATGCCCTGCCAGTGCACCGCTCCAGTGTGAAAGCTCTCGGGCTTTCATACTGGAGTGAATGGAGCCGCTTTTTTCAGGCGCTATTTAGCACCTGAAAAATGCCCGCAGTGTGAAAGGGGTCTTAGGGCCTTTTCACACTGGGGCGGGGGCGGCGTCAGCGGTAAAGTGCCGCTATTGTAAGCGGCGCTTTACCGTCGGTATTCGGCCACTAGTGGGGGCGGTTTTACCCCCCGCTGCATTGCATTGACTGCATTGATCTCTTGCATCATGTCTGCAGTCTCTGAGGGGAGTTTGCTTAATTAGCAATGGTATTGGTAATATGCAGCAAGAAGGGGGTTAATGCACTGTCACTTATTCATTAGTATAGATCCCATCATCTGTAGGCACTGTAGCTTTTCACCGGGGGAGGGGCGACGGGGGGGGGCGCAGTTTTTCATCTTCGCCCTGGGCACCAGATGACCTTGTCCCGGCACTGTTCTGAAGACTCAAGGAGCAGTGGTGCACGTCCCGAAGGACGAATGGTTCCAGGGGATATACTCCCCTCTCTTCCTATTTCAAAAAAAGGGTGGCTCTTGGCGCCCAGTCATAGACCTCACCTATCTCAACAAATTTATAGAGCACGGAAGATTCAAAATGGAAACCCTGTCGACTATCCAGAGAACCATACAGCCAGGCGACTGGATGATTTCGATTGACCTGAAGGACGCTTATTTCCACGTTCCAGTGGAAAAGGAGTTTCACAAATACCTCCGTTTCCAAGTCGGGCCAGATGATCTTCAATTTATCTGCCTCCCCTTCTGCTGACAACGTCCCCCGGGGTCTTTTCAAAGGTTCTCCTAGCTACAGTGGCACTCATAAGATCAAAAGGGGTACGTCTTTACCATTACCTCGTTGGTATTGTCCCAAAACAGGGAGCAGTTGCTGGCCCACCGGGAACAAGTGATCTCCACCTTGTCCAGCTTCGGGTGGCTCCTGAACTTAGGAAAGAGTCAGCTGGACCCAGCTCAACGTATAATATACCTAGGAGCTCAGTTTGACACAATGGCAAACACTATCTCCCTTCCACTACAGAAAATCCCGACGGTTCAGGACAGAGTTTCTCGGGCCCTACATGCCCGGCGACTAAGAGCCTCCCAGTGCCTGAAAATTGTTGGCATGATGGTTTCCACGACTCCCATGGTCAAATGGGCCTTGTGGAGATTACGTCCCTTCCAATCAGGTCTCTTACAACAATGGAAGACAGGGGACAAGAATCAAATCATCCACATAACATCTACAATGAGGAACAGCCTCTTCTGGTGGCTTCAGCGCAAGAACTTCCTGACTTGCCACTCCATCGCTCCTATCTCTTGGGTGACGGTCACGACCGATGCCAGCGGTACCGGTTGGGGAGCCCTTTGCGGCTCAAACCTTGCTCAGGGCAAATGGGACACATGCCTCCCCAACTCAGGTTTGAACGTCTTGGAACTTCGAGCGGCCTGGTGTGCCCTACAGTCCTTCTCTCGCCTCCTGATAGGGGAGTCAGTGTTGTTAAGAATGGACAACACCACGGCGGTCTTGTATGTGAAGAGACAAGGGGGTACTCGGAGTCCCACTCTCCTTCGGGAAGTCGAGCCCATTCTATCGTGGGCACAGAAGAATCTTTCCGACATCTCAGCAGTCTTCGTCCCAGGGGTCCAAAACACTCAAGCAGACTTCCTATCACGTACCAAGTTGGACAACAACGAGTGGTCCCTTCATGTGGAGACGTTCAAGTGGATTCTGTCACTGAAGACCGATCCCGAAGTAGATCTGTTTGCTTCCCCCTGCAATTGCAAGCTGAAGAAGTTTTACACCAGGGGCCTCTGCAGTCAGGCCTTCGGAACGGACGCCCTGAAGGGTCAGTGGAGGGTCAGTGGAGGTTCAAGAGGGCGTATGCCTTTCTGCCACTTCCAGTTATGATGAGATTCCTACAGAGGCTCCAAGTAGAGGCAGTCGAAGTAGTGACAACAGCTCCCTATTGGCCGAACAGGCCTTGGTTCCCGGCCCTTGTCCAACTCAGCTGTCGGGACCCAGTGCCTCTCCCTCTCAGACCGGACCTTCTTTCTCCTTTCTCAGGGGTCAGTCCTGCACCCTTGTCTGGCAGTGCCGAGACTGATGGTCTGGTTCTTGCGAGGGAGAGGCTAGAACCCCAGGACTTTTCAGCAAGAGTTGCCTTCTTAGTGGCCGTTACTTCGGCCAAAAGGGTCTCTGAGATCGGATCACTGGGTCATGAAGAACCCTTCTTGACATTCTTCCCGGACCGTGTAGTTCTCATCCCTATGCTGGGTTCAAACCCGAAAGAGTCCTCAGTATTCCACGTCAATCAGGAGATCGTCTTACCTACATTCAGGTCCCCGGGATCCACCGAAACTCACCCTCTGGATGTAGGAGAAGCTATAAAAGAATATCTCAAAGTTACTTCTCCCTTTAGACGTTCTGATCATCTCTTTGTCCTTCATTCGGGCAGCAATATAGGAAAGAAAGCCTCAACCGGGACACTCGCAGCCTGGATCGTACAGACCATACAGCAAGCATACAGGGCTAAGGGCTTGGTTCCTCCAAAGGCGGTGACAGCTCATTCCACCAGGGGAATGGCAGCTTCGTGGGCGGCGGCCCGACATGTGGCTCCAGACACCATCTGCAAAGCAGCCTCATGGGCTTCTATTAATACGTTCATGTCTCATTATTGTATAGAGCCTGCTTCACTGTCCTCTGTAAACTTTGGGTTGAAAATCCTATCGACAAGGGGGAGATGGGCGGAGCCTAGCGGAGCAGACATGCATTGTTAGAGCTCCGCACCGCTGAGGAGAGAAGAGAAGGACAAAGCGGAGCCTGCAGGCTCAAAAGGTATCCATTTGAACCTTTTTGCCCCAGGGAACAAACTGTGAAAGTTTGGGCAGGAAATATGGTACTGGGAGGAAACCGTGGCAGAAATAAAAAATCACCTCACAAAGAGCTCACAGGCACTCACTGCAACTAAAGCAGCTCCAGTCACCTCACAAGATACAGCATCAGGACGCTCTCACAGACAGAAAATGTCACAGCAAGACTCTCCATTTGAGTCAGATACAGAACAAATCCTCTCACAAACTTCTCCACAAGCTTCCTCAGCATCCCCAGTAAAATTATTATAATTTGAAAAGATGCTTCATAAGGCTTTAAAACAAACCTCAGACCAAATAACAAAAAGCCTAACCAAAGAAATAAGAGAGCTGGGAAACCGCACCGCAGCCTTAGAAATAAAAATGGATGAAATTGAAATTACAACCCAAGTAAATATAACAGAATTGGAACAATTAAAAGAAGAGAATTTAATACTTCAAACTAAGCTCGAAGATTACGAAAATAGAGCCAGACGTTCAAACTTGCGCATAAGGGGAATACCTGAAACTGTGACAGACCTGCAATCTATTATTACTGCTCTATTACAAGAACTAAAGCCAGATATCCCTATTGAACGTTTAGAACTGGACAGAGTACACAGAGCCCTCACAGCCAAAAAGAAAGATGGACCCCCACGTGATATAATCACAAAATTTCATTATTACAGAACGAAAGAACAAATACTAATTGTTGCAAGAGAAAAAAAGGAATTTAATTTTCAAGGACACAATTATCAAATTTTTGCTGACCTATCCCAACTTACTATTACTAAAAGACGATCCATGAAACCCCAACTAATGGAACTGCAACGCCACAACATTATGTATCAATGGGGCTTCCCCTTTTCAGTCAGATTTAACTACCAAGGTACAATTTACAGAAGCAGATCAGCAGGTGAACTACAACAAACCCTTTTAAAATTAAATCTGACAGAACCCACAAGCAGCAACTCTCCCACACGCAGAAGAATGGCATCATCTTCACCTTCAGGCAGCACTCAGAAAATTTCAGAACAAAATGGGAATCGTCATTCTCACAAAAGAGGCCGTTATGCCACATCATCCATGGACCAAGAAGATTCAATGGACTGACATCCTAATTCCTGATATCTCTTCATTTATTATATTAAGAGATGGTTCTCTATAAAAAACCTGTATTTATAACTGAATGTAACTGCATTCTGATAGTCACACACTGTGTGGGATCATGTTACATTCCAGTTATATTTCTTATTACTTCTGATTCATATAGCCTTAGAATATATAGGTGAAATAAGGAAATTCTTGTTCAGTTATATATTATCAGGTAATAACAATAGATTTATTACTTTTTAGGACAAATATGTTCAATAATCCAGAAGTAATGGAAGCTTTTTCTTTCTTTTCTTAAAACAAATTTATTATACCTAACTAGTTCCTAGAATTATGTTTTTGTTTATTCTAATCTGAAGCAATACAACCTCAATTTTATGAGTTAACATATTTAAACATTTACATATGAATAAAATATGTAATTGTTTACTCTAAAAGGGTTAAAATCCCAAAATAATTCAAACTATCTTCATCAATACCAAAGTTATTAACAGTACCTTTCTAACTGAATTATTTAGCCTAGGGCAAGACTAACCATATACAACCACCCTGGAATAAATAATTTCAACAAAAACTATATTCTGCACTCCAATTAATGAAACTTCATTTTGATGTCTTTTGACATAGCACTTCTCTCCTGTAAGCGGAAGATCCGTGTACCCCCATTAGCCCTCCTCATTCTCCCAACCATATTATGTGAGAGTGTGACGAAGGCACTTATTCCCCTGAGAGAGATATTTATTCTCTTTCACGGGTAAATTGTGATTACTTGCAAAAAATAATTTATACAATGTATCATCTAATCTCATATGTTTTTTGTTTACTCTTTACTCCAGAATTCACTGGTTTCTTTTCTATCTATTCATCTCTTCAGTCCACACAGGTTGATCTGCGCAGTCAGCTCTGCATAACAAAAAGTAAGTCAAAACTATTTGATCTGTTGCCATGGCACCACTGAATGTACTTTCCCTGAATGTTCAGGGAATAAATGTCCCTCAAAAAAGGACCAAAGCCTTCCGTACTTTTCATAACAAGAAGGCTCACATAGTATGCCTCCAAGAAACACACTTCACCAAAGATTCTACTCCAAAATATATTTCTCCTTTTTATCAACAAATTTACACGGCTTCTGCCTGTACCAAGCAAAGGGGAACTCTAATTGCATTTCACCGATCCACACCATTCACCTTATCATCAGAAATTAAAGACCCAGAAGGTAGATACCTGATACTCATGGGTTATATAATGGATACAGCAATCACGGTGATTTCCTACTACGCTCCTAACAAACAACCTACACCATTCCTCTCACATATATTACAAGTGATTAATACACACAAAATAGGAACAGTGATAATGTGTGGGGATTCGAACTCCTAGATAAATCACCTTTTACACCATCCAAAATAACCTCTAGATTACCTTTTTCTCAACTTCTTTCCAAATACAATCTGGTAGATTCGTGGAGAGAAAGTAACCCAATGAAAAAGAAATTCACTTATTTCTCGCACCCTCATCAAACCTTCACCAGAATAGATCATATTTTTCTAACAATAGGAATGATACCAGAAATTATTGCATCAGATATAATTCCGATTCCGTGGTCTGACCATAATGCAGTATACACTACTATAGCCTCAGCCATACCAAAAGCGCATGACCCAACGTGGTACTTACCGGACATAATGCTCAAACACCCACTACATCAGATGGCCATTGAACAAGCTTTAAAGGAATACATATCAATTAATAATACAACAGACATCTCCCCAATAACACTGTGGGAAGCTCATAAGCCTGTCTTGCGTGGTACAATACAAAGACAAATGGCACTATTTAAACGGGAACGCAAAAATCTAGCAAAAAAACTAGAACTCAATTTTAATGCAGCCTACATATCATTTCAAGATAATCCATCTCAGAGTACAAAATCTCATCTGGAAAAATCTAGATTGGAATACGATCTATTTCTCACTGAGTCAGTTGATAAATCCCTCAAACGCTCCAAACACAACTTCTACATGAATACAAACAAACCAGGTACATATTTGGCTCGGCATTAAATTCAACTAACAAATCTTTCAAACCAATACGTTTGAAATTATCAAAAAATGTTTACACTTGTAATCCAGTTAAAATAGTCCATACATTTCACTCACATCTCGCAACTTTATACAAGACAAGCAATGAATTTAATCCTACAGAGGCTGAATCCTTCTTCTCAAAAATAACCTTACCTGAGTTATCTCAGAATCAAAAAAGCAGTTTGGATGAGCCTATAACTATAGATGAAGTTGCTAACGCCATAAAAGACCTAAAACTTAACAAAAGACCAGGCCCAGACGGCTACTCGGCTTTATACTATAAAACATTCTCAGAAATACTCTCTCCCATTCTCACTGAAACTTTTAACAAACTTCTAGATGGACATTCTTTTCGGCAAGAAACACTAATGGCAATTGTTTGTATGATCCCAAAACCCCTTTCTGATGATACTTCCTGTGTGAATTATCGGCCTATCTCTCTGTTAAACCTCGATATTAAATTATTAGCAAAAATAATAGCAAAACGCCTCAATAGCATTATAGGAAAATTAATACATAGAGATCAAGTAAGCTTCATGCCAAATAGACAGGCAGGCGATAATATACGCAGGGCAGTGTTATTGGCACATACGGCTAAAAAACGGAAAATCCCTTTATGTTTTCTATCTCTCGATATTAAGAGGGCATTTGACACAGTATCCTGGCAATATATGCAATATTCATTACAAAAATGGGGTTTTGGACCCCACTTTTTAACATGGATCAAAGCATTATATAATAAACCCAAAGCCTATATAAAATATGCTGGATACAAATCTGAAGCCTTTAATATCGAAAGAGGTACCCGACAGGGTTGCCCATTATCTCCCTTATTATTTGCCCTTATACTCGAACCCATGGCCCAATACATCAGAACAAACCAAACTATATACTGGCATTGAAGTAATAGGTATTACAAACAAATTATATATATTTGCAGATGATATATTACTTTTTCTATCATCACCACAGGTCTCTGGTCCTAACTTAATACCAGCTCTTGATGGATTTGCAGCCCTATCCGGCCTTATAATTAATCCTAAGAAATGCCTAGTGCTTAATATTTCACTCACAAACATGGAATTGATCCCGGCTAGGGCTGCACTCCCATTCACATGGGCAGAAAAATCAATCCCATATCTTGGAATTCATTTAACAGCATCTCATTCTGACTTATTCTCAACCAATTATCCTCCTGTATTAAGACAGATCACAAATCTAATAAAACAATGGTCGCAACTTCCTTTATCCTGGATAGGGAAGATTAATGCAATCAAAATGACTATTCTACCCAAATTGCTTTATCTATTCAGAGTCCTCCCTATTCCAATTCCTTCCTATTTTTTGAGAATAGTACAAAAAAGAGCAACTTCGTTTATATGGGGCTCTTCTAAACCACGTATACCTATACACACACTACATCTTCCCAAAAATAAAGGAGGCCTGGGATACCCTAATTTTACTAACTACTACAGAGCAGCACATTTGGCCAGTCTGTCCAAATACCATGCAAAACAGGAAATCCCATTATGGGTATTTATAGAGGCTTCAGAAAATGACCCTCTATTAATATCAAATTTATTATGGCTTGAACCTAAAGACCGCTTTAAAATTCATAATCCCATAACTAAACACTTCTTATCTCTCTGGGATAAACTAAAAACCAAATATCAGTTACAATCTCCACACAATCCTCTCCTTTCTTTTATCAGAAATCCGGCCTTTTATCCGGCATGGATCTACCCAAATTCTTTTAAAGCTTGGACAACATCAGGCATTCAGACACTAAATGACTTCATAGCATCTAAATCATTCCTTTCATTCCCATCGCTTAGAGAAAAATATGATCTACCAAACTCTGAGATATTTAGATATCTCCAAATCAAAAATTTCTATACACCATTCCTAAAGGGGGATACACCATTATCCCAATTATCCATTTTTGAATCAATCTGTACAAAAGATCCATTTGCTAAAGGTACAATTTCATCACTTTATAATCAATTATATGGAGTAGCAAATCTTAATAGACCCTCTTACGTTCAGAGGTGGGAGGAGGACCTGGGACGAACTTTAGAAGACACGGACTGGTCTAACATATGGCTCACATCTAAGTCATCTTCACCCAACATCTTAGCACTGGAGACAAATTATAAAGTCCTAACTCGCTGGTACCTTGTACCCGCTAGAGTGGCAAAATATTCACCTAATACCTCAGCTCTTTGTTTTCGAGGATGCCCAGAAATAGGCACATATTTACACATATGGTGGACGTGCCCAGTAATCCAAACCTTCTGGAAGGAAGTCTTCGTGATTGCATCTAAAATATTTAAAAAAATAATACAACCAGATCCATATTTAACTTTACTTAATCTAAAACCGGAATGGTTAACACTCTCTCAATTCAAACTTATGATCCAACTAATAACGGCTGCAAAACAAACAGTGGCCAAGGCATGGAAATCTCCTACATTGGTACTAGCAGAAACAATTCACAGAATGAATAATACAATGTCCCATGCTAAGATGGTAGCCATCGATCAAAATCAAATTCCAAAATTTGAAAAACTTTGGCATCCTTGGATAAAACAACAGTTCCTGTCAAACTTCAATGACTCTGTCCTGTTGCCATGGTAACAGATTAAATGACTTACAGAGACACCCATTCTAAGGCTTCAAAGAGAACTAAAAAGAATAATAAACTGACGAGCGGGACAACCTTGTGAACCATACCTCTACCTTTCAACCCTTTTTCTTCTTTCTCTTTCCTTTTCTCCACCTTACGATTAAAGCTCATTATCAGAATTTATTTGACCTATATACACTCTACTTGTAAACAATATGTATAGTAGGTATAAATCATTTAAATACCTACAAAAGTAACTAAGGAAATGATATATATCTTTAATTTAGGTTTACGTGAACCCAATGTTTAATATTTGAAATTTCATGATATTTACCTATATAAACCCTACTGTAAAACAATGAGCTTACTTTATAGATCCTTGTAAACTTACTTTATGTATCTTTATAACATTGTATACTCAATAAACTTCTTTTGACAAGAAAATCCTATCGGCTGATAGGGCAAATTAAAATTATGTTTTGTTCAGCATACCCACCCATGTGGTTGGCTAGTTATTTCTCACACGTAGGCTGCCATGGAGTCTGTCAGGAAAAAGGAAAATTTATTGTCAAATACTTACCGTAATTTTCCTTTCCTGATGGACTCCATGGCAGACGGAGTTCCCACCCATTGGTCAAAGAGTAGGCTAGTTACGGAACGCAGTAGCTAGTGGTGAGTACTCATTTATGGGAATGGGGTTCTATAGCATTGGAGAGGAGGCGGGGTTAACCCACACGTAGGCTGCCATGGAGTCCATCAGGAAAGGAAAATTACGGTAAGTATTTGACAATAAATTTTCCTTTTTTATGTGTCTGGTAAAGTGCAAGAAAATGAGCACAGTTAGCAGATGCATATTTTGCCATGTGGCAACTGCACTACAAACACGCCAAAACGCGAGCTGAAAAAATGCACCATGCCCGAAAAGGTTCTGGAGCTTCTTTGTCACAAGTAGGGCAACCCATATGTGTGATGCGTAGAAACAAATGAAAAACACCCAAAAAAATGCAAGCGAGAATTTGGTTTTCTACTACATGAAGTGTGAATGCTGTCAGATAGTTTGACTGACAATGACTTTGTCATGCAATGCTGTACCAAATGAGTGTTACTGTATACCATTTTTTGTGACAGATAGAACTTTATTTTTGTGGTATTTATTAACTGATGGAATTCTAATTTTTTTAATTAAAAAAACAGTTTCCTTTACTTTTTGTGAAAATTAAAATGCCAGAATTATCTAAAAACCTCTGAAATGACCCTTTTTTGGAAAGCAGACGCCCCAAGGGCATCTCATTTTTTTTCACAATTTTTTAGAAATGAAGAAACATGCTGGAATTAAGGGGGTTATCCACTTAAAGTCCAGGCCTTTTTCTGACATTTGTTGTCAGTAAAAGTCAGTATTTTTTGCAAAAAAAATTACTTAGAACCCCCAAACATTATATATTTTTTTAGCAGAGACTCTAAGGGCTCTTTCACATGGGACGGTTCCATGATGATACCCCCGTGAACATCCGCTTGCTCAGCGGGGATCGCTCCGCCGATCCCCGCTGAGCAGGAAGATGACAGGTCTGTCTCTGCACACTGTGCAGCGATGGACCTGTCACAGCGCCGCTCTCCCCTATGGGGGATCGGATGACGGACCGTAGAGTCCGTCGTCACCCAATCCGATCCGAAAACGGATGGAAAATTAGGTTTTTCCTCCGCTACAGCGGGTCGGATGTCAGCGGACATGTCACCGCTGACATCCGACACTCCATAGAGATCTATGGAGGGTCCGTTCAGGTCCGCCTAAAAAACTGACAGGCGGACCTGAACGGATCGTTCCTCTGAAAGAGGCCTCAAGAATAAAATGGCGGTTGTTGCAATATTTTATGTCACACTGTATTTGTGCAATGATCTTTCAAATGCAATTTTTTTTGGAAAAAATACACTTTAGTGAAAAAAAAAAAAACAAAACAGTAAAATTAGCCCAATTTTTTCTATAATGTAAAATATGATGCTACGCCAAGTAAATAACATGTCATGCTTTAAAATTGCGCAAGCTCGCGGAATGGCGACAAACTACGGTACTTAAAAATCTCCATAGACGAAGCTTTAAAAATTTTAACAGGTTACCTGTTTATAGTTACAGAGGAGATCCTGGGCTGGAATTATTGCTCTCGTTCTAACGATCGCGGCAATACCCAACGTGTGTGGTTTGGACACCGTTTATATATACGGCACGCTGGGGCGGACTGACCATTCGGGCACTCGGGCACTGCCGAGGGCCCCATGCTCTAAGGGGCCCCATCAGGGTTGCCAGCCTCAATAAAACCAGAGACAGTATGTAAAAATCTGTTTTTTTTAAAATCCCAACATTATAGCTGCCCCGCCTCTTCAGTACCTTTTCAGTGTGAGTATACTGTATGTATGTGTGTATACTGTGTGGCCCCATAATCTATTGCCTGGGGGCCCCATTATCTCCTATTGCCTGGGGCCCCCATAATCTCCTATTGTTCGGGGGCCCCATAATCTTCTCCTATTGCCTGGGGGTCCCATAATCTTCTATTGCCTGGGGGCTCTATAATCTCCTATTGCCTGGGGGCCCCATAATCTCCTATTGCCCGGGGGCCCCTGCGGGCATGACTTACGTATGAGGGATGGGGCGCTTTACATTTTTTTGCTTATTTGTTTCACTTTTTATTTTTATACTGTCCCTTTATTTTTTATTTATTTATTAACTAATTATTGTCACCAGAACAGGAATAGAGGTGAAATCTTCCAATAGGGATATTTCCAATTTTTTTTCACTTTTTTTCAAAGCTGTTTTTTTCCTGGAAAAAAAAATGAATTAAGTGTGGAATATGTTCTTTTACAATACTAAATAATTTATTTATGTCATGGTATTCAAACTATATAACATGAAGACCTTAAGGAAAGATTTCTGAGACTTTACATAAAGTCTTAAATGATTGCAAATTCTCTAAGCTGAAGACAAGCAAACCTTGGAATACAATTCAAGTAGCACCGTACTTCTCGAAGTTCTCAAACAAGAGAAATATGCATATCTGCCACTAGGGTGCACTGAAGAGTAACTGTTCCAGTTTAGTTTGCTTGTGGGCTCCATCTTGTACCTTGGGTGATTGTTGGGATACAATGATAGTGTAAGTAGCTTTTCTCTCCAGAGTTCTCATTTCAGAAACACTCATTCTGCTGCTTCTAGGTCATCACAAAGTGTTACTTGTGACAGTGACACCTGAAAATCAGGAGAACATTCATCAAGCTCTTCATAGCAATAAATGCTTCTGAATCAGCATTGTCAACAACTGAAAATGCATATTGGCAGGAAGCTTTTATATTATTATGAGGGAAAGGGGGGGGGAGGGTTACCTATTCTCACTTTGAAATGTTCTTGAAATATATAGTCCTTGTTATTCCATTTGTAATAAAAAATACCATTTTAAAAAACAAGTTTAGCTCATTTACTGAATAAGCTGTACTTTTATTTTAAGCGTAATACTTTTATATACACTGCATTCCACATTCCCAATGTAACAAAATAACTTTCAATTTGTTAAACTACTCCACACTGAATTCTCTTTTCTTTCCAATTTTTCCAAAATTTCCATTTTATTTCCAGAATTTTTTTTTTTTTCCTATGGCTTTAAAGTTTCTGGAAATTTGACGTCTCTAGTTCAGCCCTCCAAAGGGCTATTTTTCTCTCTCTCTCTCTCTCTCTCTCTCTCTCTCTCTCTCTCTCTCTCCCTCTCCCTCTCTCTCTCTCTCAAGTCATAGGCTAACTCATGCTGGTCAGGGGTGTCCTGTTCCCCTTCTACCTTGGGCCCCACCCACAGCTATTTCCACCCACTACATCACTACAAGAATTAAAGGGCACTAACACGTGCCAACAACCTGGCACTTGTAAACATGGAGAGGCATGTACCTCAAACTCCTTAACCACTTAAAGACTGGCTCACGCCGACATACGTTGGCAGAATGGCACGGCTGGGCAAAGTAACGTACCTGTACATTACTTTGAATCTCCCGCCGTGCACAGCGGACGTGCACGCGCACGTCTGCTGCGAGCTCTGTGACCGTGCCCGCTGGACCCACGGACTCGATGTCCGCCAGGTGCCCGCGATCATGTCACGGAGCTGAAGAACGGGGAGATGCCAGTGTAAACACAGTATCTCCCCATTCTGCCTAGTGACAGGACACTGATCGTCTGCTCCCACTCATTGGGAGCAGCGATCAGTGTCGTGCACTGCTAGCCCATCCCCAAGACAGTTAGAATCACTCCCTAGGACACACTATATTACACATATATTTTTGGGGGATATTTTTTATAGCAAAAAGTAAAAAATATTGCTTTTTTTTTTCAAAATTGTCACTCTATTCTTGTTTATAGCGCAAAAAATAAAAACCGCAGAGATAATCAAATACCACCAAAAAAAAGTTCTATTTGTGAGAAAAAAAGATGTCAATTTTGTTTGGAAGCAACGTTGCACGACTGCGCAATTGTCAGTTAAAGCGACACACTGCCGAATCGCAAAAAGTCGCCTGGTCATTTGGCAGCCAAATGGTCCGGGGCTGAAGTGGTTAAAAAACAGTCTTCCAAACTGAAATGTAGCTTTGGAAGGAATTGAGTATATAAAAGCCACCTCTCAGACTACAGAAGTTCATTATTGTGGTTCAGTGTGTTCACCATATCCATAGGGCTACGGCCACTAAGGCTGGGTTCACATATATAAGAATTGGATGCAGGTTTCAATTCGCGAGACAGGCAAGTGTGACCGGCTCTCAATGAAGCCGGTTCACACAGGTCCAGAGCAGCTGTGGTTTGGATTGCAGAAGGGTCCTGTGTGTGTTTGGGTCTGGTTCAGGTGCTAATTAAGGCAAAAATTTGGACCTGAATCGTACCTGAACCGGTGAACATACATGCACCGGACCCCAGGCATGAACCCATGGCTGCACATATGTGAGCCCGGCCTAAAGGAACCTCTTTGACTATTCAAAATGCGCCTACTCAGCTGGAACATGTCATAAAATGAATTGCCTTACCTGACAGAAAAGAGAAATCTGATATGAATGCAGTGGGGTGGATTTGCTAAAAAGACTGTTCAGTTAGTAAAGTGAGTGTTTACTGAGCTTAGTACAGTGGGTATAGAAAAGGATCACCCCCTTTACTCAACTTATAACATCCAAGTGAAAGATATAACACCAACATGTCAGAAAAGAAAAAATCAAAAACAAAATAACTGAGTTGTAAAAAGGATCACCCCCTTGTGTCAGTATTTTGTTG
The DNA here is from genome assembly GCF_042186555.1 of Aquarana catesbeiana. NCBI lineage: Eukaryota > Metazoa > Chordata > Amphibia > Anura > Ranidae > Aquarana > Aquarana catesbeiana. The sequence goes on along the minus strand of NC_133335.1, from coordinate 81,039,821 downwards.
AACCACCTTTTGCTTTAATTCCAGCCTTTAGTCTGTTGGGATTTGCATAGTTGCCAACAGTCCCGATTTTCCCGGGACAATCCCGATTTTGGGACCCTTGTCCCGATTTAATTTTGTCCCGGGTGTTTTCCCGAATTTTTGGGGTTTGTCCCGAGAAAATCGTGAGTGTTTTTGTAAAAAACGGCAACGGCTCCACAAAAATGGCCGCCGTTGCCTCCACGAGTCAGTCACAATGTTCCCCTTGTGTTCAGTGCAGGGGAGAGGGGCAGCCAATCCGCTTCTCTCTTCAGTGTACAAATAGAAAATTCTATTGTACACTGAAGCCTATTGGTTGGAGGGATTGGCAACCCCTCCCCGCTCTACACTGCACACAAGGAAGACGTGATCAGCCTCCACTGCCATCAACCTCCGCCCCCGTGTGTCCAACGGAGCTCTGAGGAATAGTGGGAGTGACGGGAGGGAAGAAGGGAGGCTTTCATCTGGCTGTTCAGGAGTTGTCTGACACTGTGAGTAGTGGCCTGTCAGTGTAGTGGGGGAGAGGAGAGATAGGGGGAGGGGGTGTACTCAGTGTATGGGAGGCTTGGAGCTTTCCCTGCAGTACACTTATCAAAGGCTGAGGTCCAGCATGGATGGACTGGGGCTCCGCTGGCTGGGGACATTGATGGTCCTGGCTCCCCTCTTGCACACCATGTCACCACCATACCTGCACCCCCCTCTCCCCCCCGTGTCACCACCATACCTGATTCCCCCCTCCCCCCCTGTGTCACCAACATACCTGCACCCCCCTCTCCCCCCCTGTGTCACCAACATACCTGCACCCCCCTCTCCCCCCCGTGTCACCACCATACCTGATTCCCCCTCTCCCCCCTGTGTCACCAACATACCTGCACCCCCCCCCTCCCCCCTGTGTTACCACCATACCTGATTCCCCCCTCCCCCCTGTGTCACCAACATACCTGCACCCCCCCCTCCCCCCTGTGTTACCACCATACCTGATTCCCCCCTCCCCCCTGTGTCACCAAAATACCTGCACCCCCCTCTCCCCCCTGTGTCACCACCATACCTGATTCCCCCTTCCCCCTGTGTCACCAACATACCTGCACCCCCCTCTCCCCCCCGTGTCACCACCATACCTGATTCCCCCTTCCCCCTGTGTCACCAACATACCTGCACCCCCCTCTCCCCCCCGTGTCACCACCATACCTGATTCCCCCTTCCCCCTGTGTCACCAACATACCTGCACCCCCCCCTCCCCCCTGTGTTACCACCATACCTGATTCCCCCCTCCCCCCTGTGTCATCAACATACCTGCACCCCCCTCTCCCCCCTGTGTCACCACCATACCTGATTCCCCCCTCCCCCCTGTGTCACCAACATACCTGCACCCCCCTCTCCCCCCCTGTGTCACCACCATACCTGATTCCCCCTCTCCCCCCTGTGTCACCAACATACCTGCACCCCCCTCTCCCCCCTGTGTCACCACCATACCTGATTCCCCCCCTCCCCCCTGTGTCACCAACATACCTGCACCCCCCTCTCCCCCCCTGTGTCACCAACATACCTGCACCCCCCTCTCCCCCCTGTGTTACCACCATACCTGATTCCCCCCTCCCCCCTGTGTCACCAACATACCTGCACCCCCCTCTCCCCCCTGTGTCACCACCATACCTGATTCCCCCCTCCCCCCTGTGTCACCAACATACCTGCACCCCCCTCTCCCCCCTGTGTCACCACCATACCTGCACCCCCCTCTCCCCCCTGTGTCACCACCATACCTGATTCCCCCCCTCCCCCCTGTGTCACCAACATACCTGCACCCCCCTCTCCCCCCTGTGTCACCACCATACCTGATTCCCCCCTCCCCCCTGTGTCACCAACATACCTGCACCCCCCTCTCCCCCCTGTGTCACCACCATACCTGATTCCCCCCTCTCCCCCCTGTGTCATCAACATACCTGCACCCCCCTCTCCCCCCTGTGTCACCACCATACCTGATTCCCCCCTCCCCCCTGTGTCACCAACATACCTGCACCCCCCTCTCCCCCCCTGTGTCACCACCATACCTGCACCCCCCTCTCCCCCCCTGTGTCACCACCATACCTGATTCCCCCCCTCCCCCCTGTGTCACCAACATACCTGCACCCCCCTCTCCCCCCTGTGTCACCACCATACCTGATTCCCCCCCTCCCCCCTGTGTCACCAACATACCTGCACCCCCCTCTCCCCCCCGTGTCACCACCATACCTGATTCCCCCCTCCCCCCTGTGTCACCAACATACCTGCACCCCCCTCTCCCCCCTGTGTCACCACCATACCTGATTCCCCCCTCCCCCCTGTGTCACCAACATACCTGCACCCCCCTCTCCCCCCCTGTGTCACCAACATACCTGCACCCCCCTCTCCCCCCCTGTGTCACCAACATACCTGCACCCCCCTCTCCCCCCTGTGTCACCAACATACCTGCACCCCCCTCTCCCCCCCGTGTCACCACCATACCTGATTCCCCCCTCCCCCCTGTGTCACCAACATACCTGCACCCCCTTCTCCCCCCTCTGCTGGGGGCACCTTATGTAAGGACAGACTCTGCTGGGGGAACCTGATGGCATCTGGTGGCAGGCGACGTGGCAGGTGACACGCTCAGGGGTCCCACTGATTCTGCATTATGGTGAGTTGAATGATTTCATTATTTATATTACAATGTAATAATAGTAATAATGCGCTTCAATCATCCTGACACCATAACAACCATGGTGCTGGGATGATTGAAGCGCTAACACCAGGTGTTTGGAGTATCTTTATCTGCTGATTGTTAAACTCTGGAATACACATTGCTATTATGGTGTAGGGTCTGGGTCTGCTTTCCCTCCATCCCTCTACCCCCCTTTCCCTCTGCATCCCTCATTCACCTCAGACTCTAACCACACCCCATTTAGCCACGCCCATGTAAGCCACGCCCACTATTTCACGTAAACCACGCCCATTTTTTTGCGCGGCGCGCGAAGCGCGCCGCATTTTTCCTTTTTTATATGCCACGCCTGCTAACGCATGCCCCGCCCCCTAATTATAGGCTGACTCCGCCTACAGCCAAAAAAAGTGTCCCTAATTTTTTTTTCCCAATGTTGGCAACTATGGATTTGTCTCTACTCACTTTGCACATCTAGACTTTGCAATATTTGCCCACTCTTCTTTGCAGAACTGCTCAAATTCAGTTAAGTTTAATGGTGACCGTTTGTGAAATGCAGTCTTCAAGTCATTCCATTGATTTTCAATGGGGTTTAAGTCTGGGCTCTGATTAGACCATGCAAGGACATTCACCCTTTTCTCCTTCAACCACTGTGTGACCATTTTTGTTTATAGTGAGCATGGGTTCATCTTATTTACCATCATTCACTCTGCAAAAAAACAGCCTGTACTGAATTCATAAACGAACCCCAAATGTTTCCACATATTTCTGTGGTGTTACAAAAGAAATCCTTTAATTTTATCAAGTGTAATATTAGACATTGTAATTAAACTTGCTTAATGGAAACCTATACTGAAAGAAATACAGGGGTTGTCATTGTACACTCTGAAAGTACTAATAGCCTAGCCGTTGATGGCTTCACTGCTTTGTAAGGCACTGATCTGGAACTAACATATGGCCTAGGATAAATTTAGAGCTTCTAATTAGCATTAAATGAGCATGACAGCCAGGGTCACTTACTTTGACATAACAGTGCAGGTACATCCAGCTCAAGGCTGATTCTTTATCTAGTGTATAAGTCATTTTGTATAATTATTTTGTACAATTTATTTGCAGATTGCAGAAATTGAAAGAAGGGTGAAGAACAATCAGGTTGCTCAAAATCAGTCTCAGAACTCAGGCTGACTTCTAATCTTCTTCAAATTCATTACGTATTCCCACAGACTATGCCGGTCTATAGCAACCAATGGATCTGCAGCTTATTAGGGATGAATTGTTTTAGTGGTACTTTGGTAGCCATTCCTAAGTCAGGAATACTTAGAAGGCTCACCTCTACACACGTGGAGAACAGCTGCAGGTGCTTCCTCAAAGCCGAAATACTTCTTTCACTTTTGTAAGCCGGTATCTTATAGCAATCTCCTAGAAGGGGAGACCCAAAACACACGACCCCTGGAGCCTCAACCCGAGAGAGAGAGAGCTCATCAAATTATCCCTATGAGCAGGAATCCAGGGATTCAAGAATACTCTGGAAGGTTGTCCCAAATATTTATCACCTCTCTACTGTAGCACATAGAATTAAGACAAGCTCTTCAGTGATGGGCCGAACTAATAAAGACTCATAAATCAGACCTTAACCCTTTTAATGCAGACATGTAGAATGCTCAACAGTAGCTGACATAATCAGTACGACTTGGCTTTAGGCTGGGTTCACACCACTGCGAATTGTTTGTGGTATCCCCGCATCCAATTCGCAATAGCAGGAGATTTTGACCGGCTCTCTATGGAGCCGATTCAGAAATCTGCACAAAAATGCTGTGCGTCTTTTGGTCCGTTTCAGGTCCGAATTCAGCCCAAAATTCGGGCTGAAATAGGACCTGAAACGGTGAACCAGGACACACCGGACCCCTGCTGTGAGACAGATGCTGCTCTTATGTGAACCCAGCCTGAGGAAGACTTCAATATTATAGGAACACTTGAAAGTGTAACTGCAGTGTAACACAAAATATTAATACACTTAATGTATATGGCAAGGCTCTACACTAATTTGAAGGTTGGCTTATCTTTAAGCATTTGTTACCCCCAACAATTTATATTCCTGATATGTGCCTGCTGTACCATGTACCTATATGAAAAAAGTATCCTGTTCTCTTTGTATTGCTTCCTTTGTGAACTCCCCTTCGATGCTGCCTGTCCCTCTGTTTTCCTATTAACCACTTTCAGACCGCCCATCGCCGTTATACGTCGGTAATTTGATATTGAATACTGTTGTAAATAGCAGATAGCTGCCATAACCCCTGTATTTTTAAAAACGGCAGGCGGTCCGCTTTCAGATAAAAGTGGTCTCTGCAGCGGATTCGCCACACGATCACTTTTATCGGTGGCGGGAGAGGTGTCACCCCCCCGGTCATCTCCGCTGCTTACCAGAGCTGTCGGTAGTGACTGAGACGATCCGATCCTTTCCCCTCAGAGGCATGAAGTCAAGTGAGGGAATAATAGCCCCCACTCAACTCCATACCATTGGATGACGGAAGCAACGTCGAAAGTCACTTTCGCCCAATGGTCTTAAAGGGGAATTTTTTTTTTATTGAAAAAAAAAAAAATGTATTTTTTATTTTTTATTGCATTTAAGTGTAAATGTGAGACCTGAGGTCTTTTTGACCCCAAATCTCACATTAAAGAGGTCCTGTCATGCTTTTTTCTATTACGAGGGATGGTTACTTTCCTTGTAAAAGCAATAAAAGTGCTAAAAATTTTTTTTTCAAAGGGACAGTGAGCTTGCGCGCAGAAGTGAACACATACGTAAGTCGAGCCCGCATATGTAAACGGTGTTCAAACTACACATGTGAGGTATCGACGCGATTGCTAGACCGAGAGCAATAAATATAGAAAAATACCTTTTCTGTAACTCAAAACTGGTAACCTGTAGATATTTTTAAACTTTGCCTATGGAGAAGTGTGAAAGTTTGTCGCCATTCCACGAGCGGGTACAATTTTGAAGCGTGACATGTTGGGTATCAATTTACTCAGCATAACATTATCTTTTACAATATGAAAAAAAATTGGACTAACTTTACTGTTTTCTTATTTGTTAATTAAAAAAAGTCTATTTCTTTAAAAAAAATGCGTTTGTAAAATCGCAGCGCAAATACGGTGAGACATAAAGTATTGACACGACCGCCATTTTATTTTCTAGGGTGTCTGAAAACATATATATATACATAATGTTTGGAGGTTCTAAGTAATTTTCTAGCAAAAAAAAAAAAAAAATATTTTAACTTGTAAACACCAAGTGTAAAAAATAGGCCCAGTCCTTAAGTGGTTAAAAACTGACCACACTAAGCAGGAGAACACAGTATGGTCAGTTCTATAGCTATGCTGGGAACTCAATATGCTCACTTCAAATGTTTAATCTTGTTCTGACCCCCGTTCCCCCACGCACACACACAGCCATTCACTGGGAAGCTCAGTGTACCACTGCTTCTCCTCCCCTAGCTCTTATGCAGCTGAGAACAGAGGAAATGTGATACTAATAAAAAAGGGAAAAAGGGTATTTATTTTTGTTTTTTTATATCTATACAAAAATGTTTTGCCTTTCATTTCTATTTTAAACTGAATGGGTTGTTTTACAAGGTGATCGTTTACAGTTACTTTTACTGATATGAAACTTTTCTCTGCAGATAACTTTGTACCAAGTGCTATTAGTTACCTTCTTGTGAGCAGTGACGGCCCGTCAGCCACCCCCCTAAACTATGCACCCGTCCCCTAATCTACATGCAGGGTGTCGGATGCATTGATTCTAATGGTTTTTTTTTTTATTTTTTAGAAGCACATGATAATAGCGAATTAATATTTGCTATTGTCTTCCTGATTCTCCCCCTGGCCAATCAGGAAGTGGGTCCTGAGACCCATCACCTGATTGGCTGAGAGGAGAAGCGATCCTATTGGTCGCCTAAGAGGAGGAGGGAGGAGACGCACGGCAGAAACTGCCGTGATGCCAAGGAGGAGGAGATGCAGGAGAAGCCGCCACACGCCGACCATAGGAAGCGTTGCCCGCGACCTAGATGGGGTAAGTGTGGGGCTGGAGACTGACTGACTGACTGGGGGGACTGCTGGTGACCCGACCGGGAGGGGGGGGAGGCGTATGTGGGCCACCCCCCGACCGACCGGCGGTGGCTCTGGGTGCATTGTTTGCCGCCCCCCCAAAAAAGTATACCATCAGCCGCAACTGCTTGTGGGTGCCTCCTTTTTACAAAGACGATTGCCATAATCTACGGATTGGAAGTATCCACGTATATTCTATTAACTCAACAGTACTGAGTACTAGAACTGCAGCTATATAAATGCAAGGCTTTTTATCAGACCCATGCTGTTTTTCAAATGGACTTCTATTTTGTGTGTTAAGTTGTTTCTATATTTGTTATTTGATCTTGATACAGAAAGTGTTAAGACATTTCGGCCCATTTCACATGGACGTTCCATTTTCTTCCTCTGACCAGTCACTTTTTTTTGTTAAAAAAACGGGTTTGGACTTCAGTTTTTACATCCATTGTGTACATCCCTTTTCAAACTAATTTCTAATTTTTGGAATGATTAGAATTCGAACCGGTCAAAAATTGATCGACTGTTAAAAAAAATTTTATTTGAAGAATAGCTGGTTGCTAAGGAGCGGCCCGGCAAGCCGGCCGCCACGTCCTTTACAACCGTCCTTTACATGACCCAACATCTGTCAGCAGGATTCCCCGCTGACAGCTAAATGTAAAAACAATTGCCGGCAATTAAAAGTTCTGAAAAAAACTCAGTGGGGTCCCCCCTATCCATCCCAGGCCCTTCGGGTCTGGTACGAATTTTAAGGGGAATTCCATGCCAAAAAAAAATTACCTGAAGTCCCCCTCAAAATCCATACCAAACCCTTATCTGAGCTTGCAGGAATAGGAGGGGGGGATTAGTGAGCGACGCTGGCTGATCACTAGTGAACTAGCGAACTTGAAGAACCAAACGTTCCCATCAATGTTTTTGAAAAATATTGTTTTTAACCACTTCAGCCCCGGAAGGTTTTATCCCCTTAATGACCAGAGTATTTTTTGCGATTCGGCACTGCGTCAAGTTAACTGACAATTGCACGGTCATGCAATGTTGTACCCAAACAAAGTTGGCATCCTTTTTTTCCCACAAATAGAGCTTTCTTTTGGTGGTATTTGATCAACTCTGCGGTTTTTAGTTTTTGCGCTATAAACAAAAAAAGACTGACAATTTTGAAAAAAAAGCTATATTTTTTTACTTTTTGCTATAAAAAAATATTCCCAAAATATATATAAAAAAACTAATTACTTCCTCAGTTTAGGCCAATATGTATTCTTCTACATATTTTTGGTAAAAAAAAAAAAAAAATCGCAATAAGTGTATATTGATTGGTTTGCCCAAAAGTTATAGCGTCTACAAAATGGGGGATAGTTTTATGGCATTTTTATTATTATTTATTTTTTATTAGTAATGGAGGTGATCTGCGATTTTTTTCGAGACTGCGACATTACGGTGGACAGGTCGGACAATTGTGACACTATTTTGGGACCATTGACATTTATACAGCGATCAGAGCTAAAAATAGCCACTGATTACTGTATAAATGTCACTGGCATGGAAGGGGTTAACACTAGGGGGTGATTAATGGGTTAAATGTGTTCCCTCAGCATGTTATTACTGTAGGGGGGATGGGCTACTCAGGACATGGCTCCCGATGACAGGGAGCAGTAGCTAGGCAGAACAGGGAAATGGCTTGTTTACATAGGCATTTCCCCGTTCTGCCTCTCCTCGCCGTGATCGCCGGCCACCGGTGGACATCGACGGCCATCCACTAGACAGGGATTACAAAGGGATGTACGGGTATGCCTGTGCCATTCTTCTGTCATACATCTGCGTGCGGTGGTCAGGAAGGGGTTAAAGGAGCAGTGATTTTAATAATGCTTAAAGTGAAACAATAAAAATTAAAAAATACTTTAAATATTGTGCCTGGGAGGTCCCCTTGTCTGCTTGTAAAGTGGTGTATCTGTGCCGTGTATAGAACCTGCTGCCATATATAAAGAAAAAAAGACATTTAAATTGAAAGCTGCAAGCTTTCTTGAAAAAGATTCACATTGCCGGCAATACAAAAATTAGAAAAAAAATGTCGTGGGGGTCCCCCCAATCCATACCAGGCCCTTTGATCTAGATGGACTTTGTGTCTTTTTTCAACCAGACTAACTATGTAACTATATGTAACTTTGGGTGGCACGGTCCCCTTGTGACATCCCTGACCGAGCATGCATGTACAATGTACCCCATACTCATTCACATGGGGGGGAGGGAAGCTGGGGATTCTGAGAAGCCCCCTGCCTGCAGATCCTCAAAACCACTGCCCAGGGTTGTGGGGAAGAGGCCCTTGTCCCCATCAACATGGGAACAAGGTGCTTTGGGGTGCCCCAAAGCACCCCCCATGTTGGGGGCATGTGACCTGGTATGGTTCAGGAGGGGGGGCACTTACTCGCCCCATCCCCTTTCCTGGCCTGCCTGGCATGCTCGGATAAGGGTCGGGTATGGATTTTGGGGGGACCCCATGCCATTTAAAAAAAATGTTGGCATGGGGTTCCCCCTCAATCTATACCAGGCCCTTTTGCTGTTTCTTTTTATTCAGCTGTCAGTGGGGAAGTCTGATGACATTTGGTGACTCACTTGTTGTTAAAGAGAAGTTCCGCCTGGGAAAAAAAAATTAAAGTCAGCAGCTACAAATACTGTAGCTGCTGACTTTTAATATAAGGACACTTACCTGTCCAGGGAGCCATCCCTTGGCTCCGGGTGCAGGCACCAACATCCTTACTAAGGGAAACATGGAGTGAAGCCTTGCGGCTTCACAGCCTGTTTCCTACTGTGCATGCGCGAGTTGCGCTGCGCTTTCTGAATGGTCCCTGCTGTCTTCTGGGATCTGTGTGTCTCCTAGAAGGCAGCGGGGGAATGAGGAGTGGCCGAACATTGCATAGTTCGCCTCACAGATTGCGGAAAACTTTCCCTGGAAGTGGGAGCAGATACCTGGATTTGACAGGTATCCACTCCCCCCTGAAAGGGGCCAAATGTGGCACCGGAGGAGGGGAGGAATCCAATCCGGAATCCGCGGAACTTCCATTTCTGGGTGGAACTCCACTTTAAGGATGCTGCCGCCGGCTTCCCAGCCTGCTCCTTAACAACCACTATTTCTGCTGAACATCCCATCAAGCACCCTGAAATTTGAATGTTTGGCGAGCACCTGAACGGGCATTGTTCGCCCATCTCTACTGATCACAGAGCCGAACAAAGACCGGATCGGTTGTGTTCGGCTCTATGATAAAGTAACCCAAAAGTGATGACCTTACATCACTTCCAGTTTACTTGGATGTAAACAGCGCCATTTTTAAAAAATGAGTTATGTATTGTGTTTTGATGCATTAAAATTCAAAAATTTGTTTTATTTTTTCCCACAAAAAAATTGCATTTGAAAAACCGCTATGAAAATTGCAAGACCCACCATTTTATTCTCTAGGGCCTCTGCTTTAAAAAAAATATGTAATATTTTACATAAAAATATGTAATATTTGAGGGTTCTAAAAAAATTTTCTAGAAAAAAATACTGATTGTTACGTGTAAACAAAAAGTGCCAGAAAAGGCCTGGTCTTCAAGTGGTTAAAAGCAAGGATAACATGGGTGTCTGTCTACCTTATGTAACTAACTTGTGTACTTCTTATAATGTTTATTAATAATTAGGTATTAATTTGCAAACTTTAGAGAAGAAATGATTATAGAAATCCCAATGAACAAAGCAATCACGTGGCAGACTGTTGTACACTAGCTGGGGCACGCCTAATTCTCTACAACGGAAAGGTGAGCTGTCTAGATAATTCAGCTTAACAAAATGACAAGCATTGCAAACACCAGTCATGAATTAATGATGACCTTTTTGTCCTGTAAACGACCACAGCCATCTTAAGTTTCTTCACTAATTAACCAAGGCAGGAGTCAGTGTAAGGGCCATATAACCCCTTAATAACCATTCATGTATAGGTCAAGTTCAGTAAGCTTAACAAAAACATTGGCCAGAGGCAAGACAGTACAATAGTTGGTTACTACTTATTGTCATCTTTATATTATAGTATTTAAAAATCAGTTTAAAATTAATTTTATAAACAAAAACTGCACTGGCAGGACTAAGATTAACCACTTGTCTGCTGGACACTTTTAGCCCCTTCCTGCCCAGGCCAATATTCAGCTTTCAGCACTGTCACACTTTGAATGACAATTGCATGGTCATGCAACACTCTACCCAAACTGAATTTTTATCAATTGTTTTCACACAAATAGAGCTTTCTTTTGGTGGTATTGAATCACCACTGGGTTATTTTATTGTTTGCTAATTCATAGTTTGTTATAAAGATTTTGCTATCAGGCAATTTTTCTCCTTCACTGATATGCACTGATGAGACTGCACTGATGGGCACTGTTAGGCTGCACTGATAGACACTACTGATGGGCACTGGTGGGCACTCATGAGGAGGCACTGATCAGGCTGCACTGATAATTCAGTGCCCTGATAATCAGTGCATACGTCCCTTTAACAGAAGCCAGTTATCAGCTCTCTTCTCCTTTCCTCGTGCTGTCAGCAAGGAACCAAGTATATTGGGGGGTGGGTGAGTATGCATATTTACAAGCAAACCAGCGGTACTTGCATATAGGGAGGGATGCGTACAGGGTGTATGCCTGGAACCCAGACTGTGTTCAGGGCATACATCTCTGTAAACATACATGGGGATGTGCGCCAATATATGCAAACAGCCACTGTGTATTTCAGCTTGATTTCTGCTGCTAGCTAGCTTTACACAATACCTGCGACTCAAGGGGACCAAAACAAGCCCAGTTTTTACAATGTACAGTAGGGATGCGCTCATTCATGTCATGACCCTGTTGCACTTTTCTCTTCTACCACTAGGTGGCCAGGAACTTGGTGGATATGAGAAGGGCACCCCAAGGTCAGGTTATGAGTATATGGGGTATCTCAGCCAATGGGCAGGGGTTTTCTTGAATCCCTTGGCCTGCTGGGAGAACCTATATATTCAGGTGAGGGCAGGTGATCTTGGTTCTGTGTCACCTGGACGGCTGTCTGGGTGGACGTGTTTCATACGCCCCGGGCTGCTAGGCCAGAGATTGGGCCTGTCCCGGGGGCATTTGGCTGCCAGGCAGTGTTAGGGCATATCCAGAAGTGAGAGGACAGCACAGGGTTGGGACTGCGGCTTGCAGTCCAACCAAAGTGACGGTTCTGTTGGCCGGAGAAGCTGTCAGTGGTCGGAGGTAGAAAGGAAGCTATCGCTACAAAGGGACCAGCCACCTTTACCAGGGACCACAGGGACCACAGTGAGTAACTGAAGAAAGTTCCGGAACCATATTCTCACCGAAAGGGGGACGGAGGAGAATCAGGAAACTTCAGGCGATGATCAAGTCAAGGACCCAACCAATAGAGGAGATGCTTGCAGGGCAGCCTTGTGAGTCAAGCCAGGGACGGAGGTGGTCAGCAGGGGTAAAGCTTGAGAAGTATCTGAAGTGCCAAGCTAGGGACCCAGCAGGGAAGCGTGGGTGACGCTTGAGGGAGATACCACCGCAAACCTTGGAGGAGCTCAAGGGATTCAGAGTCAGTGAATCAGAGGGTCTAGTGAGAGACCGGGAGCTCAGTGTTGAAGACTTACAAGAGGCAGTTGTAGTGAAGTTGAAAGAACTGGTACGTTTGAGTTAGGAACTGTTAAAGGACTGTTGCCATAGGAGACAGCGTTCCTGTATGTGCAGAAGTGGCGCCTTTCCCTGCACGGCTGTCCTCCTATTGAAGTCTTGGAGTCTGCCAATTTAATCTATAACTACTTAAGGGTGTCCTGGCCCTAACCCTCTTTCCCCCAAAATACAAAAAGGACTGTCAAAAGAAACCTCTTTTAAATCCAAAAAGTGTCTGGTGCCCAGTGACTTTCACCATCTTTGCACCCACTATGCCTCACAACCCACTACATATTGAAGGATGTCAGCTATCTCTGGCCTTGGAGGTGCTCTTTAGACTGAACAAGGCCGGATACCTTGCTACAGGTGGCAGAGGCATTTTGAGCTCTGAAGCTACACGCATACATTCCCCTTATGGCTGTGGGGAATGCTTCTGCTAACCATCATTGGCTATTGACTTTAACAACTTCCTGGCAGGATAGCTTAGGCAGGTTCATATCCGAACACACATGGTCTCATCCCTACTGTACAGTTCTAAACGCCCATGTGCACGAGCCCTCAGTTTGTTGTTGCAGTAGAAGCAATAATAGACCCACTACAGCAAGAATAGATCCATCCAGCAAAAACGGACAGCCCCCATATCCAGAAAAAAAGACAGCCCCCATATCCAGCACAGCACCAATAGACAGGCCCTTATATCCAGCACAGCAACAATAGCTAGCCCCCCATTCTCCAGCACAGCAACAGTAGATGTCTCTCATTTTCCAGCACAGCAACAATAGACAGCCCTCATTTTCTAGCACAGCAACAATAGACGTCCCTCATTTTCCAGCACAGCAACATTAGACATCCCTCATTTTCCAGCACAGCAACAATAGACATCCCTCATTTTCCAGAACAGCAACAATAGACGTCCCTCATTTTCCAGCACAGCGCAGCAACAATAGACATTCCTCATTTTCCAGCACAGCAACAATAGACGTCCCTCATTTTCCAGCACAGCAACAATAGACGTCCCTCATTTTCCAGCAGAGCAACAATAGACGTCCCTCATTTTCCAGCACAGCAACAATAGACGTCCCTCATTTTCCAGCACAGCAACAATAGACGTCCCTCATTTTCCAGCAGAGCAACAATAGACGTCCCTCATTTTCCAGCACAGCAAAAATAGACGTCCCTCATTTTCCAGCACAGCAACAATAGACATCCCTCATTTTTCAACACAGCAACAATAGATGCCCCTCATTTTCCAGCACAGCAATAGCAACAGTGGCATAGCGTGGGGGGAGCAGCCGGTACTGTTGCCCCGGGCGCAACATTTAGAGAGGAGTGGAAATTAATTGTGCTTGGTCTGATTCCCCAGCTGGCCCCATTGTTGTCTGTGGAAGAAGGGCCGGAGTATGTGACAAGAAGGGCCGGAGCGTGTGTGATCCACTGACATCAATGGGACTGGGTGCTGACATCACTGGCCCTCCTCCCCCGGCCAGAAGAGGGAAGAACCTGGCAGAGAGAATGCAAGCAGAGCTTTGCTCAGTGCAGACACGCCAAGGCATCAGGTTTTCCTGTCTGACTGTCTCCGCCATGGGTGGCCATCTGCAGTGGAGGAGGAGGATGGGGCAGGGAGGAGGTCTGCCAGTGACCTTGTGGGGTTGTCACACACAGCATTTCGAGGGAACCTGGTCACAGCACTGAGGACTACACAGAGTGCCTCTTGTGTGAGTACAGTGGCTTCTGTTCCTGCATATTATTTCCTTCCTGGCTGGAAGGACAAAGGAGGGGGGCACCTTGTGTGGGGGGTGGGGTGATGATCCTTATTGCCCCCAATTTTTTACCCCTACTGCCCCCTTGGTAGTGGTGGGGGGGTCTCCTTACTTACACTTGAATCCCTCTCTTGACAGGCATCCTGTTCTGCCAGACTCCACTCATTCGAGGGGTATACCCTTGGCAAGGTTCATAAAGGTGGGGTGGATGGATGTCTGGATACTTCAGAATCCATTGTCTAAACAATTTTCATGTTTCTCAAAGTCCCATAGCACCCTGTCTAGAATCGATCCTGATGTGGGTAACACAGTTATGCTTCCCTATGAAGCTACAGGCCCTGCAGTGTCTCGGATCATTCTCTCCTTTTACTGAGTCTCCGGGTGTCACCGCCTACTACCCTGTCTAAAGCTCTGTGGAAATTCAGCTCCTTTTGGCAACAACTTTTCTCATCACATGGGGAGATGGAGTGAGGCATGGCTGAGTTCTTTACACATCAGGACACTTCTGGTTCCCCTCTTATACAATAGGAGGCATTTAAGGCCTATTTGAGGGGCCTACTAATAGCTGAAATCAATAAGCACAGCACAGTGTTAAATAGTGTATCCTGTAGAGGCTAGGGTTGAGCCACGCTGAGGGAAGATTACATGATGAAGATGAACACTGCTTGTAGATATCTCCATACTTGCTTAGTATTGTTGTAATCCTTTTTGTTCTTTAGAATGACTTCACTGAGCATGCCCAGATCTCCCCTGATTTACGACACACTCTGTGTATTATCAGATCTTCCTAGACACAACTCTGAAATCCCACGAGACTGCATAATCACTCAGAGCTTCATACTACACCCCATGTGACCATGTGACATCACTTGCAGTGTAAACTTGGGCATTGGACAGGATTACTGCAGCCTTATCAGCTGAAGCTGATAAGACTGACACAGGCAAACACTAGATAATAGGCACAAGTAAATACTATGAAATAAAACAAGTCAGCTATGAGCAGTGAAACAGGGTTGCCATAGAAACGTTGGATTGAGAAGGAGGCTTGGTTAACAGTACAGGAAGTGCTCAATGTAAGGGCTGAAATAGAGTCTACTGTGGACTCCAAAAACAATACTTAAGATGGCGCTGCCTAACCCCTGGAAACAAGTTTTTTAAAGTTTCTTTAAACAGTAAGTAATATGCGATTTGGGCTGAATTACAGTGGCTATAGTTTGATAATTACTTATTATAATGGACTAAATGAAAAGCAGCATCAGAGTGGGAGAGTTTACTTACTCTTTAACTATGCAGGTGTGAGAGTGCAGCCCAAGGCTGACACAGACCAGGTAAGCAGACAGACAGGGCATGAAGGTATTACTGGCAAAGAGCTCCAGGAGGCTGTCAGTTCCTCCCCATATTGTAAAGTACCTGGGGAGGATGGTCTACCCATTGAAATATATAAACATTATGCTGATTCAAAATTACCACAGTTATTATCTGTGCTTAATGCCTCACTAGAGAGGCAGGCTCTGCCTCCTTCTGTCTAATGTCTAAAGCAAACATTATCCCTCTTTTGAAACCAGGTAGGAATCTGGTTGATCCGGGCTATTATAGGCCAATCTTACTACTATAGAGTGACATTAAACTCCTGGGGAAGGTGCTGGCACCAGACTGAATAGGGTTATTACATCTACTGTACATTTTGATCAGACCTGCTTAATGCCCAATAAATCTACAGCCATTCATTTGTGAAGGCTTTTCTTGACTATGTAGTCACCAGCAGACAACATGGAACACAGGGCGTTGCTGTCATTGAACGCTACAAAGGCCTTTGACAGTATCGACTAAGCCTATTTAAGGGCGATTAGAGAAATTTGGTTTTGGAGAAGTATTTATCTCCTGGGTACGCTTATGGTATAGCCATCCATAGGCAGCCATTAGGGAATCCGGTAGATTGTCACACGTTTTTACCTTGGGGAGAGGTACCAGACAGGGGTATCCCCTTTCACTCCTTTGATTCGCCTTGGCAATTGAGCCCCTAGCTGTTATGATTAGTTCTAACCCACATTTTACTGGCTTCTGTTATGGTGTAAGGCAAGAGAAAGTAATGCTTTATGCAGATGATACTCTGCTTCTACTTGTTGACACAGATTCCTCCTTGCAAGAGGCCATGACTGCTGAGGTGCAATGGGCCTAGGTACAAATTAACGTAACACAATGGGATCAAATCCCCCACCACCCTTGCCCTTTTACCTCATTAAATAAAACACTTACAACCATTAGGTTGGAAAGGGCAAGGCCACAGGCTTTATTAAATTCCAACATGTAACATGTGAACACATTTAACCAGTGACAGTCACAGTCGTACTGTGAGCACTCAATTCCAAAAGGGGGAAGTGGGGCCTGTCCTTACCATAAGTGCTGGACAGACAGCCTACTTCCAATTTTTTCATCAAGGGCATAGCACATTACAGCAACTTTAAATGCTGGCAAGGTCAAGAAACCGCAGCAAGCTGTGACATACCATAACAGAGGAAAAAAGCGGCAGGAGGGTGGGCAGCGCTTCCATCCAATTCTTTTGAAAGACCCAGAATTCCCTGGGGCACATGTTCCCTGAGCTCAGGCCCATCCCCCATGTTTCCACCAATCATCACCATCCACCCCTTTGTCTGGCACCTGGCCATGCCCCCAGTCAAGGCTCTCTTTCCCTAGGGGGGCTCAAAAGGCCTTCATGACCACTATTACTTAGTTTGGTAGATTTTTAAGTCTTACTGTAAATTGGTTGAAATCTGCTCTAATGTTACTAGACCGAGATAATACTCCGCCAGTGGCTCTAGCGTGCCCTATTCCCATTTATTTTAGATATTTAAGGGTTCATCTTCCCCCTTCTACAGAGGTTCCGTGATCACATTAAAATTTTGAATTTCTTTTGCCTTTCAGTGGCAGGAAAGGTAAATTTGATCAAGATAATTCTCATGCCGCAGTTACTCTATTTTCTTCATAATGCCCCTATGATAAGATTAAGATTTTCAGGCTAGTTAATTCCCTTTTTTATATCCTAATTTGGAAGGACCATGTTCCTAGAATTAACCAGTTCCCATCCAGGCCAATTCTGACATTTCTCTCCTACATGTAAAATTCTGTATTTTTTTGCTAGAAAATTACTCAGAACTCCCAAAAATTGTATATACAGGTGCATCTCAAAAAAGTTGAATATCATCAAAAAGTAATTTATTTTAGTAATTAAATTCAAAAAGTGAAACTCATATATTATATAGATAATTTACACACATATGATAGATTTCAAGCAGTTCTTTCTTTTACTTTTGATGATTATGGCTTACAGCTAGTGGAAACCCCAAATTCTGTATCTCAGAAAATTAGAATATTATGAAAAAGTTCAATATTGTAGACTCATGATGTCAGCTAATTAACTCAAAACACCCGTAAAGGTGTCCTGTGCATTTAAATGGTCTCTCAGTCTGTTTCAGTAGGTTACACAGTTATGGAGATGGCTGCTGACTGATCAGTTGTCCAGAAGACAGCCAGTGACACCCTCCACAAGGAGGGTAAGTCACAAAAGGTATTTTCTAAAGAAGCTGGCTATTCACAGAGTGCTGTATCCAAGCATATTAATGGAAGGTTGAGTGGAAGGAAAACGTGGTAGAAAGAGATGCACAAGCAACAGGGATAACTGCAGCCTTGAGAGGATTGTGAAGCAAAGGCCATTCAAGAATTTGGGTGAGATTCACAGTGGACTACGGCTGGTGTCAGTGCTTCAAGAGCCACCACACACAGACGTATCCAGGACATGGGCTATAACTGTCTCATTCATTGTGTCAAGCCACTCCTGAACCAAAGACAACATCAGAAGTGTCTTACCTGGGCCAAGGAGAAAAAGGAAGGTCCTAGAGTCTGGAGGAAGAGTGGAGAGGCATAGAATTCAAGTTGCATGAGGTCCAGTGTGAAGTTTCCACAGTCAGTGATGATTTGGGGAGCCATGTCATCTGCTGGTGTTGGTCCACTGTGTTTTATCAAGTCAAAAGTCAGCGCAGCCCTATAGCAGGAAATTCTAGAGCACTTCATGCTTCCCTCTGCTGACCGGCTTTATGGAGATGCTGATTTAATATTCCAGCAAGACTTGGCACCTGCCCACACTGCCAAAAGTACCAATACTTGGTTTAATGACCATGGTATCACTGTGTTTGATTGGCCAGCAATCTTGTCTGACGTAAACCACATAGAGAACCTGTGGGGTATTGTCAAAAAGAAGATTAGAGAAACCAAACCCAACAATGCAGACGAGTGGAACACCACTATCAAAGCAACCTGGGCTTCCATAACACCTCAGCAGTGCCACAGGCTGATCGCCTTCATGCCACGCCGCATTAATGCAGTAATTCATGCAAAAGGAGCCCGGACAAAGTATTGAGTGCATACTATACTGCACATGGACATACTTTTCAGAAAGCCAACATTTCTGTATTAAAAATCCTTTTTTTATTGGTCTTATGTAATATTCAAATTTTCTGAGAAACTGAATTTTGGGTTTTCACTAGCTGTAAGCCATAATCATCAAAATTAAAAGAAAGTAATTAATCTATATAATATGAGTTTTAGTTTTTGAATTGAATTACTGAAATAAATTACATTTTTGAGATGCACCTGAAAATAAAATGGTGATTGGTACAAGTTTTTATGTCACACTTTTTTTGTGCAGCAATTTTTCAAACACAATTTTTTGGGAAATATTACACTTTAATGTATTTTAATGCAATAAAACACAATATATAAGCCAATTTTCCAGTATACTATATAAGATGATGTTACACTGAGTAAAAAAATACATAACATGTCATTGTTTAAAATTGCACCAAACTACGGTACTTAACCACTTGCCTACACTGGGCACTTTCACCCCCTTCCTGCCCAGGAAGCTCTCCCACTTTGAATGACAATTGCACAGTCATGCAACATTATACCCAAATTAAATTTTTATCGTTTTTTTCAGACAAATGGAGCTTTCTTTTGGTGGTATTTAATCACTGCTGGGTTTTTTATTTTTTTGTAAAAAAAAAAAGACCGAAAATTTAGAAAAAAAAAAAGTGAGAAATAAAAGAAAGAAAAGAAAAGGAAAAAAAAAGAAGAGATGGAGGGGAAGAAGAATGAGACAAAGCAAAAGGAAAATGAAGGACTGTCCTAACGCCCGCCTCCACCGCCCACACTCCTCAGTCAGCTGGAAGGTGGAGATACTTAATCCAAGGATCCCAAACACGGTCAAACTTAGCAGTTTTATCCTGCAAGATACTGACCAGCTTTTCGTTGAGCATGATCCGTGTCAGTTTATTTTTCATAACAGCTAGACCTATCACTGGTTTCTTCCAAGTGGTCGATATAGGGATTTTTCCCACGGGAAACAAAGTGGATTAAAGTTTGAACATGCTTGGGTGCATCGCTGACAGGCTCATTAGGAAGAGCCACCTTAAGGTTTTTACCTATAGTCACCATTGTCACAGAATAAATCAGGGAGTGAACTCTAATCCGCACGGGTCCTAATATGTGGTACATTGTACCAGGTTGACCACGTCCCTGAAAACACAGAGAGGAAGCCCCCTGGTACATTTTTGTAGTTTTGATTTTCATGTGTTCTCATGTTTATTGCTTGCTGGTGTGTGATTATCTTTGATTCACTGTAAAGAAATCTCACTTTAACGGCTTCCGCCCCGGACCATTTGGCTGGCCAAAGACCAGAGCACTTTTTTGCGATTCGGCACTGCGTCGTTTTAATTGACAATTGCGCGGTCGTGCGACGTGGCTCCCAAACAAAATTGACGTCCTTTTTTTCCCACAAATAGAGCTTTCTTTTGGTGGTATTTGATCACCTCTGTTTTTATTTTTTGCGCTATAAACAAAAAAAGTGCGACAATTTTGAAAAAAACGCATTATTTTTTACTTTTTGCTATAATAAATATCCCCAAAAAATATATAAAAAAACATATTTTTTCCTCAGTTTAGACCGATATGTATTCATCTACATATTTTTGGTAAAAGAACGTTTGATTGGTTTGCGCAAAAGTTATAGCGTCTACAAAATAGGCGATAGTTTTATGGCATTTTTATTAATATTTTTTTTTTTTTTTTACCAGTAATGACGGCGATCAGCGATTTTTATCGTGACTACAACATTATGGTGGACACGGACAATTTTGACACATCGCACATCAGTGCGATTAAAAATGCATTGATTACTGTAAAAATGTCACTGGCAGTGAAGGGGTTAACATGTGTGTCCTAGTTTGTGTTCTAACTGAAGGGGGATGGGGACTGTGCAGGGAAGCTAACAGATCGCTGTTCATACTCTGTATGAATAGACGATCTGTCAGTTCTCCCCTCAGAGAACTGGAAACTGTGTGTTTACCGTGTGCCCCGAGCGATCGCGGGAGCCCGGTGGTGATCGAGACCGCCGGGCACTCACATCGCCTTGGGGAGCAAGCGGGGGGGCACGCCCCCTAGTGGCCACAGGACGAAACGACATTACATAACGTTGTTTCGCCCAGCCGTGCTATTCTGACGCAGTACAACTGTGGAGGCTGGTCAGCATGTGGTTAAAGCTATACATACACGGTCTGGTCCCAGTTTCCTTGTGTAGCTACATTTATCTGGTTATTCCTGTGCTGGCTCACCGAGGCGCCATGTGCTAGTGGAAGCAGCATTATATAGCCACCTAGCAGTTGAAACCAGGTGGAGATGATCCCTGAAACCTGCTGGCTTCTGGGAGACACCTGCTGGTGGGCACTGGAACTTCAGCTAACAGCCATGAGAACCACAGCACCACCAGCAGATCAACATGGTCCTCACCAGTGTTGCCAACCGTCAGTATTTTTACTGGCAGCCAGTAAAAAACAGGTACTTTTCTTTAGCTAGAAAATGCCAATGACAGAAAAAGGTTGCCAGTAAAAAATATGGCTGTGACGCTCAGCTCAGAACTGCGCATGCACAGTTCCAGTCCTGAGCTGGCCACAGTGGCGTTGTTAGGTGGGTGCGGGGGGTGCGGGCCGCACCGGGTGACACCCGCCAGAGGGGTGACACCCGTAGGTAGCGGCACACACCGCTACACTGCCCGCTGCGGCTTGTGCTGTGTCCCTCAGCACAGCGGACTGAAGCCGCCTCCCCCTCCTCTCTGTTTACTTCACACAGGAGGAGGAGCCCGAGGGACACACACGGCTGTGTGCATCTGTCCGCGCTGTTCTGAGGTCTGTAAACTTTATGCATACAGTATGTGGGTGGACATGTTCAGGGGGATTCTATACTAATGGGGGGCGCTGCACTGAGGGGGATTCTATACTAATGGGGGGCGCTGCACTGAGGGGGATTCTATACTAATGGGGGGCGCTGCACTGAGGGGGATTCTATACTAATGGGGGGCGCTGCACTGAGGGGGATTCTATACTAATGGGGGGCGCTGCACTGGGGGATTCTATACTAATGGGGGCTCTGCACTGGGGGGATTCTATACTAATGGGGGGCTCTGCACTGAGGGGGATTCTATACAAATGGGGGGCTCTGCACTGAGGGGGATTCTATACTAATGGGGGCTCTGCACTGAGGGGGATTCTATACTAATGGGGGGCTCTGCACTGAGGGGGATTCTATACTAATGGGGGGCTCTGCACTGAGGGGGATTCTATACTAATGGGGGGCTCTGCACTGAGGGGGATTCTATACTAATGGGGGGCTCTGCACTGAGGGGGATTCTATACTAATGGGGGGCTCTGCACTGAGGGGGATGTCTATACTAATGGGGGGCTCTGCACTGAGGGGGATGTCTATACTAATGGGGGCTCTGCACTGAGGGGGATTCTATACAAATGGGGGGCTCTGCACTGAGGGGGAAATCTATACTAATGGGGGGGTCTGCACTGAGGGGGGATTCTATACTAATGGGGGGCTCTGCACTGAGGGGGGGATTTTATACTGATGGGGGAGTCTGCACTGACGGGGGATTCTATACTGATGGGGGTCAGCACTGGGGGGGGTGTATGTACTGATGGGGCGGTCTGCACTGAGGTGGGAGGTTGATACTGATGGAGGGGGGTCTGCAGACTCTGTACTGAGGGAGGGTTTCTGTACTGATGGGAGGTCTGTACTGAGGGAGGGGGTCAGTACTTAGTGGGGGGTCTATACTGAGGAAAGGGGGTCTGCACTGAGCGGGGGTCTGTACTGATGGAGGGGGTCTGTACTGAGGGAGGGGAGTCTGTACTTAGTGGGGGGGTCTATATTGATGGAAGGGGGTCTGTACTGAGGGAGGGGGGCTATATTGATGGAGTGGGGTCTGTAGTTAGTGGAGGGGGGTCTGTACTGAGGTAGTTGGTGGAGGGGGGTGACACCAATTTTTTTGGCACCGGGTGACACCAACCCTAGTGACGCCACTGGCTGGCCGAGACCAACCTGAGTGCCTGCTATAGTGTGTGCAGGTGGCGCCGGTGGGGGACGGGTCTGGCAGAGGCAATCATGTGATGTAATGGTGCAAGAAAGCCAAGTGAATCGGCAGAGCCTCGGGTGCTGTTTGGACTGGAGTGGACTGAAGGGACCACCTGGCTTGAGAGAGACTTTCACTATGACTCAGGAGGGGACGTGTCATGTTGTTGAGGTGTCATCATCTGTGCTGCTGTACACTGCTGTCAGTGTCATTGTGAGAGTCTTTTTCATGTGTGCCTCCCCATTTTAATTTCTTGCCCTCCTGAGTCCTGTCTCTGAGCTACTTACTTATATCAAAAATAAAATAAGAAATAGGTAGCACCACCCCCAAAGAAGCTGCTTGGTGAATTTAGATTCTCTGATCTCCACCTCAACTCCAAGAATGACCTCAGCCCCTCCGGCACACCTGGTTAAATAAAATTACTGCAAACACATTTAAGGACACACGTGGAAAATACTGTTATCCTGGCTGTGGATTATCACCAAAAAACAGACACACACCTGGTAGTGATAAACAAATTGAAAATATTATCACGGTTTAAAGCATATGGAAGCTTATAACACTGTTAAACCTTTCTGCAAAGAATTAATACATTGGAAAAGACAACCTTCAATACTTAGCAACTGTAAATTTAGAAAAGGGCAGTAATCTGTATGCCCATAACACAGACGCTGAGAGGGAAGAGAGAAGATTTGTCAACTTCTCAGCTCCTTCTGGGTCACAAGCACCACTGAAAGTAACAACACAAAAAGAAGAAATGGGTTAACAGGTACAGTAAGCACAATTCAAAGTATGTAAAAAGTACAAAAACAGAAAAGATTGAATTCACTTAAAAGGAAACCGTGCCTTAAACTGCGCCTCTATAAATCAAAATAGCAATTCCACCCAAACACAGCAGACCAAAAAATGGTAGTTGCCACGGCAACATGGTGACTACAAGAATGGAAAATGGCCGACGAAAGCCAGGCCATGACAAAATGGTGCCATGAAAACATAAAATGCAGTTTGTTGATTTCGCCAAAAACTGACTTCTTCACTAGAAACATAAACTTCTCCCCACAAAATTACAAATTTGAGACACAAAATAAACACTTACAAACATTTCATTCTACATACCACTAGGGACCTTGTGAGGCTTCAAACACAGGCTCTCCAACCAAACAACACATCCGAAAAAAAGCCAAATGTTACATATAACACAAAATGGTAGTTGCAACAAACAAACAGAGAGCCACGGCCGCACGGTGACCACAAAATGGCCGATGACAAAAGGGCCACACTAAAACACCAACACATGAAATGCAATTGTTGATCCCGCCAAAATCAGACTTATTCACTAGAATCTTTCTCCACAAAGACTGACTATACAATTGAGAATGCACACTTAACCAGAGGCACACACTTTAGGCTACATCAACCAGGGCCCATAGGAACACATGCTTTTCAATGAAACAACAACGCCACATGAACCACAAAATAACACGGCTTAAACATACACTCTTTTCTCAAACAAAGTTCAATACTTGACTCTGAAAATTGGAAGGTCAACAGATACCCAGGACCATCAACAATGTTGTTTGCATGCTTGATACTTTCGTCTCAAAACAAAAGAACTCCTCCATGCTATTGTCTAGAATCCTGAAAGACATGTCCCAACAACGCATGGCCGCCCTTCCCCCTTCCTCCACATGGGTTACTTGAATATGCAGCAGCCATTTTCAAGAGAAACTTAAAGACAAACCCTTTACTTAAAAATATTTTTACACTTATGGGGACATGTGTCTTGGTCCCATACAAAGGTAAAAATCACAATTCATCCATTTCTTTTTCTCATATACATCACAAACTTATTACGCAGCATACAGTTACACAGCCTACTCAGTCACACACAGCATTCATTTTAGGTTTGTAAAAAATGGGACCTATAGAGTATTTAAATATAGGTGCTTCCTCAATTAATAGACCTACTTACAATGACAAAAATATAACCTACAATAAAAGTCCAGTCATTATACAGAAAGCGACAAAAAAACATAAGGTTCGTTGCCTGGCAGATCTTACCTCATACAGCGCACAGAGAATCAAGATCCCGAACACAGAACAGCAAAAATGTTCAAAAAACTTGAAGTATGGTTGTCTTACCATAGGCCGGCCTTTGCTGGTCTGGTTCTGGAGGTCTCTTCCCCCCTCGAGGTCTGTTGAATTAGGAAGATCTGTTGGCTTCCTTTCTGGTCTGCCATGAATGTCAGGGAAATTCTTCTCCCTATAAGCATATCTTCTCCCTATAAGCATATATTTCTTTGCACTTAAAAGCACAAACAGCTCTCTTATATAATGCCGGGAAAGCACGCTCGTTTATCTCTCCAAGTAACACAGACAGATGCTGGTATCACCTCAAGCTCAGTATAATCCTGAAGAGAATAGCCAGGCTCCTGGAAACTTGTATTAATTCAAAAGAACCAATAACACACATGTATACATTCAAATAGAAATGCAGTAGTGACGTGTGCAAATGTTCGTGTGCAAAACCATGCGGCAAGCACATGGTTCTGAACACGATCGTGTGCACATTCCCACTGCTACCAATGATGCAAGCCATACTCTATTATGGCTCAGTGGGGCATAATTTTGTATGGTTATGCTATGTTTCCCAAGTAGTGGGAAGTCCCAGAGGAAGACACAAGATCTGTGACGAAACCGGTAGGAGCAGCCTGATTGTCTGACGTGTGGGAAGCAGGAAGCGGTCTGGAGAGGAGGCATAGGATATACTGAACGCTGTGAAATTTGGGTTGCAGATCCGGGATTCAGGTGACCCTACCCCCCCCTCACTACCACAGCACTACAGAACTTTATTAAGCAATGTTTTATTATACAAATGTGAGTTGAATGTAAATTGAGCATTTTTTAAGATTAAACATTTCTCAGACGGTATTACACTATTGTATGCCTCTATTATTTTCCCTATGTGGCATATGTGAGGAGGCTTGGTGGACGTGACCAGGAGATACTGGTATCCTTTTAAAGCTGGGCTATTTTAACCCCCTAGCGGTATTCCCGAGTCTGGCTCGGGTTGGATTTTCAATACCAAAAGTGGTAACCCCCGAGCCAGACTCGGGATCGCATCGCAGGATCCTTGCAGAGGTTGCTTACCTTGTCCCCTGGATCCTGCGATGTCTCCCCGCTGTGATCTGCAAGCCGCCGTGTCTCGCTCGATTCACAGTGCCGAGCTCCATTCCCTGAGAGCGCTGCGACGCACGGGGAAGGGGTTCGGTGCCAAATTCAAAAAGTAAAACACACAGTATAGATACAGTATACTGTAATCTTACAGATTACAGTACTGTATCAAATAATTACACATCCCCTTTGTCCCTAGTGGTCTGTCCAGTACCCTGCATGCAGTTTTATATTATATATACTGTTCTTTCTGCCTGGAAACTGGAGTTTGTCCATAGCAACCAAAACGGTCCATTTACATCAAAAGTGGTTTTAGACCAGCTAGAAAACTGCGATAATAAATTAGAATCACTTGAGTGATAGTGATTTGTGGGGAGATCTGTCAAACACTGAAAAGTAATGACAGTGACAATTCTGCAACTGAGCAAATTTCAGTGTTTTTGATTTGATTACATTATTGAATATTTTTTATTATTATTATATTATTATTTGGTATAATTAATTATAGTTATTTTTTATATTATAATTTATGATTTCGTTTTTCATACTTTATCATACCCGGGATGTCTACTAGACTGGTTTGGACAGATTTAAGTGAATTATTCCTAAGAATTACAGGCCTACAATATAAAACGGCAAATTTCCATGCAAAATAATTGTACTGCTTTCAACACCTAAAATCTGAAATAATCATACCGCCAGGGAGGTTAAGGAGCAGGAGGTGACCAGTGTGGAGCATCAGCATACAGCAGCCAGTATACTAATAGGAGACATAAGGACAATCCCGATTATCTGCTGAAAACAACTTTAGGCTTATTTTCTAAGCCCTTAAGGTGAGGGTACAACTGATGGGGGAGGAGTGCACATTGCATGAAGACACCGTATCACTTTACTTTGTTGATCATTTTTATATCATTATAGACTGTGTGTGATTCACAGAGCACGAGCACTTTATAGTATATTTAACTTTTATTGCAATCCACTGTTTTATGTTACGCAGTATATCTAGATTGTTTTATAGCACAGGTCTTAATTGATGGTTAGGAGTAGCGCAGCACAGTATATATACTTAAAATATAGTTTTTTTCACATTGTGGGGAAGTGTGGGAAGTGCAGGCAGCTTTTTTCAGTTTTCAGGTAGCTTATAGTTTTGGCAGCTCACAAGGTTTCACCCACAAGTACGCAGATCTGCTTGCTTAGGAGTTTAAACGCAATCGCCATGGAGTGGCCAGTCTCTTGGGGAGGCATAAACAAACATCCTTAAAAGAGCAAACAGATCTGCCGTGTCCATTGGAAGGTTTCCACATCCAATGGTCTTCCACCAGCGTCTGTATGTGCGAATACCCTCGCATGAGCGTATTACAGCAAAACAGACACTGGGGGGCATCTGACAACATACATTAATAAAAATTTCCACAACGGGGGGGGGGGGGCGCATGCGCGACTTCCGCGGGATCAGCTGCATGTCTGAGTAGCTCCACACTACTCACTCCGTTTAGCCTGCTTGCTGGGGCCAGAACACTCCGAATTTCGGCACAATCATCCCCAACACCCCCAGGATCAAGCTGTGCATGCCGCCAAAGAAGAAAAAACCAGAGCGGACTGCGCAGAGGTCTTTAACCAACTACCTGGTGCAGTCACAGGAGAGGTTCGGCATGTCTCAAGAAGCCCTGCCTCTCCCTCCTCACAGTGCACACAGGCTGACTCCGTTCCACCTCATGACAGTGAGTACTCTACCCCCCTCACAAAAGAGGATTTAGATAGAATCAATCTACAGTAAGATTGCCACTAAATTCCAAACTGAGCTTCATAAAAGCACCAATACCTTAACTCAGGCGACTGCAGCTCTGGGAACACGTACTGACCGTTTGGAAACCAAACATGACGAGCTCAGCATTGCTCACAATGAGCTCTCCAGATATTTGAAAACCTTGCTACAACAGTCACGCAGCTGCAATCACAGGTCGATGATCTCGACATTCGTAACAGACAAAATAATCTCAGGGTTAGGGGGATCCCTGAATCTAACACTGATCTGATCCCTGCCATTTGCAAGCTGTTCCAATCATTGCTACCAGACCATGATGTGAAGGCATTTACTTGCGACCGCATACATCATGCTTTGCGCCCGAAACCACCTCCTGATAAACCCCCTAGAGACATTGTACTCTGCCTGAAAGACTTCCTTATTAAAGAGGAGATCCTCAGGGCTACTCGCAACTCCCAGTCTATCACCCTGGATGGCACCCCAGTACAAATATATCCGGACATCTCCCCAGCAACCCTGGATAGGCGCTGCAAGATGAAGGAGGTGACCACAGTGTTAGCAGCTGCCCGCATACGCTACCGATGGGGATTCTCCTTTAAACTTTCCATTCCTCATAATGGAACTACATATACGGCCACTACCTTGTTGGAAGGGCAGGAGATTTTAGTGAAATTGGGCTTGCTGGATGCTGATGCTGTGCCTCGCCCACCTTTTTCTGGGAGCTGACTCTGTTCTCACCATTTAGCCCTGTTTGACTTTGCTTGATCTCTCCTGTGGATAGATCGCCACCTAATGCCCGTTCTTGGAAGTCCCTCGGCACAACATTTGTTATCCTGTCCACCTGAGGCTACTGTCCAGTTTATTCCTCAACTGATGAAACTCACTCATGCCTGATGACATCTGGATTTCTTCGAGATGATCCCAAGACTCCTGAATTCCCACCCACGGAACTGTAGATGTACATGCGGACACCAGAACGATCACTCTCCAAACTTTTTTTGTTTTGTTTTGTGTCTTTTTATTTTTAGGTGGACAAAACGCTCTGTGTGCACTTGAGCGGAGAGGTGGGTAGAGCCCGCTTCCAGGTATCTCCAGAGACCTGCATCTAGGCCCTGAACATGGACATTGAGGGTGATTTTCTGCTTTGAGTCCCCTGATAAGTATGATTCTAGTATGCACATGCTTTGCATTGTTTTATATATAGTTGTCAGCTATTCCGACGGATGTCGCTACCGTGCCACCCCACTCCACTCATATCTTGACTTCCCTGCGAAGTCCGGATATGACTTCTGGAGTTAGAGGCGTTTTCGCCCCTTACAGCACTACTGTCTCAGTTTCAGGTTTATGCTGTTTGCAACCTGACCCATTGTTTTCCCAGCTCTTTCTAGTTATGCTGTTTTTTTTTTCTTTGCTATTATTTTGGTTTTACATTTTCTAATTCAGTTTGCTTTTTTTCAATGTCTGAAACTTTTCATTCAAAGCATTCTATATATTGGGTATAACAATATACATTTTGAAGGGTATTTCATATATGGCGTTTCCCTTGCGTCGGAGAATTCTGGCGGAGCACAAACAAAATCGCTATACTACTCAGGTGAGCCCAAATGGATCGTATTTCATAGATGGTAATTACATGCATCACACACAATGTGCAGGGCTTTAATTCTCCCCACAAGCGGAAAAAAGCCTTTACCACCTACAAAAAATTGGGAGCCCAAATTGTTCTGCTACAAGAGACCCACTTTGCTATGAATAATTACCCTACCTTCTTTCATAGATCATGCAAACAGACTTTATTCATTACCAAACTAAATGTAGAGGTGTTGCTATATTGTTACATAACACATTCCCTTTAGGTACAACATGTCTACAAAGAAAGTGAACAGGACACATGGTTGGGTCTACTCTGAGTCTCCACTGAGCTCTAGTGCCCCAGCGATGACGCCGGTACATGCTATATGTAATGTTCATATTGGTAAGAGGAGTTTTGAGAAACTAGTAAAATACAAAGACAGACACTTGTCAATAGAATTTAACGATACATTTCTAAAGGGTAGAATTAATTATAATTTTAATAATAGCTCTAGTTCTTGCCAGCTTTGGTACCAGGACAACTAGGTAGCCCACAAGTGTGCTTCAACTTTATTTTGGTATTAATGCGGATCTACAGCTTATAAGGTAATTCCCCTAATGTAAGAGGTTCATGTGTGCTGGTGAAACTCGTCCGAGCATCTTATGACGCAGCCAATCGTGAGGATCTGATGGCGCGAGAGAAGGTAAGAATGGCAGGGACAGCTGGAAGGGAATTGCTTCTACACGGTGGAAGCTTGAGCTTATGAAACAATTGAACAATTTCTCATCCATTGAGGATGGGATGTTTCATGTAACTGTTGAAGCTACAAGGAAGTTCCCACAGTCCAAGGGGGGGTTTCTGGGATGTCATAAGTAAAGATTGTTATACCTGGATCGGGGATACTAGTAACAAAGTTCAGGCCCATATGGATAAGGTTTAGATCCCTGCAAGGCAAAGCCAGAGCTATAGCTAGTGAAGGTTGAAGTCCTTTTAAGGGTCTGGGAATCTTTGGGGACTTAATTTTTTATTTTGCAGCGGATCATAGTTGAAGGAAGTAGGGGTATATATACTCATGTTATTTTTGTTTCTATTCCTTCTATATGCTGTGAAGAGGTGCTACTGTTGCCTGATTGAATGAGTGAACAGAGCCCGAGCAGATTACCACATCTTCCTCACCGAGATGAGACGTCCCGAAGCCCAGCCCACGTACAAGACACAGAGGATCCCAGACCGACCGACGAATACTACAGCTCACCATGTTGTGTCCTCCCTATAAGTCATCTCTCCTGAAGAACAGAGTCTACATGTCAAGCCGTGTTTTCCTTTTTATGGACTCATATGGACTGTAAGGACTGATTCATTTCCAGGTGTAAGAAGAAGATCAAGATTCATCGAGGGACACATGAGAGAAATCATCACAAACACATACTGACATTACACACACACACAGAAACCATGACACCCAAACAATAGAAATTACTTTCTCGAGACAGGGGTACTTAGGAAGTATTTTTAGACCTGCAGGGGTACTTCACCGTAAGCACTGATCTAATGGAACTGGGTGAGGTAAAGTTTTGGAGGCAGATTAGGCTTCTCTGAATAAATGAGTTTTCGGGGATCACCTAGTGGTGAACAGGGTAGGAGCTGGCTGGACATACTGGGGTAGGGAGTTCCAGAGGTTCGGGAGCAGTCCTGATGTTGAGCATGGGAGGAGGTAATAAGGGAGCTGGAGATCAGGAGTGTCTTAGGAGTGGAGTGGATGATTTGGGTGAAATTATAATGCAAATAGGAATGTCAGAAACCAGAGATGAGCTTGAGCCTTCTCTCTCCACCTTCCATGTCTTCGTATAGAATTGTGAAACTGCCTGCTACTGCAGTGGGTTAATGGTAAGGGCAGAGGGTTAGGGGAAACCATGGGTGGCAGGCATGAGTTCAAGTTCTTCTATGATAATGAAACTGGCCTTGAACCCACCTCCTTCTGTGCTTTCCTATGAACTCATTGCTGTGAGACATACAGTATCTCACAAAAGTGAGTACACCCCTCACATTTTTGTAAATATTTTATTATATCTTTTCATGTGACAACACTGAAGAAATGACACTTTGCTACAATATAAAGTAATGAGTGTACAGCTTGTATAACAGGGTAAATTTGCTGTCCCCTCAAAATAATTCAACACACAGCCAGGGGCGTAGCTAGAAATCACAGGGCCCCATATCAAAATGTTGTATGGACCCCCCCTGCAAACAGCCCCCCCATGCGTTTAAGGGGCACAGTGGCTAGATTTGATGGGCACGGTGGCTGCATTTGATGGGCACAGTGGCTGCGTTTGATGGGTACAGTGGCTGCGTTTAACGGGCACAGTGGCTGTGTTTAATTGGCACAGTGGCTGCGTTTGATGGGCACAGTGGCTGCATTTGATGGCACAGTGGCTGCATTTGACGGGCACAGTGGCTGCATTTGATGGGCACCGTGGCTGCGTTTTATGGCACAGTGGCTGCGTTTGATGGGCACAGTGGCTGCGTTTGACGGGCACAGTGGCTGCATTTGATGGGCACAGTGGCTGCGTTTGATGGGCACAGTGGCAGCGTTTGACGGGCACAGTGGCTGCGTTTGATGGGCACAGTGGCTGCGTTTTATGGCACAGTGGCTGCGTTTGGGCACAGTGGCTGCGTTTGATGGGCACCGTGACTGCGTTTTATGGCACAGTGGCTGTGTTTTATGGCACAGTGGCTGTGTTTTATGGCACAGTGGCTGCGTTTGGGCACAGTGGCTGTGTTTGACGGGCACAGTGGCTGCGTTTAACGGGCACAGTGGCTGCGTTTGATGGGCACAGTAGCTGCATTTGGGCACAGTGGCAGAGTTTGACGGGCACAGTGGCTGCGTTTGATGGGCACCGTGACTGCGTTTTATGGCACAGTGGCTGCGTTTGGGCACAGTGGCTGCGTTTGATGCGTACAGTGGCTGCGTTTAACGGGCACAGTGGCTGTGTTTAATGGGCACAGTGGCTGCGTTTGATGGGCACAGTGGCTGCATTTGATGGGCACAGTGGCTGCATTTGACGGGCACAGTGGCTGCGTTTGATGGGCACAGTGGCTGCATTTGATGGCACAGTGGCTGCATTTGACGGGCACAGTGGCTGCGTTTGATGGGCACCGTGGCTGCGTTTTATGGCACAGTGGCTGTGTTTGATGGGCACAGTGGCTGCGTTTGACGGGCACAGTGGCTGCATTTAATGGGCACAGTGGCTGGGTTTTATGGCACAGTGGCTGTGTTTTATGGCACAGTGGCTGCGTTTGGGCACAGTGGCTGCGTTTGATGGGCACAGTGACAGCGTTTGACGGGCACAGTGGCTGCCTTTGATGGGCACCTTTGCTGCGTTTTATGGCACAATGGCTGCGTTTGGGCACAGTGGCTGCGTTTGATGGGCACAGTGGCTGCGTTTGATGGGCACAGTGGCTGTGTTTAACCGGTTCAGTGGCTGTGTTTGATGGGTACAGTGGCTGCATTTGATGGCACAGTGGCTGCATTTGACAGGCACAGTGGCTGCGTTTGATGGGCACCGTGGCTGCGTTTTATGGCACAGTGGTTGCGTTTGATGGGCACAGTGGCTGCGTTTAATGGGCACAGTGGCTGTGTTTTATGGCACAGTGGCTGCGTTTGGGCACAGTGGCTGCGTTTGACGGGCACAGTGGCTGCGTTTAACGGGCACAGTAGCTGCGTTTGATGGGCACAGTGGCTGCGTTTGGGCACAGTGGCAGCGTTAGACGGGCACAGTGGCTGCCTTTGATGGGCACCGTGGCTGCCTTTGATGGGCACCGTGGCTGCGTTTTATGGCACAGTGGCTGCATTTAGGCACAGTGGCTGTGTTTGACGGGTGCAGTGGCTGTGTTTAATGGGCACAGTGGCTGCGTTTAATGGGTACAGTGGCTGCGTTTGATGGGCACAGTGGCTGCATTTGATGACACAGTGGCTGCATTTGCCAGACACAGTGGCTGAGTTTGATGGGCACCGTGGCTGCATTTGCCAGACACAGTGGCTGAGTTTGATGGGCACCGTGGCTGCGTTTTATGGCACAGTGGCTGCATTTGATGGGCACAGTGGCTGCGTTTGAAGGGCACAGTGACTGCGTTTAATGGGCACAGTGGCTGTGTTGTATGGCACAGTGGCTGCATTTGACGGGCACAGTGGATGCATTTAACAGGCACAGTGGCTGTGTTTGATGGGCACAGTGGCTGCATTTGATGGGCACAGTGGCTGCATTTGATGGCACAGCAAATTACTTACAGGATAAGGCCGAGGTTCATGTCAGGTGCAGTGAAGTCACTCACAGTCTCACAGCAAGGCAGGCAGGCTCTGTCAGGCAGCTCTTTTCAGAAAGGCTCCTGTCGCTCTGCTCGCTCCCCTCCCTCTGAGCCACGCTGTCTGTAGATGGCAGAGGTGGGTGAGCCGAGCTCGTTTTCTAGCCGCAGAGGCGGTGTGCTATGAATGCTGGGGCGGCCACGGCCTCTGAAGTCACTGGTTGCTAGGAGCTGGGCGGCCGGCAATTCTAGCAACCAGTGCAGTCAAATGGCGTGCCACAGCTTCAGCGGCTCGGCGCCTCTTCTCTGCGGCAGCTTACAGCACCGGGGCGCGAACCCACCTTGGATCGGCCCTGCTCACCGGGCCCCACTCAGCTGCGGGCCCCATAGTGCCCGCATGGGTCACTATGGCAGTAGTTCCGCCACTGCACACAGCTATTAATGTCTAAACCTCTGGCCACAAATGTGAGTACACCCCCTAAGTGAAAATGTCCAAATTGGGCCCAAAGTGTCAATATTTTGTGTGTTCGCCATTATTTTCCAGCACTGCCTTAACCCTCTTGAACATGGAGTTCACCAGAGTTTCACAGGTTGCCACTGGAATCCTCTTCCACTCCTCCATGATGACATCACGGAGCTATATATAATAGTGATGGTGTTTGCGCTGTGGGGGAAGGTGAGAGGAGTGTTGCCAAAAGAATACTAGTGAAAACTAAAGTGGTAATAGCAACTGAATGAGTGTACATCAAATCCAAGTGCATAAAATAATAACTGGTGCAATAATCATAAAATATAAGACATATGAAATAGATGTCAGTCCAGTGTTAACTTACATAGAAACACATAAAATAAAAAGTCCATGTGATAATAAAGAAAGGTAACAAAAGTCTGTGTCGCATAAAAAAGGAACAATCCCACCACCAGGAAGCACACGTGTGCCAAATGTAATCTTCAGTGATGACACCTCTGTGTCTGCAAGCAGCTCACCTTATTGCTGTAAGGTGTACAGCATGTACTGGTCACAGATCACAGGTAAGGATGGTTGATGAGAAGATAGAACAATTTCCTATGTGTTGCTTGAGCAGTCCTAATAATGGATATATGGGATCATACGGAGAAACATAAAGAATATATAGCGTGATACCGCAACAAATACAGTGGGACGGGGCGGATCAAACAATGATGAACTCACTTTTGAAAAAGGGGCATAGGCGTCAATCCAACGAATGCCGAGTTTGTATGTCCTCAGTGTGGCATCTTCGGTTAGCTCCTACTCCTGCTCCCCAGTGTATGTCAGGTGGACTCAATGAATGTTGGTATAAAACATGAAGAGATATGCATATAGCGTAATCCCGTATGCAAAAAACAATTTATTGAAAAACTAAGAAAAACAAACTCACATAAAGAAGGCTGTATGGGGTAAAAACATCCATGAGCACCGAGCTCGTCTCCTGCCGTCAGGCTGTGCGTGTGCCCAGTACTCCAATCCCGACGCGTATCGTCACATCACGTGACTTCATCAGCCTCCTCACCTGGTTGCTGCCGCACACGCTTGACACCATCTGAACCAAATAAGTTTACCTTGGTCCCCTCAGACCACAGGGCGTGGTTCCAGTAATCCATGTCCTTAGTCTGCTTGTCTTCAGCAAACTGTTTGCGGGCTTTCTTTGCATCATCTTTAGAAAAGACTTCCTTCTGGGACAACAGCCATGCAGACCAATTTTATGCAGTGTGCGGTGTATGGTCTAAGCACAGACAGGCTGACCCCCCACCCCTTCAACCTCTGCAGCAATGGTGGCAGCACTCACATAAAGAAGGCTGTATGGGGTAAAAACATTCACGAGTGCCGAGCTCGTCTCCTGTCGTCAGGCTGTGTGTGTACCCAGTGCTCCACTCCCGACGCGTATCATCACATCACGTGACTTCATCAGCCTTCTTTACGTGAGTTTGTTTTTCTTAGTTTTTCAATAAATTGGTTTTTGCACACAGGATTACGCTATATGCATATCTCTTCATGTTTTATACCAACATTCATTGAGTCCACCTGACACACACTGGGGAGCAGGAGATAACCGAAGATGCCACACTGAGGACATACGAACTCTGCGTTTGTTGGATTGACGCCTATGCTCCTTTTTCAAAAGTGAGTGCATCATTGTTTGATCCACCCCTGTCCCACTGTGTTTGTTGCGGTATCACGCTATATATTCTTTATGTTTCTCCGTATGATCCCATGTATCCATTATTGGGACTGCTCAAGCAACACATAGGAAATTCTTCTCATCAACCAACCTTACCTGTGATCTGTGACCAGTACATGCTGTACACCTTACAGCAGTAAGGTGAGCTGCTTGCAGACACAGAGGTGTCATCACTGACGATTGCATTTGGCACACGTGTGCTTCCTGGTGGTGGGATTGTTCCTTTTTTACTCGACACGGACTTTTGTTACCTTTCTTTATTATCACATGGACTTTTTATTTTATGTGTTTCTATATAAGTTAACACTGGACTGGCATCTATTTCATATGTCTTATATTTTATGATTATTGCACCAGTTATTATTTTATGCACTTGGATTTGATGTACACTCATTCAGTTGCTATAACCACTTTAGTTTTCACTAGTATTCTTGTGGCAACACTCCTCTCACCTTCCCCCACAGCGCAAACACCATCACTATTATATTTTCCTTTCTTTCTGTTTGAAACAGAATTACAGGTATTTGCAGCAGTGCCCCCTTAGTTTAAATTTCAGACAGCGCGGGAGTCTTTTTCATACATAGACATCATGGAGCTGGTGGATGTTAGAGACCTTGTGCTCCTTCATCTTCCGTTGGAGGATGCCCCACAGATGCTCAATAGGGTTTAGGTCTGGAGACAGGCTTGGCCAGTCCATCACCTTTGCCCTCAGCTTCTTTAGCAAGGCAGTGGTCATCTTGGAGATGTGCTTGGGGTTGTTATCATGTTGGAATACTGCTCTGTGGCTCAGTCTCTGAAGGGAGGGGGTTCAGTATGTCACAGTACATGTTGGCATTCATGGTTCCCTCAATGAACTCCCCAGTGCCGGTAGCACTCATGCAGCCCCAGACCATGACACTCCCACCACCATGCTTGACTGTAGGCAAGACACACTTGTCTTTGTACTCCTCACCTGGTTGCCGCCGCACACACTTGACACCATCTGAACCAAATAAGTTTATCTTGGTCTTGTCAGACCACAGGGCGTGGTTCCAGTAATCCATGTCCTTAGTCTGCTTGTCTTCAGCAAACTGTTTGCTGGCTTTCTGTGCATCATCTTTAGAAAAGACTTCCTTCTGGGGCAACAGCCATGCAGACCAATTGTATGCAGTGTGCGGTGTATGGTCTAAGCACTGACAGCTGACCCCCACCCCTTCAACCTCTGCATCAATGCAGGCAGCACTCATACGTCTATTTCCCAAAGACAACCTCTGGATATGACGCTGAGCACGTGCACGCAACTTCTTTGGTCAACTATGGCAAGGCCTGTTCTGAGTGGAACCTGTCCTGTTAAACCACTGTAAGGTCTTGGCCACCGTGCTGCAGCTCAGTTTCAGGGTCTTGGCAATCTTCTTATAGCCTAGGCCATCTTTTTGTAGAGCAAAAATTCTTTTTTTTTTTTCAGATCCTCAGAGAGTTCTTTGCCATGAGGTGCCATGTTGAACTTTCAGTGAACAGTATGAGAGAGTGAGAGCGATAACACCAAATTTAACACACCTGCTCCCCATTCATACCCGAGACCTTGTAACACTAATGAGTCACATGACACCGGGGAGGAAAAATGGCTAATTGGGCCCAATTTGGACATTTTCACTTAGGGGTGTACTCACTTTTGTTGTCAGAGATTTAGACATTAATGGCTGTGTGTTGAATTATTTTGAGGGGACAGCAAATTTACACTGTTATACAAGCCGTACACACACTACTTTACATTGTAGCAAAGTGTCATTTCTTCAGTGTTGTCACATGAAAAGATATAATAAAATATTTACAAAACTGTGAGGGGTGTACTCACTTTTGTGAGATACTGTAAGGATTCAACCTATGGTCTGCTGCCTTGGTTGTTTTAAAATCATCACTCCAATTTCTCCTTAGTAAATCACACTTGCAGAAGTGTGGATTTCAATATCAATGGTCAATGGTTATTATTATGTATCAGTGGCGGCTGGTGCTCCATTTTGGGGGTGGCAAACAAACCAAGTCTGTTCAGTGTTTCACTTGCTGCAGGTTTGATTGCTCTCTCTGTTTTCTAGAGAATTGTGCTGGAACATAGGTGTGGGCAGCATGAATATTTATACAGCCCTGGCTAATCCATGGGAGGGTGGCCCAGATGGGTGCTGGGAGTCTGTATGAATATCCTGAGACACCAAGCTTCTAGGTCTTTTTCTTTGGAAGGGGATCACAGCCTAAAAGGGGCTGCTTTCCCCCTCAGGCCATACTGCCATGTGCCTGCGGGGTGCAGAGACCTCAGGTGGGCAACCTGAGGGCCTGCTTTGCTAGAAGTTGCAGGAAACTGACTGAGGGACTGTCGTCTGAGGATCTAGTCTGGTATCAAAGGTTGCATGGATGTTGGAAGGAGACAACCAGACTGTGAGCACAGACTGGTGAGATAGATCCTAGAGACTGTGGGCTGCTATCATCCCCCTGGTGCTAGAGAGTCAACTGTGAGTGTGGAGAGAAAGGGGACAATGGCTGGTGTTCTGAAGAGCTCAGTCCATTTAATTCTTTGTGAAGGGACTCTGCTCAAATTGCTCAATAGAGGAAGCTTTTGTGCCTTTGGCTACTACTACGAAGCCAAGTCCATTGACCACTTTTACAAGGACTTTGCTTACGGTTCTACAGAAGGAAGTCTAATATTCTTACTTTGTTCTTTTTTAGAGTATCCCACTCAATCTCATAACCCTATCCCTACCCGGAGAGAGACTGCCACTATGTGCCTGGCTGCGGAGAAACTGCTGGGGCAAGGACCCCTGGGAAACTTTTTAGCAGCTCCTACAGGGATAGTGCTACATGTATACTATATGTGCTTCTTATAAATTCTGTGCCTTTAACCTCAAAGCAGAATATCTTCAGTGTGGGATTTAAGGCACTGCTGCCACTGACTCTGAGATTTGTCTCACTCCCAATTCTCACTACTGTGCTGCTCACTGTTCACCTTGCAGGAGACTGACATGACAAAGCAGAGTCCTACCTCTACCAAGACATAGTTGCCAACATTTCTAGGGAAATCTATTTTTGCAGCATGTCCAGCAAGCAACCCTAAGGGAGGAGTAATCTTTAAAAATGGGTTTAGTATTATTAACCTATTCTGCAACCTATTTTTAAAATACTTTATACTGCTTACAGGAAGATTATAGTATTATAAGTAGGGATGAGCCGAACATTCCCCCGGTTCAGTTCACACCATGCGAACAGACGAAAAATTTGTGCGAACACCGTTAAAGTATATGGGACTCGAAAGTGAAAAATCAAAAGTGCTCATTTTAAAGGCTATATTCAAGTTATTGCCATAAAATGTGTTTGGGGACCCGGGTCCTGCCACAGGGGACATGTATCAATGCAATTTTAAAACGGCCGTTTTTAATTAGCAGTGATTTTAAGAATGCTTAAAGTGAAACAATAAAAATGAAATATTCCTTTAAATATCATGCCTGGGGGGTCCTCTTAGTCTGCCTGTAAAGTCGCACATTTTTCCCATGTGTCAGGAAAGGTTCCACCTGCTAGTGGCGCTGTCAGTCATTTGGCGTGCAGTACTGATGTCCACCAGCGGGTGTCTCCTGGCAGTCTGGAACTGTCAGGGAAGCTTTCTCCTGCTGGTGGTACTATTTGATCCTTGGGCCGCAGTACTGGCGTCCACCAGCGGGTGGTTCCTGGCAGTGTGGAGCCGATATCATCTCCTGCGATCAGGCGTCACACACACATAGTTGCCTTGGTAACTTCCTTGCGCCCTGACCTGAACCTGAGAGCTCTGTACCTGATCCTACACATTCACCAAAAAAGTGTCAAAAAAGTAAAAACGACAGCAGACAGTTTTTGACAATTACTTTGTTTTAAAAAAAGTGTCTCCCAAACCTCGCTCTCACACCCTTCCAAAAATTTGCCTCCCAATGGCTCAGGGATGCATAACGCACAGAGAATTATGGGCGCCTTCCATGACTTTTTAAAAAATCTTTATAGCGGAGGGCACAGGAAGACCGCACTAGCATGGAGTCCTTTTTAGATTTTCTACCTATCCCCAAACTAGAAGACCGACATGTAAAGGAATTAGAATCTCCAATAATGGCTGAAGAGGTAGCCCTGGTTATCAAAAACTGGACCTGATGGCTTCTCAAATCCCTACTATAAAACATTTGCACCCATCCTTTCCCCACACTTAGCATGCTTCTTTAACACATTAAGAAAGGGAGCTACCCTGGAACGCTCACTTAATTCAGCCTTTATCACTGTAATCCCAAAACCAGGGAAAAACCCAGGGGAGGTTAGCAACTACAGATCCATATCGCTGATAAATAATGACCTGAAGATATTAACCAAGATTTTAGCGGACAGAGTTTCTCCTTCATAAGCTTATACATTCACAAAGACCAGGTTGGGTTCATCCCGGGCAGACAAGGTCCAGATCAGATTATACAGGCAATAGACATTATTTCCCTGTTGCGCTCGGGATGGGATGGGGGGCAACCACAAGAAGGACTTCTTTTATCTATAGACTTGCAAAAGGCCTTTGACTTTGTCTCCTGGCCTTATCTATTTAATATCTTACAACGCTGGAGGTTCACTAACATTCTAAGAGCATTATACTCATTTCCCAAAGCCCGTGTAAGGCTTCAGGGATACTATTCAGATACTATTCAGAGCCTTTTTCTGATTTCCAACGGGACAAGGCAGGGTTGCCCCCTATCCCCCCTGATCTTTGCAATAGCGATCAAAACAATTGCAATAAGAAGCCACCCAGATATCCATGGTGTACGTTGTGGCCAAAACTCACATAAATATGCACTCTTTGCAGATGACCTGCTCCTCTTCATCACATCACCACTTATCTAACTATCAAATGTCTGGCATCTATTGGACGACTTTGAAAAAATATCAGGACTCATAGTCAACATGTCAAAATCACAGACCCTCAACATAAATCTTCCAAACTCATTAGTCTCCCAGTTAAAAAGCTACTTTCTCTTTTCATGGAATGAGAATAACATTCCTTATTTAGGGCTGCACCTACCACATTGAATAGATCAAATATATGCAACCAACTACTCGCCATTATTTTAAAAATTGGAATCGGATTTGCGTGACTGGTCTCTATTCAATCTATCTTGGCTAGGGAGGGTACATTCCATAAAGATGACATTGCTCCCACGAATCCTATACCTGTTTCGATCCCTACCCATACCTATCAAAACAGACCATCTGCGACACTTCCAAGTGAAAATTATTAGCTTTGTCTGGGGTTCAAAGGGACACAGACTAGCTAAGGGGATACTTTTTCGAGCCAGAAACAGAGGAGGGGTGGGTCTACCCAACCTACTCAATTATTACCAAGCAGCCCAGTTAGCCCAGATATCGATTGTTTACTCTTGGTTTGCTAAACCCGATTGGGTGCATATGGAAAGAGAAGCACATACCACAATTCTTGCTAGACTTCTTGATGTGGAGTCACCCAAGCAAACGACCTGCGATTTTCTCTCCAACGCTTTCTCACTTCATGACATTATGGGATAAACTCAAAATTCTCCCAGGGCTGGTCTCTCTGATTCGTCCGCTAGCTCATCTCTTCCATAATCCCCAATTCCCACGGGGCATGAACATTGGAGCCCTTCAATGGTGGCTAAACAAAGGGTTGTACAGAATTGGACACTTTTTAAAATCAACTGGTCAACTTACCCTAAATCACTGCATCAATAAAATCGAAATGACTTTGAGTGAAACATTCAGACACCGACAAACCTCACATTTCCTACACTCCATTTGGGGAACCAAACCCTTACCACCCAGCATCACACCATATGAACGCTGGTGTGGCCAGATTATGGAGCAGAGAGGAGGGATTTCAACAATATATGAGTCACTTTCAGTCGTGCACACTAAAACAAGCTATATGTTGGCCTGGGAGCAAGATCTCCAACATGAATGGGAGCTGGATGAATGGCACAGAGCAATAACATGGTCAAACCGAGGTATACTTAA
The DNA here is from genome assembly GCF_042186555.1 of Aquarana catesbeiana. NCBI lineage: Eukaryota > Metazoa > Chordata > Amphibia > Anura > Ranidae > Aquarana > Aquarana catesbeiana. Next base: position 80,998,134 of record NC_133335.1, on the reverse strand, counting down.
CACATCCCTAATGGAGATAGACTTAAAATTTCTAACAAGATGGTACCTAGTCCCCACCAGACTAGCAAAACTGTATCCATCACTGTATCCATATATAAAAAAACCCAGAGGTTTTTTTATATAAAAGAAATCTATGGAAAAATAAGATGAAAATAAAATAAAAAGCTGCCAGCACCATAAAGTCCAATACTAAACTCAAATACAATGAATTAAAATGAAGATGCAGCGCTAATATAATCATGTGATGATATGTTAATTCAGACAAAACAGATGGTGAAAAAAACTCTCAATTAATAAAGACTAAGGCAAATATCACACTAAAAAATACTGAAAGTGATACCCCAATTATATCTATTACCAAAAAAAAATTTGAATAATAAAAAATAAAAAATTAACATATTAATAATTAGAGTAATTGAGAAAAAACTCTCAAAAAAACTAAAGCAGATATCATAAAAAAGATTATTATAAAATTAATATAATGAAAGTGAATGATAAACACATGAATGAAGTGATGAATATAAACCATAGAGGAGAGAATTAGCTTAACCAATCACTAAAAAGAAAAAAGTAAGCAAAAGTCCCAGTTTCAAATGGTGCAAAAAATTCAACCAACAGAAGAGTCCATATATAGTGTAAAGTGACGCTCCACAAGAAAATATGATGAAAAAACAGCCCTGCATCTAAGATAGTTCACACCCAAGTGAGTAATGTGGCTCCTTACCGACTACAGATGACCACCGTAAGGTAGTCTCACCAGGCACAGGGAAATTCAGGTCTCCCAAAAGCCTATACTGACATCTGCAGTTGAGGCTACTCAAAAAACAAAAACAGAGAATGCTCCCATAGTGTAATAATTCATAAAAGATGACCGGGTTACATCCCAACTGGTGTGTCTAAGGAACAAACCACCTATTTCATCGGTTTGCTCCACATTCCCATCAAAAACCCCTTTGGTATTAAATTATGTTGTGATCTTTAGTCAAAGATATCCATAACGATATTTCAGCTGCAACGTTGTAGTATCAAAAACTAAAAGTTATATAAAAAAACCCAGAGGTTAACGCTGCACTAGAAAAAGAAATCCATTGAAGCTTATGGAAGGTGAGGGGATGAATTTACCCCCCACTCTTCCATCACAACCACCTCCTCCCGTATTATCTAATACTAATGTACCTCTAACACAAGTTAGAGGAGATAATATGAGTGGACAGAGGGCACAAGTGTCCCAGGATGAACATAAAGGTTATTTTTCTACTAAACCGAAATATAATAACAACAAAAACAAAAATAATAGTAACCATTATCGTCAACCTGGTGTTTTTCAACAGTCTCAGCAGAATGTTAATCATTCTAGGAGACCTGATTTTCATCCACAGAGGACCTTGTATAGGAATGATTTTCCAACACAGCGGACCCCCTATAGAAAAGATTATCCACCACAGAGGACCCCCTATAGGAATGACTTTAAGTATCAGAAGCAAAAAGAGTATAGGGAGGATCCTAGAAATTTTGTAAATCACTATAGAGGTAGGCCTGATAGGGAGACTCCTAGAAATGATGTTGTTGCCCTTCAAAACAGGTTTGCCCCTCTTTCCTACTACCAGGATGAGAATTATGGGATTGACTCTGCTATCATGAGACACCCTAATGACTATTCATTGAGGCAAAGGGACGAACTACAGGAGTCTCCTCTTAACTTCGATTGAATGGAGCAAACTCATTTTTTTCCCTTGGGCAACACCAGGCCAAAAAGGGGATACGAAGAAAGAGAGGCATCAGAGGTGGGAGGAGGGTCAGGTCCAAAGAAAAGAAAACATTGAACATCAGTGGTGTTTTTAATTTGAGTTCTGTTCAATGATCTCACGGGGAACAAGCTGTTCTTAGCCAAGGACTCAAATTCACACCCCCTCGTGGACTCAATAAATTTGAGACATTTATTGATGTCCATAAATTCATTTGTAAGATGAATATTAAGTAACATTTTCTGTTGAATTCGATAGGTAACCGTAGCCAGGTGGTCTCCACTAATGTATATCAAAGTACTAATGTGGCGTCCACTAATGTTTCTCAGAATGCTAACCAAGGGGCTAACTCTCTACCTCCTAAAGTATTAGGAGAAGGAAGCACGGTTCAGATTAGGCATACTAATTTTTCTAATACTTCATTGTTTAATCCTCCAGGCTTTGTAGCTCCATCGATTCAAGTGTTTAAGGAGATGGTAGTCAAGGATTTGGTCGCTCTTAAGACACCAAGATTTCTCTGATTGATGATGGATTTCAGTTGGGTGTTTCGAATAAAAAAGAAAAGCTATACCTGGTACCCTCAGCACCGAGGTTACCAGTGATTTATTATTTACCCAAGATCCATAAGAGTCTATCCAAACCTCCTGGCCGCCCAATCAACAGCGGTATAAACTCGATTACAGCAGAGATAGGGAGGTATGTTGACAATTTTTTGCAACCACTTGTTGTTAAAGCAGGGTTCCACCCAAATTTTGAACAATATCTGTATGCATTCTCTTCCTTGCCTAGATCCTAACATGCCGTTTAAAAAAATTTTAATCGCCGTAATTACCTTTTATTTTTCTATTCTTCTTTGCACTTCCTGGTTCTCCTCCCGTGGGAGTAGGCGTGTTTCTAGCCTCTCCCAGACTCCGCACAGTCTCCTGGGAGCTAGTCTCAGGCTTCCCAGGATGCCACTGAGCATGTGCGGGAATGAGCGGTGAATGCTAGGAGCACAGCATTCACCGCATCCAGGAAATAAATGCTTGTGGGCTTCAAATGCCCACAATGAAGATGGAAACCGCCTGCAGTGAATAATATAAGTTATTCTTTCCGACCAAATCTGACACAGGTGGACGTATTACACACAATATGTGAGTATCTAATGCTGAGAAGAAAAGTTTGTGAATGAACTAAAAAAAAAAAAAACGATAGATAGGTGGACCCCCGCTTTAAGACACCTGCTTATTTGAGAGATACAACTCAAGTCATCAATCTCTTAGCTGATTGCGGATGGAGGGTTGCATATTGGCAACTGCTGATGTTGCCTCTCTCTACACCGTCATATCGCATCAACATGGCCTTGAGGCAGCCAAATTCTATCTTGAACAGGACCAATCTCTACCATCAATACAGAGGGAATTTATTTTAAATCTCCTGGTCTTCGCTACAAGCCACAAATATTTTTGGTTTGAAGGTAACTTCTTCTTAAAAACTGTTGGTGTCGCCGTGGGTGCGAAGTTCGCGCCTAGTTTAGCGAACTTGTTTATGGCCCGGTGGGAAAGGGAGGTCATTGATGTCAACCCACCAAAGGAGTTGCGTTTTTGGAAAAGGTACATCGATGATGTTCTTCTCCTGCGGGAGGGTGATCTTCCTTCCCTTGAGGCCTTTTTCCAGAAGCTCAATTCGAATGACAGGGGCATCTCCTTGCAGTACGAGACCAGCCAATCACAGATCCACTTTTTGGATCTTAACATCATGGTTAAAGATGGCCAATTAACCACAACTACTTACAAGGAGACTGACCGCAATGCCTATATTCCGCTGAGTAGTTGTCATCATACTTCGTGGCTGAAAGCGGTCACCAAAGGCCAGTTTCAGCGGATTAGGCGAAATTGTACCAACATCTCGGATTATCAACAACAAGCCCAAGTCTTGAAATCAAGATTTCTGGATAAAGGGTATAATGAGAGGGAGATCAATGAGACAATAGCAAATGTTGGTAATATGGATAGGGAAGTCATGCTTCATGTACCGAGTAGGGTTAATTAAGCAGTTAATAACAAATTTGCTTGCTCTCTGGTAACAGGTTATTCTAATCAGCACTTTTTAGTTAGGAAGATTTTTAATAAATACTGGAATCTACTGAAGAACAATAAGGTGCTTGGTCCCACTCTCCCAGACCGCCCTGTGGTTATATACAGAGGAGCACCCTCCCTACGCCATAGGATTGCCCCTAATGTAGTCAATCCCCCTAAAACCATTTCATTTTTTCAAACCATGAATGGTTTTTAAACTTGCAGAAGATGTGATATCTGCCAAATTAAATCCTTCAGAGGGCGGAGGTGTTTAGTCGACCCAAACTATATAATATATAGTCATTCATTACATGCTCTACGGAGTATGTGGTATATATGATACAGTGTCCATGTTCCAAACAGTACATTGGACGCACGAAGAGAGCTCTACATGTACGTTTGTCTGGTCATGTGGGGAACATAAAGCGTGGTTTTAGCAAACATAATTTGTCCAGACACTACGCGAAATACCACAATAAAAAGCTGAAAGGGACTCTGTTTGTAGCTTTGGACAAACTTCAGCCCCACTGGAGGGGCATAAATAAAGTTAGAGCCATTTCTAGGCTCGAAACTAAATGGATTTTTGACATGAAATCCTATGTGCCTCTAGGCTTTAACGTTGACTGGGACATAAATTGTTTTATCAATAATTCTTAAAAATTCATTTCTAAAATATTTTTTAAATATTTTTATAATTTTTTATTTTTATTTTTCATTTTTTATTAAAATTGTTATTATTTATATCTTATTCTATTTTTTAGATATTTGAATTGCTTAATGTAGTCATCGTTGATTATCATTGTTTATTTATTTGTATACAAGCTTGTAAGACTATCATGTATTCTATGCAATGTTTTCCTAAACCTCTTGGTTGCTGTCTATGTGACCCATCAGCTCAATAGCGATATACCTTTTGGCCACAAATGGCGATGATTTTTTCCTTTAATTTTCACTTTTCTTTTGGTTTGCCCATTAAGCTTGCATAGACAGCCAGCAGCTAACATGGCGGCGTCTTTTTTCTGTTCCCATCTTTCTAACCTGAGTGGCCAGTATTCAAGATGGCGTTGCAGGATTATTTAAACGCCAAACGTGATGACAGCGTCACTTGGCCAATCCCCAGACAACGTCCTATCATGACGAAATGCCTAGGGTGGAGCCTGTGACGGTGACGTCATCACTTTTTCTCTTAGGAGATTGATGGGACACAGACAGCAAGCGGGAGGAAGCTTGTGGAGATGCCGCAATCTCCATCTTTGATATACAACCATTGCTATGCTTTTAAAGGATGAAACATTTTGTAAGTGCAATTCATTTGGCTTATTAAATCATCTTTTATGAATGATTACACTATGGGAGCATTCTCTGTTTTTGTTTTTTGAGTACCATGATCATAGCAACTGCAGATGTCGGTATAGTTTTTTGGGAGACCTGAATTTCCCTGTGCCTGGTGAGACTACCTTACGGTGGTGATCTGTAGTCGGTAAGGAGCCTCATTAGTCACTTGGGTGTGAACTATCTTGGATGCAGGACTGTTTTTTCACTATATTTTCTTGTGGAGCATCACTTTACACTATATTCTCTCCTTTATGGTTTATATTCATCCCTTCATTCATGTGTTTATCATTCACTTTCATTATATTAATTTTATAATAATCTTTTTTATGATATCTGCTTTAGTTTTTTTTAAGCGTTTTTTCTCCATTACTCTAATTATCAATTTTTTAATTTTTAATTTTTAATTATGCAAATTTTTTTTGGCATTAGATATAAATGGGATATCACTTTCAGTATTTTTTAGTGTGATATTTGCCTTAGTCTTTATTAACTGAGAGTTTTTTTCACCATCTATTTTGTCTGGATTAACATATCATCACATCATTATATTAGCGCTGCATCTTCATTTTAATTGTCAAAAATTGTCTGCTGTCATTTTTACTTTTTTGACACTTTTTTGGTGAATGGGTAGGGGTACAAAGTACCCCATACTTATTCACATAGGGGGGGCCCGGGATCTGGGGGCCCCCTTGTTAAAGGGGGCTTCCAGATTTCGATAAGCCCCGCCCGCAGACCCCCACAACCACTGGGCCCCAAAGCACCCTCTTGTCAGGGCTGGCTCAGCCCTTCCTTTTCTGAGCTGGCCGCTCAGCTGTCGGCTAATTGCCAGCTCTCTTCTCTCTCCACAGTTAACCAGCTGTTGTGGATCTGCTCGTCAGTCCCGCCTACTTAAAGACGTCCAGCTCACTTCTTTCCTGCCTTCGCCTTGGTCACATCACAAGAAACCATCTACTGCTTTCCTGTTTAAAGACTGGCTTGCTGACATCCCTTCTGGCTCCTTATCCTGCTTGCTGTTCCTCCACTTGGATCCCTGACTTCTGGCCTGGCTGATTACCCCATCTGGTTACTGAACTCTGGCTTGACTGACTACCCGATTCGGTTACTGGACTCTGGCTATGCTTTGACTACGCTTGCTCTATTTACCTTTTTATTTTTATTAATAAACAAGTGTGATTTAACTGTACTTCTGTCTCGGTCTGGTTCATGGCTTCTGACACCTCTCCATGTTGAGGGCATGTGACCTGGTATGGTTCAGGAGGGGGGGTTCTCTCGCCTCCCCTTTTCCTGCTGTCTGCCAGGTTGCATGCTCAGATAAGGGCCTGGTATGAATTTTGGGGGGGACCCCCACTCTATTTTTTTTTTAATTTTGGCACGAAGGTCCCCTAAAAATCCATACCAGACCTGAAGGGCCTGGTATGGATTTTGGGGGGACCCCAAGCCATTTAAAAGAGAATTGACACAGGGTTCCCCTTAACTACTTCAATATGTCCTGGAAATTTTAAGCTTCTCCTATAAGCAAATAATTTCTTTGTGCTTAAAAGCACAAACACATCTCTCTTGTATAATGCCGAGAAAAGCGCGCTTGTATATCTCCAAGTAACACAGACGTTGAGCTTAGCAGAATCCTCCATAGAATGCTCTACTGCTTTTATTTATACTGTAAACATGAATAACAAAGGAAGGTGGTGGCTTCAAAATCAGCCAATCTTTTCTTTCAAAAGAACCAATCACACACATGTATATATTCAAATAGAATTCCAGTAGTGACGTGTGCAGATGGTTGTGTGCAGAGCCATGCGGCAAGCATCCTGCGAGACACAAAAAAGTGTCTCACAATTTGAACACAACTTACATGGCTCTGAACACGATTGTGTGCACATTTCCACTGCTACCAATGACGCGAGCCGTATTCTATCATGGCTCAGTGGGCCATAATTTTTGTATGATTATGCTATGGTTCCCATGTACACAGATCTGCATGCTTGGAGTGTTAATGCAGTCAGCTTGAGGTGGCCGGTCTCTTGGTGAGGCATAAACGATCATCCCTAAAAGAGCAAACAGATCTGCCGTGTCCACGCGAAGGTTTCCTCAGCCAATGGGCTTCCACCAACGTCTGTATGTGTGAACACGCTCGCATGAGCGTATTACAGCAAAACTGACACTGGGGGACATCTGACAACATACATTAATAAAAATTTCCACAACAGTCTCTCCTCTTTGTCATATGCTCCCATGTGTCCCTCGATGAATCTTGATCTTCTTCTTACACCTGGAAATGAATCAGTCCTTACAGTCCATATGAGTTCATAACAGTGACTTGTAGACTCTGTTCTTCAGGAGGGATGACTTAGAGGAGGACATGAAAGCCGGTCGGTCTGGAGTCCTCTGCGTCTTGTACGTGGGTTGCGCTTTGGGGCGTCTCATCTCAGCGAGGAATATGTGGTCATCTGCTCGGGCTCAATTCACTCGTCCAATCAGGCAACAGTAGCACCTCATTGCGGCATTTAGAAGGAATAGAAACAAAAACATCATCAGTATATATAACTCTACTTCCTTCAACCATGATCCCCTGAAAAATAAAAAAAATCCCCAAAGATTCCCAGACTCTTAAAAAAATTCCAACCTTCACTAGCTATAGCTCTTGCTTTGCCTTGCAGGGATCTAACCTTATCCATATGGGCCTGAACTTTGTCACTAGTATCCCCGATCTAGGTACAACAATCTTTACCTGTGCACAGAAACCCCCCTTGGATGCCAACAGATAATCATGGGCCATCTTTTAATAGGAGGGTTTTAACCTGTCATTGTTCCTGTGAGATCTCCCTTACAGCTTCTACGGTTTCATTGAATATCCCATTCACAATGGATGAAAAATTGTTCAATCGTTTCATAAGCTCAAGCCCCCACCCTGTACAAGCAGGAAACCGTGCCTAGACCTGGTCAGGGTTGGTGAACAATTCCCTTTTAGCTGTTCATGCCATTCTTACCTTCCCTCACGCCATCAGATCCTCATGACTGGCCACGACATAAGATGCTGGGACAAGTTTCACCAGGACTCATGAACCTCTTGCATTAGGCTGTAGACCCGCAAAAGTACCAAACTAAAGTTGAAGCACACTTGTGGGCTACCTAGTTGTCCCGATACCCAAACTGGCAAGAACCAGAGCTATTGTTAAAACTATAACTAATTTTACCCTCTAGAAATGTATCATTAAGTTCTATTGACAAGTGTCTGTTTGGAGTTTTTACTAGTTTGTCAAAACTCCTCATACCAATATGAACATCATATATAGCATGTACCGCTGTCATAGATGGGGTACTAAAGCTTGATGGAGATTCAGAGTAGACCCAGCAATTGGTCCTGTTCGCTTTCTAGTGATAGTAGTTTTACATGACTTTTATTCCTTTAGAAATGTCATTTTGCTGTCAGACTGTTCTAAACTCGGGAAACATGCGCCCCTTTACAGGCATACTATAGACACCCCCCGGTACAAAATTTAAAGGAATATTACACTTTTATTTTTTCACTTTAAGCATTATTAAAATCACTGCTCCCGAAAAAATGTCCGTTTTTAAAACTTCTTTTTGTATTGATACAAGTCCCCTGGGGCAGGACCCAGGTCCCCAAACACTTTTTATGACAATAACTTGCATATAAGCCTTTAAAATTAGCACTTTTGATTATTCAGGTTCATGTTCCATAGACTTTAATGGTGTTCACGTGTTCGAACAAATTTTTTGCCTGTTCGCATGTTCTGGATGCGAACCGAACCTGGGGGAGGTTCGGCTCATCCCTACTCGGCAATATAGATAAAACTCATTGAAAAAAAGAGCATGGGTCCCCCCTCCCAGTCCATTACCAGGCCCTTTCGGTTTGGTATGAATATTAAGGGGGAACCCCAACCAAAATGAAAAAATTGTGTGGTGGTCCCCTAAAATCCATACCAGACACTTATCTGAGCACACAACCTGGCAGGCCACAGGAAAAGGGGGGGATGAGAGAGAGCGCCCCTCTCCCGAACAGTACCAGGCCACATGCCCTCAAGAGCAAAATCTTATCTTCAAGTCGGATGTAAGTAGGACCAATGTCGCAGGGCAAAGTTGGATGACAGTCGTACAACAGTTGTGTTGTACCAGTGCAAAACTCATTGAACAAAAGAGCATGCCCCCCCCCAGTCAATTACCAGGCCCTTCGGGTCTGGTATGAATATTAAGCTAAACCCCAATCAAAATTAAAAAATTGTGTGGGGGTCGCCCTAAAATCCATTACAGACCCTTATCCGAGCATGCAACCTGACAGGCCGCAGGAAAAGGGGGGGGGGGAATGAGAGAGCGCCCCTCTCCCAAACCGTACCAGGCCACATGCCCCCAACATGGGGAGGATGCTTTGGAGTCGCCACCAAAACATCTTGTCTCCATGTTGATGGGGACAAGGGCCTCACAACGGGCAAGGGTTGTGGGGGTCTGCGAATGGGGGGCTTATTGGAATCTGGAAGCCCCTTTAACAAGGGGACCCCCAGATCCTGGCCCCCCCATGTGAATTGGTAAAGGGTACATTGTACCCCTACCAATTCACAAAAAATTTTCAAAAATAGTAAAAATGACCAATGACCATTTTTATTGTTTCACTTTAAGCATTATTAAAATCACTGCTCCTGAAAAAACATCAGTTTTTAAATTTTTTTTTGCACTGAAGCATGTCCCCTGGAGCAGGACCCGGGTCCCCAAACACTTTTTTTTATGGCAATAACTTGCATATAAGCTTTTAAAATTGGCACTTTTGGTTTTTCATGTTCATGTCCCATAGACTTTAAAGGTGTTCGCATTAGTCTGAATTTTGTTGCCTGTTCGCAAGTTCTGGTGCGAACCGAACCGGGGGGGGGGGGTGTTCAGCTCATCCCTAGTCCTAACCATCTAACATGGTGATTACTGGAGCAGTAAAAGGAATTTGTCACGCTGGGATTGTTTTGACTGGTCAAAAGACAAGTCAGACCATCTCAAAGTCAGAGCAAAATCTTATCTTCAAGTCGGATGTAAGTAGGACCAATGTCGCAGGGAAAAGTAGGATGACAGTCGTACAACAGTTGTGTTGTACCAGTGCAAAACTCATTGAAAAAAAGAGCATGCGAGCATGCCCCCCCCCAGTCAATTACCAGGCCCTTTGGGTCTGGTATGAATATTAAGCTAAACCCCAATCAAAATTAAAAAATTGCGTGGGGGTCGCCCTAAAATCCATTCCAGACCCTTATCCGAGCATGCAACCTGACAGGCCGCAGGAAAAAGGGGGGGGGTGAGAGAGCGCCCCTCTCCCGAACCGTACCAGGCCACATGCCCTCAACATGGGGAGGATGCTTTGGAGTCGCCACCAAAACATCTTGTCTCCATGTTGACGGGGACAAGGGCCTCATCCCCCACAACCCTTGCCCGGTGGTTGTGGGGGTATGCGGGCAGGGAGCTGTTAGGAATCTGGAAGCCCCCTGTGTGAAATGGTAACGGGGTACACTGTACCCCTACCATTTCACCAAAAAAGTGACAAAGATGGTAAAAAAGACAAGAGACAGCTTGGGACAATTAAAATATAAAAAAATAAAAATGTGCCTTGATGTAAGTTCACGCTGCCCGATGGACTGAAAAAGAAAAAAAAAAGCCACTACCGATCCGCCTCCATGGGAGGCTCCCGCCGAGTGACGCATCTTTGCTGTGACAGTTCTTATATAACTGAGGGCGGGGCCACCTGGTGGCGTAAACAGGTGACCCCACCCCCTCTGACGCCACAATGTTTTTTTTTTTATTGTGAAGCAAACAACAAATAGGACAAAAAAACAAAAAAAGTCAATGTGCATAACTATTCACCCCCCTAAAGTCAATACTTTGTAGATCCATCTTTTGCGGCTATCACAGCTCTGAGTCGCTTTGGATAAGTCTCTATGAGCTTACCACATCTTACCACTGGGATTTTTGCCCATTCCTCCTTGCAAAACTGCTACAGCTCCTTCAAGTTGGATGGTTTGCGCTCATGAACAGCAATCTGTTCTGCAATCAAGTCTGACCACAGATTTTCTATTGGATTGAGGTCTGAGCTTTGACTAGGCCATTCCAACACATTTACATGTTTCCCCTTAAACCACTCAAGTGTTGCTTCAGCAGTGTGTTTGGGGTCATTGTCCTGCTGGAAGGTGAACTCCCATCCTAGCCACAAATCACACACAGAGTGGTACAGGTTTTGCTCTAGAATATCCCTGTATTTAGCACCATCCATCTTTCCCTCAACTCTGACCAGTTTCCCAGTCCCGACTGCTGAAAAACATCCCAACAGCATGATGCTGCCTCCACCATGTTTCACTGTGGGGATGGTGTTTTTTGGGTGATGTGGTGTGTTGGGTTTGCGCCAGACATAGCATTTTCTTTGATGGCCAAAAAGTTCAATTTTAGTCTCATCAGACCAGAGCACCTTCCTCCATACATTTTGGGAGTCTCCCATATGCCTTTTTGCAAACTCAAAACGTGCCAATTTCTCTGAAAGTAATGGCTTTCTTCTGACCACTCTGCCATAAAACCCAACTTTATGGAGCACACAGCTTATTGACATCCTATGTACAGATAATCCAGTCTCTGCTGTGGAACTCTGCAGCGCCTCCAGGTTACCTTAGGTCTCTGTACTGCCTCTCTGATTAACGCCCTCCTTGCCTGGTGAGCTTTGGTGTGCGGCCGTCTCTTGGCAGGTTTGCTGTTGTGCCATGTTCTTTCCATTTGGTTATGATACATTTGATGGTGCTCCTAGGAATCATCAAAGATTTGGATATTTTTTTATAACCTAACCCTGTCTTGTACTTCTCAATAACCTTGTCACTTACTTGTTTGGAGAGTTCCTTGGTCTTCATGGCAGTGTTTGGTTAGTGGTGCCTCTTGCTCATGTGTTGCAGCCTCTGGGGCCTTTCAAAAAGGTGTGTATATGTAATGACAGATCATGTGACACTTAGATTGCACACAGGTGGACATCATTTCACTAATTATGTGACTTCTTAAGGTAATTGGTTGCACCAGAGTTTTTTATGGCCTTCATAACAAAGGAGGTGAATACATACGCACATGCCAATTATCATTTTTTTTATTTCTGAAAAATAGTTTTATGTATATATTTTTCTAATTTTACTTCACCGACTTAGACTATTGTGTTCTGATCCATCACATATAATTCAGATTAAAAAAACATTGAACTAAAGGCTGTAATGTAACAAAATAGGTAAAAAGCCAAGGGGGTGAATACCTTTGCAAGGCACTGTATGGCTCTCTCAGCAGAGCGAGCTGTGATTGGCCAAAGCATGCAGGTCAGGTCTCGCAGTGCATTATGGGGCGTTCCGCGGCGCTCAAATTTCCCATGAATGCCCCATAATATTTGCTGTTCCGAGATCAGGGGAACACCCGATGTTCGATTCGAACATCGAGCTCATCCCTAATTATAAGGACAAAAACGCAAACAAGAAGGTATTGCTCATTAGTAAATGTATTTTTGTATTTGTTTAGCTGGCTATGACTTTAATCTGCAATTGATGAAAGTATGAAAATACTGCTGGACCCATAAGGTTATTTTATGGTACTGTGATTTTAAAGTTCTGATATCAATTAGCATAATCTGGTTCCCAGGCAGTAAGCTTCCACATCCCAGAGAATATCCATGGTTTCCTTGGCTTGTAATGTAACAAAAATTAAATTTGCAGCGTCACACTAATGCTAAGAGGTTCAGATACAACTTTATTCCAATAAAACTCAGAGGGACAACCCAAAGAGTAGCCAACAGGTTTTGGGGGCCCAAAAAATGCCCCCTTCATTTGGGTTTAATTGATTGATTACAAGCACAGGTCTTGCCAGCAGCTGGTTTGGTAGCTAGTGGTCATAATCACACTGGAAAAAATATAAAGTTCAATTCTAGCCTATTCACATTATTTCTAATCAAGCCCTGATGAAGACAGCATTTTTAGACCGCTGAAATGCGCTGGGTACTTTTTGAATCATCCTTCTTTTTTTGGACTTTTGTTGGAATAAAGTTGTCTGAACCTCTTAGCAGTGGTGTGACACTTCAGAATACTTTTTTTTAAGTCTATACAGTCTATTTAAAGTGCTTCACGGGGACAGGAAGTGAATGGAGATTTCTTTCATTATAGGCAGGCAGCAAAAAATAAGCTGACAGAGGTTTTGTATCTGCCTGTATTTCTCAGCATTGAGGACACCATTGATCGAGCAGTGTTGAGAATCATAGACGCAGTGATTGGCTAAAGAAAATTGTATGCAAGGGATGAAAGACACATCATGCTTACTTCCCTTCAACATCGGAAGATGTCCAATAGTGCCATCAGCACAGAACAGTGGGACCAGATACACCCCTCTACTGTCTGGAGAAGTATGGCCAGGAGTGGTCTTCATGGAAGAATTGACCCCAAAAAGCCATACCTACGACATGGAAACAAGGCTAAGCGATTCAACTATTCATAAAAAAAATGGACTGATAAATCAAGCTTTGAAATATTTGGCTGTAGCAGGAGACAGTTTGTTTGCAAAGAATACTATAATGAGTGTCTGCAAGCAATAGTGAAGCATGGTGGAGGTTCCTTTCAAATTTGGGGCTGCATTTCTGCAAATAGAGTTGGAGATTTGGGCAGGAGCAATGGTGTTACAGGCAGATACTTATCCATCATGCCATACCATTAGGGAGGTGTTAAACTAGAGCACTGTGCAGCACATAGTGCAGCTGTGCATTGTAGCCAATCAGCTTCTAACTTTAACTTGTTCAGTTAAGCTTTGGCAATAAAACCTGGAAGCTGATTAGTTCCTATGCAGAAGTGGGCCTGATTTTGCACACTCCAGCTTTAGTAAATAAACCCCAGTGTCATTAAGAACTGTCAGTATAAAGAAGAACATGGAGTCCTGGAGGTGATGGTTTGGCCCCCACAGAGCCCTGATCTCACCAACATTGAGCCTGTCTGGTATTACATGAAGGGACAGAAGGATCTGAGTCATCCTACATCCACCGAAGATCTGTGGTTAGTTCTCCAAGATGTTTGGAATTACCTATCTGCTGAGTTTCTTCAAAAACTGTGTGCAGGAGTACCTAGAAGAATTAATGCTGTTTTGAAGGTAAAGGGTGGTCACCCCAAATATTGATTTGATTTGAAGTTCTCTTCTGTTCATCTAATGAGTATGACCAGTAGGGATGGGTGAACGGCCATTTGTCAAACACTCGAATGTGCAGGGTGTTTGACAAATGTCCGAAAACAGTCTGATGAGAGGCAGCTGGAGTTGTTGTCTGCAGCCGGGAGTGGCTCTTGTTTTGGGAGATCTAGGACATTTTGTGCCCCTCCAAAGATCTAATTTTGGGAAGCTACTGACCAGTTCTTTGGATACGCCGATCGGTGAAGTGCTGAGCAGGAGACCGGTTTGGGCATCCTGGTCCGGTGGAATAGCAGGAGAAGCTAGTGAGGAATGTCATAACAGGCTATGGGCAGACCACTGAAAAAGCCACCAAGGGAGACAACCCATGGTTATCCATATATGCCTACCACCCCTGCAGGGGTACTAGGAGCTGGTGAGTGGGGATCCACAAGGGGGAGCACATGAGTCACCTGATCTGTTGAGCACAAGAGTCACTTGATCGTTTGAACACTTGGTCGTTTTGGAGCTCCACCAATCTCACACTGTTTTTGGACTTTTTATTATATATATATATTTTTTTATCACTTGGACTGTTTGATGATACATATATTAATTTTTTGATGAACTTTTTTGATGAATTTGGGAATCATTTTCTGGTATTCATTATTTTTTATACACAGGAGTAAATAATTTTGGTCACTTACTATATATCTGTTAGCTATGATTTGGTTTGGTTGTATTAGTATTTGAGATCCCATGGTGATATCTAAAGATTTGCCCAATCAGGGCGCAGTGTTTGCTGGTTGTTAAGGAGCTGGGTCGGGAAGCTGGCTGCGGTGTCCTTAACAACCAATCAGTCATCAGCTGTCAATGGGTTTCCCCGCTGACAGCTGAAAAATAAAAAACAAGAAAAAACAGTCCATACCGGGCATTTCGGGTCTGGTATGGATTTGGGGGGGAACCCCACACCAAAATGTAAAAAAAATGGAGTGGGGTTCTCCCAAAAATCCATGCTACACCCTTATCCGGGTATGCAGCCTGGCAGGTCAGATAAGGGGGTGGACAAGTGAGTGCCCCCCCTTCTGAACCATACCAGGCCACATGCCCTCAACATGCCCCCACCCCAAAGCACCTTGTCCATATGTTGATGGGCACAAGGGCCTCTTCCCAACAACCCTGGGCTGTGGTTGTCGGGGTATCCAGGTGGGGGACTTGTCGGAATCTGAAAGCCCCCTTTAACAAGGGGGCCCCCAGATCCCACCCTCCTATGTGAATAAGTCTCGGATACATAGTACCCCTACCCATTAACCAAAAAAGTGGCAAAAAATAAACACAAGAGACAGTTTTTGACAAATCCTTTATTAAAAAAATAAAAAAATAGTGTCCCTCAATGTCAATCACGCTGCCCACCAACCCGAATAATAAAATTAAAAAAAAAAAATCCGCTTTGACATTTCTTATATAGGTAAGGGGTGGGGTCACCTAGCTACCTCACCCAGTGGTCTCACCCCCACGTGACATCATATGCCCAGCATGCACCAGTCTGTGATGTCAGAAGGGGCGGTGTCACTGGGTGATGTAGCTAGGTGGCCCTGGCTCTTACCTTTATAAGGAATGTCAAAGCACAGAGCAGGCATTCGGCGGGAGTCCTCCCAGTAGGCGGGAACAATTTTTTTGGGGGGGTCGGCAGGCGGCGTGATTGACAATGGATTTACATCAGGGGACACTATTTTTTTATTTTTTATTTTTTCAAAAGGATTTGTCAAAAACTGTCTCTTGTGTTTATTATATTTTGCCACTTTTTTGGTGAATTGATAAGGGTACTATGTACCCGATACTCATTCACACATGGGGGGCCGGGATCTGGGGGCACTCTTGTTAAAGGAGGCTTCCAGATTCCGATAAGCCCCCTATCTGCAGACCCCGACAACCACAACCTAGGGTTGTTGGGAAGAGGCCCTTGTCCCCATTGTCAATCACGCCACCTTCCGACCCTAAAAAAAAAAAAAAGTTCCCGCCTCCTGGGAGGACTGATGGTAAGAGTGTTGGGTGCTTGTGGCGGCTTTTCTATCCATCCTTATCTGGATTTATCTAATAGAGGACTTTTGTTTCGATCGTCTTCAACAAGCTCAATATTGACAAACTTTATTGTTCATTTATTTATTTTGTATTTTTAGCGCTACACCTCTTTTTATATTTTTTTTTATTGTACCTAGCAATATAGTGTCAGCTGCTTTTTGAGTGTATATTGTTTTTCAAGCGCAACAGATTTGTATGTTTATTATGCTGCTATGTCAACAACAAAAAAATCCCAAAAAGCACCTGCATCGTGCGACCTTTAAGAAGCAGGAAGAGGTTAATAGAGCTGGTAGAGCTGTAATAGGCACTTATCAAGAGAGCCTGAATATGCCTACCCTTTACACCCCCTCCTGCATTCATAGAAGCTGGTACTACAGCATCTATGAATGAAAAACAATCTATGAATGGAGGATGGGCAGATGATTGTAAGGCCTACCTCCTCCATTCATGGAAAAAAAAAAGTAAAAATCCCAAATATCCTCCAAAACAATCTTCAATATACCATTCTTTTTTATTTTCTGAACTCACTTTTAATTTCCTATTTTTCTTTCTGAAAACTGAACCTTCCCTCTTCTGTAGAGGTAAATGTCTGAACATGTTATCTACAAAATAACATTCTTGAAGTAAAAATGCAAGCACTACAGAAAAAGTTTTCTAATGTTTTTTACTCGGCTTTGCTTTGCTTGTTCTATGATAGATAACTGACATGATTTCTATATTCAAGATGAATGGAATTGTAAATTATTTTATACCATATTTGTAAACCACAACCCTTTTGTCTAAAATATACTTTTTATATTGTTATTTCACATATAGTAATTTATTAAAATATTTAAAAAAGCAAAATCCATAGAAATCACTTGAGGATCATGGGTGTAGGGGATACACCCTAAATAATGTAACCACGGCATTAGGATGCATCTCCTATGCCAGGGGTAGGCAACCTAGGCACGCGAGATATGGTGAATATGGTAAAGATACAAATCCCATGGGGCACTGCAAGACATCAGGTAGAGGAATGATGGGATTTGTAATTTCAACACATCTGGTTTCCTACCCCTGTTCCATAGTTTCCAACATTGTAAAAAAAAAATGTGGGACACTTTTGTGGCTGTAGGCGGAGCCGTACAATAATTAGGGGGCGGGGCATTTGTTTGTAGGCGTGGCTTAGAAAAATATACAAGTGTGGTGCGCGTAGCGCGTCGCGGCAAAAAATGGGCGACATAGTGGTCGTGGCTTAAATGGGCATGGCTCAAGAGGGTGTGGTTAGAGTCTGAGATGAATGAGGGATGGAGAGGGAGAGAGGGGGAGAGGGGGAGAGGGATTAGAGGGGGAGAGGGGGAGAGGGAAATGACGGGACAGCAGCCCCAGATCCTACACAGTAAAAATATGTGTATTCTAGAAAGTTTAACAATCAGCAGATAAAGATACTCCAAACACCTGGTGTTAGCACTTCAATCATCCCGGCACCATGGTTGTTATGGTGTCAGGATGATTGAAGTGCATTATTTCTATTATTACATTGTAATATAAAATGAAATAATTCAACTCACTATAATGCAGAATCAGTGGGATCCCTGAGCGTGTCACTAGCCACGTCGCCTGCCACCAGCCGTCCGTCCTTGCGTCAGATGTCCCAGCAGAGTCCGTCCTTGCATTAGGTGTCCCCAGCGGAGCCCCCCTTACATCAGATGTCCCCAGCGGAGCCCCCCCTCACACCAGGAGTCCCCAGCGGAGCCCCCCTCATATCAGGAATCCCCGGCGGAGCTCCTCCTCACATCAGGAGTCCCTGGCGGAGCTCCCCCTCACATCAGTAGTCCCCAGCGGAGCTCCCCCTCACATCAGGTGTCCCCGGCAGAGCTCCCCCTCACATCAGGTGTCCCCGGCGGAGCCCCCCTCACATCAGGTGTCCCCGGCGGAACTCCCCCTCATATCAAGTGTCCCCGGCGGAGCTCCCCCTCACATCAGGTGTCCCCGGCGGAGCTCCCCCTCACATCAGGTGTCCCCAGTGGACCCCCCCTCACATCAGGTGTCCCCAGTGGACCCCCCTCACATCAGATGTCCCCAGTGGAGCCCCCCTTGCATCAGGTGTCCCCAGTGGAGGCCCCCTTGCATCCAAAGGAGCCCCCCCTCACATCAGGAGTCCCACAGTGGTGCGCCCCCCCCACCTCAGAGGTGTCCTAGTAGTGTCCGGCTAGAACCCCCGCCCCTTTCCATATCAGACAGGAAGACGGCTGGTGGGTAGACGGAGCTCCTGCGTCGCCTCACCCCGCCTACCCCCCGCCTACCCCCCGCCTACCCCCCGCCCCGCTGCCAGTCTGATATGGAAAGGGGCAGGGGGTAGGCGGGGCGAGGCGGGTTGAGGCGGAGGGAGGGCGGCGACGCAGGAGCTCCGTCTACCCCCCCAGCCATCTTCCTGAAACTACATCAAAATGGCGGCCGGCGGAGACATTGTCTCCGCCGGCTGCTGACCTCCAGCGGCGGCGGCGAACCGTGAAGAACCGGATTTCTCGGGACATTTCCGGGACACCAGAAATTCGGGAATGGCGTCCAAGTCCTGGGAATGTCCCGGGAAATCCGGGACAGTTGGCAAGTATGCTGTTCTACGCCCTGCTCTTTTCCCCATGTTGCCACTATTACTAGGAATTTTAAGTACCCCTCCTACTATATAAAACATAGAAAGTCCCAGCATTTTGGCACAGCAGGACAAGCAGTGGTGACCCGTCCATTAGGGGCGCATGGGAGCCGCCCCCCCCTATCCATGTGTCCGGCCCCCTGATCAACATGCAGGGTGCAGGATGCATGGATTCCAAATGGGTTTTTTTTTTAAGCACGTGATTAGAGCCACAGGCCATAATAGGCTTCAAAAAAGGGTGGGTTCGGGGCGCAGGGCACTGCGCCCTAAGCCCACCCACTTGTGTGACAATAGCGAACTAATATTCGCTATTGCAACACTGATTCTCCTCCCAGCCAATCAGGAAGCGGGTCATGAGACCTGTTACCCAATTGGCCAAAAGGAGATCCGATTGGATTGGACCATAAGGAGGAGGGAGGAAATGCAGAGGAACTGAGAAAACAAAAGCCCGGAGAGAAGCCGCCGCTGCCCAGATCACCGGGGGGGTTGGCTTTGAGAGGATTATTTGCCCCCCGCCAAAAAAAAGAAAAAACACCAGCGGCCATGGTGGAGAAGCAGCTGCTTCTGTGTAAAATGACACTTGAAGATAGTGTTTAAGGCTAGGTTCACATTATCTGCATTTTGTGTGGGCCGTGTTTACGTGGGCACGGCAGCCCATCAAATGAATGGGCTGCTGTGCCTGTGCTTCCGCAAAAAAAAGTGGCCTCAGCAAAATCGCATGGTTTTTTGACCATGCGATTTCACTGTGGTTCCCACACTTGCAAATGCGCTGCTTGCTGAGATGTGTGGGGTGCTATTCAGAATGAATGGCAGCCTCACAAATCTCCTAAGAGCAGCGTCATTTAGCTTCGGGTGGTTGCGGGTGCAGGAACAAATGCGATTCCCACACCTGCAGCCACAAGCAGAAGTGTGAACTTAGCCTAATGCCCGTACACACAGATTTTCAGACGGAAAATGATCGATGGGAGCCTTTTGTCGGAAATTCCGACCGTGTGTAGGCTCCATCTGACATTTTCCATCGGAATTCCCTTCACACAAAATTTGAGAGCTGGTTCTCAAATTTTCCAACAACAAAATCCGTTCTCGTAAATTCCGATCGTGTGTACACAATTCCGACACACAAAGTGCCACGCATGCTCGGAATCAAGCAGAAGAGCAGCACTGGCTATTGAACTTAATTTTTCTCGGCTCCTCATACGTGTTGTACATCATCGCGTTCTTGACGTTTGGAATTTCCATCCAACTTTGTGTGACCGTGTATGCAAGACAAGTTTGAGCCAACATCCGTCGGGAAAAATCCATGGATTTTGTTGTCGGAATGTGCGATTGTGTGTACGAGACATTAGTATTATTTTTCTTTTTTATCTTTCTTTTTTTTGCCATTAAAGTGAAACGTCTTAAAACTTTTTTTTCCCCTTTTTTTACTCATTGTTCTCAGGGTCACAAACATGTGCAAACATTTCAAATAGTGCTTTTTTTTTTTTCAATTGCAAGTACCAGATTTGGAACATCAAATCATTTTTGTGTCATTATAAATGGCACAAATTATTGAATAAACCGTATACCACTATTAATTTCAAAACTAGCACTGGTTAAAATTGAAAAAATTTATTTTGTAATTGTGATATGTATTTTTACCAATAGATCACATAAAAAATAAAATAGTTTCTGCAAGACAATGTTGCCAAAATGAAAGCCTCGTTTGTTATTAAAAAAAACAATATATGTCATAAATCATTATATTAAATTATGAAAAATTATCGACCAGTAAATAGGCCCATAGTGGAAATGTAAAAAATGATGTAAAAGGTTGTTGTGTAAATCTAATCACAGAAGTGTATTGCTCTGAATCAGCCCTCTTGCCTGCTATAGTAAATTGTCTAATAAATCAGTGATTAGAAACTACTGATGATATAGGCAGCTTCACGATTTAAAAGGGTCTTCTCAGGTGTGGTGTTAGTTCTGGACTGCTCAGAGGAGTCATATAATGGAGTTAGCTGTGAAAGGTGTTGTGCTCTGTTTGGTGTTACTGAGCTTATACTGCAGTGATGTGGTAGGTTCTTCATTTTCATTATGTGTTTGGTGTTGAAATTTAGCTAGCAGTCACTTCTTTGTTTTCCAAACTTCATGGTATATTAGTTGTGGAATGTGAGAACTGCTTGCATGTGATGTTGCATGGCTTCAGAAAGATGGCGGTCATTGGTGCTTATGAATAGGAATGAGCTGAACACCCACTGGTTTGGTTTGCACCAGAACTTGCGAACAGGCAAAAAATTTGTGTGAACATGGTTAGTCTATGGGGCACGAACACGAAAAATCAAAAGTGCTAATTTTAAAGGCTTATGCAAGTTATTGCCATAAAAAGTGTTTTGGGGATGTGGGTCCTTTCCCAAGGGACATGTATCAATGCAAAAAAAAAAAAAAAGTTTTAAAAAAAGGCTGTGATTTTAATAATCCTTAAAGTGAAACAATAAATGAAATATTCCTTTTTAAATATTTGTGCCTGGGTGTCCCCTTAGTATGCCTGTAAAGTAGTGCATCTTTCCTGTGTTTAAAACCATACCACAGCAAAATGACATTGGCATGGGTGTTCCCCCCCCCCAATTACCAGGCCCTTCGGGTCTGGTATGAATATTAAGGGGAACCCTGCACCAAAAAAATGGCGTAGGGGGTCCCCCCAAAATCCATACCAGACCCTTATCTGAGCACGCAACCTGGCAGGAAAGGGTGGGGGGGAAAAGGGAGCGCCCCCCCCCCCGATCCGTACCAGGCCACATGCCCTCAACATGGGGAGGATGCTTTGGCGTCGTCCCGATGTTGATGGGGACAAGGGCCTCATCATCCCTCCCCCCCCCCCCCCCAACCCTTGCCAAGTGGTTGTGGGGGGCTTATCAGAATCTGGAAGCCCCTTTAACAAAGGGGCCCCAAGATCCTGCTACTTAAGGACTAGCCTCATTTTGAGATTTTGGTGTTTTGTGTGTGTGGGGTTTTTATTTATTTTTTTGTGAAAGCTAATGTTACGCCAAGTAAATTGATACTCAACATGTCACGCTTCAAAATTGCTTGTGGAATGGCGTCAAACTTTTACCGTTAATCTCCATAGGCAACATTTAAAAATTTCTACAGGTTGCATGTTTTGAGTTAGAGCGATAATTCTAGCCCTAGACCTCCTCTAACGATCATGGCGATATCTCACATTTGTGGTTTGACCACCGTCTTCATATGCGGGTGCTACTTACATATGCGTTCGCTTCTGTGTATGAGCTCATCGGGATGGGGCGCTTTAAAAAAAAATTTGATTTTTTTTTTTTTACTGTAAAAAAAAAAAAAAAAAAAAAAGTCACTTTTTTTTTTTTTATTCCTATTACAAGGAATGTAAACATCCCTTGTAATAGAAAAAAGCATGACAGGTCCTCTTAAATATGAGATCTGGGGTCAAAAAGTCCTCAGATCTCGTATTTGGACTAAAATGTAATATAAAAAAAAAAAAAAAAATTGTCATTTGAAAAAATGGCCCTTTAAGACACGACGGAAGTGACGTTATGTCGCTTCCGCCCTGCTATGGTATGGAGACGGGAGACACCTGTGCTGAAATCAGGAGATAGTGTCTCCTCCAGCCCCTCCCACTTCACATTCTCACCAATCAGCTGCCCTCTAGTCTCTGCCCCCCCAGCCATGCTGTGAAATGAATGGGCGGCTGCGGGCTCTCCAGGGACAGCCCAGCTGGGCGGCCACAGGCGAAAAGGCTGGGAGAGCAGAGTGGGCTTCGGGAACAGCCCAGGATTCGGTGACCCCTGGCAAATCGTCATTCGACACCCCCCCCCCCTGCATTCTTTAAGGACCAGTTCACACCTCATGCAGTCCAGTGCATGAGAGATTTTATTTTTTCTGCATTAAACTCATAGGTTATGTTTTCCAATGACATAATTTACACCAGTGTGGTCAGTTCCAATGTGTTCCAGGAAAATAGAACATTCTACTGTACTGTACTGTACTGCAATGCAGTAATACGCACATGTCCTTAGTCAAGGTAAAGGAAAAGGGAGGGGGGAATGCACCAGAAAATTTACGTGCAGAAACGCATCTTGACTGCTTCTTTCTTGTGAACTGATCCTAAGGCAGGATTCACATTGGTATGACCTACGCTCTGACTTTGGGAGCACATGTCACGTGATGTGTGTAAATCAATGATTCCTTATGAGGGCCGTCTTAACTGGTCCAACTTTGAAAGGTTCCTGCACTACTTTGGTCCTAATTCAGCCCATTGAATATCATTGAAGTCGGATCCTTGTCCTAACTAGGGATGGGCGAATGGTTCAGCCCGAGCATAAGTTCAGGCTGAACTTTTGGTTGTTTGGATGTTCGGCGAACAACAAACATTATGCAGTGTTCGTGGCAAATTCGAAAGCCGCGGAACCCCGTTAAAGTCTATGGGACACTAATATGAAAAACCAAAAGTGCTAATTTTAAAGGCTTATATGCAAGTTATTGTCATAAAAGGTGTTTGGGGACCCGGGTCCTGCCCCAGGGGATATGTATCAATGCAAAAAAAAGTTGTTTTTTTTTTTTTGGAGCAGTGATTTTAATGATGCTTAAAGTGACACAATAAAAAATGAAATATTCCTTTACATATCGTGCCTGGGGGTGTCTATAGTATGCCTGTAAAGTGGCGCAGTTCTCCCGTGTTTAGAACAATACCACAGCAAAATGACCTTTCTAATTAGAAAAAGTCATTTAAAACTGATCGTGGCTGTAATGAATTGTCAGGTCTCGCCAATATAGATAAAACTCATTTGTAAAAAAACGGCATGGGTTCCCTCCCAGTCCATTACCAGGCCCTTTGGGTCTGGTATGAATATTTAAGGGAAACCCTGAACCAAAATTAAAAAATTGCATGGGGGGTCCCCCTGAAATCCATACCATGACCTTCAGGTCTGGTATGGATATTAAGGGGAAACCTGCGCCAAATTTAGAAAAAAATGGCATAGGGGTCCCCCAAAATCCATACCAGACCCTTATTTGAGCATGCAATGTGGCAGGCCGCAGGAAAGGGGGGTGATGAGAGCGCCCCTCTCACGAACCGGACCAGGCCACATGCCCTCAACATGGGGAGGATGCTTTGGAGTCGCCCCCAAAACATCTTGTCTCCATGTTGATGGGGACAAAGGCCTCATCCCCCACAACCCTTGCCCGGTGGCTGTATATTGAAGCCCCTTTAAGAGGGGACGCCCAGATCCTGGGCCCCCCCCATGTGAATTGGTAAAGGGTACCCCTACCAATTCACAAACATTTTTAAAAAAAATAGTAAAAATGACTTTTTTTTTTTTTTTTTTTAATTTTACTTTAAGCATTATTAAAATCACTGCTCCTGAAAACATCAGTTTTTAAACCCCCCCCCCCCCCAAGTTGTCTTCCAGGACAGTCCTTGAGAGATGGAGTCCCTCCCATCGACCCAGGAAACACATTGCCACGGTTCAAAAAGGCGGTCCCTCAGGTCCCTGGTCAGTCATTTGTGTTTCCTCCGTTGGAGGAACATTTTGCCAGGAACCAGGAGAAGGACTATATCTCTCAGGGGGTGCCTGAAGGGAGCGGAGCTGCACAGGGAGACTGGGTCCTATCCAGTGGTGGCTTGGGTACCGTCCAGCTGACAGGAGCAGACCCGTTACCCCCCCCCCCCCTTTCCAGTGCCGAGGTGTGCCAGTGGCAGGGTGATGCAGGTTCCCCCCAGGAGCGGTGTAGATGGATTCTTCCATCCCAGCTCCTTGCTGTAATGGCGGTGGGGGTCAGAGACATCATTTCCGGCAGAACCGTGTCATCGCTGTGTGCCGAGACTTCCGGTTACGGGTCTCTAGCGGCACAAGGAGGAGGAGAAAGCCCGCGCTGAGCCTACAGAATCCCGACCAGCGTCCAGCTATACCGGACTAGCAGCGGGTCCAGGAGCTCAAGAGGGGGACCATGGAGGCTAATCCCCAGGACACTCCGGTGGATGCAGGCACCAACCAAACCCAGGTAGGCTGCTGGGCAAGCCCTTACTGTGGTTTTTTTTTGTTTTTTTTTTTTTTTTTCTGGGGTTTTTGTTGTATGGCTGGGATTTGTAGTATCTCATGGTGGTGGATACCTCAGTCCCGGATATATACAGCGATGGTTGTAGCACGGGTGTTTTCAATGAGTTAAAAGGTTTTCTGATGCTAAGATCGTTTATTCTATTTCAGGCTAAGGAGGCCCCAAGGGAAGACAAGTCGGGTCGCAAAAAATGCCCTAATTGTGGAAATAAGTTGTCCTCAGGCTCTAACAAAGCTTTAGGCAGACAGTGTATTGCAGGCTTATTTAAAACACGCAGACTCTCCCTTGGCAAAATTCCTTGGCTCCTTTAAAGATGAGATGGCATCAACCTTTAAATCTCTGCTGGAGTTAATCGCAGATGTAAAAACGTCTGCTTCCACCAGTAGAGCAGCTGCGATTCCCCCCTCACCATGCCTTACAACACCCAGCTCTGGGGAGCCCCATACAGTCAGGGAGCATAGCCCCGCATTAGTTAACCCTGAATCCTCTGATGCAGACTCAGACCAGGATGGGTATCAGGCTGTAGCTAACAAAGCAGGAAAAAGAAAGCTAAAGTATTCCCTGTACATAAAGTGCTTTCTGACCTTGTCCGCAAGGAGTGGGTCGAACCAGATAGTCTTCTTTCCTAACTCCCTCAAAAGAAGATTCCCCTTTTGATGAGAGCCCAGAGGCAGTCTAGAATAAAAATCCTAAACTAGACGCCCCTCTGTCCAAAGTCTCAAAACAGTCTGACCTTGCTTTTGAGGATATGGGGCATTTGAAAGGACCCAATGGACAGGAGAACAGACAGTCTTAAAGAGGGCCTGGGATGCTTTTATGGCAGGGTTAAAACCAGCTCTAGCCACTTCTTGCATGGCTAGAAATCTGGAGTTCTGGTTATCCCAACTAGAAGAACACCTAAAAGCAGACACACCTAGGGGGAGCTCTTGAAAATCTTCCCTATGCTTTTCAAGGCGACAAGTTATATCTCTGACGCTTCTACTGATTCCGTAAAGTTTATGGCTAAAATTACAACGCTTTCTACTGCAGCCAGGAGGTCAGTATGGATGAAAATTTAGTGGGGAGACACGGCATCCAAAAGACGCCTGTGCAGTGTCCCTTTTACAGGAGACTTAGTCTTCGGGCCTGAATTAGATACCGCCTTAGAACGGCGGATAAAAAAAACCTTTCCCACTAAAAAAAATTTTCAGAGGAAATTTTTTTTTTTTTTTTTTTTTTTTTTTGTCCCTCAAAGGAACCCTCCAAGTCAGAAAAGGAGCTCAAACCCAAAAAACACTGGACAGGACAAAAAGGTAAAGGAAAAGGAAGCAAACTTTTTAACTGCCCCAATCAAAACCCTAAACCCCAGTGACATCCAGGTCCCTGTGGGAGGAAGGTTAATGACTTTTCTCCCATAGTGGGAAACCAGTCCCTATTCAGGAACAGGGGGGCGGTTTTTACTCGCACATCTTTGTGGTGAAAAAGCCGTCAGGAAAGTTCAGATTTATCATGAACCTCTCTATCAGTTACCCAAAATTTTGAATGGAGTCCATTTATTCAATACGGAATCTCCTCCAAAAAGGTGTTTATGGCTACCCTGGATTAAAGGAATGCCTATCTGCATATCCCAATAAGGAAGGAATGCCAGAAATTTCTTCGGATGGCGATTCAGATAGACATAAAAATGTATCATTTACAGTGCAGAGCACTTCCATTCGGACTGTCATCCTCCCCGAGAATCTTTACCAAGGTTCTCGGGGAGGCACTAGTTCCGTTAAGACTTGTTAGTCTCAATCATTCCATATCTAGACGACTTGCTCCTCACGGCCCACTCGGAGCAACAACTTTGTCAGGACTTAGAGTTAACACAGCTCAGCCTGAGTCAATTGGGGTGGATAATCAGTCTGGAAAAGTCCAAAACTAACCCAACACAGGAAATTCTGTACTTGGGGGGTACAAGATCCTGTCAGAGCAGAGAATAGTCCTGCCGGAAGAAAAGATATTGACTCTATGGCAGAGAATGTCTTTTCTTCAAAGCAGCACCAACTGTACAGTGAGGGAGGTGATGTCGGTCTTAGGGCTTATGACAGCAGCCATTCCAGCTGTACAATGGGCCAGTTTTCACCAAAGAGACCTTCAGAGGTTCTTGTTGGAAAAGTTAAGACAGGGATCTGGAAGAAGAGATTTCAATCCTCACCAGAGTAAAACGCTCCCTCTGGTGGTGGAAGGACACAGAATTTAAACAAAGGGGTTCTCTGGATCTCTCCTATCACATCCATTCTAACTACAGATGCGAGCAGCTGGGGTTGAGGAGCACATCTCAACTCAGGCTGGGCCCAGGGCAGGTGGATGTCAGAGGAGAAACTTCTTCTCTCATCCAATTGGAAGGAGCTAACGGCTATCCTCAGAGCTCTACTAGCATTTCAGAACACAATACAGGGTCATCATCCACAAGTTTGTTCATACAATATGATGGCTGTAGCTTATATAAACAAGCAAGGGGTCACCAGAAGTCCTTGACTAATGTTGGTAGCCAGTCACATATTTCAATGGGCAGAATCCAATCTAGCATCCATCTCTGCAATACATCTGAAAGGGGAGCTGAACAACACTGCAGACTTCTTGAGTCGACAAAGTTTCGAATCAAGAATGGTTTCTACACCCGGAAGTGTTCGACTACATAGCAGCTTATGGGGAAAACCAGTAGTGGACCTAATTGCAAACAAAGAATGCAAAAGTTCCCTTTTTTTTTTTTTTTTTTTTTTTGCGCTATACCCAGGAGATCAGCCCTTGGCAGTAGATGCCTTACAGACTCCATGGACCTTCAGCTTGGCGTATGTGTTTCCTCCGCTTCACCTCATCCCGAGGGTTCTAGTGAAATTTCTAGCGGAAGAAACATGTTTAATCTTAGGTAGCACCGTTTTGGCCCAACCTACTCAGACTTCCCTGCAGACAAGTCCTTCTGTCTCGGGGACCTCTTTCATCGCAAGTAACCATGCTGAACCGCTCATCGTTGTTACTGAGGAAGAAATATTGAGGAGCAAAGGCCTGACTGTAAGAGTGATTCAGACCTTGCTACAGAGTCGAAAACCTGTCACCTCAGCTATTTATAGAAAGTCTGGAGAAAATTTAACAGCTGGCTGAATAGCCTAGGTGAGGTAAACATGGATACAGCAAGTATCCTACAGTTTCTCCAGGAGGGGATAGACAAGGGACTAACTCCTAGTACTATTTGGGTTCAGATAGCCACCTTAAGTGTATACTTGGAGAAACGGTTACAGGAAGATCCTTTCATTGCTAGGTTCTGTAAGGCAATCTCTAGACTCAAACCAGTCAGTTAATATAGCTTCATCCTGGGATCTATCAATCGTTCTAAGGCCTTTTTGGGGGTTACCTTTTTGAACCTATCTCAGAGGCCTCTCTAAGACTAATTACATTCAGGACAGTACTTGTGGCAATCACTTCAGCCCAAAGGGTTAGTGAAATCCAAGCCCTCCATCAGCCATTCCTCCAGATTCTAGAGGATAGTCTTCCTAAAGACGGACCCTGGGTTCTTGCCAAAGGTGGCATCTAGTTTCTATAGGTCACAAGATATTGTCCTCCCTTCTTTCTGTCAGAATGCTTCAAATGAGAAAGAGAAAAACAATTTAATTTATTAGCTGTGAGGAGGTGTATCCTAGAATATCTAAGGGTAACCAGTCCATTCAGAATTTCAGATTCACTTTTTGTTCATTTTTCCCGGACAACTAAGGGGCAAAAAGCTTCTAAAGTCACCATAGCTAGATGGATTAGGCTAGCTATAGCAGAGGGGTATAAGACAATAAACATCCTCGGTGTATTAAAGCCCACTCCACAAGGGCATTGTCTGCATCCTGGGCAGAAAGAGCTGGTGCCACCCTGGAGCAAATATGTAAAGCACCCACATGGTCAAGCTTCTCCACCTTTACAAGGCATTATTGACTAGACTTAATGTCCAGTCAGGATCAGGCTTTTGGGAGGAAAGTCCTCCAAGCCGTTGTACCCCCCCCCCCCCCCCCCCCTAATCTGGTGAGTACTTGGGGATCCTCTCAAGGGCTGTCCTGGAAAACTGGGGAAAACTGGAGCTGGACTTACCGGTAACTCCTTTTCCAGTGGTCTTCCAGGACAGCATGATCCCACCCTTTTTTTGATTATGTTGATGTACTAACGTTATTGCCTGTTATGGTTATATTTTTCAGTTCCATCCTTCGGTTCTTGGTAAATGACTGACCAAGGACCGGAGGGACCACCTTTTTGAACTGTGGCAATGTGTTTCCTGGGTCGATGGGAGGGACTCCATCTCTCAAGGGCTGTCCTGGAAGACCACTGGAAAAGGAGTTACTGGTAAGTCTAACTCCAGTTTTTGCATTGAAGCATGTCCCTTGGGGCAGGACCTGGGTCCCCAAACTTTTTTTTTTTTTTTTTTTTTTTTTTTTTTTTTTTTTTATGGCAAGAACTTGCATATAAGCCTTAAAAATTGGCACTTTCAGTTTTTCATGTTTGTGTCCCATAGCCTTTAAAGGTGTTCGTATGTTAGCCTGAATTTTGTTGCCTGTTCACAAGTTCTGGTGCGAACCAAACCGGGGGGGGGGGGGGGGGTTCAGCTCATCCCTAGTCCTAACCATCTAACATGGTGATTACTGTAGTAGTAAAAGGAATTTATCATGCTGGGATTGTTTTGATTGGTCAAGAGACAAATCAGACTATCTCAAAGTCGGAGCAAAATCTTATCTTCAAGTTGGATGTAAGTAGGACTGATGTCACAGGGCAAAGTAGGATGACAGTCTTACAACAGTTGTGTTGTACCAGTGTGAACACGTCTAAAATGAGAGTTCAAAAAATGGCAGCCTCACTTCTGCTCTGACAGACTAGCTTGAATGTTTTGGTACTAAATTTTTTTTTTTTTTTTTTTTTTTTTTCCAGCAGGGGGCACAGTGTAACATGACTGGTGTGTGGTTCAATTCAGAGGGGTCAGTTCTCAGCCTTCATAGGGATGGACCACATCTTGGTGGTTCTCTGCACTCTTCTGTGAAGCTCTCTCAAGAGGGTGGCGGTGATGAGAAGACCGGAAGGCTGATTGGAACAGTTGGGAAAGGGAAAGAGCCAACCTTTAGCATGTCTATAAGCTGGAAAGGAGGAGGTGAGTGAACAATACTTCATGTGGTTTAATGGAAAAAGCTTGTCTATGGAGGAAATTGCTGGTACGTAATTGCTTAAATTAGGCTAAATTTTACCAAAGCTGGAAACTGCAACAAATGGCTCCAGAAGCCCGCTGGTGTGACCAAGCCATATTTGTTGTACTGGAAGTTGTGGAAAGAGAGAGGCAATTATGGGTTAAGCATAGCTCCCAACTGTCCCTGATTTTGAGGGACTGTCCCTCTTTCCTCATTTTGGTCTGATCTATGTAATATAAAAAAATGCATTATTTATCTTTCAAAACATTTCAGTGCTAAACATTTCATCCAATTTCTAAATTGCTGCATTTGTAATTTAAAAATCCAGAATAAAAGAATTGTAGTTAAAAAAAAAAACAAAAAAAAAAAACACTTGTGGGTGATAGATATCCATCTTGCTTCATTTTTGTTATGACTAGCCATGCCTCGTTTTTTCAATACACCCGTAGTGCTCAGTTTTTCTATAGTTTAATTACAATGCAAATGTCTTTTTGCAGAAACTGTCACTGCATGCATTGGCCAGTGCTTCGTAAAACCTCATTGCTCTTATCTGCACTCCACGTGGCTAATAAGATCACATAGTACAGAAGAAGAGGACTGGAAAGCTACCAGGTAATTGGAACCACTGAAATAGTTTGTTAAATTGATAATTAGGAAGTCTTGCTATATTAGAGCATGGGGTAAAGTCTTGGTGATGTGCAGATAGCCCTGTCCATGGAGACTTGGCTCTTGCCATATGTCCAAACTGAAAGCTTCACCAATGGTACAGAAACTGCAATTACACCTGACTCGCCTGACGAACTAATCTATGCAGAACTCACTGAATGTGGAAGTCTCTAAAAATTGATATGTATGAAGTATCTCACAACTTGGGTGGGGAGAATAATGGGACCTTTCCAAATTAATAAACACATATCCTGTGGTTGTGACACACTTAAACTTCATTTCATAGGCTCTACTTGGCTGACCATACAGACATCCCAACCTGCAAAAACTAATTTCAGGAAGGCGGCGTTTCGAGTTTTTAAAAAACAAAAAATCACAATGCTTTTTGGGGGGGGGGGGGAGGGGGGTTGGGACAGTGGACAGTGTTGGCAGGGGTGAGTGGTGTGTGGGTGTGGTGTGTGTGTGGGGTTTTTTTTTTTTTTTTTTTTTTGAGATGTCAGGGGTCTAAACCCCCAACATCTCCCCTTTGAGACAGGGAAAAGGACTGAGGACACAGATTCCCCAGTCCCTTTCTCAGCACTGAAGATGAATGACAGAGGCTCCTGTTGCTCTCCCCCACCCCCCCCCTCCCCGGTTCTATGATCATTCCCGGGAGATCAGGAGGCGCTTGCAGGTGCTATCACAGAAATGCAGGAGACTACCGCACCTCACGGGAGAATTGGAATGTCTGACCATATATGAGCACATGGGGATGGCCAGCCTTGTCTGTTATGAGCGCTCATGGCAATAACCTGATCTTTCTTGCAATAAGTGTGAGAGATTAATGCCATGGATGCGCTAATGGTTAGCCTGATAGGAAATGGGATCTATTGTAACTTTATTTCTATAATGACAAATGCCCTTTATAACAGTGTTCTGTGTGTGTGGGGGGGGGGGGGGGGGGAGGGGTAGATTTATGGAAAGCATTTGCTGCAGATATTCTTAGCTAAAATGTCTTCTCATTGAGTCTGTGGACCATATACAGTACATAACATGTGGCTTCTTGTTTCAGGATTGTTGAAGACTACTTTTATCCTAAAAATTGTGATGAAAACGAACTGGCATAAAATAAATATTGTGATGAAATGGAGTTTGCATGGATTCTTTTTTTTTTTTGGGCCCTTTCACACGGGGTCGGCGGTAAAGTGCCAATGGGCAGGAGCGGTGAAGGAGCAGTATACACTCCGCTCCTTCACTGCTCCAAAGATGCTGCTAGCAGGACTTTTTTTCCCGTCCTGCTAGCGCACCGCCCCAGTGTGAAAGCCCTCGGGGCTTTCACACTGGAATTAAAGCAGCGGCACTTTCGGGTCGGTTTGCAGGCGCTATTAGCGCAATAGCGCCTGCAAACTGCCCCAGTGTGAAAGGACCCTAAGAGCTCATCTATTACAATGTAGTACCTGTGTGCTGTATACACATCCAGACCAATACTGCAAGCTGATATGTGCTGGCCCTTGTGTTGGGCTTGTCCAATATTGGGATATCCTTTAGATAAATTTGCAAAGCATGCTAATTACAGAAAGCTCATTTAAAGGCCCATACACGGGCCAAATGTCGGGCAATATCAGCCAGTTCAAACCTTTCCAGAAGGTGGGGGGAGGTCTCAGTGATGCTGCCTGTAAGTCATTAATTTCTCCCTGGATTTCTGCCAACCCAGGAAACAGACAAAAACAAGGAAGAGGGGCGCCACTGAATATGTATCAAATTAAATTTATTAAAAACAATAGCCACTCACATGTAAAACTGAAGTGTAGATCTCAGGTACATCTCACAACACAAGAAGGAGCGGAGGACTACAGGTGGCAACAAGTCCGGATGCACTGACATCACCTCTCATAAACTGAAGATGAGCTGCACTAATGTTGTAGTCAAAAAAACACACCAAGTACAGGAGAGCAGGGGAGCCGTCTAGGGCGGTGTGGGTTTCAGAAAAGGTGAGGGCGTCCAAGCTGGTACTTCCGTGTGTAACCCAAAGTCTCGTCCAGCATCCGTGATGGAAGTGAAGCACGGCCGTGTGATCGGAGCCAGAACGAGGCTTGGATCGCAAAACACAGTGGCGCTGAGCTATGATGTCACTCCTGTGCGACGCGTTTCTGAGATAGCTCGCTATCGATGGAGATAGCGGCACTCCTTTATCAAGCATAGGGGAGTGATACTAGACTGCGATATTATAGTCCATCGGGGGTGAGGCCAGGATGGAAAGCATTAAACACACATTGGTAAAAATCAAATGGCACACCATACGGACATACAGTAAAATAGAGATAAAAAAACACAGATTACATTGTTCTATGAAGCAGTAAATTTTACAAAGACTAATCATAAGAATAAAGGAAAAAAGCAGGTATTACTGCGTGCATAATTGGATGAAACCAAAAGAAGCATTGGCCCTGGGAGTGAATGTATGTAATATCAAATGAGAGATGTTGGATGAGAAGGCTCATATGAAGTATACAATTATTTTAAATGAAAATTTATTTTAAAAAGTATATTACGGTTATGGAAAAAACATCCCTAGCTTGGGAGTAAATGGATGTGAGTGGTAATATAATGGTATAATCTAAAAAATAATAATAAAAATAGAAAGGGAGTATAATGTATTAATTAAATCTGAACGCCAGAGGTACTTGGACTATAAAGGTAAATGTCTGATAGACATGTTAAATAAAAAGGCTCATATAGAATATACCTATATTTTATAGTAAGATGTTCCTGTTAAGCTAGAATATCCATATCTAGAAATGGGTTGATATTAGTAGTGGTTTAATAATAGTAGTAAAACCACACATGATATTAATATCTAAAAGTAGCATAATCTAAAAGGACAGAATATAAATATATTATCCAAAGGTAAAATAAATATATATGTGTGTGTGTGTGTGTGTGTGTGAGCACACACATCTATATGGAGATAATGTATAAGAAAATATCTGATCTGTAAAAAAAACTTTTATAAAACGGTAGAGATTTCTATACTCTTGTTGAGGCCACCAGGCGAAAAGAACGTCGAATATAGATCCAAAAAGTCTACCTGGCACAAAGCTTTTGAAACATTCAGGAATTTGTTCAATAACCCACACACGGAGGCCAGTGGTGGATTTTTTATGAAATTCTGCATAATGTCGTGGGACACTGTGCATGTCCTTCCCACCCTCTATAAGTCGGCGATGTTGTCCGAATCGCTGCCCCCTCACCCGCAGGGGCAGGTGAGGGCATACACCACAAAATTAGAGGAGCAATTATAAAATTGGTCCAGCTGATAAGTTTTGCCCTTACAAAAAAGGATTTCTGGCCATGTGTAATATAGGGACAAGTTTTACACAGCACCTTTTTTGCATTGAAACATGCCAACTAAAGGTATTAAAGTAATAGGATGGTCTGTAGACTGGATGATGAGATGATTAGTTTGCTAGGAGCGATTTTGTTTTTTAAATTTTGGGCTTTGCGATATGTGACTCTGGGTTTAGTAGGAAGACTGGTATTCAAAAGAGGGTCCTGTAGTAGGATATCCCAGTGTTTGCTCATTATTTTTTTCCATTTTCCTATATTGAAAATGGAAGGTGGTGATGAATCGCGTGGAGTGGTCAATTTCACTTTTTTTGGGTCTCACAGGTTGCCTTTTAGAGTAGAAGGTGCATGCTTCATCTATCAAATCATTAGGAATATAATTTGTCTGCAAATTTCTTTTTCAAAGAAATGCTAGATGCAGCGTAATCAATATTGGCGGGTGCAGTTCTGTCTAAGGCGACAGAACTGCCCTTTCGGTATATTTTTAATCCACTTAGGATAATGGCAGCTATGAACATGCAAGTAAGAATTGCCAGCCGTTGGTTTGGTATAATTTCGGGCAATAATACTTCTATCTTTATGGCTTAGTTCTAAGTCAAGAAAGATCAAATTATTGGAGTCAAAAACATGAGTAAAAGCCAGTCCGTATGGATTACGATTACAATGTTCTACAAATAAAGTAATTAAGTCAACAGGGCCATCCCAAATCACGATGATATCGTCGCTGTATCGCCCAAAAAATACAATGTTGGCTGAATAGGGATTATTGTACCAAATGTGATTCTTCTCCCAATAGCCCATGGCCAAATTTGGGGGGGGGGAGAAGTATCATTAGGATCAGATCCAGAGAATGCATTCATGAAATAATCATGAATAATAAATAAAGGGGGGGGGGGGGTATTGAACAAATTCCCGAATGTTTCAAAAAGCTTTGTGCCAGGGAGACTTTTTGGATCTATACTCTCGACGTTCTTTCGCCTGGTGGCCTCAACGAGAGTATAGAAATCTCTACTGTTTTTTACAGATCAGATATTTTCTTATACATTATCTCCCATATAGATGTGTGTACTCACACGCAATATTTTATTTTACCTTTGGAAAATATATTTATATTCTGTCCTTTTAGATTATGCTACTTTTAGATATTAATATCATGTGTGGTTTTACTACTATTATTAAACCACTACTAATATCAACCTATTTCCTAGATATGGATATTTCTAGCTTAACAGGAACATCTTACTATAAAATATAGGTATATTCTATATGAGCCTTTTTATTTAACATGTCTATCAGACATTTACCTTTATAGTCCAAGTACCTCCTGGAGTTCAGATTTAATTAATACATATAATACATTATACTCCCTTTCTATTTTTATTATTTATTATTATTTTTAGATTATACCATTATATTACCACTCACATCCATTTACTCCAAGCTAGGGATGTTTTTTCCATAACCGTAATATACTTTTTAAAATAAATTTTCATTTAAAACTGTATACTTCATATGAGCCTTCTCATCCAACCTCTCTCATTTGATATTACATACATTCACTCCCAGGGCCAATGCTTCTTTTGGTTTCATCCAATTATGCAAGCAGTAATACCTGCTTTTTTCCTTTTATTCTTATGATTAGTCTTTGTAAAATTTACTGCTTCATAGAACAATGTGATCTGTGTTTTTTATCTCTATTTTACTGTATGTCCGTATGGTGTTCCATTTGATTTTTACCAATGTGTGTTTAATGCTTTCCATCCTGGCCCCACCCCCTGATGGACTATATAATATCGCAGTCTAGTATCACTCTCCTATGCTTGATAAAGGAGTGCCGCTATCTCGGAAACACGTCGCACAGGAGTGACGTCATAGCTCGGCGCCACTATGTTTTGCGATCCAAGCCTCGTTCTGGCTCCGATCACACGGCCGTGCTTCACTTCCATCACGGATGCTGGATGAGACTTTGGGTTACACCGCTACACACGGAAGTACCAGCTTGGACGCCCTCACCTTCTTTTCTGGAACCCACACCACCCTAGACGGCTCCCCTGCTCTCCTGTACTTGGGGTGTTTTTTTTTTTTTTTTTTTTTTTTATTGGACTACAACATTGGCTTAGTGCAAGCTCCTCTTCAATTTATAACAGAAATTATTAGTCGGCTTATTAACTGCAAAATGTGCCACGTCCAATAATTAAATCATCGAGCAAGAAGAAAGTTCCCCTATTGGTGGACTTTAAAGGCACGTATATATGAATATAAGAGAAGATTTGTAGTATATAAAAAAGCATTTATTCATTTCAGAGACATTTTTTTAAAGAAATATATATCAACAACAATGTGACTATAGCAAACAATAAAAGAAATGCGGTTTATGCATATATACATATGTTGGACATTGATACCAATATATTTGCACCCGACGCGTTTCGGAGAGAGTTGAGCCTCCTTCAGGGGTGGGTGTGGTTTAAATCAAGGATTTCTAAATTGGAGATAATGTATTTACAAGGAGATCATAAGTATGTGTGTGTACTGTATGTATATATATATATATATATATATATATATATATATATATATATATATATATATATATATCTCACGTTTTCACAGATAACGGTACATATCACGTATACATTACACTCACATTGGTAATATGTAGCTTGGCTTCGCATTCCAAACACAGAGTTAAAAACAGAAACGCAGGCGCTGTCAGCCCAAACAGTGTGTTTTTTCCAATTGCGATCAATACGGGTTGACTATCATACCCAAGGTATTGATGTTACATGTGTAGCAAGTACAGATGACTAAGTAGGGGGTATGTGGATAGGTTTACTTCCTCATATACTGGAGGAGAAGCCCGTAAATGTAGGGCATAGAGAGATGTTGGATCTGAGGTTCCACTGAGGGCCAGATGCGAGTCCTGTAAAGTGTGAAAATGTAAAAGTGTGTAGTAACCAATAAATAATTTCAAGTGTAGTTTATTTGTAGGAAAAAGGGGGGTACAACATACCTAATCCCGCCAATGTAGAAAATTCTGAAAAGAGTCAGGGGAGTAGTTGGTATACGTTATGTGTACCAGGTGGCTGGAAGAGAAATGGTATAGAGGGGGGGAAAAAAGAAAATGAGTAATTATCCGATTAGGGGTTGTAGACAATAAAGGACTTGTATATATCTCTAGGGGGTTGCTCTAGTCCAGATATGTCTGGATTGTCTTAAATGAGATGGTGATAATAAATTAATATAAAAATAAATTAGTGAAGAGGAAAGGGAAAGGGGGGGGGGGGGGGGGAGGGAGGAAGGGGGGGGGGTGATGTCAGTGCATCCGGACTTGTTGCCACCTGTAGTCCTCCGCTTCTTCTTGTGTTGTGAGATGTACCTGAGATCTACACTTCAGTTTTACATGTGAGTGGCTATTGTTTTTAATAATAAATTTAATTTGATACATATTCAGTGGCGCCCCTCTTCCTTGTTTTTCTCTAGTACATTGGACCTGGCTTTTTGGTTCTTTCTGGCGGCTGTATATATGTATGTGTTTGTATGGATCCTGCCCCTGTGTACATAGGCAATGGTATATAAGGTATTTTGTATTGCGCTTCTTTTACTTGTCTTACAGGAAACAGACAGGCTTTGCTACCAGCCATGCCTGCATAAATTTACCTGTGCTAAAAACAAACACCTATTTCTACTTCTAGCACTAGAGGGTGCCAATAATTGTATGTATAATTGACATCTAGTTCACACTACAATATTAAAAATTTTGTTATATATGAAATGTGTTATTTGTCATAGTGCAATGCCTTTTTAAAGTCCCTTATTTTCTGGAAAAATCTATTTATTTTTATTTCCCAGCATTTAATGTATCTATAGACATGTCTCCTGTCCCTCCCACCTGAGATTTTGTCAGGATGGGTTGTGTCTTAGGCTGGCCATACACTATACAATTTTCTGATTCAATTTCCTTTAGATTTACCTTCAACTATGTAGTGCAAGGGCCTGTCTGATTGCATACAAATTGAAAGGGTTTAGGTTTGACCTCATATTATATGGTTTTGGTAAATCTAAAGGAAAGTTGAACAGGAAAATTGTATAGTGTATGGCCAGCTTTAGAATGGCTGTGAGCCTCACAGATCTCTGCAGGGACCTTGGACAACAAAAGTGGTGGTCAGGTTGGAAATGTACCTTATGACATCTTCCATCTCTGGATCGGTACACAGTAGGTGCCTCTGGTCATCAGTGCAGCTCACTCATTCGAGTCATAGAAGACTTAAAGCTGCCCATAGTTGGCTTGAAATTCATTTTGCTCATCGGACTGGCTGAACTTCAGCTTATCTATGGCCATTTCCATTCATCTTATGAACAAATGTTAGAAATATTTTTGTTAAATGAGCACAGCGGCCAATCATAATACAATAGAGCAGTGAGGAGGATCCACATCCACTTTCCTTGTGTAGATGGAGGAATCTGTTAGCTGATCGAAAAAACTGATTACTGTATGGCCAGTTTTAGGCCGGGATCATACAGGAATGTGGTGGGTGCTTACCCCCCACACCCCTTCTTCCCCCCCCCCCCCCCCCCCCCCCCTTTAGCCTAACTAGATCGCACAAAGTATTGCATGCACTACTTTTGACAACGCACTGCACCAAATCACATGGTACTGCAATGTTATGTGATCTTCTTCCCCCCCCCCCCCCGACATGCACTACAACTGCAGTCAGTGTTTGGGGTGGTGTTAACAATGTATTGGCACCCACAGCAGACGTGAAGGCGGTGTGTTGTAAATGCAGTGCATGAAACACTCTTTTCTGCACCACTTTCTGGTGTGAACTGGACCTTACAGTATGTGAATCACTCTTCACTATCCATATACCCCAATTTCTGATAGATATGCACAGTGACACCATATTGACCATGTCCTTAGATGAGGCTGTGGGACAGAGAATGACAGTGCAGATAGGCCACAATACAAGAATATATAACACTGGAAAATACATTTTACAGAAATGAGAGCATTCTGTGCATCCTATAGGATTTATGGAAATCGAATATTATTGCTTGAGGTAAAATTTGTACTTTATTTTATCTGCTGTGAAAATTCTCTCTTCCTCTGATTGGCGGTTGTATTTTAGTGCTCATTCACATGAAGGCCTGTACAGTATGTGTTTTATATGCCCCAGGGTGACAGATGGTCCGTGCACCCTGATAACAAAAATCAATGCTAGGCTGACAGACACAGCAGCTTTATAGATCCTCCCACACATACAGGGAAGAGTGAATGTCCTAGGACAGCATTTCTAAACTCCAGTCCTCAAGGTGCCCCAACAGGTCATGTTTTCAGGCTCCATTATTTTGCACAGGTGATTTGATCAGTTTCATTGCCCTAGTAATTACCACAGCAGTTTCATCTGAGGGAAATACTGAAAACATGACCTGTTGGGGCACCCTGAGGACTGGAGTAGAGAAACATTGGCCTAGGACAGTGATGGCAAACCTTGGCACCCCAGATGTTTTAGAACTACATTTCCCATGGTGCTCAACTACACTGCAGAGTGCATGAGCATCATGGGAAATGTAGTTCCAGAACATCTGGAGTGCCAAGGTTCGCCATCACTGGCCTAGGATATAGACAGACTGGGAGAATTAATAGTGCCTAAGACCTACTTTGTCTCAAATGGAGCACAGCCAATCGGCTAACCTTTCTTTTTTTTTTTTTTTTTTTTTTTTTTTTTAATATATCCTGAAAGACGTAGTCAGGATAATGGAACCACCGCCCCGCCGTCATTTTGCTATAGGCTGGGTGCGAAGTGGTTAAATAAAGCCAAATTAATCAAATCATTCTTCACACCCCTTCCTCTCCTTCTTCTTCTTTTTTTTTTTTTTTTTTTTTTTTTTTTTTCATAACCCTCCCCCCACTCCCATTGCTTCAAGCTGAGTCCACTGTTTAGAGAGAAGTCTTGACATATCCCCTCCCCCATTCACTCAGCTTACAGAAGAGTCCTCAATGTAGAAAACAGCTGACACGCCCCCTTGACTTGCACCGCCCCCAATGTTTTATTCTAAATCCCTTGTGTAGAGAAATGCTGACACGCCCCCCTCCCCTTACACCTCCTCTTTTGTATTGAGCTGAGTCTTCTGTGTAATGAAATACCATTCCCGCCGACCGTACGCAGATGTGCGTACTCAGCTTTCCGGGGTTATACCGGGATGATGCCCACAGCTGCAGGCATCATCCCGGTACCGTTGTTTAGAGCCGGCGATCGGCTATCCGAGTATAACAACCGATGCGGCTAAAAGCCGCTCGGCTGTTATACCGGAGAAGCGGGAGGGGACATCCCACCCCGCCGCTCTTACCAGGCCTCCCGTGCGATCGGGAGGCCCGGTGTCCAATCAGCGGCTGGGGGCGGGCTGGAACGAAGCTGTGGGCGGCTTCGTTCCAGCCTTTACATTGTAAACGCGGAAGCGACATCATGACGTCACTTCCCGTTTACTCGGCTGCCAATGGCGCCGGTTTAAAAAAAAAAAATCGCCGTTTTCGGCGATCTGACTACTTTGAAGTGCAGAGGAGGGATCGGGGTGTCTTTTAGACCCCCGATCCCTCCATAAAGAGTACCTGTCACCAGCTATTACTGTCACAAGGGATGTTTACATTCCTTGTGACGGCAATAAAAGTTAAAAAAATTTTAAACACAATTTATAAGTATAAAATTAAAAAAAAAATTTTAAAGAGCTTGCGCAGCGAAGAAAACGCATACAGAAGTTGTGCCCGCATATGTAAACGGTGTTCAAATCACACATGAGATATCGCCGCGATAATCAGAGCGAGAGCAATAATTCTAGCCCTAGACCTCCTCCTGTAGCTCAAACCTGGTAACCGTAAAAAAAAATTTAAAGCGTCGCCTATGGAAATTCATAGGTACCGTAGTTTGTTGCCATTCCACGACTGCGTGCAATTATAAAGGGTGACATGTTTGGTATCTATTTACTCGGCGTAACATCATCTTTCACATTATACAAAAAAATTGGGGTAACTTTACTGTTTGGATTTTTAAAAATTCATGAAAGTGTCCCTTTTCCAAAAATTTGCGTTTAAAACACCGCTGCACAAATACCGTGTGATTATAAAATATTGCAACAATCTCCATTTTATTCTCTGCTAAAAAAATATATATGTTTGGGAACTCTAAGTAATTTTCTAGCAAAAAATACGGATTTTAACTTGTAAACACCAAATTTCAAAAATAGGCTTAGTCATGAAAGGGTTAACATGCCCCTCTCCTACACCTCTCCCTTTTGTATTGGCCTCTGTGTAGAGAAGTGATGACACGCCCCCTCTCCTTGCACCGCCCCCTCTGCTGTGAACTGATTTATATATG
Organism: Aquarana catesbeiana; assembly: GCF_042186555.1. Classification (NCBI taxonomy): domain Eukaryota; kingdom Metazoa; phylum Chordata; class Amphibia; order Anura; family Ranidae; genus Aquarana; species Aquarana catesbeiana. Next base: position 80,956,539 of record NC_133335.1, on the reverse strand, counting down.
TAGAGTGGAAATTCTTTCATACCCCTCCCCCACTCCCATTGCTTCAAGATGAGGTCACTGTTTGGGGAAGAAATGTTGACCTGACCCCTCCCCCATTCTCTGTTGTGAGCTCCTCTGTGTACAAAAGTGTTTACACCCTCCCCTCCCTCTGCACCTCCCCCTCTGCTGTAATCTGAGTCTTCTGTATAGAGAAAATCTGACACGCCCCTCCCTCTGCACCTCCCCCTCTGCTGTAATCTGAGTCTTCTGTATAGAGAAAATCTGACACGCCCCTCTCTCTGCACCTCCCCCTCTGCTGTAATCTGAGTCTTCTGTATAGAGAAAATCTGACACGCCCCTCCCTCTGCACCACCCCCCCCCCCCCTTCCCCCCCCTTTGCTGTAATCTGAGTCTTCTGTATAGAAAAATGTTCACACACCCCTCCCCCACTCCCTCTCCTGTTAGCATTTCCCCCCTACATAGGAGTCAGCTTTTGTTCATAAACCCCCCCCCCCCCCCACTTAGCTTCAAGCTGACTCCACTGTTAAAGTATAACTAAAGGCAAAACTTTTTTTTAATTGAGTGGATAATCGCAAAGGGGGGAATTCAGGACTTTGAATTAAGCCATGGCCAGGTAGGGTTAGATAGAGTGGAGATGGATTAGAACACCTGTCAGGTTTTTATTGCTCCTGTTTACCATTACTATGTGACATATTATATTAATAATATAATATTATATTAACTTAAGTGAAAGTAAAAGAAAATACAAAGATTTGGGTTGTCCCCTGAAAAGTGATAGAGGGGAAACGTTCCAATAGCAAAACTAGTTCTACTGATCTGGGTTCACCAAGGAATTTCCTTTATTTGCAGGGATTTCCTCTCACTTCCTGTTTTGGCTATGGGACAGGAAGTGAAGGGAAATCTGTCCAATGGGACTCAGATTTCAGGGAAAGAAGAAGAAAAAAAAACTGACGGGTTTGTAATGCAGTCAATATAGCTGTGAAAAGACTCTTCTGCCTTTTTCTAGATGATTGTGAGACAAATTTCTTAGTTCTATGACAGAGTCAGCTTGAATCAAATATTGTGATTTTATTTCTACAAAAATACTTACAAAAGTTGCAGATTAAAATACAAAATAAATGTAGGTTCAAATAAGATCAAAGATTATAAAATAAAGTTGTCTGTTTCAAAAATATAAGTTCAAGATGTGCTTATCCACTTCAATACAGGGCATTTTCACCCCCTTCCTGCCCAGGCCAATTTTCAGCTTTCAGCACTAACATTTTGAATGACAACTGCGCGGTTATGCATCACTGTACCCATATGAAATCCCCCCCCCCCCCCCCCCCCCCCACATATAGAGCTTTCTTTTGGTGGTATTTGATCACTTCCTGAGGTTTTATATTTTTTGCGCTCTAAACAAGAGTGTCAATTTTGAGAAACACTTTTTTTTTTTTTTGCTATAATAAATATCCCAATTAAAAAAACAAACCAATATCTTCCTCAGTTTAGGCCAATATAAAGATTCTTCTACATAATTTTTGTAAAAAAATCGCAATAAGCGTATATTGGTTTGCATAAAGATTATAGCGCCTACAAAATAGGGGATAGATTTATGGCATTTTTTTATTATATAATTATAAATTTTTTTTTTTTTTTTTTGTGGCGGACAGATCAGACACTTTTGACACTATTTTGGGACCATGACAGGACTGACTGGGGTGTTGACCGATCGGTGTTCCTCAGTACTGGGAACACACGATTGGTCTCCTCTCCCCTGACAGGTCGTGGATCTGTGTGCTTACACACAGATCCACGTCCTTGCTTTGTGACAAGCAATCGCGGGTGCCCGGCGGACATTGCGGCTGCTGGGCACGCACATTGGCTCCCCGAGTGATGCAGCAGATGGCCGGGAAGCCAAGGACGTCACACGATGGCCACCCGGGATGCCAGTGTCAGGAAAAGGTTCGTCCATTTGGTGGCGCTGTTGGTCTCTTGGATCGCAGTACCAGTGTCCACCAGCAGGTGTCTTCCAACACTCTGAATCTGTAGTGAAGGGATTCACCTGTTGATGGCACTATTGGATACTTTGGCTGTAATACTGGTGTCCACCAGCGGGTGTTTCCTGGCACCGTGGAGCAGACAGCACCTCCTGCGTTCAGGTGTCACTTGAGGCTAACTACAGGCATTCATATAAATACCCTGCTGATGATTGCTCTCATCGCCCTGGTATCTTACTTGTGCCCTGATCCATACCTGCGAACCTGATTCTGCAACCTGTGTACCATGATCCTGTTACCCTGTGCATCTGATCCTGATCTTGTCCCTCCTGTTACCTTGCATCTCTGCCCTGTTGCCTGATCCCTTTGCACCTTTCCCCAGCTGCTGATTCCCTGTGTATGACCCCCGGCCTGCTTACGTTTGTGATTCTGGAACTGCCCTTGTTTATCTGCTGATCTCCTGTGAATGACCCTGGCCTGGCTTCATTTAATATTGTGGTACTTCCCTTTATAGTTATTGTTTGTGGGTCACTGTTAGGTTGTTCACTGTTTATATGGAGGTGTTTATTATTGTTATCACTTATCCTTAAACTTAATTATTCACTTGCATGCGTTTTTGGTTCTCTCTGTACAATCAACACAGTCTGGTCATATCAATTCATGACAGCCAGAGCCACCTTGTGGCCATAATATTACTATGCGCGGGATGGGAAGTGGTTAAGATGGCTGAAATTTCCTTTGTTCGAGAGCAGCTGTCTGTATGCAGATTTCTGTAGATATGTTAGAATTGAATAAAAGACAACAGCATCCAGCTCCTGGGATCGGCGCTTCCTTCTCTGAGCTGGCCACTCAGCTGTTGGCTAATTACCAGCTCCTATCTCTCTCGACAGTTACCCAGCTGTTGTTGATTCTGCTCGTCAGTCCTGCCTACTTAAAGCCGTCCAGCTCACTTGATCTCTGCGTTCGCCTTTTCAACATCACAGAGACTTTCTCCTGCGTTCCTGTTGAAGACTTGCTCGGCTGACGTTCCTTCTTGCTGTACTACTACATTTATCTCTGGCTCTCAGACATTTGCTTGGCTGACTACCCAATCTGGTTACTGAACTCTAGCTTATTTTGACTACGCTTACTCTGTTTACCATAATATTATTAAACAAGTGTGATTTAACTTTACTTCTGTCTCTTACTAACCACTCCCATATTACTCCCATCCACTCCCCACAAGGGTGGGGGTTGGGAGTAAGAATTCCATTTGACCAGCATGTCTAACACCAGACACAGGAATGGGGGTGGGGATGATAATGAATATACACATAGTTCTCAGAGTATCAGTAACATATGAATTTCTTTTAAGAAAATATAACCAGAAATATCAATCAAAATGTCTTGACAGCTTCTTGAAATTGAGAACTCAGTTCAAATGTCAACATCTGTAAGTCACTAGCTTAAAAGACCTTCCATCCACACAATTAAAGGGATTTCATAATCTCAGCTTTATACTTTATAGAACCAAATTAAAATTTAGATATTAAGAATAAAACAGGGTTGCCACCTTTTTTATCAAGCCAAATCCGAACACTTTAGCGGCACACGGCAATTTTTTAATTTCTTAAATTCTTAATTTTTTTTTTTTTTTATTTGCAGTATACATTATAGAAATGTGAAAGACCTGGGACAGTCTGTCCTCTAGTATAATTCCCCCCCCCCAGGTCAATCTGTACCCCAGTACATCCCTCCCCCAAGTCAGTCTGTCCTGCAGTATAATTCCTCCCCCCCACCCCCCCCCCCAGATCAGTCTGCAGCTCAGTATAAACCTTCCCTCTCCCAGGTCAATTGTCCCCCAGTATAATCTCCTCTGTCAGTCTTTTGAGATAAAAAAAGTAACAGAAGACAGTCCTCATTTCCTTTCTCTGCAGCCTCAGTTGCACTGTGTATGAATGAATACATTGCTATTCATTCACAAGCTGAAGCATAGTAACCACAGTTTACTATGTTTCAGTGATGAATGAACACAGGAGCGATTGGTACAGATTGCTCACTGTATTCATTCAGGAAGTGGCTGACATGTTTACCAGCCCAGCATCAGCTGCAGGCCAGGTGGAGGAGAAGCAGGCAAGCAGCGTTGTTTGGTGGATGAGCAAAGGATCGGGATGGGAGGAACAGTACAAGGAGGGGATCAGAGCAGTGGTGAAGAATCTAATTTTACCCTTAGTTGACACTAAGGTGATTTGGGAACCAGCACGATTCCAGCTTCGGTTACCACATCGCTTCTCTCCCGCAGGCAGTTTACACTGCCTTCTGTGAACACCTGTGGGTGTCATTAACTACGATATCCCAGTTTAGTTCAGATTGCAGTGTGAACTCGCACAAGAATCAGATCGCATAGGTGAGCACACCCATGCAACCCGATTCTAGTGCGGGGAAAACAAGTCCCTGCACCATTTTCTGTGCGAATCTATGCGAGTTCAGCCATACAACTGTATGGCTGAACTCGCATTCCTCAGACATTACATGTGAGCGGCACCTGCAGTGCGGGTGCGAATCACATGCGATCTCTGAGATCGCAGCAGTGTGAACCCAGGCCCCCCGGGAGAGTAGTAGGCAGGGCTAATAAAAGTGCAAACAAAGCCAAGCTGCAACATTTGAGATGTATGTGCTAAAATAATGCCAAAGCAGTCAGGGACCCCCCACCACACACACACACCCATCCGGGAATACAGAAACCCCCTTCCAGTTAAAGGAGTCCCCTGACCAGGAGGACTTCAGGGTGGTGATGAGATGGGTTCCCCATCTGGGAATACAGAACCCCCTCCCTCCAGGTAAAGCAGAACCCTGGATCGTGCACAGCTCCGATGTCTGTGATGGAGCTCTGGGCAGACTGTCACTGCTGCTTCTACTTCCTGTGTTCTCCACGCTGCTGAAACTTCTCTCCCTTCACACTGCACTGGGACAGACAATTCTGGGCTCTGCATAATGGGGAGGGTGTGGAGGATCTACAGTGGAGGAGAGAAGTATGTGCAAGGAATAGCACCTCTTTCCCTTATAGGTAAAAACTGTGGAAGCCACCAGTGAGGGAGAGAAGGATTTGTGCTGTGGGGCTGTCACTGTGTCCGGGTCTTGAGTGGACAGAAACCCGGGCAGAGGATTCCAAACCTGTACTGCCCAGTGAGTCCCGGACAGGTGGCAACCCTAGTTATAACCCTCCCTTGCTCAATCCAAAATGAAGAAAAAAGTTTTGCCAATAGTTCTACTTTAAGAGGAGAAGCGTTGACCTGACCCCTCCCCCATTCTCTCCAGGCTTTACAAAGAGTAAAGAAAACATCTGAAGTAAGACAGTATGTAGGCCTAAGTAAACAAAATCTCACCAAAGCCCCAACAGGGCTGATTAACCCCTTGCCGACCAGCCACCGTACAATCCCGCGAGCCGTCGTAGCTCTACGTTGGCTCCTTTAAGCGGGATAGCATGCTCCCACTGCACTGCTGGGGTGCTGATGCTCGTGACCGGCGGTCGCGATGACCGCCGGCCACGAGCGATCGTGGGCACGAGAGGCAGAGCAGGGACAGGTAAACACACACATCCCAGTTCTGTGAGGAGAGAGAGATTGTGAGTTCCTAATAGCTAGGAACCACGATCTGTCCTCTCCTATAGTCAGTCCCCTCCCCTACAGTTAGAACACACATAGGGAACACAGTTGATCGCCCCCTAGTGTTAACCCCTTCCCCGCCAGTGATATTTACACAGTAATCAGTGCATTTTTGATCGCTGTATAATTGTCAATGGTCCCAAAAATGTGTCCAATATGTCTGCCATAATGTCGCAGTCCCGATAAAAATCGCAGATCGCCGCCATTACTAGTAAAAAAACTATCCCCTTCCTCACTCGTAGACGCTATAACTTTTGCACAAACCAATCGATGTACGCTTTTTGCAATTTTTTTTTTCTAAACATATGTAGAAGAATACATATCGGCCTAAACTGAGGAAAAAATTACCTTTTTTAAAAAAAATTGGGGGTAATTATTACAGCAAAAAGTACAAAATATTGTTTTGTTTTTTTTTCAAAATTGTCGCTTTTTTTTGTTTTTATAGAGCAAAAAATAAAAACCACAGAGATGATCAAATACCACCAAATGAAAGCTTTATTTGTGGGAAAAAAAGGACGCAAATCTTGTTTGGGTACAGCGTCGCCCGACCGTGCAATTGTCAGTTAAAGTGACACAGTGCCATTTCGCAAAAAATGGCCTGGTCATTGAGCAGTCAATTCTTCCAGGGCTGAAGTGGTAAAAAAAAAAAATTAAAACTAAAATAGTAAAAATTACTGACACGTCCACTTCTCCCCCCCCCCCCCAAAAAAAAAAAGAGATTGTAAAAAAAAAAAAAAAAAAAGTAATAAAATAAGTCCATTGCCCTACTGAAATAATACACTGCCACAACCCCCTCCCCTAAAAAACATTGTGAAAAAAATGTTTCAATAATATATTATAAAAAATACATTTTAAAAAATAAACGAAAATTAAACTAATCCTGACACTATGCATTGCTCTACTGACTTTGTCGACTGCCCTGACACCATCCACTACCTGCTTCCAGAAACACTGTGAAAAAAATTAAATAAATAAAATTGAAAACAAAAAACACTGACATTGTTCATTCCCCCCAAAAAAGAAAAGTAAAAAACTTATTAAAAAAAAAATAACAGAATAAAATTGAAAAAAAATAATATATTAAAAAAAAAAAGAATCTACTGACACCATCCAATACCCTAAAAAAAAGCATTGTGGAAAAAAATTAGAAAAGAAATTTAAAATGTAAAAATTCACTGCCTTACTGACACCATACACTTTCCCCCCAGAAACACTGTGAAAAAAGTATTTCAAATCAAATTAAAAGATAATAAATAATTACTGAGACCATCCACTGTGCCCCTCCCAGAGGCACTGTGAAAAAAATTCAAAAAATACATCTATAAAAAAAATTTAAATAAAAACGAAAATTACACTGACACAATCAACTTTCTGACCCCCCATTAGCATTGAGAAAAAATTATACAGCCTGAAGTATAATATGGAGAAATGGGAAATCCAGTATAGAGTACAGACGTCTGTTATATAAAGCCAAATTAATCAAATACTTCTTCATGGAACCCCTCCCCCACTCCCCTCTCCTGTCAGCTGATTCCTATATGTAGGGGGAAATTAATTTCTTTCACACCCTTCCCCCACTCCCATTATTTCAAGCTGACTCCATTGTTTAGAGGAGAAGTGTTGACATGACCCCTCCCACATTCACTCTGCTGTAAGTTGAGTCCTCAATGTAAAAACTGCTGACACTCCCCCTTTGACTTGCACCTCCCCCAATGTTTTATTCTGAATCCCCTGTGTAGAGAAGTGATGACACGCCTCCTTCCTTTGCACCACCCCCTCTGTTGTGAACTGATTCCTATTTGTAAAGGGGGAAATTCTATCTTTCATATCCCCTCCCCCACTTCTATTGCTTCAAGATGAGTCCACTGTTTGGGGAAGAAGTGTTGACCTGACCCCTCCCCCATTCTCTCTGTTGTGAGCTCCTCTGTGTACAAAAGTGTTTACACCCTCCCCTCCCTCTGCACCTCCCCCTCTGCTATAATCGGAGTCTTCTGTATAGAGAAGTTCTGACACGCCCCTCCCTCTGCACCTCCCCCTCTGCTGTAATCTGAGTCCTCTGTATAGAGAAGTTCTGACACGCCCCTCCCTCTGCACCTCCCCCTCTACTGTAATCTGAGTCTTCTGTATAGAGAAGTTCTGACACACCCCCCTCTCTCTGCACCTCCCCCTCTGCTGTAATCTGAGTCCTCTGTATAGAGAAATGTTCACACACCCCTCCCCCACTTCCTCTCCTGTCAGCTAATTCCTATATGTAGGGGGGAAATGCTTTCTTTCATAACCCCTCCTCCACTCCCATTGCTTCAAGCTGAGACCACTGTTAAGAGAAGAGTTGACCTGACCCCTCCCACATTCCCTCTATGCTTTAGAAAAAGTAAAGAGAACTCCTGTTGAAGTAAGACAGCATGTAGGCCTAAGTAAACAAAATCTCACCAAAGCCCCAACAAGGCTGATTAAAAAAAAGTTAAAAACTAAATTGTAAAAATATATTATATATATATATAAAATAAAAAGTTAAATAAAAATTACTGACACCGTCCACTCCTCCCCACTATGTTAGCGAAATTTGGTTGTACGCAAAGCACACAGCCAAATCTCCTGTTTCTAAACATAATAGCAATTTCGTCTAATGAAATAAATGCAATGCATCTCACCTTTTGATCGTATCCATCCTCTGGTGTGTGCCCCAGCCATCCAACAAGACAAAACACATGGTTCTTACATTCTCATCTCAGCAAGACTGGCCTTTACAGCTCTGTCTGCCTCCTTTATTCAAAAGACCACAAAAGCAATCACAAACAGGAAGCCCTGGCCCCAACAGCCAATCGTTTCCTTCACAGGGTGTGACCTCAGCCTCACAGGATGTAAGTGACCATATAAGGATTTAACAACAGAATACAAAACAACCAATGAACAATGACTACAGGACATGATACAATATACTAAATGACGATGACTAAAGTTCCTTGTGCATGGGAGATTATCTGCAGGTATACGTCATGGCACCCCAAACATGTTGATCAGGCATACCAGGGGTGACAAGAGCAAACCACCTCTAAACCGATAATGTCTTTGCAGAGTGAACGCATTCCCACCAGACGATCGTTCTGTGCATTGCACAGGGGCCCTTTGCTGGCGGACATGTCCTCTCTCCGCAAACACCAGGAAGTTTTCCACTACCTAACAGGTCTCAGCCAGCGTCGGACTGCTCCAGTCAGCTCTTTAGAACGGGCTGTGGTTGATCAGACACACTGGGAGATTTATGACAACACATTAATATAACATTTTCCACAACAACCAAAAAAAAGCATTGTCAACAAAATATGAAACAAAAAAAATTGTAAAAAATAATTAAAATAAAATTGTAAAATAAAAAAATACTGACACTCTCCATTGCCCTACTAAAATGATACACTGCCCTAACCCCCTTCTCCAAAAAGCATTGTGAAAAAAAATGACCAACATTAAAATATAAAAAAAACCCATAATACTGACACTGTTGATTCCCTTACTGACACGATTCACTACTGGCCTCCAATCAATAAAACTAAAAACCCCTAACATTGTTCACTCAACCCAAAAAAAGCAATGTGAAAAAAATAATAGAATAATATGGAAAAATAAAAGAAACTGACACCATCCAATCCCCCAAAAAAGCATGGTGAAAAAAATATAAGTAAATAAAATGGTAAAAAAAAAAAAAACTACTGACACCATCAATTGCCTTTCTGACTTGATCCACAGCCCTAACAAAAAAATATAAAATTTAAATGTACAGTGGGGACGGAAAGTATTCAGACCCCTTACATTTTTCACTCTTTGTTATATTGCAGTCATTTGCTAAAATCATTTAAGTTCATTTTTTTCCTCATTAATGTACACACAGCACCCCATATTGACAGAAAAACACAGAATTGTTGACATTTTTGCAGATTTATTAAAAAAAGAAATACAAATACAATACAATATAACAAAGAGTGAAAAATTTAAGGGGGTCTGAATACTTTCCGTCCCCACTGTAAAATAATAACTTTGTAAAAATATAAAATAAACTACCATGAACTGCTCTACTGACACTGTTCCCTGCCTTACTGACACAATCCTCTGCCCCCCTGAAGCACTGTGAAAACATTATTTAAAAATAAATGTAAAGAATAAAAAATAAAATTGTTAAAATGATTAAAAAAATACATTTATAGAAAAAAATTATAAAAAAAATACACCATTAAGTGCTCTACTAACACTGCTCACTTCCCTACTGAAACCATTCACTGTGCCCCTCCCAAAGGCACTGTGAAAAAATATATTAATAAAAAATAAAAATAAATTAGAAAAAATATAATAAAAACAAAAGTTCTACTGACATTGTCCACTGCTAGGGATGAGCTTTGAGTTCGAGTCGAGAACATTGCATGTTCGACCATTCGTCGAATTGCAAACAATATGGGCCGTTAGCGCCAAATTCGAGTGGCGTGTCCTGGCCCATAATTCACTGCGGCATCACAGTGCATTGCTGGCTGATGATTGGCCAAGCGTGCGGGTCATAGTGCATGCTTGGCCAATCACAGCGCCGTCTGTACAGAGAGCCGTAATTGGCCAAAGCCAGGGTGGCTCAGGGGGTTTAGTACACGCCCCACACTATATAAGGCTGCCTGCACGTCAGCCCTGTGTAATGTGTTCCGGTGTTGAGACAGAAGAGAGAGACAGTGTCATTTGATTTAAGTTAGAGTAGGCAGGCGAGTCAGTTAGCTGCACTTACAGTGTATTGTATATATGTGTGTGTGTGTGTGTGTATGTATGTGTGTGTGTGTGTATATATATATTGTATTCAGTTTAGCTAGATCCATCCTGTTATTCTCTTCCTACAGGCAGGTGTTTTTACAGTATTTACAGCTACCTGAAGAAAATTACTGGTGTTCTTCTGATCCTATTAGCTACAGTATTTACAGTTAGTGTAGTGCGTCCTCTGCACAGTGTGCACCTAAAGCTACTTGAAGAAAATTGGTGGTGTTCTTCTGATCCTATTAGTACCCCAGGCAGCTGCAGTATTTACAAGTTACTGTAGTGCGTCCTCTGCACAGTGGGCACCTAAAGCTACCTGAAGAAAATTGGTGTCGTTCTTCTGATCCTATTAGTACCACAGGCAGGTAGTTGATTCTGCTAGCTGCAGTATCAGAGTATGTGTGTGTGTGTGTGTATATATATATATATATATAATTACAATACATCCCATCTTTGTGCAGCTACATCTCACTGCAGGCCATTAGTATGTCTGGAAGGCCAATAAGAGGCAGACAGTCACAAGCCAATAAAAGAGGGCAAGCAGGTTCTGTGTCTAGAGGCAACAGTGCTGGTCGTGGAGACGGTGCATCCTCATTAGCACGTGGCTGTGGGACACTCTTGTCCTTTTTTTTGGCAGCTGGCCGTGTTGAGCCGCAACATGCGGAAGACTTGGTAGAGTGGATGACCAAGCCATCCTCATCCTCCTCATTCTCTCTCACCCAGGCTCAGGGTACTTTGGCAAAGCAGCTACCAACGCGGCCTCTTCCCTCGGCTCAGAGGCATCAGTCACTCCTTCCCTAGTCCCACCATGTCCTCCTGATGAGTCCTTTGAACTGTTTGACTACAGTGTTGGGTACATGCCCCAGGAGGATGCCTAGCGTTTTGAAGGCTCCGATGATGGTACCCAGCTAGAGGAAGGCAGTAACGTGAGCCCAGAGAGAGGGGGTGCCCAAGAAAGACAGCAATCTGGCAGTCATGTTCCCCCAGCTGCAGCATACTGCCAGCTTTGCTCCAAAGATGAGGAGGGAGGGGATAATGAGGTTACTGACTCCATGTGGGTGCCTGATGGGAGAGAGGAGGAGGAGGCACATCTCCAACGAGGCAGGATGCCCTCCAGGGGCCAACTTAAGGGCAGCATACCGACTGCATCACACCGCAGAGCTCCGCATGTGCAGGGCGCTGCTGTCTCTGCGTGTTGTTCTAAAAGTTCTTTGGTGTGGGCCTTTTTTGAGACGAGTGCATCAGATCCCACCGCTGCTATTTGCAACATATGTCTCAAGCGTATCTAGCGTGGTCAAAACATCTCCCGCTTGGGCACCACATGCTTGACCAGACATATGTCGACCTGCCATGCAGTTCGTTGGCAAGCGTACCTAAAAGACCCACACCAAAGGGCCTGGTAATGGACTGGGGGGGTACCCATGCCGTTTGTCTCACTGATTTTCATCCATATTGCCGGGATCCGACATTACATTAAAGCTGCAAGCAGTTTTAAATTACTTTTATTCCTTTAAAAATGTAATTGTGTGCAGGGACTGTTCTAAGCACGGGAAACAGGCGCCACTTTACAGGCATACTATAGACACCCCCAGGTACGATATTTAAAGGAATATTTCACTTTTTTTCACTTTAAGCATCCATTAAAATCACTGCTCCTGAAAAAATGGCCGTTTTTTAAAACTTTTTTTTGCATTGATACATGTCCCCTGGGGCAGGACCCGGGTCCCCAAACCCTTTTTAGGACAATAACTTGCATATTAGCCTTTAAAATGAGCACTTTTGATTTAGAATGTTTGAGTCCCATAGACTTTAATGGGGTTCTAAAGTTTGCGTGAACTTTCAGTCCGTTTGCAGGTTCTGGTGCGAACCGAACCGGGGGGTGTTCGGCTCATCCCTATCTACTGCTGTAATGACACCATAAACTTCCTGATCCTCTGAGGAGGTTTCCAAGATCAGATGCTTTCAGGGTGATGTGGCCATAGACTATCACCATTGGCGCCCTCAACCCCCTTGAACTTGGCAATGCCAAGGTGGCAACCTTGGGAAACGAGAACTCAAAAAAAAAAAAAAAAAAAAAAAAAAGCCTACAGCACCTGGTATTCCCTGGCGGTCTCCCATCCAGGTACTAACCAGGCCCGACGCTGCTTAGCCTCTGAGATCTAGCGCTTTCAGGGTGACGTAAGGTCCCTTTCGCAGTGAGGCGCTTGTAAACTGCCAGTAAAACACTGAGCACTTTTGAAGAGCTTTTCAGGCGCTTTTGAAGCGCTATCCATTCATTTCAATGAAGAAGGGCGTTTTTTCACCACCCTGCCAGCGCACTGTCCCAGTGTGAAAGCATTCATTGATCTTAGGGAAAATAGGTTTTCATGAGCTTTTCAGGTGCTTTCTTTAGCGTGAAAGTGCCTGTAAAGTGCCTCATTGTGAAAGGGGTCAAACTGTAGGCGATCACCATTGGCGCCCTCAACCCTCTTGAGTTTGGCAATACCAAGGTGGCCACATTGGGAATAGAGAAAAAATGAGAAAACTCCAAAAAAACAAAAGCCTACAGCACCTGGCATTCCCAGGCAGTCTCCCATCCAGGTACTAACCAGGCCTGACGCTGCTTTTCCTCCGAGATCTGGCACTTTCAGGGAGATGTGGACGTAGGCAATTTCCATTGGCACCCTCAACCCTCTTGAGCTTGGCAACGCCAAGGTGGCCACCTTGGGAAACGAGAGAAAAACGATAAGCAAGAAAACTCCAAAAAAACAAAAGCCTACAGCACCTGGTATTCCCAGGTGGTTTCCCATCCAGGTACTAACCAGGCCCAAACCTGCTTAGCCTCCGAGATAAGACAAGTGTGGCACTTTAAGGGTGATGTAGCCATAGGTGATCACCATTGGCACCTTCAACCCTCTTGAGCTTGGCAATGCCAAGATGGCCACCTTGGGAAACGAGAAAACAAAAAGAGCAACTCCAAAAAAAACAAAAACCTACAGCACCTAGCATTCCCAGTCGGTCTCCCATCCAGATACTAACCAGGCCTGACCCTGCTTAGCCTCCGATATCAGGCAAGATCGAGCGCTTTCAGGGTGATGTGACCATAGGCAATCATCATTGGCGCCCTCAACCCTCTTGAGCTTGGCAATGCCAAAATGGCAACCTTGAAATAAAAATGAGAAACGAGTAAACTTCAAAAAAACTAAAGCCTACAGCACCTGGTATTCCCAGGCGGTCTCCCATCCAGGTACTAACCAGGCTCAACCCTGCTTAGCCTCCAAGATCAGATGAGACTGGGCAGTTTCAGGGTGATGTGGCTGTAGGTGATCACCATTAGCGCCCTCAACCCTCTTGAGTTTGGCAACGGCAAGGTGGCCACCTTGGGAAACGAGAAAAAAAATAGGCCAACTCCAAACAAACAAAAGCCTACAGCACCTGGTACACCCAGGCAGTCTTCCATCCATTTACTAACCAGCCCCAACGCTGCTTAGCCTTCGAGATCAGACAAGATCGGGTGCTTTCAGGGTTATGTGGCACAAGGCAATCACCATTGGTACCCTCAACCCTCTTGAGCTTGGCAATGCCAAGGTGGCCACCTTGGGAAATGAGGAAAAAAAAAAAAATCGAGAAACGAGAAAACTCTAAAAAAACAAAAATTTACAGCACTTGGTATTTCCAGGCGGTCTCCCATCCAAGTGCTAACCAGGCCCGACCCTGTTTAGCCTCAGACGACACTGGGCGCTTTCAGGGTGATGTGGCTATAGGCAATCACCATTGGCACTCTCTTGAGCTTGGTAACGCCAAGATGGCCACCATGGGAAAGGAGAAACTCCAAAAAAAAGCCTACAGCACCTGGTATTCCCAGGCAGTCTTCCATCCAGGTACTAACCAGGACCGACCCTGCTTAACCTCCGAGATCAGATGAAATCGGGTGCTTTCAGGGTGATGTGGCTGTAGTCGAACACTGTTGGCGCCCTCCACCCTCTTGAGCTTGGCAATGCCAAAGTGCCCACCTTGGCAAACGAGAAAAAAATGAGGAACGAGAAAACTCCAAAAAAACAAAAGCCTACAGCACTTGGTATTCCCAGGAGGTCTCCCATCCAGGTGCTAACCAGGCCCGACCCTGCTTCGCCTTCAAGATCAGACGAGATCGGGCGCTTTCAGGGTGATGTGGCCTTAGGCAAACACCATTGGCGCCCTCAACCCCCTTCAGCTTGACAATGCCAAGGTGGCCACCTTGGGCAATTAGGAAACTCCAAAAAAACAAAAGCCTACAGCACCAGGTATTCCCAGGCGGTCTCTCATCCAGGTACTAACCAGGCCCGACCCTGTTTAGCCTCTGAGATCAGGTGAGATCAGGCACTTTCAAGGTGATGTGGCCATAGGCAAACAGTGCTGTTGCCCTCACCGTCTTGAGCTTGACAATGCCAAGGTAGCACCTTACGAAACGAGAAAAAGACGAGAAACAAGAAAACTCCAAAAAAAACAAAAGCCTACAGCACCTTGTACTCCCAAGCGGTCTCCCATCCAGGTACTAACCAGGCCCAACCATGCTTAGCCTCCGAGATTGGGTGCTTTCAGGGTGATGTGGCCGTAGACAATCACCAATGGCACCCTCAACCCTCTTGAGCTTGGCAACGCCAAGATGGCCACCTTGGGAAACGTGAAAAAAAAAATAGGCCAACTTAAAAAAAACAAAAGCCCACAGCACCTGGTATTCCCAGGCGGTCTCCCATCCAGGCCCAACCCTCCTTTGCCTCCGAGATCAGACAAGGTCAGGCGCTTTCAGGGTGATGTGGCCGTAGGTGATCACTATTGGCACCCTCAACCCTCTTGAGCTTGGCAATGCCAAGGTGGCCACCTTGGAAAATGAGAAAAAAACGAGAAAACTCCAAAAAAAAAACCAAAAACCTACAGCACCTAGTATTCCCAGGGGGTCTCCAATTCAGATACTAACCAGGCCCCACCCTGCTTAGCCTCCGAAAGCAGACAAGATCGGGCGCTTTCTGGGCGATGTAGCCATAGGCGATTACCACTGGCGCCCTCAACCCTCTTGAGCTTAGCAATGCCAAGGTGGCCACCTTGGGAAACAAGAAAAAAATGGGAAATGAGAAAAAAATGAGAAACGAGAAAACTCCAAAAAAAAACAAAAGCCTACAGCATCTGGTATTCCCAATCGGTCTCCCATCCAGGTACTAACAAGGCCCATCCATGTTTAGTCTCCAATATTAGATGAGATTGGGCGCTTTCAGGGAAATGTGGCCATAGGCAATCACCATTGGCACTCTCAACCCTCTTGAGTTTGGCAACGCCAAGAGGGCCACCTTGGGAAATGAGAAAAAAATAGGTCAACTCCAAAAAAACAAAAGCCTACAGCACCTGGTATTCCCAAGTGGTCTCCCATCCAGGTACTAAACAGGCCCGACCCAGCTTAGCCTCCGAGATCAGACCCTAAACCCTCTTGAGCTCGGCCACCTTGGGAAATGAAAAAAAAAAAAATAGGCCAACTCCAAAAAAATAAAAGCCTACAGCACCTATTGGAGGTTTCTCGTTTTTTTTCTCGTTTCCCAAGGTGGCCACCTTGGCATTGCCAAGCTCAAGAGGGTTGAGGGCGCCAACAGTGATTGCCAATGGCCACATCACCCTGAAAGCGCCTGATCTCGGAGGCAAAGCAGGGCCGTACCTGGATGGGAGGCCGCCTGGGAATACCAGGTGCTGTAGGCTTTTGTTTTTTGGAGTTTTCTCATTTTTCTCATTTCCCTTGGCATTGCCAAGCTCAAGAGGGTTGAGGGTGCCAGCAGCAATCGCCTATGGCCACATCACCCTGAAAGCACCTGATCTTGCCTGGTTTCGGAGGCTAAGCAGGGTCGGGCCTGGTTAGTATCTGGATGGGAGACTGCCTAGGAATACCAGGTGCTGTAGGCTTTTGTTTTTTTGGAGTTGGCCTATTTTTTTTTCTCGTTTACCAAGATGGCCATCTTGATATTGCCAAGCTCAAGAGGGTTGAGGGTGCCAAATGTGATCGCCTACGGCCACATCACCCTGAAAGCACCCTGGTTTTATTATTATTATTATTTTTTTACTGTTTTTTATTTTTTTTTTACTGGTTTTATTATTTTTTTTTTTTTTTTTTTAGTGTCCCACTTATATTAGTGTCCTACTTTATATGCTCACTCCTCTCTAAAGTTCTTGTCAAGAATGTCCTTATTAAATGTTTCTAACATTTTGTCCCACTTCTCAAATGAATAAATTTGAAACAATCAAGGATATCCAACTTTTTATACGTAACCTGATGGTAAAAAGTATGTTCGCCAAAAAACGGATTGTGTTGATCAAACTTATACACAACAGGAACTTGAGGCAATTAATCAGCCCTATTAGAGGAAAATGACTCTGATGACTCAGCAGAATCTATCAATCTTGAAACAATTCTTGCTGAGGTTGAGGGTGCGATTTCCTCTTCTTCCCCTATGTCTTCTTCCTTTATCAGTTCAAAGAAAAAGTCAAATTGGTATCCAGCCCCTTGTTCCAACCCCAGTGCTGCAACTTTTCTCAAAGCTGTCTCCAAAGACATCCAAGAGATTAAGGTTGCAGCCCACTCGGCAGGTAACCTGACCAAAGCTAAATCACAGGCCCTTAAAAAAATGTAATGTCAAACTCAGAAATCACAATAAAACCGGCTGACAAAGGCGGTAATATTGTCATCCAAGACAACATGGACTACATCCAAATGTGCACAGACATTCTGGACAACCGGGACTGGTATTTACCAATCTCTAAGGTCTCATTGCGGATATTGCAGACCAATTGTACAATTTGGTAGATTGTAAGCACTATCAGTGGTAAATTGTTTGTCTCAACCCTCTAATCGCCACTTTTCCTGGACAGCTTAGTCTGTTCAAGAACATCTTAAAATAGCAGATGCTCTGGCTGGAAACCAGGAGAAAATAAAGAAAAGGAGGCTTAAAAAGAAAATCATTGCATCCACCAGCCCACCAATTATGAACGGGAAGCTGCAATTTATTCGTTTTTGCTTTTTGGGCTTAGATACGTTTTTTACATTTAAGACAAACCATACAATACTGTACAAAGAGATATGTAAAAACAGAGAAAAAAAAATGAGAGGGTGAGCTGTATATATACTTTTATCTTTTTTTAACTCTTCTAATTTATGTCATTTTTCTCCATTATATCTTTTGTCTAATAAACCCTTCTATACAATATTTAAAACCCACCTTCCCCACCTCATCCAAACTATAAAAAAACAAACAAAACCCAACCAACCTAAAACTCCCCAAAAACAAATAAAGGGGGAGGGGAGGTGAGAGAGAAGGGGAGGAGGCAGAAGAGGGGCACAACCAAAGAAAATACTACCATACCAAAAAAAAGTGCATAGAACCTTCCATAAATGATATGGGAAGAAAAAGAAAGAAAATAAATTAAAAAAAAAAAAAATCATTTTAAGACTCTTGTAGAGGAGAACGTAATCTCTTCCTAACCTATGTGCAACCGTGTCTACTATAAGTGCATTGCATACCAAAAATGTGTATGAAGCCTGTCACCAAAAAAAAAAGTAAGACCCCTGTAAAGGAAAACATCACTCCTCCCTAACACATGTGCAATCGTGTATCTATTATGAGTGTATTACTTGATGTTTGTGCCTTTGTCCATATACCGTATTTATCGGCGTATAACACGCACCGGCGTATAACACGCACCTCAATTTAGGAGGGAATTTTAAGGAAAAGAAACTTTTAGGAGGGAAGTTGAAGGGAAAAAAACTTACATTTAAATGCCCATCATTGCAGCCTTCTCAGTGCAGCCTTGCCCCAGTCCAGCCTTGCCCAGTGCAGCCTTGTCAGTGCAGCCATGTCAGTGCAGCCATGTCAGTGCAGCCATGTCAGTGCAGCCTTGCCAGTGCAGCCTTGCCAGTGCAGCCTTGCTAGTGCAGCCATGTCAGTGCAGCCTTGCTAGTGCAGCCATGTCAGTGCAGCCTTGCTAGTGCAGCCTTGCTAGTGCAGCCTTGCTAGTGCAGCCATGTCAGTGCAGCCATGTCAGTGCAGCCATGTCAGTGCAGCCTTCCCCAGTGTCCAGTCCAGCCTTGCCCCAGTCCAGCCTTGCCCCAGTCCAGCCTTGCTGAAGCCTGTGAGCTTCAAAATCGCCGACCGCGATTTGAAAATGGCGCCGCCGGCGCCGAAATACACAGAGCCGGTCCTCGGCTCTTCTCTGCGGCTCTCGTTTACTTTCGGTTCCACTCGGACGGTGAGCGGAGCTATCCGAAACTAGCCGAGTATACTCGGCTAGGTTCGGGCGGCGCTCGAGTGAAACCGAAAGCCGCCGAGAAGAGCCGAGGACCGGCACTGTGTATTTCGGCGCCGGCGGCGCCATTTTCAAATCGCGGTCAGCGAATAGAACCTGGCATTCCATGTAATAGAAAATGTAGAGGCGACATTTCGATGGGTTTATTGGATAACTTTTCTATCTATGGGGCTACCTCTTCCCAGAAAGATCTAATTCCTGGGCAGTCTCACCATATATGAAGACACGTGTCCTTATGACCACAGCCCCTCCAACAATTATCATTTGATGTCCGATATATTTGTGCCAATTTGTGTTGGTGTTCTATACCATGTGGCCATAAACTTACGGCATTTCTTGTGTCAAAGAGTTTATTGATGTATAATGTGTTGCTTTCAATAACTTCTTCATCTGCGACGAGGTGAACACATAATTAAATAAAAGTTCTTTTTCCCATTCCTTAATAAAATAGGGAATTGGGCTATTCGCCACTAAGTGCAATCTTATACATTCTCGACAACAAATCATTAGTCTCTGATGTTTTTATACACATATTTTAAAATATGGTAAGAGAACTCAAAAGCCTTAATTGGTTCTTTAATTTCCCAAAGAAACTGGATATTTGAAAATATCTCCACCTTGCCATAGGTATGTTCCCCAGGGATGCCACCACCTCCTCGAAGGCATACCCAGCACAGACTGCATTCCCCTCCGATCCCCACGCCCCCGCCTCTTCTCCTGGGGGGGGCCAAGGATACCCTCCTAATGGTGCCAACGGAGATACCCAAGGGCATATTTGCCGGTTTTAATCATTTTGTCCCACACCGATAAACAACCCTGTGTTATTGGGGAAGTCCTTGCAAGACCTCTTGACGCCATTGGTATCCAGAGTGCCTCTTCTAAGTTTCTACCTGCCATTGTTTGTTTTTTCTAGTGAGACCCAAACCTTACTTGTATTATCATGGCACCAATTTAGAATACATACTAATGACATCGCTCTATAATACATGGCCATATCTGGGAGCCCAATTCCTCCTTCTCCTTTACTTCTGCATAATATGTCATGTGCTATTCTGGGACTTTTATCTTTCCTTACAAAGGATACAAAAGCTTTGCGTATCTGTTTGGAAAAGTTCTGAAGGAGTAGATTAGGAATAGTAAATAAAACATAAATTATTCTGGGTATTATGTTCATTTTTAGTGTATTAACTCTACCAAACCATGTTAAGGAGCAGCTTCTTCATCTCCGCAAGTCCATCATTATCCTTACCAATAAAGCAAGCACCATAATTAAGTTAGTACAATAATTTCTTATTTGATGTAATACTCCTAAATAATATACAGACTCTGCCTTCCATGCAAAAGGATGTGTGTTGCTGAGATGTAGCTACTGCTAATGATACATGGCTCGGTAGTATCACTGACTTCTCATAATTTATTTTAAAGTTGGATAATTTACTATATTTCTGTACTTCATCCATCTGGGCAGGTATTGATTCCAGGGGTTTTGAGAGATAGAATAATAAGTCATCAGCATATGCTGAGACTTTGTGTTCCTCTTTACCAACCCCTACACCGACTATTTCCTTATTTCCCCTAACTCTACAGAGGAGGGGCTCCAGAGTCAAGGCAAACAGTAATGGGGAAAGGGGACACCCCTGCCTTATACCGTTATGTATGTTAAAATAATCTGAAAGGGTTTCGTTCACTTTTACTCTAGCCCTTGGTCTCCCATACAAGGCCGATACCCATCCTCTCATCCTCTCCCCCAGACCTACTCCCTTCAGTACCTCCATCATAAACCCCCAGTTCACTCTGTCAAATGCTTTTTCTGCATCCATTGACAGAGCTATCCTCCGGATTTTATCAGGTCCATTTTCCATCCAATGGAGGATATGGAGGGCCCAAATAGTGTTGTCTTTTGTTTCGCGACCCCTCATAAACCCTGTCTGATCATAATGGACTAATTAGACTATATGGTCCTGTAGTCCGAGGGCTAAAATCAATAATTTAATATCTGAGTTAAGGAGTGAGATCGATCTGTAATTAGCGCAATATTTCGTGTCTTTCCCAGGTTTCGCAAGTACCGTCACATAGGCTAATAGCGCTTCTGGCGATAGAGGATTTAATGCCGTGATTTTATTAAAATAGCTACATAGAGGGGGTACCAGAATTGTATTGAATTTCTTATAATATGCGTTCATTAGGCCATCTGGTCCCTGACTTTTCCCCATTGGTAGATTTTCTATTGCTTTGTTTACCTCAATTGTGATTGGGCACTCCAGCTTCTCAATAACCGTGTTAGGCAAAGTTGGCATGGCAGTGGTCTTAACCACTTAAGGACCGCCTCACGCCGATGTACGTCGGCAAGGTGGCACGGGCAGGCAGAATCACGTACATATACGTGATCTGCCTCCCGCGGTGCCCGAGGCGGTCCGCTTCTGACCAGCGGCGATCAGAGATGAGGGGGAGACCATCCATTCGTGGTCCCCCCCTCGCGATCGCCGCCGGCCAATCAAATCATTCCTTTGCTGCTGTATGCTAAACAGCAGCAAAGGAAATGATGTCATCTCTCCTCGGCTCGGTATTTTCCGTTCCGGCGCCGAGGAGAGAAGACTGGAATGTGAGTTACACAAACACACACATACAGTAGAACACGCCAGGCATACATTACACCCCCGATTCCCCCCCCCCCCCGATTACCCCTCCCCCCCGTCACACTGACACCAAGCAGTTTTTTTTATTTATTTATTTTTTTCTGATTACTGCATGGTGTCAGTTTGTGACAGTTACTGTGTTAGGGCAGTTACTGTTAGCCCCCTTTAGGTCTAGGATACCCCCCTAACCCCCCCTAATAAAGTTTTAACCCCTTGATCACCCCCTGTCGCCAGTGTCACAAAGCGATCATTTTTCTGATCGCTGTATTTGTGTCGCTGGTGACGCTAGTTAAGGAGGTAAATATTTAGGTTCGCCGTCAGCGTTTTATAGCGACAGGGACCCCCATATACTACCTAATAAATGTTTTAACCCCTTGATTGCCCCTAGTTAACCCTTTCACCACTGGTCACCGTATAACTGTTACGGGTGACGCTGGTTAGTTCATTTATTTTTTATAGTGTCAGGGCACCCGCCGTTTATTACCGAATAAAGGTTTAGCCCCCTGATCACCTGGCGGTGATATGCGTCGCCCCAGGCAGCGTCAGATTAGCGCCAGTACCGCTAACACCCATGCACGCAGCATACGCCTCCCTTAGTAGTATAGTATCTGTACGGATCAATATCTGATCCGATCAGATCTATAATAGCGTCCCCAGCAGTTTAGGGTTCCCAAAAACACAGTGTTAGCGGGATCAGCCCAGATACCTGCTAGTACCTGCATTTTGACCCTCCGCCCGGCCCAGCCCACCCAAGTGCAGTATCGATCGATCACTGTCGCTTACAAAATACTAAACGCATAACTGTAGCGTTCGCAGAGTCAGGCCTGATCCCTGCGATCGCTAACAGTTTTTTTTGGTAGCCTTTTGGTGAACTGGCAAGCACCAGCCCCAGGCAGCGTCAGGTTAGCGCCAGTACCGCTAACACCCACGCACGCAGCATATGCCTCCCTTAGTGGTATAGTATCTGAACGGATCAATATCTGATCCGATCAGATCTATACTAGCGTCTCCAGCAGTTTAGGGTTCCCAAAAACGCAGTGTTAGCGGGATCAGCCCAGATACCTGCTAGCACCTGCGTTTTGCCCCTCCGCCAGGCCCAGCCCAGCCCACCCAAGTGCAGTATCGATCGATCACTGTCACTTACAAAACACTAAACGCATTACTGCAGCGTTCGCAGAGTCAGGCCTGATCCCTGCGATCGCTAACAGTTTTTTTGGTAGCGTTTTGGTGAACTGGCAAGCACCAGTGGCCTAGTACACCCCGGTCGTAGTCAAACCAGCACTGCAGTAACACTTGGTGACGTGGCGAGTCCCATGAGTGCAGTTGTAGCATGGTGAGGTGGCAAGCACAAGTAGTGTCCCGCTGCCACCAAGAAGAAGACAAACACAGGCCCGTCGTGCCCATAGTGCCCTTCCTGCTGCATTCGCCAATCCTAATTGGGAACCCACCACTTCTGCAGCGCCCGTACTTCCCCCCCCATTCACATCCCCAACCAAATGCAGTCGGCTGCATGAGAGGCATTTTCTTTTTTTCTTCCCCTACTCAACGAACCCCCCCCAAAAAAGATGTTGTGTCTGCAGCAAGCGTGGATATAGGCGTGACACCCACTATTATTGTCCCTCCTGTCCTGATAATCCTGGTCTTTGCATTGGTGAATGTTTTGAACGCTACCATTCACTGAGTATTAGCGTAGGGTACAGCATTGCACAGACTAGGCACACTTTCACAGGGTCTCCCAAGATGCCATCGCATTTTGAGACCCGAACCTGGAACCGGTTACGGTTATAAAAGTTAGTTGTAAAAAAAAAAAAAAAAAAATATAAAATAAAAAAAAAAATAGTTGTTGTTTTATTGTGCTCTCTCTCTCTCTCTATTCTCTCTATTGTTCTGCTCTTTTTTACTGTATTCTATTCTGCAATGTTTTATTGTTATTATGTTTTATCATGTTTGCTTTTCAGGTATGCAATTTTTTATACTTTACCGATTACTGTGTTTTATTGTTAACCATTTTTTTGTCTTCATGTACGCCATTCACGACTTTGGTTATACCAGAATGATGCCCAGGGGCGGACTGACCAGTCGGTCCATTCGGACGTGGACTGAGGGCCCGACCGCTGAAGGGGGCCCGTCAGCGCCACCTGCTGGAACCAGCTTGGGGTCCAGGGACAAAAAACTTGCGGCCGCGGGCCCCCGGCGACAATCTTTTGTGCTGCCTCGGAGGGTGAGGGGTGAGGGCGAGCGTCGCTGGGTCACATAGAGCAGTGATTTCCTTTTTACCCAGCGTCTGCTGTCATCGAATGCCCCGCCTCCTGCACTGGCTCTTTTGATAGACATCACACAGGAGGCGGAACATCTGATGACAGCGGACGCTGGGTAAAAGGGAGATCCCCGCTCTGTGTTACCTGGTGGCCCTCCTCTCTAACCCCCATACACTCATCAGACTGCATGGAGGGGACACTGTGAGGCTGCATGGAGGGGACACTGATCAGACTGCATGGAGGGGATACTGTGAGGCTGCATGGAGGGGACACTGTGAGGCTGCATGGAGGGGACACTGATCAGACTGCATGGAGGGGACACTGGTGAGGCTGCATGGAGGGGACACTGATCAGACTGCATGGAGGGGACACTGATCAGACTGCATGGAGGGGACACTGGTGAGGCTGCATGGAGGGGGACACTGATCAGACTGCATGGAGGGGACACTGGTGAGGCTGCATGGAGGGGACACTGATCAGACTGCATGGAGGGGACACTGGTGAGGCTGCATGGAGGGGACACTGGTGAGGCTGCATGGAGGGGACACTGATCAGACTGCATGGAGGGGACACTGGTGAGGCTGCATGGAGGGGACACTGGTGAGACTGCATGGAGGGGACACTGGTGAGGCTGCATGGAGGGGACACTGGTGAGGCTGCATGGAGGGGACACTGGTGAGGCTGCATGGAGGGGACACTGGTGAGGCTGCATGGAGGGGACACTGGTGAGGCTGCATGGAGGGGACACTGGTGAGGCTGCATGGAGGGGACACTGACGAGGCTGCATGGAGGGGACACTGGCAAGGCTGCATGGAGGGGACACTAGTGAGGCTGCACAGAGGGGCTACATGAAGGGGGACACTGGTGAGGCTGCCCTGAGATGACTCTGGGGAGGCTGCATTGAGGAGACACTGATCAGGCTGCATGGAGGGGACTCTGGTGAGGCTGCCCTGAGGGGACTCTGGTGAGGCTGCCCTGAGGGGACACTGGTGAGGCTGCCCTGAGGGGACACTGGTGAGGCTGCCCTGAGGGGACACTGGTGAGGCTGCCCTAAGGGGACACTGGTGAGGCTGCATTGAGAGGACACTGACTAGGCTGCACGGAGGGGACACTGGCGAGGCTGCATTGAGGGGACACTGGCGAGGCTGCATAGGGGGGACACTGGCGAGGCTGCACGGAGGGGACACTGGCGAGGCTGCACAGAGGAGACACTGGCGAGGCCGCACAGAGGGGACACTGGCGAGGCCGCACAGAGGGGACACTGGCGAGGCCGCACAGAGGGGACACTGGCGAGGCCGCACAGAGGGGACACTGGCGAGGCCGCACAGAGGGGACACTGGCGAGGCCGCACGGAGGGGACACTGGCGAGGCCGCACGGAGGGGACACTGGCGAGGCCGCACGGAGGGGACACTGGCGAGGCCGCACGGAGGGGACACTGGCGAGGCCGCACGGAGGGGACACTGGCGAGGCCGCACGGAGGGGACACTGGCGAGGCCGCACGGAGGGGACACTGGCGAGGCCGCACGGAGGGGACACTGGCGAGGCCGCACGGAGGGGACACTGGCGAGGCCGCACGGAGGGGACACTGGCGAGGCCGCACGGAGGGGACACTGGCGAGGCCGCACGGAGGGGACACTGGCGAGGCCGCACGGAGGGGACACTGGCGAGGCCGCACGGAGGGGCCACTGGCGAGGCCGCACGGAGGGGCCACTGGCGAGGCCGCACGGAGGGGCCACTGGCGAGGCCGCACGGAGGGGCCACTGGCGAGGCCGCACGGAGGGGCCACTGGCGAGGCCGCACGGAGGGGCCACTGGCGAGGCCGCACGGAGGGGCCACTGGCGAGGCCGCACGGAGGGGCCACTGGCGAGGCCGCACGGAGGGGCCACTGGCGAGGCCGCACGGAGGGGCCACTGGCGAGGCCGCACGGAGGGGCCACTGGCGAGGCCGCACGGAGGGGCCACTGGCGAGGCTGCATTGATGGGCGCTATTTCTAACATAGACTCTCAAATGGACACAGAGTGGACACGCACACCACGTCATTATGTGTTGCACCGCGCGCATCCGTGCACTGGGCCTGCTGCAAACCTCCTAGTTCTACTGTCCCGTATAGGGCAAAGGCGGCCGACTCCCTCCAAGTCTCTCCCTCACCTCGGCAAACAGTGCCCGGTACAGTGGAACGAGGAGAGGACACATCAGCCAGCCACAGCAGGGCCAGGGCACCAGCCAACTGTAACCCACCCACCCACGGTGACGCACCCACACCAGGGAGCCAGCCAGCCACAGCAGGGTGCCAGCCACAGAGGACGCAGGAGCCAGCCAGCCACAGAGAACACAGGAGCCAGCTACCGAGGACGATGGAGCCGGCCATCCACGGCAGGGTGCCAGCCACAGAGGAAGCGGGAGCCAGCCACAGAGGACGCAGGAGCCAGCCAGCCAGCCACAGAGGACGCGGGAACCAGCCACAGCTACAGTAGCCATAGTTAAGGTAAGAGGAGAGCTACTCGGTGCCAATTTTATTTCTACTTTGTGAGAGGTTGGGGCAGGGGTGAGAGTCATGGCATAAGGAGGGGGTCCAGTGAGGACCAGAGTAAATGAAGGTGTTCACTGTACACTCTGTTAGAAAGAGGCCCCCCTCCAGGTCCCATTATACTCCTTTGTAGTCTCTAATGGGTCCTGGAAGGGGATCTCTCTCTAACAGAGACTCTCTAATGGACACTGTTAGAGAGAGACCCCACTTCAGGTCCCTTTAGACTCTGTTGTAGACTCTAATGGGGCCTGGAGGGGACGTTTTCTAACAGACTGTCTAATGGACACTGTTAGAGAGAGACCTCCCTCCAGGTTCCATTTTAAAAAAGGCAGAAATTGTACTTTGTGCAAAATGTAGAGGCGGGATCAGGGGTGGGCCATGGGCGGGGTCAGAGGTGGACCATGAGCTGGGCCTGACAGGGGGCCCTTGCTTTATTTGGTCCGGGGGCCCTGGGTGTTGTCAGTCCGCCCCTGATGATGCCTGCAGGTTTAGGTATCATCTTGGTATCATTCTTTTCAGCCAGCGGTCGGCTTTCATGTAAAAGCAATCCTAGTGGCTAATTAGCCTCTAGACTGCTTTTACAAGCAGTGGGAGGGAATGCCCCCCCCCCCACCATCTTCTGTGTATTTCTCTGGCTCTCCTGTCTCAGCAGGGAACCTGAGAATGCACCCGGTGATTCAGCCAGCTGACCATAGAGCTGATCAGAGACCAGAGTGGCTCCAAACATCTCTATGGCCTAAGAAACCGGAAGCTACGAGCATTTCATGACTTAGATTTCGCCGGATGTAAACAGCGCCATTGGGAAATTAGGAAAGCATTTTATCACACCGATCTTGGTGTGGTCAGATGCTTTGAGGGCAGAGGAGAGATCTAGGGTCTAATAGACCCCAATTTTTTCAAAAAAGAGTACCTGTCACCAACTATTGCTATCATAGGGGATATTTACATTCCCTGAGATAACAATAAAAATGATTAAAAAAAAAAAAATGAAAGGAACAGTTTAAAAATAAGATAAAAAAGCAAAAAAATAATAAAGAAGGAAAAAAAAAAAAAAAAAAAAAAAAAAAACCCCTGTCCCCCCCTGCTCTCGCGCAAAGGCGAACGCAAGCGTCGGTCTGGCGTCAAATGTAAACAGCAATTGCACCATGCATGTGAGGTGTCACCACGAACATCAGATCGAGGGCAATAATTTTAGCAGTAGACCTCCTCTGTAAATCTAAAGTGGTAACCTGTAAAGGCTTTTAAAGGCTTTTAAAATGTATTTAGTTTGCCGCCACTGCACGTTTGTGCGCAATTTTAAAGCATGTCATGTTTGGTATCCATGTACTCGGCCTAAGATCATCTTTTTTATTTCATCAAACATTTGGGCAATATAGTGTGTTTTTAGAGCATTAAAATTTAAAAAAGTGTGTTTTTCCCCCAAAAAATGCGTTTGAAAAATCGCAGCGCAAATACTGTGTGAAAAAAAAAAATGAAACCCCCACCATTTTAATCTGTAGGGCATTTGCTTTAAAAAAATATATAATGTTTGGGGGTTCAAAGTAATTTTCTTGCAAAAAAAAATAATTTTTTCATGTAAACAAAAAGTGTCAGAAAGGGCTTTGTCTTCAAGTGGTTAGAAGAGTGGGTGATGTGTGACATAAGCTTCTAAATGTTGTGCATAAAATGCCAGGACAGTTCAACCCCCCCCCCCAAATGACCCCATTTTGGAAAGTAGACATCCCAAGCTATTTGCTGAAAGTCATGTCGAGTCCATGGAATATTTTATATTGTGACACAAGTTGCGGGAAAGACAAATTTTTTTTTTTTTTGCACAAAGTTGTCACTAAATGATATATTGCTCAAACATGCCATGGGAATATGTGAAATTACACCCCAAAATACATTCTGTTGCTTCTCCTGAGTATGGGGATACCACATGTGTGAGACTTTTTGGGAGCCTAGCCGCGTACGGCACCCCGAAATCCAAGCACCGCCTTCAGGCTTTCTAAGGGCGTACATTTTTGATTTCACTCTTCACTGCCTATCACAGTTTCGGAGGCCATGGAATGCCCAGGTAGCACAAACCCCCCCCCCCCAAATGACCCCATTTTGGAAAGTAGACACCCCAAGCTATTTGCTGAGAGGTATAGTGAGTATTTTGCAGACCTCACTTTTTGTCGCAAAGTTTTGAAAATTGAAAAAAGAAAAAGAAAAAAAAAAGTTTTCTTGTCTTTCTTCATTTTCAAAAACAAATGAGAGCTGCAAAATACTCACCATGCCTCTCAGCAAATAGCTTGGGGTGTCTACTTTCCAAAATGGGGTCATTTGGGGGGGGGTTTGTGCCACCTGGGCATTCCATGGCCTCCGAAACTGTGATAGGCAGTGAAGAGTGAAATAAAAAATTTACACCCTTAGAAATCCTGAAGGCGGTGATTGGTTTTTGGGGCCCCATACGCGTCTAGGCTCCCAAAAAGTCCCACACATGTGGTATCCCCATACTCAGGAGAAGCAGCTAAATGTATTTTGGGGTGCAATTCCACATATGCCCATGGCCTGTGTAAGCAATATATCATTTAGTGACAACTTTGTGAAAAAAAAAAAAAAGTGTCACTTTCCCGCAACTTGTGTCAAAATATAAAATATTCCATGGACTCAACATGCCTCTCAGCAAATAGCTTGGGGTGTCTACTTTCCAAAATGGGGTCATTTGGGGGGGGGGGGGGGTTGTGCCATCTGGGCATTTTATGGCCTTCAAAACTGTGATAGGTAGTGAGGAGTGAAATCAAAAATTTACGCCCTTAGAAATCCTGAAGGCGGTGATTGGTTTTCGGGGCCCGTACGTGGCTAGGCTCCCAAAAAGTCCCATACATGTGGTATCCCCGTACTCAGAAGAAGCAGCTGAATGTATTTTGGGGTGCAATTCCACATAGGCCCATGGCCTGTGTGAGCAATATATCATTTAGTGAAAACTTTTTGTAAATATTTTTTTTTTTTTTGTCATTATTCAATCACTTGGGACAAAAAAAATTAATATTCAATGGGTTCAACATGCCTCTCAGCAATTTCCTTGGGGTGTCTACTTTCCAAAATGGGGTCATTTGGGGGGGTTTTGTACTGCCCTGCCCATTTAGCACCTCAAGAAATGACATAGGCAGTCATAAACTAAAAGCTGTGTAAATTCCAGAAAATGTACCCTAGTTTGTAGACGCTATAACTTTTGAACAAACCAATAAATATACGCTTATTGACTTTTTTTTTTTTACCAAAGACATGTGGCCGAATACATTTTGGCCTAAATGTATGACTAAAATTGAGTTTATTGGATTTTTTTTTATAACAAACAGTAGAAAATATTTTTTTTTTTGAAAATTTTCGGTTTTTCCGTTTATAGCGCAAAAAATAAAAACGGCAGAGGTGATCAAATACCATCAAAAGAAAGCTCTATTTGTGGGAAGAAAAGGACGCAAATTTTGTTTGGGTACAGCATTGCATGACCGCGCAATTAGCAGTTAAAGCGACACAGTGCCAAATTGGAAAAAGTCCTCTGGTCCTTAGGCAGCATAATGGTCCGGGGCTGAAGTGGTTAAGATATTCTTTAATCTCCTCCGCCTGCCTCCCCTCCTCCAATCTTATAGTAGTTGGCTGTATATTGTAAAGATCTGTATAAAATTGGTGGAACTCCCCCGCTATAGAGTTTGTATCTACTATCAGTTTATTATTACTTGAGATACTATGTACATGGCTTGAGTCTTGTTGTTTTTTTTTAATTGATTAGCCAACAATCGGCCACATTTCTTCCCTTGCTCGTAGAAACGGTGAGCAAAATATCTATGCTTTTCTTTAACTTTTTGATCCAGGCATCTAGAGATCTTTATTCTCAAAATCTCAAGGCATCTGGTTGCATGTTGATCAGGGTTTAATTTATGTTTTTTCTAGAGATCCTGTATTTCTTTCAATAGGTCCTCAATTTCTATCAGTTTTTCTTTTTTTACTCGTGCACCATATGCTATTAATTCCCCTCTAATAACCGACTTATGGGCTTCCCAAACTATCTGTTCTGAGACCAGCCATGAATAAACTTTGTGGGTTTTAGAATAATAGCTTTAATCTTTCTTTTCCGCATGTGTTATCCGCCAGCTGTCTACCAAGCGTAGGGATCTAAGTAGTTGTTTCACATATTTGATTGCTCTAAAGCAGGGGTCTCAAACTGATGGCTCTCCAGCTGTTGTGAAACTACAAGCCCCATGAGGCATTGCAAGGCTGACAGTTACAAGCATGACTCCTACAGGCAGAGGCATGATGGGACTTGTAGTTTTGCAACAGCTGGAGGGCCGCCAGTTTGAGACCCCTGCTCTAAAGGATACCGTTGAGGTATCGATTCTACAGTCTAATGTCACATTAAGGTTTCCCCCTAAGACCATAAATCCTTCCCTAAATTTCTTTAGGAGCCTGATGGTTTTGGACAGAAAGTCCACCATATGTGCGTTCGGGGCATATATAGAGGCAAATGTATATCAATGTCCATTCAGCGTACCTTTTAACAAATACAAATCTCCCTTCCAGGTCCACTACTATAGAGGTCAAGGGGCATGTTCTCCCAAAGGCTATTGTCACCCCCTTGCCCTTGCAATAGGTGATACTGAATGGAACCACTGGTTATATGGATATTGGGGCATTTGAGGTAGCGATCCTTCTGTAAAATGCGTCCCTTGTATAAATACCACATCTGCCAAATAATGGCATAATTCCTGCCACAGACGCCCCCTTTTGTGGGGAGAACACAAGCCCCTCACGTTATAGGTTACAATTTTCATTAAACTAGACATTATTTATATCTTGGGTGGACATATGTTATTCCTGTCATTGCCGTGTGTCTCAGTTTTTCCCTCTCTAGGTGCATCTATAGGACATAACAAATAAACAACAAAAACACAATAAAAGTGAAAAACCTTCCTACTACAATACACCATTCTACCTAGTGGGTTGTACCAACTATAAGGAAGGCAAGTCCATGTGGTTTCCATAGTCCCCACTCTGGTGCCTTCCTTCCCTCTGCCTTCATGCAGATTATTTAGCCCCTTATATCGGGACCCGCCTAATTGAAAAATAATATATCCCATAGACCGAAAAAAGAAGAAAAAAAAGAAAAAAAAAAAAAAGAGCAAACCAGTAAAAACACATATATATCTAGTACATGTGAGGGGTCAAATAGCCCCCGGGCACAATTATTTTTCTTGTATGGCTTCTATGGCTGTAAGAGAGGAAGAAAAAAAGGCAAAAAAAAGCCAAAAAAGGGGGCGATGAGGTAAACTTATAAGGTCTATGGCCTGTTACCCCCCCCCCCAAAAAAAATAAATAAAAAAAATAAATAAAAAAAAAAAGGGAAAAGGGAAAAGGTTATTTCTTAATATTTCAGTTCATTACACAGAACCTTGCATTAAAGATTCATTCCTCTCTGCACAGACCCTGTGTTAGACGGCGGGTGAAAGCAAGCTGAATACCCAGCTGTGCACAAAGCACTTGATTCCACTGCAGCTGCGTGACACTCCACTTGCCAATGAGGCTCTTGACGGGAGACCTCTACAGCCTGCCCATGTGACTCAGGAGACGGTTCCGCTGTCCATGGCCGTAGGGGCTCTTCACCATGAGACAATCCAATTCCAAGTGATTTCCTCTCCTAAGTTTCCGCTGGTTATTGGTTATCCTTGGTTACAGAGGCACAACCCCTCTTTTGATTGTCTCCGTGCTGAGGTTCTCTCCTGCTCACCACAATGAAGTGAGCTGGAGATATTTAAATAGGCGGGACTGACGAGCAGATCCACAACAGCTGGTTAACTGTGGAGAGAGATGAGAGCTGGCAATTAGCCGACAGCTGAGCGGCCAGCTCAGAGAAGGAAGGGCTGAGCCAGCCCTGACACACAGCTAAATAAATGGAACGTAATGAATAATAATAAATAATAAAAACTTTTTAATTTTTTTTTATTGTATTTTTATATTTTTAAATTAAAACAGTAAAAAAATAATTTTTTTTTACTGGTTGTTTTTTTTAACTGGTTTTATTATGTTTTACTTTTTTTACTGGTTTTTATTTTTTTACTGTTTTATTTACTGGTTTTATTTTTTTACTGGTTTTATTATATTTCGACTGTTTTTTTTTTTTTGTTCTTTTTACTGATTTTAGAATTTCTTTATTGGTTTATTTATATTTACTGATTTTAATTTTTTTATTGTATTTTTATATTTTTTTAATTAAAAAAAGTTTAAAAAAATGTAAATTTTTTTACTGTTTTTATTTATTTAATGGTTTTATTCATTTTTTTTTTTACTGTTTTTATTTATTTTTATTGGTTTTAGTTTTTTACTGGTTTTATTATTTTTCTACTGGTTTTATTGTTTTTACTGGTTTTATAATTTGTTACTGATTTAATTTTTACTGGTTTTAGGTTTTTTTTTACTGGTTTTATAATTTTTTACTGTTATTTTTTATTATGAAACAATCAAGGATATCCATCTTTTTATACGTAACCTGTTGGTAAAAAGTTTGTTCGCCAAAAAGGGATTGCTGTTGGTCTAACTTATACATAACAGGAACTTGAGACAATTGATCAGCCCTATTAGAGGAAAATGACTCTGATGACTCAGCAGAATCTATCAATCTTGAAACAATTCTTGCTGAGGTTGAGGGTGCGATTTCCTTTTCCTCCCCTATGTCTTCTTCCTTTATCAGTTCAAAGAAAAAGTCAAATTGGTATCCAGCCCCTTGTTTCAACCCCAGTGCTACAACTTTTCTGTAAGCTGTCTCCAAAGACATCCAAGAGATTAAGGTTGCAGCCCATTCGGCAGGTAACCTGACCAAAGCTGAATCACAGGCCCTT
The DNA here is from genome assembly GCF_042186555.1 of Aquarana catesbeiana. Lineage (NCBI taxonomy): Eukaryota > Metazoa > Chordata > Amphibia > Anura > Ranidae > Aquarana > Aquarana catesbeiana. Next base: position 80,923,560 of record NC_133335.1, on the reverse strand, counting down.
AAAAAATTGTCAAGCTCAGAAATCACAAAGGCAAATATTGTCATCCAATATTGTCATCCAAGACAACATGGACTACATCCAAATGTGCACAGACATTCTGGACAACCGTGACTGGTACATACCAATCTCCAGGTCTCTCATTGCGGATTTCAAAAGAACAAAAATCGGAAAATTAGAAAACCCCAAAATTTCACAATCTGAAATAATAACTTACTAATAATAACTATTACTAACTATTAAATTATAGATATTGGAATTTCCGTTCAAATTTGGCTGTTAGTAGTGAACGTAACAAAAACGAATTTACCGAAGAAACAAATGATCCAAAATAATGAATGCTGCAGCTAAACAAATGGAATGTAATGAATTAATAATAATAAATAATAATAAAAACGTTTTTATTTTCTTTTTATTGGTTGAATTATTTTTTTTTTTGCTGGTTTTATTTTTTTACTGGTATTTTTTTTTACTGGTTTTATTTGTACTGTTTCTTTTAACTGGTTTTATTATTTTTTTTACTGGTTTTATTATTTTTTTACAGGTTTTTTTTATTTACTGGTTTTAATTTTTTTTACTGGTTTTAATTTTTTTTACTGGTTTTATAATTTTATTACGTTTTTTTTTTTATTTTACTGGTCTTTATTTTTTTTACTTTTTTTATTTACTGTTTTATATTTTTTTACTGGTTTTATAATTTTTTTTTACTGATTTTATAATTTTATTACTGGTTTCATTTTTTACTGATTTTTTTTTTTTTTACTGGTTTTATACTTTTTCTACTGGTTTTATTTTTTACTGGCTTTATTTCTATACTGGTCTTAATTTTTTTTTTTTTTTTACAGGTTGTCTTTTTTACTGGTTTGATTTTTTCACTAGTTTTTTTTTTTGACAGTTTTTTAACTGGTTTTATTATTTTTTTTTATTTTACTGGGTTTTTAAATGTTTTTTTTTTTTTTTTTTTACTGATTTCATTTATTTATTTTATGGTTTTATTTTTTATACCGGTTTTGTAATTTTATTATTGGTTTTATTTTTTACTATTTTTTTACTGGTTTTATTTTTTTTGCATTTTTATATTTTTTTAAATTAAAGTAAAAAAAATAAACATTTTTACAGGTTTAATATTTTTATACTGTTTTATAATATTTTTTTCCTGGTTTTAGTTTTTTACAGTTTTTTTTTTTACTGTTTTTATTTATTTACTGTTTTTATTTTTTTTACTGGTTTTATGATTTCTTTTACTGTTATTTATTTATTTTTTTACTGGTTTTAGAATTTTACTGGTTTTGTAATTTTATTACTGGTTTTATTTTTTACTAATTTTTTTTTACTGGTTTTATTTTTTTTTTACTGGTTTTAATATTTTTTTACTGGCTTTATTTTTTTTACTTTTTTCAATTGTATTTTTTTATATTTCTTAAATTAAAGAAAAAGAAAAATTTTTTTTTTACTGGTTTTATATTTTTTTTTTTGACTGTTTTTTTTTAAAATTTACTGGTCAAACTCACAGATCACAATAAAACCGGCTGACAAAGGCGGAAATATTGTCATCCAAGACAACATGGACTACATCAAAATGTGCACAGACATTCTGGACAACCGCGACTGGTAATTACCAATCTCCAGGTCTCTCACTGTGGATTTCAAAATTTCAAAAGAACAAAAATCTGAAAATTAAAAAACCTCAAAATTTCAAAATTGGAAATAACTAACTAATAACTATTACTAACTATTAAATTATAGATATTGGAATTTCCATTCAAATTTGGCTGTTAGTAGTGAACGTAACAAATACGAATTTACCGAAGATACAAATTATCCAAAATAATGAATGCCGCAGCTAAACAAATGGAACATAATGAATTAATAATAATAAATAATAATAAACTTTTTTGTTTTCTTTTTATTGGTTGAATTATTGTTTTTACTGGTTTTATTTTTTTTTTACTGGTTGTTTATTTTTACTGGTTTTATTTTTTTCACTGGTATTCTTTTTTTACTGGTTGTTTTTTATTGTTTTTTTTTTTTTTTTACTGGTTTTATTTTTACTGTTTCATTTAACTGGTTTTATCATTTTGTTACTGGTTTTATTTTTTTTTTTTTTTTACTGGTTCTATTATTTTTTACAGTTTTTTTTTTTAATTTACTGTTTTTTTTATTTTTTTTTTTTACTGGTTTTATTTATTTACTGGTTTTATTTTTTTTTTTACTGATTTTATAATTTTTTTACTGGTTTTATAAATTTATTAGTGGTTTTATTATTTACTTTTTTTATTTTACTGGTTTTTATTTTTTTACTTTTTTTTTTTTACTGGTTGTCTTTTTTACTGGTTTGATATTTTACTGTTTTTTTTTTTACAGTTTTTTTTAACTGGTTTTATTATTTCGTTACTGGTTTTATTATATTTTTACTGGTTTTATTATTTTTTACTTTTTTTATTTTACTGGGTTTTTTTAATTTTTTTTTTTACTGATTTCATTTATTTATTTTTTATACTGGTTTTATAATTTTTTTACTGTTTTTTTTGTATTTTTATATATTTTTTAAATTAAAAAAAAAAGTAAAAAAATATTTTTTTTACTGGTTTTATTATATTTTTTTTTCCTGGTTTTTTTTTTTACAGTTTTTTTTTTTTTTACTGTTTTTATTTACTGGTTTTATTTTTTTACTGGTTTTATGATTTCTTTTACTGTTTTTATTTATTTGGTGTTTGTTTTGTTTTTTACTGGTTTTAGTTTTTTACTGGTTTTTGTTTTTTACTGGTTTTATTGTTCTTTTTACTGGTTTTGTAATTTTATGACTGGTTTTATCTATTTTTTACAGGTTTTTTTTTACTGGTTTTATTTTTTTACTGTTTTTTTATTGTATTTTTATATTTTTTAAATAAAAAAAAAGAGTTTTTTTACTGGTTTTAGAATTTATTTACTGGTTTTATTTTTATTTCACTGGTTGTTTTTTTTACTGGCTTTTATTTTTTTATTTTTTTTTCTACGTTTTTGTACTGTTTTTATTAATTTATTTGCTGGTTTTATTTTTTTTTTACTGGTTTTATAATTTTTGTATTATTTTTATTTATTTATTTATTTTTTTACTGGTTTTAGTTTTTTTCTGGTTTTATTTTTTTTTTTTTACTGATTTTAATTTTTTATTGTATTTTTATATTTTTTAATAAAAAAAGTTAAAAAAATGTAAAGGGTTTTTTTTATTTTTTTTTACGGGTTTTAGTTTTACTGGTTTTATAATTTTTTTACTGTTATTTTTTATTATGAAACAATCAAGGATATCCATCTTTTTATATGTAACCTATTGGTAAAAAGTTTGTTCACCAAAAAAGGGATTGGTGTTGGTCTAACTTAGACGCCTTTCACACCGAGGGCATTTTGCAGGCGCTATAGCGTTAAAAATAGCGCCTGCAATCCGCCCTCAAACAGCTGCTCCATTGTTTCCAGTGTGAAAGCCTGAGGGCTTTCACACCGGAACGATGCACTGGTAGGACGTCAGGAAAAGTCCTGCCAGCAGCTTCTTTGAAGAGGTGAAGGAGCGGCGTGCTTACCGCTCCTCCACCGCTGCTCCCCATTGAAATCAATGGGGCAGCGCTGGGATACCACTGGCAAAACGCTGCTATTGTGGCGCATTGCAGGCGGTTTTAACCCTTTCGCGGCCCCTAGCGGGGGGTAAAAGTGATGGTAAAACGCCGCTAAAAATAGCACCGTTTTACCACCGATGCTATAGGTGGCTCGGTGTGAAAGGGGTCTTATACACAACAGGAACTTGAGGCAATTGATCAGCCCTATTAGAGGAAAACTACTCTGATGACTCAGCAGAATCTATCAATCTTGAAACAATTCTTGCTGAGGTTGAGGGTGCGACTTCCTCTTCCTCCACTACGTCTTCTTCCTTTATCAGTTCAAAGAAAACGTCAAATTGGTATCCAGCCCCTTGTTCCAACCCCAGTGCTGCAACTTTTCTCAAAGCTGTCTCCAAAGACATCCAAGAGATTAAGGTTGCAGCCCATTCGGCAGGTAACCTGACCAAAGCTGAATCACAGGCCCTTAAAAAAAATGTAATGTTAAACTCAGAGATCACAATAAAACCGTCTGACAAAGGCGGCAATATTTTCATCCAAGACAACATGGACTACATCCAAATGTGCACAGACATTCTGGACAATCGCAACTGGTACATACCAATCTCCAGGTCTCTCATTGTGGATTTCAATATGTCAAAAGAACAAAAATCTATATCTAAATAATAACTAATTAATAATAACTATTACTAACTATTAAATTATAGATATTGGAATTTCAGTTCAAATTTGGCTGTTAGTTAACGTAACGAATACGAATTTACCGAAGATACAAATTATCCAAAATAATGAATGCTGCAGCTAAACAAATGGAACATAATGAATTAATAATAAATAATAATAAAAACTTTTTTATTTTATTTTTATTGGTTGAATTATTTTTTTACTGGTTTTATTTTTTTTACTGGTTGTTTATTTTTACTGGTTTTAATTTTTTTTACTGATTTTTTTTTTTTTTTTTACTGTTCTTTTTTTATTTATTTTTTTTTACTGGCTTTTATTTTTACGGTTTCTTTTAACTGGTTTTAATATTTTGTTACTGGTTTTATTATTTTTTTACTTTTTATTTTTTTTTTTTTACTGCTTTTATCATTTTATTACTGGTTTTATTATGTTACTGGTTTTATTATTTTTTACTTTTTTATTTTACTGTTTTTATTTTTATTACTATATTTATTTATTTACTGGTTTTATTTTTTTTACTGGTTTTATTTTTTTTTTACTGGCTTTATTTTTTACTGTTTTTTTTTTTTTTTTTACTGGTTGTCTTTTTTACTGGTTTGCTTTTTAATAGCTTTTTTTTCAGTTTTTTTTAACTGGTTTTATTATTTTTTACTGTTTTTTATTTTATTTTACTGGGTTTTTTAATGTTTTTTTACTGATTTCATTTATTTACTGGTTTTGTAATTTTATTACTGGTTTTATTTTTTATTGTATTTTTATATATTTTAATAAAAAAAATATTTTTTTTTTACTTGTTTAATAATTTTTTTACTGGTTTTATTATTTTTTAATTTTTTATTTTACTGGTTTTTATTTATTTTACTGTTTTTATTTATTTACAGAATTTTATTTTTGTACTGGTTTTATTTTTTAACATTTTTTTAACTTTTTATTTTTTTACTGGTTTTATGATTTTTTTTCACTGTTTTTATTTATTTCTTTATTTTTTTTACTGTTTTTAGTTTTTTACTAGTTTTATTGTTCTTTTTACTGGTTTTGTAATTTTTTTTACTGGTTTTATTTTTTACTAATTTTTTTTCTTGGTTTTATTTTTTTTTTACTGTTTTTATTATTTTTTTTACTGGCTTTATTTTTTTTACTGGTTTTATTTTTTTATTGTATTTTTATATTTTTTAAATGAAAAAAATAAAAAAATTTTAAAAATTTTACTGGTTTTATTTTTATTTTACTGGTTGTTTTTTTAACTGGTTTTATTATTTTTTACATTTTTTTTTCACTGGTTTTTACTTTTTTTATTTTTTTTACTTTTTTTTTACTGTTTTTATTTATTTATTTACTGGTTTTATTTTTTTACGGTTTTTATTAATTTTAGTTTTTACTGGTTTTATTATTTTTCTACTTATTTTATTGTTCTTTACTGGTTTTAGAATTTCTTTACTGGTTTTATTTTTTTTTACTGTTTTCCTTTTTTATTTGAAACAATCAAGGATATCCATCTTTTTATACGTAACCTGTTGGTAAAAAGTTTGTTCACCAAAAACTGATTGGTGTTGGTCTAACTTATACACAACAGGAACTTGAGGCAATTGATCAGCCCTATTAGAGGAAAATGACTCTGATGACTCAGCAGAATCTATCAATCTTGAAACAATTCTTGCTGAGGTTGAGGGTGCGATTTCCTCTTCCTCCCCTATGTCTTCTTCCTTTATCAGTTCAAAGAAAAAGTCAAATTGATATCCAGCCCCTTGTTCCAACCCCAGTGCTGCAACTTTTCTCAACGCTGTCTCCAAAGACATCCAAGAGATTAAAGTGGTGTTCCAGCCGAAATTATACTTTTTAAATAAAAATACCCCTATAATACACAAGCTTAATGTATTCTAGTAAAGTTAGTCTGTAAACTAAGGTCTGTTTTGTTAGTTTATAGCAGTAGTTTGTTATTTTATAAACTTACAGCAGGCCATGGCCATCTTAAGTCTGGGCATCTGAAGCCAGACTGTATTTCTTCCTGGATCTCATCCTTGCAGATCTTGCACATGCTCAGTGCAGCACAAGCAGTGTAATAGGTTTCAGGTCAGGTTTCCATAGCAACGGCGGTGTCAGAGGAAGTTGCCGCCCCTTCCCAGAAGGCATTGCAAACAGGAAATGATGCAATGGGCCGCGGCCAGGGAGGAGGAAGTGAAAATGAATACAGCAGATATACAGTAAGAGCCGGTTCACACTAGAAGCGGCACGACTTGCAGGTCGCCTCACCTGCAGACGACTGCCATGGTGACTTGCAAGACGACTTCTGTATAGAAGTCTATGCAAGTCGTCCCCAAAGTAGCACAGGAACCTTTCTTCTAAGTCGGAGCGACTTGCGGCGCTCTGATTAGAACGATTCCATTGTACAGAACGGGAGGTGACTTGTCAGGTGGCTAGGTCGCCTGACAAGTCGCCCCCGTGTGAACCGGCTCTTAGTGTTGAGAAATTTTTTTTAAAAATATCCAATTTGTTTACAGTGCAAAGTTTAGTGAGGGATGCTGAAGAGTTGTAAAAGTGGGTGGAACTCCACTTTAAGGTTGCAGCCCAGTCGGCAGGTAACCTGACCAAAGCTGAATCACAGGCCCTTAAAAAATGGACAACCGCGACTGGTACATACCAATCTCCAGGTCTCTCATTGTGGATTTCAAAATTTCAAAAGAACAAAAATCTGAAAATTAGAAAACCCCAAAATTTCACAATCTGAAATAATAACTAACTAATAACTATTACTAACTATTAAATTATAGCTATTGAAATTTCCGTTCAACTATGGCTGTTAGTAGTAAATGTAACAAATACGAATTTACCGAAGAAACAAATTATCCAAAATAATGAATGCCGCAGCTAAACAAATGGAACGTAATGAATTAATAATAATAAATAAAAATAAAAACTTTTTTATTTTCTTTTTATTGGTTGAATTATTTTTTTTACTGGTTTTATTGTTTTTACTGCTTTTTTTTTTTACTGGTTGTTTATTTTTACTGGTTTTATTTTTTTTACTGGTATTTTTTTACTGGTTGTTTTTTTATTGGTTTGTTTTTTTACTGGTTTTATTTTTACTGTTTCTTTTAACTGGTTTTATTATTTTGTTACTGGTTTTATAATTTTTCTACTGGTTTTATTATTTTTTACTGGCTTTATTTCTTTATTGGTTTTAACTTTTTTACTGGTTGTCTTTTTTACTGGTTTGATTTTTTTACTGTTTTTTTTTTTTTTTACAGTTTTTTTAACTGGTTTTATTATTTTGTTACTGGTTTTATTATTTTTTTATTTTACTGGGTTTTTAAATGTTTTTTTTTACTGATTTTATTTATTTATTTGCTGGTTTTATTTTTTATACCGGTTTTGTAATTTTATTACTGGTTTTATTTTTTTACTATTTGTTTACTGGTTTTATTTTTTTACTGGGTTTTTTTTGTATTTTTATATTTTTTTTAAATTTAAAAAAGTAAAAAAAAATTAAATTTTTTACTGCTTTAATATTTTTTATACTGGTTTTATAATATTTTTTTCCTGGTTTTATTTTTTTACAGTTTTTTTTTTACTTTATTTACTGGTTTTATTTTTTTTACTGGTTTTATGATTTATTTTACTGTTTTTACTGGTTTTATTGTTTTTTTTACTGGTTTAGTAATTTTATTACTGGTTTTAATTTTTACAATTTTTTTTTATTGGTTTTATTATTTTTTTACTGGCTTTATTTTTTTACTGTTTTTTTAATTGTACTTTTTATATTTTTTAAATTAAAGAAAAAGAAAAAGTTATTTTTACTGGTTTTATATTTTTTTTACTGGTTTTAGAATTTATTTACTGTTTTATTTTTAATTTACTGTTTTTTTTAACTGGTTTTATTGTTTTTACATTTTTTACTGGTTTTTTATTTTTTTAATTTTTTTTTTTTAATTTGTACTGTTTTTATTAATTTATTTACTGGTTTTATTATTTTTTTTTTTTTTACTGGTTTTATAATTTTTTTTAATTATTTCTTTTATGGATTTAGATTTTTACTGGTTTTATTTTTTTACTGATTTTAATTTTTTTTATTGTATTTTTATATTTTTTTAATTAAAAAAATGTAAAGTTTTTTTTTTTTTTTTTACTGTTTTTATTTATTTACTGGTTTTATGTATTTTTTTTTTACTGGTTTTATAATCTTTTTACTGTTTTTTTATTTATTTTTTTACAGGTTTTAGTTTTTTACTGGTTTTATTATTTTTCTACTGGTTTTATTGTTGTTTTTACTGGTTTTATAATTTTGTTACTGATTTTATTTTTACTGGGTTTAGTTTTTTTTACTGTTATTTTTTATTATGAAACAATCAAGGATATCCATCTTTTTATATGTAACCTATTGATAAAAAGTTTGTTCGCCAAAAAAGGATTGGTGTTGGTCTAACTTAGACCCCTTTCACACCGAGGGCATTTTGCAGGCGCTATAGCGTTAAAAATAGCGCCTTCAATCCGCCCTCAAACAGCTGCTCCATTGTTTCCAGTGTGAAAGCCTGAGGGCTTTCACCCCGGAGCGGTGCACTGGCAGAACGTCAGGAAAAGTCCTGCCAGCAGCTTCTTTGAGGCGGTGAAGGAGCGATGTGTTTACCGCTCCTCCACCGCTGCTCCCCATTGAAATCAATGGGGCAGCGCTGGGATACCACCGGCAAAACGCCGCTATTTTTTACTGGTTGTTTCTTTATTGTTTTTTTTTTTTTTACTGGTTTTATTTTTACTGTTTCTTTTAACTGGTTTTATTTTTTTTTTTTTTACTGGTTTTATTATTTTTTTTACAGTTTTTTTTTTTTTTTAATTTATGGTTTTTATTTTTTTTTTACTGGTTTTATTTCTTTACTGATTTTATTTTTTTACTGTTTTTTTTTTGTTTTTTTATTTTACTGGTTTTTATTTTTTTACTGTTTCTTTATTTACTGGATTCATATTTTTTTACTGGTTTTATAATTTTATTACTGGTTTAATTTTTTACAGATTTTTATTATTATTTTTTTTTTACTAGCTTTATTTCTTTACTGGTTTTAAATTTTTTTACTGGTTGTCTTTTTTACTGGTTTGATTTTTTACTAGTTTTTTTTTTTTACAGTTTTTTTTACTGGTTTTATTATTTTTTACTTTTTTTATTTTACTGGGTTTTTTAATGTTTTTTTTTTTACTGATTTCATTTATTTATTTATTTTCTGGTTTTATTTATTATACTGATTTTATAATTTTTTACTGGTTTTATTATTTTTTTACTGGTTTTATTTTTTTTGTATTTTTATATTTTTTTTTAATTAAAAAAGTAAAAAAATATTTTTTTTTACTGGTTTAATATTTTATTTACTGGTTTTATCATTTTTTTTCCTGGTTTTATTTTTTTACAGTTTTTTTTACTGTTTTTATTTTTTTTACTGGTTTTATGATTTCTTTTACTGGTTTTATTTATTTGTTTTTTTTTTTTTTTTTTACTGGTTTTCGTTTTTCACTGGTTTTATTGTTCTTTTTACTGGTTTTGTAATTTTATGACTGGTTTTATTTATTTTTTACAGTTTTTTTTTACTGGCTTTATTTTTTTTACTGTTTTTTTTTATTGTATTTTTTATATTTTTTAAATTAAAAAAAGAGTTTTTTTTTACTGATTTTATAATTTTTTTTTACTGGTTTTATTTTTATTTGACTGGGGTTTTTTTAACTGGTTTTATTATTTTTACATTGTTTGTTTTTATATTTTTGTAATTTTTTTTACTTTTTTGTACTGTTTTTATTAATTTATTTACGGGTTTTATTTTTTTACTGGTTTTATGATTTCTTTTACAGTTTTTATTTATTTGGGGTTTTTTTACTGGTTCTAGATTTTTACTGGTTTTATTGTTCTTTTTTACTGGTTTAGTAATTTTATTACTGGTTTTATTTTTTACTATTTTTTTTTACTGGTTTTATTTTTTTTACAGTTTTTTTACTGGCTTTATTTTTTTACATTGTTTTTATTTATTTATTTATTTTTTTTACTTTTTTGTACTGTTTTTATTAATTTACTGGTTTTATTTTTTTTACTGGTTTTATAATTTTTTTTGTTTTATTTATTTTTTTACTGGTTTTATTTTTTCTGGTTTTATTTTTTTTACTGATTTTAATTTTTTATTGTATTTTTATATTTTTTAATTAAAAAAAGTAAAAAAATGTAAAGTTTTTTTTACTGTTTTCATTTACCGCTCCTCCACCGCTGCTCCCCATTGAAATCAATGGGGCAGAGCTGGGATACCACCGGCAAAATGGCGCTATTGCGGCGCATTGCGGGTGGTTTTAACCCTTTCTCGGCCGCTAGTGGGGGGTAAAAGCGATGGTAAAATGCCGCTACAAATAGCAGCGTTTTACCGCCAACGCTATAGGTGGCTCGGTGTGAAAGGGGTCTTATACACAACAGGAACTTGAGGCAATTGATCAGCCCTATTAGAGGAAAACTACTCTGATGACTCAGCAGAATCTATCAATCTTGAAACAATTCTTGCTGAGGTTGAGGGTTGGACTTCCTCTTCCTCCACTACGTCTTCTTCCTTTATCAGTTCAAAGAAAAAGTCAAATTGGTATCCAGCCCCTTGTTCCAACCCCAGTGCTGCAACTTTTCTCAAAGCTGTCTCCAAAGACATCCAAGAGATTAAGGTTGCAGCCCATTCGGCAGGTAACTTGACCAAAGCTGAATCACAGGCCCTTAAAAAAATGTAACGTTAAACTCAGAGATCACAATGAAACCGGCTGACAAAGGCGGCAATATTGTCATCCAAGACAACATGGACTACATCCAAATGTGCACAGACATTCTGGACAACCGCAACTGGTACATACCAATCTCCAGGTCTCTCATTGCGGATTTCAAAATTTCAAAAGAACAAAAATCTATATCTAAATAATAACTAACTAATAATAACTATTACAAACTATTAAATTATTGATATTGGAATTTCCGTTCAAATTTGGCTGTTAGTTAACGTAAAGAATACGAATTTACCGAAGATACAAATTATCCAAAATAATGAATGCTGCAGCTAAACAAATGGAACATAATAAATTAATAATAAATAATAATAAAAACTTTTTTATTTTATTTTTATTGGTTGAATTTTTTTTTTACTAGTTTTATTTTTTTAGTGGTTTTATTTTTACTGGTTTTATTTTTTTTTACCGGTATTAGTTTTTTTACTGGTTGTTTTTTTATTATTTTTTTTTTTACTGGTTTTATTTTTACTGTTTCTTTTAACTGGTTTTATTATTTTGTTACTGGTTTTATTTTTTTTTTTTTACTGGTTTTATTATTTTTTACAGTTTTATTTATTTACTGGTTATAATTTTTTTTACTGGTTTTATTTTTTACACTTTTTTAATTTACTGGCTTTAATTTTATTACTGGTTTTATTATTTATTTACTTTTTTATTTTTTACAGTTTTTTTTATTTTACTGGTTTTTATTTTTTTTTACTGTTTTTTTATTTATTTACTGGATTCATATTTTTTTACTAATTTTATATTTTTTTTTTACTGATTTTATAATTTTATTACTGGTTTCATTTTTACTGATTTTTTTTTTTTTTTACTGTTTTTTTCTTTACTGGCTTTATTTCTTTACTGGTTTTAATTTTTTTTACAGGTTGTCTTTTTTACTGGTTTGATTTTTTTACTAGTTTTTTTTTACAGTTTTTTAAAATAAATAATAAATATTGGTTGAATTATTTTTTTTTACTGCTTTTTTTTTTTACTGGTTGTTTATTTTTACTGTTTTTTTTTTTTTTACTTTGATTATTTTTTTTACTGGTTGTTTTTTTTATTGGTTTGTTTTTTTTACTGGTTTTATTTTTATTTTTATTTATTTATTTATTTTTTAATCTTTATTTAGATTTTTCACAAGGCCATACAAAACGTGAGAGAGTAGCCAAAAAAAAATAGACAAAAACATTCAATTATCCCAACATCATCTCTCAGAAACCTCCCCCCTTCCCCCCCGCAGACATCTGTTGCTGTTTCCTTTACTAGGGTGAAACTACTGGATTACCCCTTGGGGTCGGATTACTTCATCGTCAGTTCGGCATAAGAGAGCGAATTCCTAAAGATCGTCCAAATTGCCCATCTTCCTCCCCTCGACGCATCATCTTTAAATAACCCGTCTTTCTCCCCTTTCTCTAGAATATGTATTTCCTGTATTTTGAGCAACCAGTCCCTGACCTTGGGGCCTTCAGTATTCTGCCAATTCTTGGGAATTTCACTTTTTGCTATATTTAATAGTACTGGGATTATAGACATATTGTACTCCCGATTGCCTCCTTCCGAGCTGTGAAACAAACATATCCATGGGTCATATGGTATTGGTTTACCCGTTATCATCTTAATTATTTGAATTACTTTCTCCCAAAACTTTTTGACCACTGGGCAGCTCCACCAAATATGAGCCATGGATCCCGGCGTCTCACATCCCCTCCAACAATTAGGCGACCTATCTGGTTGGTATTTATTGATCCTTACGGGCGTGGCGTACCATCTGGATAGGCATTTATAGTTTGACTCTATCGTTTTTATGTCAGTTGCCGTGCTGTGTGTAGCTGTTAATATGTTGCCCTTTGCATTTTCTTCTAATGGTACCCCTAAGTCCTTCTCCCATTTCTTAATGAATGGCGGCGTTTCCAACTCCTCCCTGATCGATAATATTTTATATATGGCCGACATATATCCTTTCAGCTTATTACTGTTAAATATCTTCTCTATTGGTAATAGATTGTTTTCTTCCCTTATCTGAGCCGGGAGACTTTTAACAAAGTGCGAGAGTTGGGCGTATCGCCATCCATTGAGTCTCATTAGCTCTCTACGTGAGTCTAAGTGCTCGTAAGTGACCTATTTTCCCTTTCTTCATAATGTCTTTAACTTGTGTTTTGTTGTTTAAAATCCAGTTACCCCCCACTTCCTCCATCCCCGGGGGGAACAGCTCGTTGTTTTTTAAAAAAATCAATGGTGAATTGTACTCCCACCCATTTAATGTGTGCATCCAATCCCAAATTTTAAAAGTGTGTTGTGTAATAGTGTGTGTGTTTGGACCTAGTGTTCTACAACGAGGGGGATTCCAAAGTACATTGTTCAAACGTGCTCCACTTAAACCTATCTCCAGGTTGACCCACCTTTTGGTGGTCTCTCCCTTGACCCAATCAACTGCCCGTGTGATTACTATTGCGTTATGATATTTTTTTAAGTCGGGGAGGGCCAGCCCCCCTTGTGCTTTCCCTCTACATAATTCTTTGTGTGCAACTCTAGATTTCTTATTCTTCCAGATAAATCCCTTTATTATTTGTGTTAACTTTTTAAAGTAAATTTGAGGCAATGGGATAGGCAACATTTGCATCTTATAAAATACTTTTGGGGCCAGCACCATTTTCACTGAATTGATTCGCCCTATCCATGAGATCGGGCAGTGACTCATCCTCTTAGCTTCTGTTCGGACTTCGTCCAGCAGAGGCACAAAGTTCAGGGCGTATGTCCTCTGCACAGAGTTCGACAACTTAACCCCCAGGTATTGGATATTGTCCCTTACTGGAAAGTGGAAAGTGTCCCTAATCCAGATCTCGTCCTTCTTTTCCATGTTGACATTCAAAGCTTCAGATTTTCCCAGGTTGATCTCATAATTTGATAACTCACTATATTTCTTAACAACCGATAATACATTAGGGATCGAAATCCTCGGATTTGTGATGTATAAGAGGACATCGTCGGCATATGCAGCCAGTTTGTGTTCCTCTTTCCCTACTGTACACCCCTTAATGTCCGGATTTTTTCGGAGGGTAGCTAGCAAAGGCTCTAATGTCAACACAAATAAGAGGGGGGACAACGGACAGCCCTGTCTAGTGCCGTTTTTCATTTCAAACTGAGCTGAGGGGGTGTTGTTAACTTTAACAAAAGCGGAGGGGTGGTCATATAGAGCTTTAATCCATTTTAACATTTTTTCTCCCACCCCCATCGCTTCCAACGTTTTGAACATGAAACCCCAGTCTACCCTGTCAAAGGCCTTTTCGGCATCAATTGACAGGAATAGACCTGGGGTTCCGTTGCTCTTAAAGGCCTCTACCAGGAGCAAGGACCGCACCCCATTATCTCTGCTCTCTCTCCCGGGGAAAAAGCCCACCTGGTCCGGGTTGACCAGATGCGCCATTCTCCCCTTAAATCTGGATGCGAGCACTTTTGCGTACAGTTTAATGTCTGCATTTATAAGCGCTATAGGTCTATAACTGGAGCAGAGGGTGCGGTCCTTGCCCTCCTTAGGGATCAGGGTCACTGCCGCCAGCAGGGCACCTTCACTCATCTCGCCCTGGGATCCAAGCTCATTCCAAAGCCTACACATCCTCGGGATCAGCGTTTCTCCAAATGTTTTGAAGAAGGTAGCTGTAAAGCCGTCTGGGCCTGGGCTTCTCCCAGAGGGAGTAGATCTCAGGGCGAGACGAATTTCTTCCTCTGTTATGGGTCTGTCCAGGTCTTTTGAGTCCATTTCGGACAGTTTATTAAGCCCTGCCTCTGTAAGGAAGGCCTCTGCTCTTTTATTGCTCCCTCTGCTGCAACCTGTTTTACTCACTGAGTATAGGGATGTGAAGTAATGCCTAAATTCTTCTCCAATTTCTCCCGAGGCGTATTTCAATACTCCATTTTTATTTTGAATCTTATCTATAAAATTTGTCCCATTTTTTCCTCAAAATTTTGGCCAGGTGTTTTCCTACTTTATTGCCCCACTTGAATTTTTCTCTTGTATATCTGTTCGTTATGTGTTGCGTCTCCTGTTCCATTAAGTCCCTTAATTCGTCTCTCTTGGTGGTTAGTTGCATCAGTAGTGTCTTATCTGGGCCTCTATAGGCTTTGTGTAACTGCTCTATCCTAAAAATTTCTGCAATGAGAGCTTTTTTTCTTTTTATTCTTTCTTTTTTCTGCCCTGCGCCTATCGAGATCAGTATCCCTCTTATGTACGCCTTAAAGGTTTCCCAGACCATCGTCCCCCGTGTTTCGCCCGTATCATTGGTTAGGAAAAAATCATCTATATCCTGCTGGATTCTTTCTACGTTTTTGGGGTCTTTAATTAGGTTCTCATTTAGGCGCCAAGTAAACGGAGGTTTATGCACTTCTTTTAGTTTTAATTTCATCGTAACGGGGGCGTGGTCTGACAGTGATCGGATCCCGATCTTGGTCTCTACTACTGAATCCACCAATCGATGATCCACCAGGAGATAGTCCAATCTGGAATGTGTGTTATGCACGGGGGAGAAAAATGAATAATCCCTGACCCCCGCATGCTGAATCCTCCACATGTCTAACAACTGACATTCATGCAGTTTTTTCCCAACTCTTCGCAGGGTGTCTTTACTCATCCCCCGTGCATTTGATGAGCTATCTAGTGGTGGGTCAAAACAGAAATT
Source organism: Aquarana catesbeiana (assembly GCF_042186555.1). Taxonomy (NCBI): domain Eukaryota; kingdom Metazoa; phylum Chordata; class Amphibia; order Anura; family Ranidae; genus Aquarana; species Aquarana catesbeiana. The sequence continues at coordinate 80,907,848 of NC_133335.1, read as the reverse complement.
GAGGTCCCCTGCTGCGATCACCTCCCCGTCTCTAAATTCCAGTAACTCATTTAGGACCCTCATCAAAAATTTTGATGGGTCTCTGTTCGGGCAGTAGATGTTGGCAAGGGTGAGGATTCTCCCTCCTATCCTGATTTTCAAAAACAGGAATCGCCCCTCAGGGTCACTCTTCCTATCTATCAAGCGGAAATTAACATTTTTCCCGAAACCAATTGCCACCCCCTTTGCTCGCTTTGTTGGAGAATCACTGTAGAACCAAGATGGGAGGTATTTAGAATAGAGTTTTATATTTGCATCCCACGAAAAATGGGTTTCCTGTAAAAAAAAACTACCTCTGCTCTGTGGTGGTACAGCTCTCTTAGTAGTTTATGTCTCTTGTTAGGGGAGTTTAGGCCCCTAACATTGTATGTTAAACATAAAAAGTCCATTTGACCAAAACCTTGTGCCTTATTTGCAACTTTGTGGAAAAAAAGCGAGCTCTATGAGTATCCTGTCTGCATAGGGCGACACCCCCCCTAGCCCCCCCTCCTCCCCCCAACCCCCCCCCTCCTGTCCCCACCTCCCCATCCCCCCTCCACATCTCCCTCCCCCCGCCCCCCACCCCCCCTCCCACCCCCCGCCATTACTAGGCAAATGGATCGCAGGGCGGCCATCTCTGAGCGCCCACTCTGCGACCGATGTGCCCTGGGGTGGGTCCCGGTGAAAGGCGGCTGCGGTGACTACTCAAACCTTTATAACTTGCGCCTGTTCCCTCCCTCTTTTTCCCTCCCCCACCCCCCCCGCACCCCCAGCCAAACCCCCCACACTCACCACCTCCCCCTCCCCCCCCAAGTACACTACGGGAAGACACTTTCAGGGATGATAGGGACCCCAATTTCTAGTTTCTCACAGAAGTCCTGTAAGTCCTCCATTTGTCTCAAATTACAAGTCCTGCCCTCTTTTGCTACGTTCAGGGACAACGGGAACCCCCATCTATACTTTAGGTTTGCATCTCTTAGTAAGTCCAGCAGTGGCTTTAGCTGTCTCCTTCTTGCCAATGTACCGGCGGATAAATCAGAAAAAATCTGTATCTCTTGATTGTTGAATTTGACCAGCCGGGCCCCTCTTAGTTTACTCCAGATATTGGCTTTGTCCTCAAATTGATGAAATTTCACAATGATATCTCTGGGTGCATCTCCTCTTAGGTTATGAGGTTTCCTGATCCTGTGGACACGGTCGATTTTCAGTTCACTATCCGGGTTTCTTCCCAAGAGGGGATTGAAAAGCTCTTTACAGACTAAAAACAGGTCCTCATCTCTGTGCTCAGGCAGTGATCTAATTCTTAAATTTTGTCGTCTGTTTTGGTTTTCTTGTTCTTCCATCTTATAAAGCAGCTCTCTGTGTCCCCTCTGTAGTGTTTTTACTTGTTTTTTTAACATGGCTATTTCTCCACCTTGCTGTTCCACCCCCCTCTCCATCTCCTCCACTCTTGCTAGGAGGTGTCCCATGTCAGTTCTTACATTCAAGATTTCTGCTTTAATTACTTTTTCTAGCTTTTCAAACATATCTTGAATCTCCATTTTTGTGGGGAGCGCCTCTCTTGTCGGATCTGCCTCCATATTTAAAGCTGGAAATCCTTCCGCAAATGTCCCAGTGGTAGCTGCACCCCCCTGGGCTCCTTTGCTTTTGGTAACAGCCTTTTTTCTATCTTTAGCTTCCTTTGGCTCTTGTTGTTTATTATCCGTGCTTGGGCTTTTCAGAAACTTTTGAATAGTATTCGAGTTCAGACTGTCTCTTGATTTATTGGGGTCCGTCGATCTTTGGGGGCGCCCTCTCATGTTCAACCCCGCTCCCCCCTGGCCGCCTGAGCCTTGATTGACCTAGTTAGGTCCCACCACCTGTTGTTACAGTCTGGCTCAAGGCTCCGCTTCTACCCGTGCAGGGACTCTAACACAGGGGTGGATACCCAACCCGGAGGCCCTCACTTTAGAGGGGGCACGATAGTGCACCCAACGTGTTGTTCAGATTAAATTAACTGATCTAACCCGGCTTTTAACAATGCTCTATCGTTGGGGCGGGAGCCCAAACGTCTGCGACCGCGGTCTCCCTTAGACCCAACTTAGGTCCACCTTTGAGAGAAATGCAAAAATATTATGTCCTTGGGGGGTGCTTATGATTTAGAGTCGCTCGGGCTAACCGAGCACCTTCTTAGCGATATCAGGTAAGTAGCATACCCCCACTTTAATTACAGAATGTCCACTCTAATCGCAGCAATGGTATAATGTTTACACCTCTTCTTGTACCCTTTGCAATGCTTTAGTTGGCTTTTCTTCCACACATAATTTTAATATAGCAGTTAGACCAGTTCATGTGACATTGATGTCAGCCAGGCTGATCCTACCTGACTCCAGGTGGGCTCCAGAGGACCTCTTGCAGGGACGATATCCACGTGCCGTAGAGGGACCTTTACCAACGCCAATGCCGTGTTCAGCGTAGAGGAGTAGAAAAGGGGGGGGGGGGGAGGCGGGGGTGAATCCTCTCCCCGCACGGCTCACCGCACTGTCAGATTGCCAGGCAGTCCTGTCTGTGCTGCAGTAGTCCCTCAGATTGTCACAGCGCGAGTAATGCAGAGGAGGAGCGGATTCCGAGGAGTCCTGTGGCGACAACCTCGCAGGGGGGGGAGACCAGAGGCGCCGGAGGTTGGTGAGGTATGTCTCCCTTCCGTCTGCTGAGCCAGCCGCACAAAGGACGGCACCGATCCCCGGTGTTCGTCGGGTGGCTTCCCCCGCTCACTCTGGTCAGCTGGCCGACGAGCCCGCCTATGGCTGGGGGGGAGGAGGAGGGGGAGAAGCGATTGACGGCCACGGTCTCTCACCCCGGGCTTTTAGGACGCTGACCTCCAGAGTGTGCAGCTCTCACCGCTCTCATCGCCCCTGACACCGAGCCCCGCCCCCAGATCACAGCACGTTACGTCATGTCTCCCTCTCCCTAGCTGCTGGTGTGCATGCTGGTTTTATTTTTACTGTTTCTTTTAACTGGTTTTATTATTTTGTTACTGGTTTTATTATTTTTTTTTACTGGTTTTATTTTTTTACTGTTTCTTTTAACTGGTTTTATTTTTTTTTTACTGGTTTTATTATTTTTTTACAGTTTTTTTAATTTACTGGTTTTTATTTTTGTTACTGCTTTTATTTATTTACTGTTTTTTTTTACTGAATTAATTTTTTTTACTGGTTTTATAATTTTATTACTGGTTTTATTATGTTACTGTTTTTTTTTTTTTTTTTGATTTTACTGGTTTTTATATTTTTTTACTTTTTTTATTTATTTACTGTTCTATATTTTTTTACTGGTTTTATAATTTTTTTTACTAATTTTATTACTGGTTTCATTTTTTACACTTTATTTTTTACTGGCTTTATTTTTTACTGGTTTTATAATTTTTCTACTGGTTTTATTTTTTTTACTGGCTTTATTTCATTACTGGTTTTAATTTTTTTACTGGTTGTCTTTTTTACTGGTTTGACTTTTTATGAATTTTTTTTTTACAGTTTTTAACTGGTTTTATTATTTTGTTACTGGTTTTGTTATTTTTTTACTGGTTTTATTATTTTTTTATTTTTTTTTATTTTACTGGGTTTTTAAATGTTTTTTTTTACTGATTTCATTTATTTATTTATTTTCTGGTTTTATTTTTTATACCGGTTTTGTAATTTTATTACTGGCTTTATTTTTTACTATTTGTTTACTGTTTTATTTTTTTTGTATTTTTATATTTTTTTAAAATTAAAAAAGTAAAAAAAATAAATTTTTTTACTGCTTTAATATTTTTATACTGGTTTTATAATATTTTTTTCCTGGTTTTATTTTTTTACTGTTTTTATTTATTTACTGGTTTTATTTTTTTTACTGGTTTTATAATTTCTTTTATTGTTTTTATTTATTTATTTATTTTACTGGTTTTATTGTTCTTTTTACTGGTTTAGTAATTTTATTACTAGTTTTATTTTTTACTAATTTTTTTTACTAGTTTTATTTTTTTACAGTTTTTTTTTACTGGTTTTATTATTTTTTTACTGGCTTTATTTTTTTACTGTTTTTTAATTGTATTTTTTATATTTTTTAAATTAAAGAAAAAGTTTTTTTGACTGGTTTTAGAATTTATTTACTGGTTTTATTTTTAATTTACTGGTTGTTTTTTTAACTGATTTTATTATTTTTAAATTTTTAATTGGTTTTTATTTTTTAAATTTTTTTTTATTTTTTGTACTGTTTTTATTAATTTACTGGTTTGATTTTTTTACTGGTTTTATATTTTTTTAAAATTTTTTTTTAATTTATTTTTTACTGGATATAGTTTTTTTACTGGTTTAAATTTTTTTTATTGTATTTTTATATTTTTTAATTAAAAAAAAGTAAAAAAAGTAAAGTTTTTTTTTTTTACTGTTTTTATTTATTTACTGGTTTTATGTATTTTTTTACTGGTTTTATAATCTTTTTACTGTTTTTATTTTATTTATTTTTTATGGGTTTTAGTTTTTTACTGGTTTTATTATTTTTCTACTGGTTTTATTGTTGTTTTTACTGGTTTTATAATTTTGTTACTGATTTTATTTTTACTGGTTTTAGTTTTTTTTTTACTGGTTTTATAATTTTTTACTGTTATTTTTTATGAAACAATCAAGGATATCCATCTTGTTATATGTAACCTATTGGTAAAAAGTTTGTTCGCCAAAAAAGGGATTGGTGTTGGTCTAACTTAGACCCCTTTCACACCGAGGGCATTTTGCAGGCGCTATAGCGTTAAAAATAACGCCTACAATCCGCCCTCAAACAGCTGCTCCATTGTTTCCAGTGTGAAAGCCTGAGGGCTTTCACACCGGAGCGGTGCACTAGCAGGACATCAGGAAAAGTCCTGCCAGCAGCTTCTTTGAAGCGGTGAAGGAGCGGTGTGTTTACCGCTCCTCCACTGCTGCTCCCCATTGAAATCAATGGGGCAGCGCTGGGATACCGCCGGCAAAACGCCGCTATTGCGGCGCATTGTGGGCGGTTTTAACCCTTTCTCAGCCGCTAGCGGGGGGGGGTAAAAGCGCCCCACTAGCGGGCGAAATGCGCCGCAAATCCGACAGTAAAACGCAGCTAAAAATAGCGGCGTTTTACCGCCGACGCTATAGGCGGCTCGGTGTGAAAGGGGTCTTATACACAACAGGAACTTGAGGCAATTGATCAGCCCTATTAGAGGAAAACTACTCTGATGACTCAGCAGAATCTATCAATCTTGAAACAATTTTTGCTGAGGTTGAGGGTGCGATTTCCTCTTCCTCCACTATGTCTTCTTCCTTTATCAGTTCAAAGAAAAAGTAAAATTGGTATCCAGCCCCTTGTTCCAACCCCAGTGCTGCAACTTTTCTCAAAGCTGTCTCCAAAGACATCCAAGAGATTAAGGTTGTTTATTTTTGCTGGTTTTATTTTTTTACTGGTATTATTTTTTTTACTGGTTGTTTCTTTATTGTTTTTTTTTTTTTTTTACTGGTTTTATTTTTACTGTTTCTTTTAACTGGTTTTATTATTTAATTACTGGTTTTATTATTTTTTTACAGTTTTTTTTATTTACTGGTTTTTATTTTTTTTACTGGTTTTATTTATTTACTGGTTTTATTTTTTTACTGATTTTATTTATTTTTTTACTGGTTTTATACTTTTTCTACTGGTTTTATTATTTTTTTTACTGGCTTTATTTCTATACTGGTTTTAATTTTTTTACTGATTGTCTTTTTTACTGGTTTGATTTTTTCACTAGTTTTTTTTTTTTTTTACAGTTTTTTTAACTGGTTTTATTTTTTAATTTTTTTATTTTACTGGGTTTTTAAATGTTTTTTTTTACTGATTTCATTTATTTATTTATTTTCTGGTTTTATTTTTTATACCGGTTTTGTAATTTTATCATTGGTTTTATTTTTACTATTTTTTTACTGGTTTTATTTTTTTTGCATTTTTATATTTTTTTAAATTAAAAAAGTAAAAAAAATAAACATTTTTACAGGTTTAATATTTTTTTCCTGGTTTTAGTTTTTTACAGTTTTTTTTTTTACTGTTTTTATTTACTGGTTTTATGATTTCTTTTACTGTTTTTATTTATTTATTTTTTTACTGGTTCTAGTTTTTTTACTGGTTTTATTGTTCTTTTTACTGGTTTTGTAATTTTATTACTGGTTTTATTTTTTACTGGTTTTAATATTTTTTTTACTGGCTTTAATTTTTTTTACTATTTTTTAATTGTATTTTTTATATTTCTTACATTAAAGAAAAAGTTTTTTTACTGGTTTTATATTTTTTTTGACTGGTTTTAGAATTTATTTACTGGTTTTATTTTTAATTTACTGGTCAAACTCAGAGATCACAATAAAACCGGCTGACAAAGGCAGCAATATTGTCATCCAAGACAACATGGACTACATCCAAATGTGCACAGACATTCTGGACAACCGCAACTGGTACATACCAATCTCCAGGTCTCTCATTGCGGATTTCAAAATGTCAAAAGAACAAAAATCTATATCTAAATAATAACTTACTAATAATAACTATTACTAACTATTAAATTATAGATATGGGAATTTCCATTCAAATTTGTTGGTAACGTAACGAATACAAATTTACCGAAGATACAAATTATCAAAAATAATGAATGCTGCAGCTAAACAAATGGAACATAATGAATTAATAATAATAAATAATAATAAAAACTTTTTTATTTTATTTTTATTGGTTGAATTATTTTTTTACTGGTTTTGTTTTTTTTTAGTGGTTGTTTATTTTTACTGGTTTTAATTTTTTTTTTACTGATATTTTTTTTACTGTTTTTTTTATTGTTTTTTTTTTTTTTTTTTTTACTGGCTTTATTTTTACAGTTTCTTTTAACTGGTTTTACTATTTTGTTACTGGTTTTATTATTTTTTTACTGTTTTTTTTATTTTACTGGTTTTATTTTTTTATTTACTGGTTTTATTTTTTTACTGGTTTTATCATTTTATCACAGATTTTATTATGTTACTGGTTTTATTATGTTTTACTTTTTTTATTTTACTGTTTTTTATTGTTATTACTGTATTTATTTATTTACTGTTTTTATTTTTTTTACTGATTTTTTTTTACTGGCTTTATTTTTTACTGGTTTTATTTTTTTTTTTTACTGGTTTTATTATTTTTTTACTGGCTTTATTTTTTTACTGTTTTTTTTACTGGTTGTCTTTTTTACTGGTTTGCTTTTTAATAGCTTTTTTTACAGTTTTTTTTTACTGGTTTTATTTTTTATTGTATTTTTATATTTTTTAAATAAAAAAAGTAAAATAAATTTTTTTTTACTGGTTTTATTTTTTTACTGGTTGTTTTTTTAACTGGTTTTATTATTTTTTACTTTTTTATTTTACTGGTTTTTATTTATTTATTTTACTGTTTTTATTTATTTATTTACAGAATTTATTTTTTTACTGGTTTTATTTTTTTACAGTTTTTTTTTACTGTTTTTATTTATTTATTTACTGGTTTTATTTTTTTACTGGTTTTATGATTTTTTTTTTACTGTTTTTATTTATTTATTTATTTTTTTACTGTTTTTAGTTTTTTACTGGTTTTATTGTTCTTTTTACTGGTTTTGTAATTTTTTTTTCTTGGTTTTATTTTTTTTTACTGGTTTTATTTTTATTTTACTGTTTTTTTTTTTTAACTGGTTTTATTATTTTTTAATTTTTTTTTTCACTGGTTTTTACTTTTTTTTACGGTTTTTATTAATTTTTTTTTTTACTGGTTTTAGTTTTTACTGGTTTTATTATTTTTCTACTTATTTTATTGTTCTTTTTACTGGTTTTAGAATTTCTTTACTGGTTTTATTTTTTTTTTTACTGTTTTCTTTTTTAATTTGAAACAATCAAGGATATCCATCTTTTTATACGTAACCTGTTGGTAAAAAGTTTGTTCACCAAAAACGGATTGGTGTTGGTCTAACTTATACACAACAGGAACTTGAGGCAATTGATCAGCCCTATTAGAGGAAAATGACTCTGATGACTCAGCAGAATCTATCAATCTTGAAACAATTCTTGCTGAGGTTGAGGGTGCGATTTCCTCTTCCTCCCCTATGTCTTCTTCCTTTATCAGTTCAAAGAAAAAGTCAAATTGGTATCCAGCCCCTTGTTCCAACCCCAGTGCTGCAACTTTTCTCAAAGCTGTCTCCAAAGACATCCAAGAGATTAAAGTGGTGTTCCAGCCGAAATTATACTTTTTAAATAAAAATACCCCTATAATACACAAGCTTAATGTATTCTAGTAAAGTTAGTCTGTAAACTAAGGTCTGTTTTGTTAGTTTATAGCAGTAGTTTGTTATTTTATAAACTTACAGCAGGCCGTGGCCATCTTAAGTCTGGGCATCTGAAGCCAGACTATTTCTTCCTGGATCTCATCCTTGCAGATCTCGCACATGCTCAGTGCAGCACAAGCAGTGTAATAGGTTTCAGGTCAGGTTTCCATAGCAACGGCAGTGTCAGAGGAAGTTGCCGCCCCTTCTCAGAAGGCATTGCAAACAGGAAATGATGCAATGGGCCGCGGCCAGGGAGGAGGAAGTGAAAATGAATACAGCAGATATACAGTAAGAGCCGGTTCACACTAGAAGCGGCACGACTTGCAGATCGCCTCACCGAGGCGACCTGCACACGACTGCCACGGCGACTTGCAAGACGACTTCTGTATAGAAGTCTATGCAAGTCGCCACCAAAGTAGTACAGGAACCTTACTTCTAAGTCGGAGCGACTTGCGTCGCTCCGATTAGAACGGTTCCATTGTACAGAACGGGAGGCGACTTGTCAGGCGGCTAGGTCACCTGACAAGTCGCCCCCGTGTGAACCGACTCTTAGTGTTGAGAACATTTTTTAAAAAATATCCAATTTTTTTACAGTGCACAGTTTAGTGAGGGATGCTGAAGAGTTGTAAAAGTGGGTGGAACTCCACTTTAAGGTTGCAACCCAGTCGGCAGGTAACCTGACCAAAGCTGAATCACAGGCCCTTAAAAAATGTAATGTCAAACTCAGAAATCACAATAAAACCGGCTGACAAAGGCGGCAATATTGTCATCCAAGACAACATGGACTACATTCAAATGTGCAAAGACATTCTGGACAACCGTGACTGGTACATACCAATCTCCAGTTCTCTCATTGTGGATTTCAAAAGAACAAAAATCTGAAAATTAGAAAACCCCAAAATTTCACAATCCGAAATAATAACTAACTAATAATAACTATTACTATTAAATTATAGATATTGGAATTTCCGTTCAACTATGGCTGTTAGTAGTAAACGTGACAAATACGAATTTACCGAAGAAACAATTTATCCAAAATAATGAATGCCGCAGCTAAACAAATGGAACGTAATGAATTAATAATAATAAATAAAAATAAAAACTTTTTTATTTTCTTTTTATTGGTTGAATTATTTTTTTTACTGGTTTTATTGTTTTTACTGGTTTTATTTTTTTACAGGTTTTTTTTACTGGTTGTTTTTGTCTGTTTTTTTTATTGGTTTGTTTTTTTACTGGTTTTATTTTTACTGTTTCTTTTAACTGGTTTTATTATTTTGTTACTGGTTTTATAATTTTTTTTACTGATTTTATCATTTTATTACTGTCTCATTTTTTACTGATTTTTTTTTTACTGGCTTTATTTTTTACTGGTTTTATAATTTTTCTACTGGTTTTATTATTTTTTACTGGCTTTATTTCTTTACTGGTTTTAATTTTTTTTACTGGTTGTCTTTTTTACTGGTTTGATTTTTTTACTAGTTTTTTTTACAGTTTTTTAACTTGTTTTATTATTTTGTTACTGGTTTTGTTATTTTTTTTACTGGTTTTATTTTTTAATTTTTTTATTTTACTTTGTTTTTAAATGTTTTTTTTACTGATTTCATTTATTTATTTATTTTCTGTTTTTTTTTTATACCGGTTTTGTAATTTTATAACTGGTTTTATTTTTTACTATTTGTTTACTGGTTTTATTTTTTTTTTACTTTTTTTTGTATTGTTATATTTTTTTAAATTAAAAAAGTTTAAAAAATTAAAAATTTTTACTGCTTTTAATATTTTTTTATACTGGTTTTATAATATTTTTTTCCTGGTTTTTATTTTTTTACAGTTTTTTTACTGGTTTTATTATTTTTTTACTGGCTTTATTTTTTTACTATTTTTTTTTAATTGTACTTTTTATATTTTTTAAATTAAAGAAAAAGTTTTTTTTACTGGTTTTATATTTTTTTGACTGGTTTTAGAATTTATTTACTGGTTTTATTTTTAATTTACTGTTTTTTTAGCTGGTTTTATTGTTTTTACATTTTTTACTGGTTTTTATTTTTTAATTTTTTTTTGTACGGTTTTTATTAATTTATTTACTGGTTTTATTTTTTTAACTGGTTTTATAATTTTTTAAAAAATATTTCTTTAATGGATTTAGTTTTTTACTGGTTTTATTTTTTTTACTGATTTTAATTTTTTTATTGTATTTTTATATTTTTTAATTTAAAAAAGTAAAAAAAGTAAAGTTTTTTTTTTTTTTTTTTTTTCGGTTTTCATTTATTTACTGATTTTATGTATTTTTTTTACTGGTTTTATAATCTTTTTACTGTTTTTATTTATTTATTTTTTACAGGTTTTAGTTTTTTACTGGTTTTATTATTTTTCTACTGGTTTTATTGTTGTCTTTACTGGTTTTATAATTTTGTTACTGATTTTATTTTTACTGGGTTTAGTTTTTTTTTAGTGGTTTTATAATTTTTTTACTGTTATTTTTTATTATGAAACAATCAAGGATATCCATCTTTTTATATGTAACCTATTGATAAAAAGTTTGTTCGCCAAAAAAGGGATTGGTGCTGGTCTAACTTAGACCCCTTTCACACCGAGGGCATTTTGCAGGCGCTATAGCGTTAAAAATAGCGCCTGCAATCCACCCTCAAACAGCTGCTCCATTGTTTCCAGTGTGAAAGCCAGAGGGCTTTCACACCGGAGCGGTGCACTGGCAGGACATCAGGAAAAGTCCTGCCAGCAGCTTCTTTGAAGCGGTGAAGGAGCTTCTTTGGTTGAATTATTTTTTTTTTTTACTGGTTTTATTTTTACTGTTTCTTTTAACTGGTTTTATTATTTTGTTACTGGTTTTATTATTTTTTTTACTGGTTTTATTATTTTTTACAGTTTTTTTAATATACTGTTTTTTATTTTTTTTTACTGGTTTTATTTATTTACTGGTTTTATTTTTTTTTTTGCTGATTTTATAATTTTTTTTTACTGGTTTTATAATTTTATTACTGGTTTTATTATTTATTTACTGTTTTTTGTTTTTTTTTACTGTTTTTTTTTTTTATTTTACTGGTTTTTATATTTTTTACAGTTTTTTTTAAATTTATTTACTGGATTTATATTTTTTACTGGTTTTATATTTTTACTGATTTTATAATTTTATTACTGGTTTCATTTTTTACTGATTTTTTTTTTTTACTTTTTTTTACTGGCTTTATTTCTTTACTGGTTTTAATTTTTTTACTGGTTGTCTTTTTTACTGGTTTGATTTTTTACTAGTTTTTTTTTACAGTTTTTTTTTAAACTGGTTTTATTATTTTGTTACTCGTTTTATTATTTTTTTTACTGGTTTTATTATTTTTTACTTTTTTTATTTTACTGAGTTTTTTTAATGTGTTTTTTTTACTGATTTAATTTATTTATTTTCTGGTTTTATTTTTTATACTGATTTTATAATTTTTTTTACTGGTTTTATTTTTTTTTGCAGTTTTTTTTACTGTTTTTATTCATTTATTTTTTACTGGTTTTATTATTTTTCTACTGGTTTTATTGTTTTTTTGCTGGTTTTATAACTTTTTTACTGTTATTTTTTATTATGAAACAATCAAGGATATCCATCTTTTTATATGTAACCTATTCATAAAAAGTTTGTTCGCCAAAAAAGGATTGGTGTTGGTCTAACTTAGACCCCTTTCACACCGAGGGCATTTTGCAGGCACTATAGCGTTAAAAATAGCGCCTGCAATCCGCCCTCAAACAGCTGCTCCATTGTTTCCAGTGTGAAAGCCTGAGGGCTTTCACCCCGGAGCGGTGCACTGGCAGGACGTCAGGAAAAGTCCTGCCAGCAGCTTCTTTTAAGGAGCGGTGTGTTTACCGCTGCTCCCCATTGAAATCAATGGGGCAGCGCTGGGATACCACCGGCAAAACGCCGCTATTTCGGCGCATTGCGGGCGGTTTTAACCGTTTCTCAGCCGCTAGCGGGGGTGTAAAAGCAGGGCCGGATTTCCCACAAGGCCACCGAGGCCAGGCCTCGGGGCGGCAGTGGTACAGGGGCGGCGCCGCTCCTGCAAAGAATTCTCGGCCGCCCCCCACATTAACATAGCAGCATGTGATGCAGCGCACCCGGGTGCCAGAGAAGTGGGGGCGCTGAAGCACTAGAGTGCTCCTCTCCCTCCTCTTCCTCTCTGTGTCCAGACTGAGGCGGCTTCCTCCGCAGGTCACCGCCGCCGCTGCTGGTTTTTTCGAGGCTCAAGCCTGTCCCCCCTCCCTCCTCCTGTCAAAGGAGAGTAGCCGCCGGAGATCGGAGCGGCTGGTCTCTGTGCGGGGGGGGGGCGTGTTCTCCTGTGTCTCTCACTCCCGTCCAAGCCTGTCTCCATCTGTACACTTATGGAGGGGGGGGTTTGTCCTGGGATGTCTGCACTAATGGAGGGGGGGTTGTCCTAGGGGTCTGTACTAGTGAAGGGGGGGTTTGTCCTGGGATGTCTGCACTAATGGAGGGGGGGTTGTCCTGGGGGTCTGTACTAGTGAAGGGGGGTTTGTCCTGGGATATCTGCACTAATGGAGGGGGGGGGTTTGTCCGGGGGGGTTTGTACTAATGAAGGGGGGGTTTGCCCTGGGGGTCTGTACTAATGGAGGGGGGTTTGTCTTGGGATGTCTGTACTAATGAAGGGGAGGGGGGTTGTCCGGGGGGGTTTGTACTAATGAAGGGGGGGTTTGCCCTGGGGGTCTGTACTAATGGAGGGGGGTTTGTCCTGGGGGGTCTGTACTAATGAAGGGAGGGGTGGTTTGTCCTGGGGGGTCTGTGCTAATGGAGGGGGTTGACCTGGGGGGGTTGTACTAATGGAGAGGGGGTTGTCCTGGGGGGGTTGTACTAATGGAGGGGGAGTTGTCCGGGGGGGTTTGTACTAATGGAGGGGGGGTTGACCTGGGGGGTTTGTACTAATGGAGGGGGGGTTGTCTTGGAGGGGGGTTTGTACTAATGGAGGGGGGTTGTCCTGGGGGGTTTGTACTAATAGAGGGGCGTTTGTCCTGGGGGGTCTGTACTAATGAAGGGAGGAGGGTTTGTCCTGGGGGGGTCTGTACTAATGAAGGGAGGGGGGTTTGTCCTGGGGGGGGTCTGTACTAATGAAGGGAGGGGGGTTTGTCCTGGGGGGGTCTTTACTAATGTAGGGAGGGGGGTTTGTCCTGGGGGGGTCTGTACTAATGAAGGGAGGGGGTTTGTCCTGGGGGGATCTGTACTAATGAAGGTAGGGGGGTTTGTACTAATGAAGGGAGGGGGGTTTGTCCTGGGGGGGGTCTGTACTAATGAAGGGAGGGGGGTTTGTCCTGGGGGGAGTCTGTACTAATGAAGGGAGGGGGGTTTGTCCTGGGGGGGTCTGTACTAATGAAGGGAGGGGGGTTTGTCCTGGGGGGAGTCTGTACTAATGAAGGGAGGGGGGTTTGTCCTGGGGGGGGTCTGTACTAATGAAGGGAGGGGGGTTTGTCCTGGGGGGGTCTGTACTAATGAAGGGAGGGGGGTTTGTCCTGGGGGGTCTGTACTAATGAAGGGAGGGGGGTTTGTCCTGGGGGGGTCTGTACTAATAAAGGGAGGGGGGTTTGTCCTGGGGGGGTCTGTACTAATGAAGGGAGGGGGGTTTGTCCTGGGGGGATCTGTACTAATGAAGGGAGGGGGGTTTGTCCTGGGGGGGTCTGTATTAATGAAGGGAGGGGGGTTTGTCCTGGGGTGGTCTGTACTAATGGAGGGGGGTGGTTTGTCCTGGGGGGGTCTACACCCAGGAAAGTACACCCAGGGCTCCAGAGGGAGAGGACACTGCTGAGGGAAAACCATTAGAGAGAGAACCCCGCTGCCCTGTGCCACCAGAGGGAAAGCCACACAGCCTGGTGCCATCCCTGGCGGAGAAAGGAATGGAGTCATTGCAGGAATACAGATCTGGGTGCTACCCAGCGGAGTCGCCACGGGCAATTCAGAGTGAGCTGACTCCTGATCAGAGGAACCGTTGCTGTATCGCTGGGTCAGGTGAGAGGGCCGATCGGCCATTATTTACTAATGTCCATAGGAACTGCAGCCTCTGACCGTCTCCTGTACTATGCAGTCTCTGATCATCTCCTGTATTATGTCTGCAGTCTCTGATCATCTCCTGTACTATGTCTGCAGTCTCTGACCGTCTCCTGTATCATGTCTGCAGTCTCTGATCATCTCCTGTATCATGTTTGCAGTCTCTGATCATCTCCTGTACTATGTCTGCAGTCTCTGACCGTCTCCTGTATCATGTCTGTAGTCTCTGACCGTCTCCTGTATTATGTCTGCAGTCTCTGACCATCTCTTGTATCATGTCTGCAGTCTTTGACCGTATTATGTCTGGGGGCTCTTTCTGGTGGTGTGTAGGTGTGTGTGTGTGTGTGTGTGTGTGTGTGTGTGGGGGGGGGGGGCGGCATTGAAGGGCCCGGCCTTGGGGCGGCAAAGGGAGTAAATCCGGGCCTGTGTAAAAGCTCCCCGCTAGTGGGCGAAATGCGCCGCAAATCCGACAGTAAAATGCAGCTAAAAATAGCAGCGTTTTACCGCCGACGCTATAGGCAGCTCGTGTGAAAGGGGTCTTCTACACAACAGGAACTTGAGGCAATTGATCAGCCCTATTAGAGGAAAACTACTCTGATGACTCGGCAGAATCTATCAATCTTGAAACAATTCTTGCTGAGGTTGAGGGTGCGATCTCCTCTTCCTCCCCTATGTCTTCTTCCTTTATCAGTTCAAAGAAAAAGTCAAATTGGTATCCAGCCCCTTGTTCCAACCCCAGTGCTGCAACTTTTCTCAAAGCTGTCTCCAAAAACATCCAAGAGATTAAGGTTGCAGCCCATTCGGCAGGTAACCTGACTAAAGTTGAATCACAGGCCCTTAAAAAATGTAATGTCAAACTCAGAGATCGCAATATTGTCATCCAAGACAACATGGACTACATCCAAATGTGCACAGACATTCTGGACAACCGTGACTGGTACATACCTATCTCCAGGTCTCTCATTGCGGATTTCAAAATTTCAAAAGAACAAAAATCTGAAAATAAGAACAAAGTTCTGAAAATTAGAAAACCTCAAAATTTCAAAATCGGAAATAACTAACTAATAATAACTATTACTAACTATTAAATTATAGATATTGGAATTTCCGTTCAAATTTGGCTGTTAGTAGTGAACGTAAAAAATACGAATTTACCGAAGATACAAATTATCCAAAATAATGAATGCCGCAGCTAAACAAATGGAACATAATTAATTAATAATAATAAATAATAATAAAAACTTTTTTATTTTCTTTTTATTGGTTGAATTATTTTTTTTTACTGGTTTTATTTCTTTTTACTGGTATTACTTTTTTTACTGTTTTTTTTTATTGTTTATTTATTTTTTTTACTGATTTTATTTTTACTGTTTCTTTTAACTGGTTTTATTATTTTTTTTTTACTGGTTTTATTATTTTTTATTTTTTACAGTTTTTTATTTATTTACTGGTTTTATTTTTATTACTGGTTTTATTATTTATTTACTGTTTTTTTTTTTTTTTTTTTTTTACTTTTTTTCATTTTACTGGTTTTTATTTTTTTTACTGTTTTTTTTAAATTTATTTACTGGATTCATATTTTTTTTACTGGTTTTATATTTTTTCCTGATTTTATAATTTTATTACTGGTTTCATTTTTACTGATTTTTTTTTTTACTGTTTTTTTTTTTTACTTTATTTCTTTACTGTTTTTTTTTTACTGGTTGTCTTTTTTACTGGTTTGATTTTTTACTAGTTTTTTTACAGTTTTTTTAAATAAATAAATAATAATAATAAAAACTTTTATTTTCTTTTTATTGGTTGAATTATTTTTTTACTGGCTTAATTTTTTTTACTGCTTTTATTTTTTTTACTGGTTGTTTTTTTATTGGTTTGTTTTTTTTACTGGTTTTATTTTTACTGTTTCTTTTAACTGGTTTTATTATTTTGTTACTGGTTTTATTATTATTTTTTTACTTTTTTTTTTTTTTTTTTTTACTGGTTTTATTTATTTACTCTTTTTTTACTGGTTTTATTATGTTACTGTTTTTTTGATTTTACTGGTTTTTATTTTTTTTTACTTATTTACTGTTTTATATTTTTTTACTGGTTTTATATTTTTTTTACTGATTTTATCATTTTATTACTGGTTTCATTTTTACTGATTTTTTTTTACTGGCTTTATTTTTCTACTGGTTTTATTATTTTTTTACTGGCTTTATTTCTTTACTGGTTTTAATTTTTTTTACTGGTTGTCTTTTTTACTGGTTTGATTTTTTACTAGTTTTTTTTTTACATTTTTTTTAACTTGTTTTATTATTTTGTTATTGGTTTTGTTATTTTTTTACTGGTTTTATTATTTTTTAATTTTTTTATTTTAGTGGGTTTTTTAATTTTTTTTTTTTACTGATTTTATGTATTTATTTATTTTCTGGTTTTATTTTTTATACCGGTTTTGTAATTTTATTACTGGTTTTATTTTTTACTATTTTTTTACTGGTTTTATTTTTTTTACTGGTTTTATTTTTTGTATTTTTATATTTTTTAAATTAAAAAAGTAAAAAAAATAAACATTTTTACAGGTTTAAATTTTTTTTATACTGGTTTTATAATATTTTTTTACTGGTTTTTATTTATTTACTGGTTTTATTTATTTTTTTTACTGGTTTTATGATTTCTTTTACTGTTTTTATTTTTTTTTTTTTTTTACTGGTTCTAGTTTTTTTACTGGTTTTGTAATTTTAATACTGGTTTTATTTTTTACAAATTATTTTTACTGGTTTTATTTTTTTTTTTACAGTTTTTTTACTGGTTTTATTATTTTTTTTTACTGGCTTTATTTTTTTTACTGTTTTTTAAATTGTATTTTTTATATTTTTTTAATTAAAGAAAAAGAAAAAGTTTTTTTACTGGTTCTATATTGTTTTGACTGGTTTTAGAATTTATTTACTGGTTTTATTTTTAATTTACTGGTCAAACTCAGAGATCACAATAAAACCGGCTGACAAAGGCGGCAATATTGTCATCCAAGACAACATGGACTACATCCAAATGTGCACAGACATTCTGGACAACCGTGACTGGTACATACCAATCTCCAGGTCTCTCATTGCGGATTTCAAAATTTCAAAAGAACAAAAATCTGAAAATAAGAACAAAAATCTGAAAATTAGAAAACCTAAAAATTTCAAAATCGGAAATAACTAACTAATAATAACTATTACTAACTATTAAATTATAGATATTGGAATTTCCGTTCAAATTTGGCTGTTAGTAGTGAACGTAACAAATACGAATTTACAGAAGATACAAATTATCCAAAATAATGAATGCCGCAGCTAAACAAATGGAACGTAATGAATTAATAATAATAAAAACTTTTTTATTTTCTTTTTATTGGTTGAATCATTTTTTTCTTACTGGTTTTATTTTTTTTGACTGGTTGTTTATTTACTAGATTTACATGTTTACTGGTTTTATCATTTTTTTTACTGATTTTATAATTTTATTACTGGTTTTATTTTTTACTGATTTTATAATTTTTCTACTGGTTTTATTATTTTTTACTGGCTTTATTTCTTTACTGGTTTTAATTTTTTTACTGGTTGTCTTTTTTACTGGTTTGATTTTTTACTAGTTTTGTTTACAGTTTATTAACTGGTTTTATTATTTTGTTACTGGTTTTGTTATTTTTTTACTGGTTTTATTATTTTTAAATTTTTTTTATTTTACTGGGTTTTCAAATGTGTTTTTTACTGATTTCAGTTATTTATTTATTTTCTGGTTTTATTTTTTATACAGGTTTTGTAATTTTATTACTGGTTTTATTTTTTACTATTTGTTTACTGGTTTTATTTTTTTACTGGTTTTATTTTTTTTTGTATTTTTATATTTTTTTTTAAATTAAAAAAGTAAAAAAAAAAATAAAATTTTTTTACTGCTTTAATATTTTTATACTGGTTTTATAATATTTTTTTCCTGGTTTTATTTTTTTTACAGTTTTTTTTACAGTTTTTTATTTCCTGGTTTTATTTTTTTTACTGGTTTTATGATTTCTTTTACTGTTTTTATTTATTTGGTTTTTTATTACTGGTTCTAGTTTTTTACTGTTTTTTTTGTTCTTTTTACTGGTTTTGTAATTTTAATACTGGTTTTATTTTTTACAAATTATTTTTACTGGTTTTATTTTATTTTTTACTAATTTTTTTACTGGTTTTATTATTTTTTACTGGCTTTTTTTTACTGTTTTTTTTAATTGTATTTTCTAAATTAAAGAAAAAGAGTTTTTTTTTTACTGATTTTATTTTTTTGACTGGTTTTAGAATTTATTTACTGGTTTTATTTTTAATTTACTTTTTTTTTAACTGGTTTTATTATTTTTACATTTTTTACTGGTTTTTATTTAAAAGCGCCCCGCTAGCAGGCGAAATGCGCCGCAAATCCGACAGTATAACGCCGCTAAAAATAGCGGCGTTTTACCGCCGACGATATAGGCGGCTCGGAGTGAAAGGGGTCTTATACACAACAGGAACTTGAGGCAATTGATCAGCCCTATTAGAGGAAAACTACTCTGACTCAGCAGAATCTATCAATCTTGAAACAATTCTTGCTGAGGTTGAGGGTGCGATTTCCTCTTCCTCCACTATGTCTTCTTCCTTTATCAGTTCAAAGAAAAAGTCAAATTGGTATCCAGCCCCTTGTTCCAACCCCAGTTTTATTATTTTTTGCAATTTTTTTAATTTACTGGTTTTTATTTTTTTACTGGTTTTATTTATTTGCTGGTTTTATTTTATTTTTACTGATTTTATAATTTTTTTTACTAGTTTTATTATTTATTTACTGTTTTTTTTATTTTTTACTGTTTTTTTATTTTACTGGTTTTTATTTTTTTACTGTTATTTTATTTACTGGATTCATATTTTTTTACTGGTTTTAGAATTTTTTTTACTGATTTTATAATTTTATTACTGGTTTCATTTTTTACTAATTTTTTTTTTTTTACTAGCTTTATTTCTTTACTGGTTTTAATTTTTTTTACTGGTTGTCTTTTTTACTGGTTTGATTTTTTACTAGTTTTTTTTACAGTTTTTTAAAATAAATAAATAATAAATAATAATAATAAAAACTTTTTTATTTTCTTTTTATTGGTTGAATTATTTTTTTTACTGGTTTTATTGTTTTTACTGGTTTTATTTTTTTACTGGTATTATTTTTTTACTGGTTGTTTTTTATTGTTTTTTTACTGGTTTTATTTTTACTGTTTCTTTTAACTGGTTTTATTATTTTTTTACTGGTTTTATTATTTTTTACTTTTTTTATTTTACTGGGTTTTTTTTTTTTTTTTAACTGGTTTTATTATTTTTTACTGGTTTTATTTTTTTTGTATTTTTAGATTTGTTTTAATTAAAAAAGTAAAACAATATTTTTTTACTGGTTTAATATTTTTTTACTGGTTTTATAATATTTTTTTCCTGGTTTTATTTTTTTTACTGGTTTTATGATTTCTTTTACTGTTTTTATTTATTGTTTTTTTTTTACTAGTTTTAATTTTTCACTGGTTTTATTGTTCTTTTTACTGGTTTTGTAATTTTATGACTGATTTTATTTATTTTTTACAGTTTTTTTACTGGTTTTATTATTTACTGGCTTTATTTTTTTTTTTTACTTTTTTTAATTGTATTTTTTAAATAAAAAAAAGAAAATTTTTTTTTTTTTACTGGTTTTAGAATTTATTTACTGGTTTTATTTTTATTTGACTGGGGTTTTTTTTAACTGGTTTTATTATTTTTACATTTTTTTTACTGGTTTTTATTTTTTTATTTTTTTTACTTTTTTGTACTGTTTTTATTAATTTATTTACTGGTTTTATTTTTTTACTGGTTTTATAATTTTTTTTTTATTTTTTTACTGGTTTTATTTTTTTTTTGTATTTTTATATTTTTTTAATTAAAAAATTTTAAAAAATATTTTTTTTACTGATTTTATAATATTTTTTTCCTGGTTTTATTTTTTTACTGTTTTTGTTTATTTATTTACTGGTTTTATGATTTCTTTTACTGTTTTAATTTTTTTTTGTTTTTTTTTTTTTTTTTTACTGGTTTTCATTTTTCACTGGTTTTATTGTTCTTTTTACTGGTTTTGTAATGTTATGACTGGTTTTATTTATTTTTTACAGTTTTTTTACTGGTTTTATTATTATTTACTGGCTTTATTTTTTTTACTTTTTTGTGCTGTTTTTATTAATTTATTTACTGGTTTTATTTTTTTACTGGTTTTATAAATTTTTTTATTGTTTTTATTTATTTATTTTTTTTACTGGTTTTAGTTTTTTCTGGTTTTATTTTTTTTACTGATTTAAATTTTTTATTGTATTTTTATATTTTTTAATTAAAAAAAGTAAAACAATGTAAAGTTTTTTTTTTTTACTGTTTTCATTTATTTATTTACTGGTTTTATGTATTTTTTTTACTGGTTTTATATATTTTTTTTACTGGTTTTATATATTTTTTTTACTGTTTTTTATTTTTTTTTTATGGGTTTTAGTTTTTTACTGGTTTTATTATTTTTCTACTGGTTTTATTTTTACTGGTTTTAGGTTTTTTTACTGGTTTTATAATTTTTTTACTGTTATTTTTTATTATGAAACAATCAAGGATATCCATCTTTTTATATGTAACCTATTAGTAAAAAGTTTGTTCACCAAAAAAGGGATTGGTGTTGGTCTAACTTAGACCTCTTTCACACCGAGGGCATTTTGCAGGCGCTATAGCGTTAAAAATAGCGCCTGCAACCCGCCCTCAAACAGCTGCTCCATTGTTTCCAGTGTGAAAGCCTGAGGGCATTCACACCGGAGCGGTACACTGGCAGGACGTCAGGAAAAGTCCTGCCAGCAGCTTCTTTGAAGCGGTGAAGGAGCGGTGTGCTTACCGCTCCTCCACCGCTGCTCCCCATTGAAATCAATGGGGCAGCGCTGGGATACCACTGGCAAAACGCCGCTATTGCGGCGCATTGCGGGTGGTTTTAACCCTTTCTCGGCCGCTAGCGGGGGGTAAAAGCGACGGTAAAACGCAGCTAAAAATAGCGGCGTTTTACCGCCGACGCTATAGGTGGCTTGGTGTGAAAGGGGTCTTATACACAACAGGAACTTGAGGCAATTGATCAGCCCTATTAGAGGAAAACTACTCTGATGACTCAGCAGAATCTATCAATCTTGAAACAATTCTTGCTGAGGTTGAGGGTGCGACTTCCTCTTCCTCCCCTATGTCTTCTTCCTTTATCAGTTCAAAGAAAAAGTCAAATTGGTATCCAGCCCCTTGTTCCAACCCCAGTGCTGCAACTTTTCTCAAAGCTGTCTCCAAAGACATCCAAGAGATTGAGGTTGCAGCCCATTCGGCAGGTAACCTGACCAAAGCTGAATCACAGGCCCTTAAAAAATGTAATGTCAAACTCAGAGATCACAATAAAACCGGCTGACAAAGGCGGCAATATTGTCATCCAAGACAACATGGACTGCATCCAAATGTGCACAGACATTCTGGACAACCACGACTGGTACTTACCAATCTCTAGTTCTCTCATTGCCAATTTCAAAATTTCAAATGAACAAAAATCTGAAAATAAGAACAAAAATCGTAAAATTAGAAAACACCAAAATTTCAAAATCTGAAATAACAACTAACTAATAATAACTATTACTAACTATTAAATTATAGATATTGAAATTTCAGATATTGGAATTTCAAATTTGCCTGTTAGTGAACGTAACGAATACGAATTATCCAAAATAATGAATGCTGCAGCTAAACAAATGGAACGTAATGTTCAACAAATGGAACGTACCCTCTACAAATCTGCCCTTCTCAAATACAACTCCTGCCTCCACACTGCTAAACAAACCTATTACAACACTCTCATCCAAACCTCATCAACTATTTTCTACCCTTAATTCCTTACTTCACCCCTCTCTACCCCACCCACCAACTTGCTTACCGCTCAACAGATTGCCAACCATTTCAATAGCAAAATCGCCACAATTCGCAAGGAGATATCCAGCATTCAAATTCCTCCCATACCCAACACATCGGGTCCAACACCACACTCAATACTCTCCTTCTTTTGCCCAGTTACCACAGATGAAGTTGATAAACTCCTCTCCATGGCCCACCTCATTATTTGTCCCTGGACCCTGTCCACTCAATTACTGCGACCACCTTCCCACTCTATCCTCAACTCAGTAACCCACATCTTCAACTTCTCCCTCTCCTCCAGCACCTTTCCTTCCCCGCTCAAACATGCACTGGTTATCCCCATACTCAAAAAACCCTCACTAGACCCCACCTGTTTGAATAACTTAAGACCCATCTCCCTGCTCGCATTTGCCTCCAAGCTCATCGAACACCTTGTCCATGACCAAATGAGTCGCTACCTCTCAGACAACAACCTTCTCAACCCCCTACAGTCTGGCTTCCGCTCACAACATTCTACTGAAACTGCCCTACAAAAACTCACCAATGACCTACTAACTGCTAAAACCAATGGGCACTACTCCATACTCTTACTTTTAGACTTCTCTGCTGCCTTTGACACAGTTGACCACCTGCTCCTCCTCAGCAAATTACACTCCCTTGGCCTCCGTGATTCTGCTTTATCCTGGTTCTCCTCCTACCTACCTCAGTGCACTTTCAGTGTCACTTACAACTCCATCTTCTCCACTCCCCTTCCTCTTTCTTTGGGGTACCCCAAGGCTCCATCGTTGGGCCTTGTCAGGGCTGGGCTCAGCCCTTCCTTCTATGAGCTGGCCACTCAGCCGTCGGCTAATTGCCAGCTCCCATCTCTCTCCACAGTTACCCAGCTGTTGATTCTGCCCGTCAGTCCTGCCTACTTTAAGTCGTCCAGCTCACTGAATCTCTGCCTTCGCCTTTGTCAACATCACAAAGACTTTCTCCTGCGTTCCTTTTGAAGACTTGCTTGGCCGACGTTCCTTCTGGCTCCTGATGCTGCTTGCTGTACTAATATGTTTATCTCTGGCTCTCTGACATTTGCTTGGCTGACTACCCGATCCAGTTACTGAACTCTGGCTTGTTTTGACTATGCTTACTCTGTCTTGGTCTGATTCATGGTTCCTGATAATATCTCAACTTGGTTGAGAAACCCTCTGCATTGAACTTGATCACCCCCAAATTGCTGGGGAAGCGGGGTGGAACCAGACATACCTCTTATAGTGGTAATACTCAAGGCGGTTGCCTGCACAGAGACTGGCGCAGCAGCAGGGATGGTGGGGGATTCCAGGTGATCCGTGCAACTCTGGAGCGTTTGTAACGCCATGGTAAACTGATCCATGCGGTGATCTTGCTCATCCAATCTGGAAAAAATATTACCAACAAGTGGATTGACTGTATCTTCTGAAATCATGGCCTTCGCCTGCCATCAGAAACCATAAACCAGGCCGAGACAGAAGTACAGTAAAATCACACTTGTTTATTAATAAAAATAAAAAGGTAAATAGAGTAAGCGTAGTCAAAGCATAGCCAGAGTCCAGTAACCGGATCGGGTAGTCAGCCAAGCCAGAGTTCAGTAACCAGATCCGGTAATCAGCCAGGCCAGAAGTCAGGGATCTAAGTAGAGGAACAGCAAGCAGGATAAGGAGCCAGAAGGGATGTCAGCAAAGCCAGTCTTTAAACAGGAATGCAGGAGATGGTTTCTTGTGATGTGACCCAGGCGAAGGCAGGAATGAAGTGAGCAGGAGATCTTTAAGTAGGCGGGACTGACGAGCAGATCCACAACAGCTGGTTAACTGTGGAGAGAGATGAGAGCTGGCAATTAGCTGACAGCTGAGCGGCCAGCTCAGAGAAGGAAGGGCTGAGTCAGCCCTGAAAACCTATCAGTGCCGCCTATCAAGGCCCATCAGTGCCACCCATCAGTGCCATCTATCAGTTTCGCCTATTAGTGCCGCCTGTCAGTGCTGCCTATCAGTGCCTCCTTATCAGTGCCGCCTCATCAATGCCCATCAGTGCAGTCTATCAGTGCCCATCAGTGCAGCCTTATCAGCACACATCAGTTAAAGAGAAATTACCTGCTCGCAAAATTTTATAACAAACTATGTAAACTTTTTTTTTTTAATTTTCGGGTTCTTTTTGTTTATTTAGCATTGATTAACCACTTGCCACCTGCCCAATTGCAGTTCGACGTCCGCAATGTGGTTCCATTATCTGGTAAACAGCTTTCCTTGGTTTGCACTGAAAGGGAGAGCCAATTGGTGGCTCTCCTGACAGAGAGGGTGGGTCTGTGCTAATAATCAGCGCATTGATTATCAGCACAGCCCCCATCCGAGGTGCCCACCAAAATGCCAATTAGTGCCCAACAAAATGCCAATCAATGCCCTTCAAAGTGCCAATCTGTGCCCATCAGTAACGCCTTTCAGTGCCTCCTCATCAGTGCTATCGGTGCCCATCAGTGTTAAATATCAGTGCCTCCTCATCAGTGCTCATTAGTATAGCCTCATCAGTGCCCATCAGTGAAGGAGAAAGCTAAATTTTATAACAGAAACAAAGAAAAACTTTTTTTTTTTTCAAAAAGTTTGGTCTTTTTTAGTTTGTTTAGCAAAAAATAAAAAAAAAAAACAGTGGTGATCAAATACAACCAAAAGAATTTTGTGGGAAGAAAATAATAAAAATTTAGTTTGGGTACAGTGTTGTATGACTGCACAATTGTCATTCAAAGTGTGACCGCACTGAAAGCTGAAAATTGGCCTGGGCAGGAAGGGGGGAAAGTGCCCAGTATTGAAGTGGTTAAATCCCACCAAAAGAAAGCTCTATTTGTGTGAAAACAAAAATAACAATTTTGTTTGGGTACAGTGTAGCATGACCGCATAATTGCCATTTAAAGTGTGACAGCGCTGAAAGCTGAAAATTGGCCTGGGCAGAAAGGGGGTGGGTGCACATCTCACACGTGCAGTTAAAAGGACATGCAATTTAACCCCTTAGCGACAACCGTATGCAAATTTGCGTTTGTGGCTTGAAGGGGTTATACTGGGGTGATGCCTGCAGCTGCAGGTACCATTTTAGAGCGGGCAGTTGGCCTTTTAGTGATAACAACCGATGCGGCTAAAGGCCACTCAGCTGCTATCCTAAAGGAGCGGTAGGGGACATCTGCCTCCCCTCCCGCCGCATTCTGCCGCTGTTCCCAGGCCTCCTGTCCCACCTGGAGACCTGAGCCACGATCTGACACTTCCGCCGGCTAGGGTGGGACTGGAAGGAAGCCGGAAATGGCTTTGATTGAGTCTCCTATGTAAAATCCTGGATGCAACGTCACAACGTCACTTCCGGTTTACTCGGCTGCCAATGGCCCCGTTTTGAAAAAAAATGACAGAATTCAGAATCTTAGTTTTTGGTGATCTGAATACTTTTAAGTGCAAAGGAGGGATTTGGGGTCTTTTAGATCCCTCCATAAAGAGTACCTGTCACCACCTATTACTGTCGCAAGGGATGTTTACGTTCCTTGTGACAGCAATAAAAGTGATCAGAATTTTTTCTTAAAGGGATAATGTAAAAATAAAACAAAATAAATAAGAAAAAAAAAAATCTTTTTAAAGCGCCCCCGTGCTTGCTCAGCAAAGAAAACGCATGCATAACTTGCGCCCTCAAATGTAAATGGTGTTCAAATAACACATGTGAGGTATCGCAGCGATTGTCCGAGTGAGAGCAATAATTATAGCCAAAGGCTCCCTCTGTAACTTTAAATTGAATGGCCCACTAGTTATGAATTCAGCTATGTTGGGCTTTATCTAACATATCATATACAATCATGTGCCGTGTGATTGTGTGGTGCTTGGTTGCACCAGGTTGATTCACACTGAATATTAGACCAACACATTATTTCACGTAGTGATAATATTATTATGTGGGTCCACAAACTGGATCTAGTTGTACACGAGTCATTTAATTTCATTTCATTTACTTTATTTTGGTTTCTTTCTTCCTGCTATTAGGTCATTTTTACGTTTTTGTTTATCACCATTGCTTCATCATCAATCTCCATTTTTCACTTTCATTAGATGCGGCCTGGTCCCTTTAGTCATGGTTTTTATGCCGCTATCGTATGTTAGGTGATTGCATGGTGTATGGGGATTGAGGCTGTTTTTTGGATACGATTGGCTGATGGATATCAGGCTTGTTTGCCTAGACACACGGCCGCGCTTTTTTGCAGGACAGTCTCTAATTTATACACAACTCATCCTCTAGGTTTCTAATTATTGTCTGCAGTTTCAAATAGAGAGGGATTATGTTCATTACCCTGTTTGCTACAGTATAGTACAATCAGATTTAAGTTTATCTTTATACGAACATCTTTTCCCCGCTCTTTGGAGTGTTCAGAGAGTTACACTTACGATACTCGATATGTGTACTTTATGAAATAATTCATTTATTCGTTCTAAATGAGTCTCGTGTGTACAGAACTAAGTGGGTCTAGGTGTCCATTAGTGCACATTATAGATTCTGGTGCAGATTTTAAGTGTTTATTTGTTCATATGTTTATAAGATTTATGACATTGAATTATGATACTAAGTATAAGTGGTTTTAATTTCAATACAATGGTTACCTTATATGTATACTTCTTATTTAATATACTTATTTTAGATTATCATTATAAAGCCTATACAGTTGGTACATTCATGCATAAGCAGAAAGAGGTTATTACGTGAGTCCACCAAGGGAGCATAAATATAAAACATTTTTTTACGCTGATACCCATTGGTATTTCATAACACACACACATGCTTATTCATGCATTCATGTATATTTTCTTCTCTTTCTCGTACACATATATCCATTGATATTTGTATTCACTTGCACTATGCACTTTTATTAGTATATATATATACACAAACCGGGTAGATAATATTCAATTCTATCAGGATAATATAGTGATGTTTACACGTAAAAGTTATTCTCTAACTTAATATGTTTGAATATATACATGAATACATTTATTCAACACTGATTTACCAGTCACTAGTCACTCATACACCATTGGTTCATCCAAATCGATTTACATTTCTACATTATTATTTCATTTATTTCATATACACATATTTATCACTTGCACGAGTACTCATGTTTTTCACATGTTCACCCTTTACATCATTTACTATTCACATGATTGTCATTTCACTGATATTTCTGCACATGAATCTATTTTGAGCACTTTATGTCTCTTTTTTCAATCACACTTGTGCCCCGTACACAAGGTCGGATTTTCTGATGGAAAATGTGTGATAGGACCTTGTTGTCGGAAATTCCGACCGTGTGTGGGCTCCATCACACATTTTCCATCGGATTTTCCGACACACAAAAGTTTGAGAGCAGGCTATAAAATTTTCCGACAACAAAATCCGTTGTCGGAAATTCCGATCGTGTGTACACAAATCCGACGGACAAAGTGCCACGCATGCTCAGAATAAATAGAGATGAAAGCTATTGGCCACTGCCCCGTTTATAGTCCCGACGTACGTGTTTTACGTCACCGCGTTTAGAACGATCGGATTTTCCGACAACTTTGTGTGACCGTGTGTATGCAAGACAAGTTTGAGCCAACAATCCTAGGATTTTGTTGTCGGAATGTCCGAACAAAGTCCGACTGTGTGTACGGGGCATTAGAGGTAAGGAGTGTTTATGCTCACAGTACTTGTTGAAGCCCTTGGTGGCTAATTAAATTGTTTTTTATTCACATGTGAATTAATTAACCAATTAACCAATTATTTGGTCACATGGGCTTCAACAAAAAGTATTTAATTTTCACTTTTGTGATTGTTAGCTATGATTAAGCACTGTTTGTACTGTGAAATGCATCAGCTCTTCTGTTTTGCTGTGGCATGTACTTTTGATTTCGTTTTTTTGAATAAAAGGCAATTTTTTCGGAGTGTGGCTGTCCAGAACTACTTCCTATCTATTGCTATATGCATTGCCAGCACCTGTGGCTTCTAAACTGGTGAAGAGGTTTACTATCGTTTGACCTTCCTGGAGCGGTTATACCTCCCCTTCCCGTCCCACCTGGAGACCTGAGCCACGATCTGGCACTTCCGCCGGCTAGGGCGGGACTGGAAGGAAGCCGGAAAGGGCTTTGATCGAGTTTTCTATGTAAAATCCCGTAAGCGACATCACAATGTCACTTCTAGTTTACTCGGCTGCCAATGGCCCCGTTTTGAAAAAAATTACAGTATTCAGAATCCCAGTTTTTGGTGATCTGAATACTTTTCAGTGCAAAGGAGGGATCGGGTCTTTTAGACTCCCGATCCCTCCATGAAGAGTACCTGTCACCACCTATTACTGTCGCAAGGGATGTTTACATTCCTTGTGACAGCAATAAAAGTGATCAGAATTTTTTTAAAGGGATAATGTAAAAATAAACAAAATAAATAAGAAAAAAAAATCTTTTTAAAGCGTGCATATGCATGCATAACTTGCGCCCTCAAATGTAAATGGTGTTCAAATCACACATGTGAGGTATCGCCACGATCATCCGAGTGAGAGCAATAATTCTAGCATCCAAATTCTAGCAAGCAAATTTAACCTGGTACCCGTAACTTTTTTTTTTTCTAAAGCGTCGCCTATGGAGATTTTTAAGTACCGTAGTTTTTTCCATTCCACGAGTGTGCACAATTTCAAAGCATGACATGTTAGGTATCTATTTGCTCGACGTAACATCATCTTTGACATTATACAAAACATTGGGCTAACTTTACTGTTTAATTTTTTTTTTTTTAATTCATGAAAGTGTCTTTTTTCCCAAAAAATTGCGTATGAAAGACCGCTGCCCAAATACAGTGTGACATAAAATATTGCAACAATCGCCATTTTATTCTCTAGGGTCTCTGCTAATAAATATTATATATATATATATATATATATATATATATATATATATATATATATATATATATATAGTTTGGGGGTTCTAAGTAATTTTCTGGCAAAAAATATGGATTTTAACTTGTAAGCAACAAATGTCAGAAATAGGCTTAAGCATGGGTTAATCTGCACATGAGCACTACAACAAAATGCAGTGTTATGAAAGATGCCTGAACGTACTGTTTGCAGAACTCATTCACATAGGGCCCAGCAGGGCCCTGCTGTTAGACCTGGCAAGTCCTGTTAGTCCTGGCAAGGCCGGCACAGAAGGATAGGGAAGTCCTGTGCATGAGTTATACCCAAAGTCTTTAGATGAAGTCTCTGCTCCTTCTAGTGATGGCCAGAAGGGGCTGCTGCAAGAAGACCAGTCAAATGTCAAGTATGGCAGATAAAATTTTGAAAATCTATTATTAGCTGGTTCTGTACAGCTGCGATTATACATTTGACATCATACAGTACTTGCACCAAATTTCATGAGTGAAACACATGTAAATCATCATATGTAATATAGCCTACAAAACACTCCAAAAAATAGGAATTTCTGAAATGAAAGGTAACCTACTAAATAGGGCAAACTTTAAGTCAAGATTTAAAGATATATACAGTATATATACTGTACCTCCCTCTCCCCAGGCAGTCTAAGGTCGCTAACCCATCTTATTCCCACTGAAACATTTGCAAATAAAATACTTAATTGTTTCAAATGACAAGCCTCCTGGAAGATTTACTTGGGCATCACTACATTCAGTGAGCTTCATACAGGTATATATTTACCTATGAATAGTTTATATTGCTGTTAGAATTTTTTTCCCTTAACTGTTTATAGTTGGCTTAGAAGTCAAACTCAAATTCCCCACGGTAGCTTCCAGTTAAACATTCTCTGGTAATATTTAAAATTAGGATAAGAACAAGGGTTACAGGTTGCACAACCACCGGTCTGCATCCAAAGACAACACATTTTTGGATCTGCGTTAATCGCTAGATGACAGCCTGTACTTTGACTTTAAAATAAAAAATTTTTTTGGATGTAACACTCTGATTTACTTTTATAAAACACATATACGTCAGGTGGATTTTGTAACATAATTGCACCACACCTTTGCCTCCAGCATTGTTACCTGGCAGAACATTTCAAAATGATCATGAGAAGCTTTGAATATTTATATTTCAACTCCTCCTTTCTCTCTGTGGATTCTCATCACGCTGCCTTATGTCATCAAAAATGTTTGGCTATGTCTTAGCTGCTCAAATGTACTAATGTTCTGGTATTGAAATCCACATAATACGGTGATTAAACATAAAAAAAAAACAACAGAGCAAGTTAGGACAGGAGAAGGGAATTTATCCACCAACTGAAGAGCAACCCAAGTAAAGGACTTGACATATATGTAGAAGATGCACAGTGGGCATTTGTGAAGCAGATTGCACTCACACATGAAGACTGACTCCCTTTGAACCTGCAATGGAGGATAATCCAGATTTGAACACAACTGGTAAACAACCAGAAGATGAGTCAACTGTCAAAGAGGAGAAAGACCAAAATGACTGGAAAAAAGGAAGTCGTCTACTCTCTGGTTTGGTGGGCTCCAATGTCTTTCTCTTCAGCTGTGCTTTGCTAACTTGTGTGTTCACTGAGGATATTGACATTTTTGAAAGAGACTTTCTCATATTTATAACTATCATGATGGCCATCTGTATTTTGTGGATGCTTTTCCAAATGTTCTTCACCTGGAAGAACAAAGATGCAGTTCTCTATAAGGATTGCCAGGCAGGTCCAATATGGATGAGAGGTCAGTTAATTCCTCCTGCTAGTCAACATTTACAGCTGATGTTATTGTTGCTTTGCTTTCCTTTAATCATTTTTAAAGTATCTAAAGTTTTTAATTCTGTGTTCAAATACTGCATCTATAATTTATAACTTGGCCTATGTTTTAATATATGTATTTCTGTTATCCTGTGTACTAAGGCCAAGCTGTATCTTTTAGCTGTAGAGGTGTAGCTCCTAGAATTATGGAAATTTGATATGTAAACACCACTTAACCCATTTTCATTATATTTATTAGCTTATTTTAAAGTAAAAGTAAAAAATATGCTGGCTTTAGATACATTTTGGATAAAGTAGGGAAAAGGTTAGAAGCTCTGACATGTCTTATTGCTGTAAGCGTCCCCACGGCCACGGGGGGGGGGAGATTCATCCTCTCTGTTTGTCTTCATGGCTATCACTGCCTCCAGGGCTGAAAGTAAAAGGAAATCCAAAATTTGTTGTAATTAGAACAGGAATAGCAAGAAACTTTTTTTAAATGAGACAATTGTTCTAGAGAATACTGTCTAATGGAGAATTTCCCTTATGATGGCGAGATCTCTGCTCACCTGCGACAGAAAGAGAAGAGAACTCACCCCACAGAGACAATAACTGCAATACAAATCCCATTTTATTAAAAACTAAATATATATAAAACTCACCTCCATTATTGTTGTCACCAGCCAACAGTTGGCACTAACTATAAAAGATTAGACTACAAGCGTAATTAAAGGCTAAGTTCTCCTTTTAGAAAGAATAAATGCACATATTTTGCATTTAGTATTTTTTTTTCCTACAGGAGCCTGCAAAGCCTAAGTAGATTACAGTTGCAATGTAAGCTTCTGCACACGCTTCCTCCAGCTTTCTTGCCCATACCTCTGAACGGGCATTCTGTTTGAAAGCTGGAGGAAGTGTGTGTCAATGGACTATGAGGGTGCTCATCAGCTCCCTCGCAGTCATTGAGGACCACAATCAATCTGCGCAGTTTCAGTTGGGACTTGTAGTTTCTTCATTCACAGACTGCTGTGAATGAATAACGCCACTGTGCAGGTGGACCACCGCACAGACACACCAATTTTAAAATATGACAGCGACTGCAGGGGCAAGGATCCCTGCCCACTGTTACAAGGGGAAGGGGTGAGTGGATCACAAGCTGGATCATGTTATTTGTTACATCCTAAATAATGGGTGTAACATGTTCCAAAGGTGAACTTTTTCCCACAAATAGAGCTTTCTTTTGGTGGTATTTGATCACCTTTTGCGGTTTTTATTTTTTGCGCTTTAAACAAAAAAATAGCGACAATTTTGAAAAAAACTCATTATTTTTTACTTTTGTTATAGTAAATATCCCCAAAAATATATAAAAAAAAACATTTTTTTCCCCTCACTTTAGGCCGATACGTATTCTTCTACATATTTTTGGTAAAAAAAAAAAAAATCGCAATAAGTGTTTATTGATTGGTTTGCGCAAAAGTTATAGCGTCTACAAAATAGGGGATAGTTTTATGGCATTTTTATTGATAATTTTTTTTTTTTTTACTAGTAATGGCGTTGATCAGCGATTTTTATCATGACTGTGACATTATGGCGGACATGTCGGACAATTTTGGCGCGATTTTGGGACCATTCACATTTATACAGCGATCAGTGCGATTAAAAATGCTTTGCTTACTGTGTAAATGTGACTGGCAGTGAAGGGGTTAACCACTAGGTGGCACTGTAGGGGTTAAGTGTGTCCTAGGTAGTGATTCTAACAGCGGGGGGAGGGGCTGTGTGTGACACTACACTGATCACCACTCCCGATTACAGGGAGCGGTGATCAGTGAGAGTGTCATTAGGCAGAACGGGGAGATGCTTGTTTACATTAGCATCCCCCCATTCTTCCTCACCGTGAGACGATCGCGAGTATCCCTGTGTACATCGAGTCCGCGGGACCCGCGATCACGGTCACGGAGCTCCCGGCAGGCGCGCTCATGCACCCGCAAGCCGCCTCTTAAAGGGCAACGTACAGGTAAATTAATCTATATATATATATATATATATATATATATGTATATGTGTGTGAGGCGGTCGGGAAGCGGTTAAAGGATAAGTTCACCTTTGGTAACATTTTACATCTTCTCCCAACACCCATTGTCACCATTTTAAAAGAAAACAGCCATGCAGGGCTCCACCTATACTGCTGCGTCATTCATTCACAGAGATCTGTGAAGGAATGAACTACACCTACCGACAGGCTTTGCAGCTGACGACTTGTAGCTCTCAATGAACTACCAGGGTGCTGTTGAGCGCTCTAGTTTATTGATTCTTCCAGTCATTCAGTAACTGCCTGTCTGTAAGAGGTATGAGCAGACAGATACCCTGACAATCTGCAGGACCCTGAGATTGTACCTGTGATCTGCTAATTGTGGATTCAAAGCTTTACAGGCCCCTAAAAAACATTAAATGCACATTTTTTTACCTGAAAATTTTTTGTTTTTTTTAAGAAACATGAACTTATCCTTTAAGTTTAGTTTATTAGGAAAATGCCCTTTGCATTGGTGGTGGTCAGTGGGAAGAATGCTGCCCTTACAGTGGTGGTCATAATACCACCCCTACAGACATGCCACTAGCTCTGCCAATTGGTGTTGGACCTGGAACTATGCAGGCACACCATTATATGGGAAATCAGTTAGCAACAGCTCATGAAACCCCTAACCATCTCTGAAGGAACCCTAGGGTTCCACAGAACCCTGGTTGAGAATGGCTGCTTTAAACAATAACTCTCACTACGAATAAAAACACATTCAGATTAGAACCTAATAAATAAAGCCCAACTATAACCAAAACATAGTTTTAGAATGTTGAGTTGTGGTCACTAGCACAGGAAGCGAAATCTCCCCAACATAGTCACAGAAGGCAATACAACCTTACAGAGGTTATAACCCTTTTTCAGTCCAAAGTTAAAATATTTATTTTGTCTGGAGGGCTATAGAGGTTGTTCCAAAACCCATTTTAAGGATGCTGTAATCAGCCTCTCTCAAGCTTCACAGAGCTGATTATGCAAAACAAGGGGATTCACTTAAATAATCTGCAATTTTTTTTTAGATCTAAAAATGTTAGCGATTTTCCATGTAATCCTATATCGTGGAAGACTCTTTTTATCCATACACTAACCTTTTCCCCTTTTTTAAAATGCCTTTAAAAGCAAGCAAATCTGCCAAAGACAGGATTCATAAGTTGTATGATTTTCCTTAAAGCGGAGTTTAAGGTGTGGACGTACGAAGTCCCGCTCATCTTCCCCTACTCTCTGCGGCCGGGCAATCATCTGGGACCTGTGACGTGTCCCAGATGATTGCCCAGAGGGAGGGGGGGAGAGGCGAAATGACTTCCGGCTCCACGGAGCCCAGGAAGGAAGTGGGAGTTGGAACCCTCTTTTTTGAGGGTTTCCGCTCCCCCCCCCCCAAACAAATGATATGACAAATGTGGCATGTCAGGAGGTCACCTCTTCCTTAAAGCGGAAGTTCCATTTTTGGGTGGAACTCCACTTTAAGACAAATAGATGTGCAATAGTATATTAAGGAGAATACAAAACGTGATCAGTGGTTTTCCTTATTTTTTTCATGTACAGTACAATATAAAAATACATGCATAATGATTTGAGATAATCAATTCCCAAAGGATATTTTAGCAGTTAATATTGTCTTGGTATTAAAACCTAGACCCTGAGGTGGTGGCTTCCCACTGTCCTAGCTTAAACTATAGTGTCTGCCAGTTATTGAAGGGATATTAAAGTTGTTGGATAGATGGAGAGGACTTCTTCTGTCACTAAGTGGACACATTGCATTAATAAAGACTGGAATTTTAGAAAAGCTTGTGACATTTTATTTAATCCTTTCCCCTCCTTTTGTCTTATTATCATAAGCAAGACATTAAGAAACTAGATAAAGTTCAATTGATTCATTTGGAAGGGGAAAAGAGCTAAAATAAATAAATAAAAAACTTGTGGGCAGCTAAGGCAGGCCTCGAACATTTGGTGGTATAATATCATGTTCTTTAATTAGGCTTTCATATGCATGGCTATTAGGTCATATTTTTTTCCTAGTGCAGTGAGAGGAGAAACTTACAGAAGTCCTGGCAGTGTTTTTTTTTTATATCAGCGGAAAAAAAAGGGAAATACCTGGTGCTAATAAAAAGTTCTTTATTCGTTTCGAGACAGATGACAGCACAAGGCTGTACGGACAGTCACAGGGTACACCGACCTTCATAAGTTGGTTTTCCAAAAAACATCATCCTGTGTACATTGGGAGCTGTGCAAAAGGTGCTATTCTGACCACGTGCGTTACCATGTCTGCTATTTCATCATGGACAGCAAGTTAGAACAAAGGGCAAACGTAAAATTCTGTGTGAAACTGGGCAAATCTGCCACAGAGATGTGTGACATAATTCTGCAAATTTACAGCAATGCTGCATTGAGTCGTTCAAGGTGTGTCTTGAATGGCACGTGTGCTTTTTCTCTGAGAATCATCATGCACAATTTGCTGAATGGTTTCAACATTTTCAGCGGTTGAGCTTGTTGAAGGTTTTCCTAATCTCTCGTCCTCTTCCTGTGATGATCTTCTGTTCTTGAAGCATGTGCGCCACTCAAAACACCTTGGATGACTCATTGCATTATCGCCATTTTCATCAGTGACATCATTGCTGTCCATGATGAAATAGCAGACGTGGTAACGCACTTGGTCAGAATAGCACCTGTTGCAAAGCTCTCAATGTACACAGGATAATGTCTTTCAGCGCACTGACTTATGAAGGTCGGTGCTCCCTGTGACTATGCGTGCAGCCTTGTGCTGCTATCTGTTGGTGTGTTACAAAACTATGGGGGCATAAGTGCGTGCTCGCTCCCGAGCCCTGCTCTATGTGTCCATAAGACAGAGCTGTGGCTTAGCCACGCCCCCACTCTCTCTTCATTGGTTTACCAGCTGTGATTGACAGCAATAGGAGCCAATGAGGAGAGAGAGACCCGGGACAACCAAGGCTCTTGCGCACATCACTGGATTGCGATCGGCTCAGGTGAGTAATGGGGGGGGTTATGGGGGGAGCAGCACATTGAAGGTTTTTTACCCTCATGCATAGAATGCATGAAGGTAAAAAACCTTCAGCCTTTACAACCACTCTAAGGTGCTAGACAATCACAAGCTAAATAGACGCAAGTTATACCCTCCATGTGGAGGAAATACAAGATTTAGCCTAGGTTCACACTGAATGTGGGTTAGAAATCAGTTGAACTCGCACAATTTCAAACCGGCAATGCAGTCCGACTTCAGGGGTGATTTGACAGACATCTGTGCGGGTTCATGCACAGATGCCTTTTCAAATCGCCCCCGAAGTCGCCAAAAGTAGTACATTAGCTACTTTTGGGAACCGCTGCGGCGTCACACCGATTCGGACAGTGCCATTGACATGTCAAATTGCATGCTAAGTCGGCCCAATGTGAAAAGTTGCTTAGTGCCTATGGATTATCACAATGGAGATCACAATTAGCACTGATCTGAGAAAGTTATATTTGACATTTATGAATAGGCCATACATTTCTGTTGAAAAATATATTATAGTGTTGAATAAGGGAGATATTAGATGTTTTAAATGTGGTTTGGTATATCCTGATTTAACTACTATCCTACAGTCATGGCCCAAAAATATTGGCACTTCTGCATTTCTGTCAGATAATTTACCACTTCACCTAGAGTTGTTGCAATTAGAAATGCTCATGTTTATTTCTTTTGTTTATTTTGGTATGACACAAAAAGGTGGCGAAACAAAAAGCCAAATCTGACACATTCCATGCAAAAACTCCAAAAATGGACTGGACAAAATTATTAGCACCATCTCAAAATTGTAAGAAATAATTAAATTCCACATTTGTGATGCTCCTGTAATTTGCAATTAACTCACCTGTATCAATTAACAGGTGCTGACAATATAGAAATCACACTGGCAACCAGTTAAAATGATGAAAAATTGACTCAACCTTTCTGTTGTGTTTCTGTGTGCCACACGGAGCATGAAGAAGAGAAAGAGCAGCACATAATTGTCTGAGGATTTAAGAACAAAAATTGTTGAAAAGCATGGACAGTCTCAAGATTACAAGTACCGTATTTATCGGCGTATAACACGCGCCGGCGTATAACACGCACCCCAAGTTTAGGTGGGAATTTTAAGGAAAAAAAAAAACTTTTAGGAGGGAAGTTGAAGGGAAAAAACTTACATTTAAATGCCCATCATTGCAGCCTTCTCAGTGCAGCCTTGCCCCAGTGCAGCCATGTCAGTGCAGCCTTGTTAGTGCAGCCTTGTCAGTGCAGCCTTCCCCAGTGCAGCCTCGTCAGTGCAGCCTTCCCCAGTGCAGCCTCGTCAGTGCAGCCTTCCCCAGTGCAGCCTCGTCAGTGCAGCCTGCCCCAGTGCAGCCTCGTCAGTGCAGCCTGCCCCAGTGCAGCCTCGTCAGTGCAGCCTGCCCCAGTGCAGCCTCGTCAGTGCAGCCTGCCCCAGTGCAGCCTCGTCAGTGCAGCCTGCCCCAGTGCAGCCTTGCCCCAGTGCAGCCTTGGATCCTGTGATCCCCTGCCATCCTGGGCTTCAAAATCGCCGACCGCGATTCGAAAATGGCGCCGCCGGTGCCGAAATACACAGAGCCGGTCCTCGGCTCTTCTCGGCGGCTCTCGTTCACTTTCGGCTCCACTCGTAGTCCCGCCCGGGATGGGCGTGACTGTGAGCGGAGCTATCCAAACCTAGCCGAGTACATTCGGCTAGGTTCGGGCGGCGCTCGAGTGAAGCCGAAAGTGGCCGAGAAGAGCCGAGGACCAGCTCTGTGTATTTCGGCGCCGGCGGCACCATTTTCAAATCGCGGTCAGCGATTTTGAAGATCTGACAGCTCGGGTTCGCAGGGGATCGGCGTATAACACGTACCCGCGATTTTCCCCTGATTTTAAGGGGAAAAAAGTGCGTGTTATACGCCGATAAATACGGTACATCTCAATAGTTCTTAATGTTTCTGTGTCCACTGTTCGCAACATGGTTAAGAAGTTTACAGTACACTATAGCTAATCTCCCTTACATGGACGAGAGAAAAATGTATCAGTTTGCCAAAACTTACCTGAGGAAGCCAAAATCCTTTTGGGAGAATGTTCTGTGGACAGACTAAACAAAATTACAGCTTTTTGGTAAAGTCCATCTTTCTACTGTTTTCAGAAAAAGAAACGAGGCCTTTGAAGAAAAGAATACAGTCCCTAAAGTCTAACTTTGTGGAGGTTCACTGATGTTTTGGGGTTGCTTTGCTGCTTCAGGCACTGAATGCCATGACTATGTGCATGGCATTATGAAATCTGAAGACTACCAAATATTTCTGGGGTCCAATGTAGGGCCCAGTGTCAGAAAGTTAGGTCTCTCTCAGAGGTAATGTGCCTTACAACAGGACAATTACCAAAGGCACACATCTAAAAGCACCTAGAAATGGTTTAAGACAAAAGCGCTGGAGAGTACTGAACTGGTCAGGAATGAGTCCAGATCTAAATCCCATAGAGCTGTGGAGAGCTCTCAAAACAGCAGTTGGGAAAAGGAACCCTTCCAATCCGAGACACCTGGAGCAGTTGGCGAAAGAAGAGTGGTCCAAAATTTCAGTAGGGAGGTGTAAGAAACTCAGTGGTTACAGGAAGCAATTGATTTCAGTTATTTTTTCCAAGGGGTGTGCTACCAAATATAAAATTTGGCTTTTCTTAATCATACATCACGGGACACAGAGCCAGAGCCATAGTAATTACTATGTGGGTTATAGGCTACCTTCAGGTGATGGACACTGGCACACCCTAAACAGGAAGTTGCCTCCCTATATAACCCCTCCCACTACTGGAAGTACCTCAGTTTTTTCGCCAGTGTCTAAGGTGTTGGTCACGAGTAAAGATGTGCTGTGCTGAGCTCCACTGGAGCAATCCTTGCTAGGGCTAGCTATGCAGCCGGATCCATTCAAAGTGTCTTTTCAGACCGAATTGAATGGTACCCGGGCCTCGTGGCGGAAGAAATGAGGTTTAGCCCGTATCGC
The DNA here is from genome assembly GCF_042186555.1 of Aquarana catesbeiana. Taxonomy (NCBI): domain Eukaryota; kingdom Metazoa; phylum Chordata; class Amphibia; order Anura; family Ranidae; genus Aquarana; species Aquarana catesbeiana. The sequence goes on along the minus strand of NC_133335.1, from coordinate 80,868,721 downwards.
TTCTCTTTTTAGAGAGCTGGACCCCGGAATCCAGTACTTTGGTGTTTTCAGCCAGAAAGTTTTTACTGGCAGGTGCCTTACAGGTCCAGGAGTGTGGGTTCCCCGGTTCCTGAAAGTTTTGTAACGGAGCACACCATGAGGGGTGAAGATTGGGTCTGTTGGTTTTACCACAGAAATCCCTGCGGCGGGAAAGGTAAGTGGAGGTTTCTAAGGAATTTTTTAATTTTCTTATGAAATGTCTCCTTTAAAAAAAGTAAAATGTTGTCATGCCTAAGAGTCACCAGTGGGGGCTGTATAGAGCACGTACCTTTTCATGCTTTCCACAAAGATAACACTGTGTCAGTAGAAGCAGCAGGCTTCCCTCCGGCGAGCAGCTCAACCCTCCGGTAAGATTGGGGGGATGTTTTTCCACTAAAAACCCCCCACCTGGGCAATACTCTCCCCCTCTCCCTGAATAGGGGGAAGCCAAAACGATCGGCGATGCCGCTCCGTTTTTTCTCCGCCTCTGCACGGCAGCTTGTCACAGGTCTCCTCCTCGCCACCCCCCCGACACACACACACGCCGATCCCGTCGGATAGGAGACCCACGCTTGCACTGGAAAACCCTCTTTTGAAAAGAGGGGGGGTGCGATGTGACAGAAGGGGCGGGGCTTAGCGCGGCATTGGTGTGCAGCAATGTCCAGCGCGGGAGTATATTTAAAAGCTCCATTTTTGCTGGCTGCAGATGTCAGAGGGACACAAGAGCAAAAAGGGGCATGTAAGAGGTTGGTGACACAGGCATTCCCTTGGCACATTTACTAAAAGCATCAGGCTAGGCGTTAATAGCAGCGGCAGTTGTTGGACTATTGCTCAAGCAGTGGAGGCAATTTCTTCTGGTAGTACCCCATATCAGCTCCCCCTTCTAATTCAGTCCTCAGTCACCTTAAACTATCCTTTAGACCTCAGACACGTCCCCTTGGTACCCCTTCAGACCCCATCTCAGAAAACTTAAACCTCCCTTCAGACCTCAAATGAGTCCACTTTAAACTCCCATGACCAGTCCCTCTTTAGACCTCAGATCAATCCTTCACACCCCCTCCACACCCCCTTCAGACCTCAGTACAGAACCTCAAACCACACTGAGAACGTCTATCCTGGACTTTTCTTGTGGCTCTGAGTCATTTACTCATTGATCCAGCTTTAAAGGACTGGAGAAACTAGAGGAGACTAATGTATGTACCTCTTAGAAGAGGAATTACTTGGCTCAAAGTCTTTCCAGAATAGTAGAGGGGACTGGTCAGTATGTACCTCTCAGGAGAGGAACTACAAGGCCCAGCAATTCCAATAGTACACAGTCACCTTGATCAGAAAAAATGTACTGAGGCCAAGAGAGGACCTGTGCCCTTTCAGCTTTCTCCAAGTGTCTTCCAGTGAAACTATACAGACTGGATCCTTAGGTAAGTTTCAGGCTGTCTGATACCCTCTCTGATGTAGGCCCCCGGCTCTGCCACAGCCTGGACCTTGATGAATAGCAAATTGAAACAGCAGAATTAATGTAGGTAGGGGATAGCCACACCCCACCTGAACAGGTGGAATCCCTTGTACAGAAAGACACTGCTGTTCTACAGCTCTGAATACTTATGTGCTCCTCAGCCATCATCTGGGCACACCTCCCCAGGGCTTGGATGCAGCACCATAAATATTCATGCCCATTTGACATGCTCCGCTCTTATGTTCCAGAACTTTCTGAAAGGCAGGGTAGAGAAATCAAACCTGCAGCCTGTGAAACCCATAACAACCAAAAGAAATCAACCACTGCTCCAATGACTACAGAGGAGCCTAAAAAGACCAAATGTATCTAACATTCTAGCAACTAGGGTTGCCACCTGTCTTGGATTAACCCAGACAGTCCGGGTTTTGAATCATGTGTCCGGGTTTCAGTCTGTTTGAAACCCAGACACATTATTTACACAGGACTGTGCCTCCCCAAGCTCCCTGTAGGCAGAGCATGCCTGGGTTCCTGTAACGACAGCAGCAGCTGCAACATTTGTTTGACAGCCAGCTTACTCTGTGCTCCGTTCTTTAGCTACTGTATGAGAAAATTGCCGCTCCGCCCCTTCCAGTGACAATCGCTGTCAATGTGCCAGTGCTGCCTACACCATGTGTGCAGTGACGGGTGAGCTTTGTGTCATCCCTATAGCTTATGATCTGTCATGCTGGTTGACTCCCTCACACCACAGCGCACTACATGTCAACACGCATGTTTTCATTTTAAATGGTTTAATGATTCATGAGAAATCAGATCCTTTTCTATTTTTCCAGATGTAACACAGTACAACCTGCAGAGGAATGCCACCTGTGTGCTGTGGTTCTCTGCATCACACTCTGTTCTCAAGTGCTTTGATCGCTGAAGAGCTATCCGTGTTCAGAGAGCATTTGAAAGATGGTATCACCTCCTTACCACCTGCTTTAACCACTGCAACCACAAGCATTGCAAGCAGTTGTGGGGCATTTACAGAGCACCCCATTCATTTGGATGGGTTGCACTTCACAAGGTACAACACCTGCCAAAAGTATCAGGGTGTGTGTGAGACTCTTACTTGCGATACAGCAATCTAAGCATATTTTAAGGGTACAAGAATGCTTTTGTTTTTTTAACCATGCCCTTTAACCCTTTCATGACTAAGCTTATTTTTGAAATGTGGTGTTTAAAAGTTAAAATCAGTATTTTTTGCTAGAAAATTACTTAGAGTTCCCAAACATTATATATATTTTTTTAGCAGAGAATCTAGAGAATAAAATGGCGATTGTTGCAATATTTTATATCACACGGTATTTGTGCAGCCGTGTTTTAAACGCAAATTTTTGGAAAAGGGACACTTTCATGAATTTTTAAAAATCCAAACAGTAAAGTTACCCCAATTTTTTTGTATAATGTGAAAGATGATGTCATGCCGAGTAAATAGATACCAAACATGTCACCCTTTATGAATGCACGCACTCGTGGAATGGCGACAAACTACGGTACCTATGAATTTCCATAGGCGACGCTTTAAATTTTTTTTACGGTTACCAGGTTTGAGTTACAGAGGAGGTCTAGGGCTAGAATTATTGCTCTCGCTCTGACGATCACGGCGATATCTCACATGTGTGATTTGAACACCGTTTACATATTCGGGCGCGACTACCGTATGTGTTTTCTTCGCTGCGCGAGCTCGCAGGGACGGGGGCGCTTTAAAAAAATGTTGTTTTTTTTTTAATTTTATTTTTTTTTATACTTGTAAATTGTGTTTAAAAAAAACATTTTTTATTTTTTTATTTTATTGCTGTCACAAGGAATGTAAACATCCCTTGTGACCCCCGATCCCTCCTTTGCACTTCACAGTATTCAGATCGCCGAAAATGGCGATTCTGAACACTGTATATTTTTTTAAAACTGGCGCCATTGGCAGCCGAGTAAACGGGAAGTGACGTCATGATGTCGCTTCCGTGTTTACATTGAGAAGGCTGGAACGAAGCCGCCCACAGCTTCGTTCCAGCCTGTCCCCAGCCGCCGAAGGTGGCCGATTGGACACCGGGCTTCCCGAAGGCACGGGAGGCCCGGTAAGAGCGGCGGGAGGCGGCGGGAGGGGGGGGGATGTCCCCTCCCGCTCCTCCGGTATAACAGCCGAGCGGCTTTTAGCCGCATCGGTTGTTATATACGGGTAGCCGATCGCCGGCTCGAAACAACGGTACCGGGAGGATGCCTACAGCTGCGGGTATCATCCCGGTATAACCCCGGAAAGCCAAGTATGCAGATGTGCGTACGGTCAGCGGGAAGGAGCCCCTCCTCCTGTTAACTCAATTTGGCCCCACCTACTGTTCGTCATGGCAAGCTTTGAGCACCGTATTACTGTCCTCTCTTTAACACACCCAAAAGTGTCCCAGGTCTTTTCCAATCCTACAGCGTATACTACAAAAAAAAAAATTTCCATGTGCCACTAAAGTGTTCGGGTTTGGCTTATAGAAAAGGTGGCAACCCTACTAGCTACCTATCTAGGAGTGTGCTACATATGCAAACATCAATATTGGCTGCAGTCTAGTTCTGACTTAGCCAAAACTTTTTTGGGGAATAGTTTAAACACCTGTCATTTTTTTATTTGTTTCCCCTTGAGGCGATTTCCTTTCCTTTCACTTCATGCCTTGGTGAGAACAACTCCATAGTGGCAGGAAGTGAAGGGAAATCTTCAATGGGGACATGTACAGTGAAAAACAGCTAATTATAGGTTCTACTGTATATTCCTCTTTATACAAATGAATGATTTTATTGCCATTGTGTCTATGTTAGAAAGGTTGCCCCTCATTTAAGGTACAGATCCTAATGTCAACAGAACAGGAAGTGAGAGAAAAATCTCTCACAGAAAAAACAGGGGTTCTAACCAAACCTGATTTTATTGTAAAACTAAACAAATAAGTTGTAGCTAGAGATACAATTGAAAATGCTTAATATGCCTCTTTTACCTTTAAGGGTTCAGTGGTGAGATGTTCCCTCAGGATTCTTTGCTCTGTACCATTGGCGGCTGGTGCTTAAATTTTTTTTTGGGGGGGGGGGGGGCACAAACAAACTGACACATTCTGCAAAAATACTGAAAATAAAACATCAATTGCAGCCACTGTGCCCATAAAATGCAGCCACTATGCCATCAATTGCAGCCACTGTACCCCATGAAATGCAGCCACTGTGTCATCAGCCACTGTGCCCATAAAATGCAGCCACTGTGCCCCATAAACTGCAGCCACTGAGCCCATCAAATGCAGCCACTGTGCTCATAAAATGCAGCCATTGTGCCCATAAAATGCAGCCACTATACATATAAAATGCAGCCACTGTGCCCATAAAATGCAGCCTCTGTGCCCATCATATACAGCCTCTATACCCATCGTATGCAGCCTGTGCCCATCATACAGCCTCTGTGCCCATCATATGCAGCCTGTGCCCATTATATGCAGCCTCTGTGCCCATTATATGCAGCCTCTGTGCCCATTATATGCAGCCTCTGTGCCCATCATATGCAGCCTCTGTGCCCATCATATGCAGCTTCTGTGCCCATCATTTGCAGCCTGTGCCCATCATATGCTGCTTTTGTGCCCATCATATGCAGCCTGTGCCCATCATATGCAGCCACTGTGACCCCCCCCTTCCCACTTGCCATCTGACTGGCACACACTTACCCCATCATGGTGGCAGGTCAGGCAGCAGGTCAGGCGATGGCTCCTGCATCCTCCATGGTTCTCTGTCCTCCCATGCGTCTCTTCTGCTAGGCGTCCTATTGGAGAGCCTGTTCCTTCAGCCAATCAGTTGACAGGTATTAGACTCGCGCCTCCTGATTGGCTGAGAGGCGGTTCAGTGTTAGAGAAGCGAATATTCATTTGCTTTTATAACACACCTGGGTGGACTGCGAGCACAATGCTCTGCGCTCGCAGTCCACCTTTTTTGAAGCCTATTAGAGCCTATGGTTCTAATCAGGTGCTTTAAAAAACACGTCCGCCGCTGTTATTCAGGCGCCCGGCGTCCGAAAAGGGTCCTGGCACCTGAGTAGGGGGTAGCGGCAGTGGCCATGGATAGATTCATACTATGCATGAATCTATCCATTATTCATAGGGGGGTGGCGTGACAGAGGGGGCGGCACCTGTGTGCCCTTAATGGACGCACCGCTACTGCTCTGTACACTAATTGCAGCAATTAGAAAGGGATCCCACTCCTTTTTTTGCATTTTGAACTAGAATGCAACAGCAGGTGTGAGGCTCGGTTCACACTGGCACGACTTCTGATCTGACTTTGCCCTGCGACTTCAGGTCTGACTTTAATGCAACTTCAACGAACGGGATCTGATTTTGATCCAACTTTGAGATGACTGAGACTTGTCCTTTGACCAATCGAAACAATTCCTTTGGTTCTGGTTAGGATTAAACCTCATGCCAAACTGATAAAAAAGAAAACGGCGTCAGGAGCCCCCCCATACCAGGTCCTTTGAGTCTGATATGGATCTTGAGGGGGAACCCCATGCCAAAACTGAATAAAAAAAAACTGCGTGGGGTCCCGTCTAAATCCATACCAAACCCTTATCCGAGCATGCGGCTAGCAGGTCAGGAAAGGGGGGGGGCGAGTGAGCGCCCTCCTTCCTGAACCATATCGGGTCACATGCCCTCAACATGGGGGAGTGGGTGCTTTGAGGCAGGGGGGCTCTACTCCCCCTGCCTTAAAGCACATTGTCCCTATGTTGATGGGGATAATGGCCTCTTCCCCACAACTCTGGCTGGTGGCTGTGGGGGTCTGCGGGCAGGGGGCATATCGGAATTTGGGGGCCCAGGGTGGGGCGGGATAGGATGGCCCCCTTTCTTAAAGAGGGCTTCCAGATTCTGATAAGCCCCCTACCCGCAGAACCCCACAACCACCAGCCAGGGTTGTGGGGAAGAGGCCCTCGTCCCCATCAACATAGAGACAAGGTGCTTTAGGGTGAGGGGGCAGAGCCCCCCTGTCCCAAAACACCCACCCCCCCATGTTGAGGGCATGTGGCCTGGTATGGTTCAGGAGGAGGGCGCTTGTTTGCCCCCCCCCCTTTCCTGACCTACCGGGCTGCATGCTTGGATAAAGGTGTGGTTTGGATTTTGGGGGGACCCACACCATTTTTATGGTGTGGGGTTTCCCCTCAAAATCCATACCAAGCTCTTTGGGATTTAGGGGGGCTCAAGTCATTTTTGGGGGGAATTTTACATTGCTAACATTGCATACACTTAATCGCAGAGCACAAGTTGCATGTCACATGTCAGATCAGTTAATATGGGGAAAGTTTTACACGACTTCCAAGTCGCAACAAAGTAGTGCAGGAACGACTTTTTCTAAGTCAGATCGAATTAAGATGGCGCTCATAGGGAAACACTGTTTTTTTATGTCATCGCACATGTGCTCTCATAGTCAGAGCGCATGTCGCACCAGTGTGAACCCGGGCCTAAAGCTACAGTTTGTAGTGGGAAAAAAAGAGACTCCAAAGTAGGTCAGCATGGATCCAGGAACAATGCAAAGGAGATCTTACTGCTTTACATAGCACTATAGGGAATTTTTTTTTTCATTTTGGATAGAGTAATAAAGGGAGGGTTATAACCGCTGTAAGGTTTATTTTTGCCATCTGTGTCCTATTGAGGAGATTTCCACTTTCTGTCCCATAGCCAAACAGGAAGTGAGAGGCAATCCCTGTAAATTAGGGGGATCTCTTGGGGACCCGTAACCAGTGTCCCCATTGGAAGATTTCCCCTCTATTACTCCTGAGGACAACCCACAATTTGGGATTTTCTTTTACTTTCACTTTCAATGCTAATGATTAACAGGACAAATAGAGAGGGTGAATCTTTGTAACAGGGGCACAAACAGCAATAAAAACTGACAGGTGTTCTAACCCATATTCACTGTGTCCAAAACTTAAAAAAAAAGGTTTTGCCTTTTAGTTATACAATAAATCCCTAAAACAAAAATACAGTTGTTACTTTTGCAATTAGCATTGGCTACTGTCAGTGTCTGTTGTGACAAGCTTCTTTTACTAATAGCCCATGGTAGGGAATAGTTATGAGCTGAACATACCTGGGTATTCGCCAAACTTTACTGATGTTAGTGTGCCGATTTTTGACCCCTTTGAGGTCAATGAGAGATACATCTTAGAAATCTGTAATGGCCATTTTTAAGACTAATAGGCTAGGGGTTGTCAAAAAAATGGCATGGTGGGTGGAGCACTACCCTTCAGGAACCTAATATGTGCAGTCTGGAGGAAAGACGGCAAAGGGGGAACTATGCTTGAAACTTTTAAGTACATCAAGGGGGTGAATAAGGTTCAGGAAGGCAGTATTTTCAGTATGAAACCAAGATCAAGAACGTGGACATGACCTCAAACCAGCAGGAGGAAAATTTTTTAAAATACACAGAAGGTATTATTTTATTTTACTTAAAGAGTAATTAAGGCTTGGAATAGACTTCCAGCAGACAGTAAGTCAGTCAACAATAAGTTTTTTTTTTTTTTTTTTTAATTTCAGTTACTTATATAGCGCCGTCAATTTACGCAGCGCTTTACATATACATTGTACATTCACATCAGTGCCTACCCTCAAGGAGCTTACAATCTAAGGTCCCTAAATTTCACATTCATACATACTAGGGACAATTTAGACAGGATCCAATTAACCTACCAGCATGTCTTTGGAGTGTGAGAGGAAACCGGAGTACCCGGAGGAAACCCACGCAGGCACAGGGAGAACATGCAAACTCCAGGCAGGTAGTGTCATGGTTGGGATTTGAACCAGCGACCCTTCTTACTGCTTAGACAAAAGTGCTAACCACTACACCACTGTGCCACTGTGCCGCCCATAAGTGGCTTCAAACATGCTTAGGGCAAACCTAAATCTATATTAAAAACAACCCCCCTACCCACAATACATAAATACATTTTAAAAAATTGTGTCAGACTTGATGGTCTTTTTTTCTGCAATCACTTTTCTGTTTCTACGTACCGAAACAAAATTAAAAAAAAAAATTCCTCTTGGTGAGAAGTGTTTTTAGTATTGCTTTAAGTGTATATTATTAATTGCATAATTCCTTTTCAATAACTTGCCCTGGGGAATGCCCTTAACTTGCCTGTGAAGTTGCATATCTGTACAATGTATACAATCTACTACAGCAAAACTGACATTTCTAAAGAAAAAAAAAATCTGTTTAACTGCTGGTAAATGGCAGTTCCCAGTTGCTTCATTCTGTTGAGGATTTGGTAGAGCTGGCAATGGGAGACCTCACACAGAAAAAGTGGTTTAGGATACCCCAAAATTCTATACTAGAACCTTCAGGTCTGGTAGGAATTTATGGGAAGAACCCCACACAAAAAAAGAAGACAAAAAGATCCCCCCCCCCCCCCCAAATCTTTACCAGACCCTTCTCAAAGCCTGTAGCCTGGCTGGCAAGGAAAGAAAAGGGGGTGAGTGTTTAACCCCCTTCTGTACATACATGTCCTGAACATGGGGAGAGTACCTTGCCATGTTGGTGAGGATAAGGGCCTCTTCCTCCACCTGGCCCAGTGGTTTGGGGGGTAGGGGTGGGGGGTTCATTAGAATCTGGAAAGCCCTCTTAAAAAAAGGGGGGGCCCCAGAAGACCACCCCCCTCCCTCTATGTGTATGAGTCAAAGGTACATACCCCTACTCATTTGCAAAAAATATATAAATAGTAAATAAAGATGCACACTTTTTGATCTGTCCTTTATTAAATAAAAAAAAAAAGTTTTTTTGTAAATCCATTGTAAATCACATTGCATAGTTACCAACATTGTAAAAAAAAAAATATAGGGACACTTTTTTTGTCTGTGGGTGGAGTATTATCATAATTAGGGTGTGGGGCATTCGTTTGTAGGTGTGACGTAGTGGGGGAAATAAAAATGCGAACAATGGGCGTTGTTTAAGCTAAATATTGGGCGTGGCTCAAAGGTGCGTGACTCAGAGGGTATGTGGTTAGAGTCTGAGATGAGCGAGGGATGGAGGGAGAAACAAAGGGAGAAAGAGAGAGAAAGAAAGGGATGGAGGGACAGCAGGCCCAGATCCTACACCGCAATAGAAATATGTGTATTTCAGAAAGTTTAACAATCAGCAGATAAAGATACTCCAAACACCTGGTGTTAGCGCTTCAATCATCCCGGCACCATGGTTGTTATGGTGTCAGGATGATTGAAGCACATGATTACTATTATTACATTGTAATATAAAATGAAATAGTTCAACTCACCATAATGTAGAATCAGTGGAAGCCCTGAGTGTGTCACGTCGCCTGCCACCAGATGCCATCAGGTGTCACCAGCAGAGTCCCTCTTTACACCAGGCATTCCCAACAGAGTTCCTCCTTACATCAGGTGTCACCAGCGGAGTCCCTCCTTACATCAGGTGTCCCCAGCAGAGTCCCTTCTTACATCAGACATTCCCAGTAGAGTCCCTCCTTACCTCAGGTGTCCCCAGCAGAGTCCCTCCTTACACCAGGCATTCCCAGTAGAGTCCCTCTTTACACCAGGCATTCCCAGTAGAGTCCCTCTTTACACCAGGCATTCCCAGCAGAGTCCCTCCTTATACCAGGCATTCCCAGTAGAGTCCCTCTTTACACCATGCATTCCCAGTAGAGTCCCTCTTTACACCATGCATTCCCAGTAGAGTCCCTCTTTACACCAGGCATTCCCAGTAGAGTCCCTCCTTACACCCGGCATCAGGTATCCCCCAGCGGTATCTCCCTTACATCAGGTGTCCCCCAGTGGAGCCCCTTTTACATCAGGTATCCCCCAGTGGAGCCCCCCTTTACATCAGGTATCCCTCAGCGGTGTCCCCCTTACATCAGGTATCCCTCAGCGGTGTCCCCTTTACATCAGGTATCCCCCAGCGGTGTCCCCCTTACATCAGGTGTCCCCCAGTGGAGCCCCTTTTACATCAGGTATCCCCCAGTGGAGCCCCCCCTTTACATGAGGTATCCCTCAGCGGTGTCCCCCTTACATCAGGTATCCCCCATTAGAACCCTTCTTACATCAGGTATCCCCCAGTGGAGCCCCCCCCTTTACATCAGGCATCCCCCAGCGGTGTCCCCTTTAAATCAGGTATCCCCCAGTAGAGCAGCCCCCCTTACAACAGGTATCCCCCAGTGAAGCCCCCTTTCATCAGGAATCGCCAGTGGAGCAGCCCCCTTACATCAGGAGTCCCCAGTGGAGCAGCCCCCTTACATCAGGTGTCCCCCAGTGGAGCAGCCCCCCCTAAATCAGATATCCCCCAAGGGAGAAGCCCACCTTACATCAGTTATCCCCCCGTGGAGCAGCCCCCTTACATCAGGTGTCCCCCATTGGAGCAGCCCCCCTTACATCAGGTATTCCCTAGTGGAGCAGCCCCCCTTACATCAGGTATCCCCCAGTGGAGCAGCCCCCCTTACATCCGGTATCCCCCAGTGGAGCAGCCACCCTTAGATCAGGTATCCCCCAGTGGAGCAGCCACCCTTAGATCAGGTACCCCCCAGTGGAGCAGCCCCCCCTTAGATCAGGTACCCCCCAGTGGAGCAGCCCCCCTTACATCAGGTATCCCCCAGTGAAGCAGCCACCCTTAGATCAGGTATCCCCCAGAGGTGTCCCCCTTGCATCAGGTGTCACTCAGTGGAGCCCCCCCTACATCAGGTATCCCCCAGTGGAGCCTCCCTTTACATCAGGTATCCCTCAGCGGTGTCCCCCTTACATCAGGTATCCCCCAGCGATGTCCCCCTTACATCAGGTATCCCCCCATAGGTGTCCCCCTTACATCAGGTATCCCCCCAGCGGTGTCCTCCTTTCATCAGATATCCCCCAGTGGAGCCCCCTTTCATCAGGTATCCCCCAGTGGAGCAGCCCCCCTTTCATCAGGTAGCCCCCCTTACATCAGGTATCCCCCAGTGGAGAAGCCCCCCTTACATCAGTGGAGCAGCCCCCTTACATCAGTTATCCTCAGTGGAGCAGCCCCCCTTAGATGAGATATCTCCCCGTGGAGCAGCCCCCCTTAGATCAGGTATCTCCCAGTGGAGCAACCCCCCCCTTACATCAGGTAACCCCCAGTGGAGCAGCCCCCCTTAGATCAGATATCCCCCAGTGGAGCAGCCCCCCTTACATCAGGTATTCCCCAGTTTAGCAGCCCCCTTACATCAGGTATCCCCAAGTGGAGCAGCCCCCCTTACATCAGGTATCCCCCAGTGGAGCAGCCCCCCCCTTACATCAGGTATCCCCCAGTGGAGCAGCCCCCCTTAAATAAGGCATCCCCCAGTGGAGCAGCCCCCGTTTACATCAGGTATCCCCCTGTGGAACAGCCCCCCTTACATCAGAAGCAGCCCCCTTAGATCAGGTATCCCCCAGTGGAGCAGCCCCCCTTAGATCAGGTATCCCCCAGTGGTGCAGCCACCCTTAGACCAGGTATCCCCCAGTGGAGCAGCCCCCCTTACATCAGGTATCCCCCAGTAGCGGAGTCTCTCTCCGCCACCATTACAGCACACCAGAATGAAGTAAAGTGGAACAAAATAGGCGGAGCCGTCCAGGTGGCTGGTAATATAAATTGAGTTGTGGCGCCACCCCCCCTGCCCCGCGACCTTTCCCACAACAGGTCACAGACAGACCGGCAGCGGGGCTGGGGGTGGGCGGTGCTGCAGCTCAATTTCTATTGGCAGCCACAGGGCCTCTTGTTTGTTCTCGGAGTTCTGGCCTTCTGTAACATGGCAGCTGGTGGAGACCTTGTCTCTAGCATTGGCGAAAAATCGGGAAAACAAGGATTTCCCGGGACATTTCTCGGGAATCGCAAAAATCGAGAAAAAGGTCTGAATCCCGGGAATGTCCTGGGAAATTCGGGACAGTTGGCAAGTATGACATTGTTCAATTAAGTAGATCCAGCCAGTCCATGTACACCTGCTGACTAATGCACACTAATTTCAGCCTTCAAACTGTCACTTGGAATGTAAACAAAGGGGAGGGGATAGTGCTAACATCACTGAATAAATATGACCACTACCCCTGCCTCTTTGTTTTCTTGGCTGGTAATTCCTGCCCAGCGATTGAATTGAGTCAGGTGACATCACTGGTTGCTAAGGATGTGGTGGGTGCTGGCACTGACTGCTTCCTTAACAACCATTGGCGTGGAAAGAAGGAAGCTGTCATACACAACTGCTACTATAAATGATGTTTGACTCCCATCAAGCAGGTTAATGCTCGAACAAGGAAAGTATGGTCTGAACCTGAACTGGGATCTCACCCTAGTAGGGAGTAATAAAAATTAAGGAAATTATAGACATTTATAAATTCTATTGTACAGAAAGCCAATCCTAACAAAAGAGAAGAATTTCCCCAGGGTGGGGTTTTTAGGCAGCAAAGTAAAAAGATTGGGTCAATGGTATATGAAAAAATAGACGTATTTATTTTAACAACATTAGACAAGAAATGTCAACAATATGAAAAGTGAGCCTGACGCATTTCAACCCATATGCCAAGAGTCTTCTTCAGAGGGTCAGTCTGCTAAGAAATATATGATATAGGTACATATGTAAAAATTTACTTACGCACAATGAAATTAATATACAGTGCATACATGTAATATAGTTACCCAACAATGTATGTCCAGTAAGGAAAAAAGGAATAAATGCAAAAAAAAAACATATACCCTGATATCACAATCAGTAAAGTGAATAGGTGCAAATAAATATAGCAATCAATAAAGTGAATAAATGCAAATAGATGCATCAAAAAACATATAAGGGAACACGCATCCCTAGATATATGTAGATGGGAAAAAAAAAGAAAAAAAAAGCAATAAATAGTGTCTGTTTGTGTTAATCCAGCTGAGGTCTAAATGTCCAATCACTTGCCTTTGATGAACTTGCTTGTATTTTAATTCTCACAGATCACAGTTGCATGACGAATTACATTTGAAAGGTAACACATAAAGATAAAAGAAAAACCATCATTGTGCAGTGTTTTTAAATGCTACAAGACTGGGCAAACAATGTAATCCACTGACGTATTTGCAGTAGCTGAATCATTTTATTATAATGGTCAGACAGCATCACCACTCATACAACTATCACTGTGTTTGCCGAACACTATGCGAAGACGTCACTGACTCCTTCTCCCCACGCATATCATCACATGTCACGTGATGGAGTACGAAAGAAATTTGGCCCTCAGAGGTGCGCCTCAACTGTACGTCCAAAAAGGTCATTTGATCGCGGTCGTAAGTCATGGTGAACTTTAGATTGTGTTTATTCTGGTTGATAAAATCAAAAAACATTAGTAGCATTTCCTCAGAGCACTCCTAGATGAGGAGGACGTCATCAATGTATCGTAGCCACAAAAAATGTGGCTCGTATACATGACGAGGTCCCCGTCACCTAGGAGGGCTCTCTCCCACTCCCCCAGGTACAGGTTGGCGTAGGCCGGGGCACAACAAGTGCCCATGGCCACGCCCTGCACCTGGAGGTAGTGGGAGTTGTTGAAGACAAAAAAAAAAATTGTGATGTAAAATATAATCAAGCCCATCAATGATAAATTCATTCAGTGCTTCATCATATTTATGGCTCTGCTGAAGGAGTGCCCGTACAGCTGCGATCCCATTGTTATGGGGGATCGAGCTGTACAGGGCCTCAACATCAAAGGCTACCAGAAGTGAATTCGCTGGGAGAGTTATTTCCTTGATCAATTGGAGCAGGTGTATTGTGTCCTTCAAAAAAGAGGGCATACACAGGACAAACGATTGTAGAAAGGAGTCGATTACCTTGCTCAAATTCTTGGATATTCCTCTGTTCCCGGAGACAATTGGTCGTCTGGGAGGTTTTGTCTGACATTTATGAATTTTGGGTAGGCTGTAAAACGTAGCCACCTGTGGGTGCTTTATCCTAATAAACTCATATTGGTCTTTCGTAATCACCCCTCTTTTGAAAGCCGACTGGATCAAATCATAAAACTTGGTATACGAAGTTTGTATGAATTTAATGGGGGATGGTTTTATACCACTCCCCATTATCTAGGATGTCTTGGCACATGCGTACGTAATCCTGATTGTCCATCAGGACCACGTTGCCTCCCTTATCCGATGGTTTTATTGTTATTTTAGCATTGTTGCATAAAGAATCAACAGACTTGGATTCGTCAACAGTTAGATTTTGAGGACATATTTTTTTACGTGGAAGTTTGGAAATATCTCTAAGTGTTTAACAAAGGTCTCTATACTTGGATTCAAACTAAGGGGAGGAAATTTACCAGAGGGTTTCTTAAAGCTTATTGTAGGATTCTGTGTAGGTTCATTGGCATTTTCGAGTAAAGTTTCCAAATCAATTTGATCTATGAGGTCTAAGATGTTATTTTCCTGAAATAGGAGTGTCAGGTCACATAAGGCCTTAAATTCCCTCATACTAAAACTGTCTCAATCAGTGATATCGATGTTAGTGTCAGTCTTTGCATGAAGGCTCTTAAGTAACAGCTGACATGCAAAGAGCTGCAGGTCAGTGACTACTTCGAATATATCGAAGTTCTCCTGTGGGCAAAAAGTCAGTCCACGTGACAGTACGTCAATTTCGGGAGGAATGGGACGACATATTATTCACGCTGAAGGATTCTATTGAATCCACGTGATATAGGCGTCCAGATTCCCTACTCCCCTGTTTGTTTGGGGTGAGGAGGATCCCCGTACCCGGTTTAAAGGGTTCTGAAGCCTGGATTTAGAGCGTCCTACTGATTGGTTTGTATATGTCATACTTGTTAGGATGTTGGAAGATGAGGGGTCTATGCCTATATTTGATGTATCATGTTTAGACCTGGAGGGTGTTGTGTGCTCACAAATGGGAGCACTAGAGTCACCCTCCGCAATGGTCTCAACAGTACGCTTTTTACCATCTTGCTCTGGGGAGCCTCTGTTGTTGCGGCTCCTTTTAAATTTACCCCTTCCTTTAGGTTGTGTTTTTTGGTTTTGACCGGGATTAGATCAGTTCTGGGGCCTCAACATGCTATTCATGTTATTGGATTGTTGTTGCGATATATGGTACTTATTTTTTAGATTTTTTGGGGGATTAGTATTCCATTTATATGCTCGTCCTTCCGAGAAGGCAGTTTGGTCCGTCCAGAATTTCGACTCTTTTTTTCTGCAAGACACCCCTATTGTAGACCGACAGGCCGTCCCGAAGGTTCGCCTGCAGCTCCAAATAGAGAGCGTGTTGCACAAAAGGTCTATGTTGTTAATTTCTGTATCCAACAATACCATTTGTTTGTTGTATTCTCGGGTAAGGATAGCCATCATTTCCTGGGAGCATGCATTTAGATTAGCTTCCCACTCCTTTTTTGCATTCAGTGCTAATTTGATCCAAATTGGGAAAAATTTGGACCCGAAGTCCCAAAGGGTTGATCTTCTCCTTGCTATATCTGTCTAAGGATTTAACATGCCAGAAAAGTGCAGATTTTTTCTCAAGTACTCTATTCAATTTCTAAAAGAGGGATGAGATGACAGTTTTTACTCGATCCCCCTGTTCAAAATCTGTCTCGTAGCCTGACATAAGATTGACCCACTCATCTCCCTGGAAATTACTCATATTGACATCAACTGTTAATTATATCATGCAGGTATCAACAATAAACGAAAGAGTAGTCTTACATTCTGAAGCTCATGTCTCAACCAGGGGCGGACTGACAACTCATGGGGCCCCCGGGCAATAGAAGATCATGGGGCCCCCTGTGTCTCCGCCCACATGCAAGCCGCACCTACACAAAGCCCCACTTACATGGGGCACACAGTAAGGCACATCACATGGCACACTGCAGAGCACGGGGCACATCATGGGGCACAGGGCATGGGGCACATCACAGGACACATAATGGGGCACCCAGCAGGGTTTATTATGCTGTACACATCAGGGCACATTATTGAGCACAGCATGGTGCATCACAGAGGGTACAGGGCACATCAGTGGGTACACAGCGGGGCACATCACAGAGCACATCAGGAGATACACAGCAGGGAGCGTGCTGCACATCACAGGGCATGTGGCAAATAGTAGGGCACACAGCAGGGCACACAGTAGGGCACATCCTTGGGAACAGGACACAGGCGGTACACATCAGGGCACACATCCCAGGGCATGGGGCACACAGAGCACATTACAGGGCACACAGTAGAGCACAACAGGCGGTACACAGCAGGGCACATCACAAGCCACATCACAGGGCAAGGGGCACAGAGTAGGGCACATAAGGGGGTACACTAGCAGGGCACATCACAGGCCATGGGGCACGCAGTAGGGCAAATAGCAGGGCACAAACCAAAACACAGGGCACACAGTAGAGCACTGGGATCCTCCAGACTTAACACAGTGTCTTTCAGGGTAGCCATCAGGGGGGAAGGCGACACAGTGGGGGTGGAGGACACAGGGAGACACCATGGGGGGGGGTTGGAGGGCACAGGGGGACACTGTAGGTGGGTGGAGGGCACAGGGGGACACTGTGTGTGAGTGGCACAGGGAGACACCATGGGGGGGGGGGATGGAAAACACAGGGGGACACTGTGGGGGGTGAAGGGCACAGGGAGATACTGTGGGGAGGTGGAGGGCACAGGGGGACACTGTGGGGGGTGGAGGGCACTGTGGGGGGGAGGTGGAGGGCACAGGGGGGCACTGTGGGGAGGTGGGGGGCACAGGGGGACACTGTGGGGAGGTGGGGGCACAGGGGGACACTGTGGGGAGGTGGAGGGCACAGGGGGGCACTGTGGGGAGGTGAGGGCACAGGGGGGCACTGTGGGGGGGGTGGAGGGCACAGGGGGGCACTGTGGGGAGGGGGGAGGTGGATGGCACAGGGGGGCACTGTGGGGTGCACAGGGGGAAGGTGGGGGGGCACAGGGGGACACTGTGGGGAGGTGGAGGGCACAGGGGGGCACTGTGGGGAGGGGGGAGGTGGGGGGCACAAGGGGGCACATGGGGACACTGTGGGGAGGTGGGGGGCACAGGGGGGCACTGTGGGGAGGTGGGGGGGCACAGGGGGACACTGTGGGGAGGTGGGGGGCACAAGGGGGCACTGTGGGGAGGTGGGGGGCACATGGGGACACTGTGGGGAGGTGGGGGGGCACAGGGGATCACTGTGGGGAGGTGGGGGGCACAGGGGGTCACTGTGGGAAGGTGGGGGGCACAGGGGGACACTGTGGAGAAGTGGGGGTCACTGTGGGGAGGTGGGGGGCACAGGGGGACACTGTGGGGAGGTGGGGGTCACTGTGGGGAGGTGGGGGGCACAGGGGGTCACTGTGGGGGTGGAGGGCACACAGGGGGGCACTGTGGGGAGGTGGGGGGCACAGGAGGACACTGTGGGGAGGTGGGGGGTACAGGGGGACACTGTGGGGAGGTGGAGGGCACTGTGGGGAGCACAGGGGGGCACTGTGGGGAGGTGGGAGCACAGGGGGTCACTGTGGGGAGGTGGGAGGCACAGGGGGACACTGTGTGGAGGTGGGGGTCACTGTGGGGCACAGGGGGACACTGTGGGGAGGTGGGGGGTCACTGTGGGGAGGTGGGGGGCACAGGGGGTCACTGTGGGGGGTGGAGGGCACAGGGGGCACTGTGGGGAGGTGGGGGGCACAGGAGGACACTGTGGGGAGGTGGGGGGCACAGGGGGACACTGTGGGGGCACAGGGGGACACTGTGGGGAGGTGGGGGTCACTGTGGGGAGGTGGGGGGCACAGGGGGACACTGTGGGGAGGTGGGGGTCACTGTGGGGAGGTGGGGGGCACAGGGGGTCACTGTGGGGGTGGAGGGCACACAGGGGGGCACTGTGGGGAGGTGGGGGGCACAGGAGGACACTGTGGGGAGGTGGGGGGCACAGGAGGACACTGTGGGGAGGTGGGGGGGCACAGGGGGACACTGTGGGGAGGTGGGGGGGCACAGGGGGACACTGTGGGGAGGTGGGGGGCACAGGAGGACACTGTGGGGAGGTGGGGGACACTGTGGGGAGGTGGGGGGCACAGGGGGACACTGTGGGTGGGAAGCTGTGCAGCAACTTTCTAATAGCAGCACGTGGTACAAGCTGCTGCACTTTCCTTCCTACATGCAGAGTAGCGCGGGAAGCGGCTGTATACAGACCTCTCGTGATGCGCTCCTCCTCCTCCTTGCCGGCCCCTCCTCTTTTCTGTCCGTCCGAGGTGACGACAGATACAAGCACCTGGGGTGGACGGGAGGGAAGGAGGGGCCGGCGGGGAGGAGGAGGAGCGCATCACGAAGTGTGTGTATACACTGCAGTCTCTTAGCAGTGAGCAGAGACCCGATCAGCCCGTCAATCACAGCTAGCTGACGGGTAGATTGGGTCCCGAAGTGGAAGCTGCCATGGGGCCCCCTACTGGCCACGGGCCCTCGGTCAGCGTCCGAACTGCCCGATGGTCAGTCCGCCCCTGGTCTCAACTCTCATGTGTCAAAGGGGAAAGGGGTGTTTAACGACTCAAAAATATAAAACAAAGAGAAGACACAAAGGGAGGAGAAAAAATGCTGCTCACCCCTGAAGATGAAAACAAAAGAGAAGAGTTTCCCCAGGGTGGGGTTTTTAGGCAGCAAAGTAAAAAGATTGGGTCAATGGTATATGAAAAAATAGACGTATTTATTTTAACACATGGCATAGAGGTTAAAACAATGAGCTCCAGTAGGAAGTACTTTCAAACTTGTTGGGCTAAACATACATTTGCAGACAAAATTTCATAACAACATTAGACAAGAAATGTTGACGATATGAAAAGTGAGCTGACCCGTTTCAACCCATATGCCAAGGGTCTTCTTCAGAGGGTCAGTCTGCTAAGAAATATATGATATAGGTACATATGTAAAAATGTACTTACGCACAATTAAATTAATATACGGTGCATACATGTAATATAGTTACCCAACAATGTATGTTTGGCAAGGAAAAAAGGAAGCCTCCTACGTGGAGATCCCTTTAAAAGTTACTTTTTCTCTTTCCCCAAGGGGTCCCAAGGCACCTCCACCGCTACAGCAACCAAACATGGGGCAGTAGTCCAACGATGTGACTTACGAGAAGTCACACTAGAGGTCACCCCCTGCTAAGTCAAAAGATCGGCCGGAGGGCAGGCCACACCTGTAGTAAGAATCCAGAAATAGACTAAGTAATACGCCCATAATGTGTAAAAAAGATTAAAGGATTATTAATCGAATAAATAGTCAATTAGCCAACTGAAAGGCATAAGTCTCCATGCATACCATATATGCAAATAGAGGCCTTGTAATATTCCGAAGATATACATATACAAAGTATAAAAATATAAAAAAATAGGAGAATTGAATGAGATGGTTATATGGAGGGTCAAGATAATAGTACACACCAGCTCACTCTATACCATTATGTGAAAGTAATGGTGAATTGAGTGTGAAAAGGAGAGAGGAAAGAGGAGAAATTGTGATTGAAAGCCAATCCTAAACAGGACCAACAAAACTGATTATGAGACAAAGTAGGATTGTGACAAAATTAAACCTGCTCCTACTTAAGCAGCTGTGGACTTTGGGCGTGACAGGTGTGGCTAAAAAAACACTTAATCAAATTAGATTGGCATGCAACCATGATGCACACCGTATCGCTCTCCCCCGCTGGCGCTTCCTCTCATCACAGGCTCTTACAGCAGTGGCTGCAGCCACTTCTGTGTAAAACAGAGCTTCAGAACACTGTTCAGTATCTTAATTGTGAAATACCGTACTATGTAACAACATTAAAGTCTAAGCTTAGCTAAAATCAAAAACATAAAAATCAACCCAAGGGACAAGTCTTACAGTTAGTATGATGTGTCCCTTGTGGTAATACGTCCACTTTTTTGGGATGTCTTCCTCCGTCCAACCTCCCAAACCCAGTACTGGTGCAAGGAATTTTGACACCCTAGGTGAAACTTCATTTTGCCGCCCCCTCTGGCTCCACCCCTGACCCCACCCCTTTTCCCTGCTCATGTATACCCCAACTTTTTATTGAACTGCCCATGAAATGCAGCCCACCAACGCCCATGAAATGCAGCCTCACCAGCGCCCATCAATGCAGCCTACCTGCGCCCATCAATGCAGCCCACCAGCTCCCATCAAATGCAGCCTCACAAGCGCCCATCAAATGCAGCCTACCAGCACCCATCAATGCAGCCTACCAGTGCCCATCAATGAATGTTTGCTTGCTCCCATTCATTCAGGAGTCAGGACACAGACACAGTCCTCTGCCACCTCTGACGCTATGCGCGAACGGAGTGGCGACTGCCTACTTATGCTGAGACTTAGTTGCTTTCTGCAGAGAGAAGAGAGTAGGAACACCAGTGGCCGGGCGCCCTAGGCAGCAGTGCGCCCTAGGCAGCTGCCTAGTTTGCCTAGTGGTAGCACCGGCCCTGCCCAAACCCTATTACCATAAAAGGAATAAATGAATCTATGAATGGAGGGGACAGAGCTATTAATCATCTGCCTGATCTCCAGTTATAGATCCTGTGTCATTCAAAATAGATATAGTATGACTTTTTTGAAAGGTGGATCGGGCAGCAAAAAGTGTACTTACTCAAGCTCTCTTGATATGACGTCCGGACTGCCATTTAGTTGTACTAACCCCCACTGCACTAAAGATTATGGTGGCAGTGGTGGTATAGAACAGAAGAAGGGAATCAGCATAAGACACACCATACTAACAGTAAAGCCAGATACACACTATACAATTTTTGTTGTTCGATTTCCTTTAGATTTACCTTCAACTATGTAGTGCAAGGGTCTACCTGATTGCATACAATTTGAAAGTGAAATAGTGTTCCTATTATATGGTTTTGGTAATTCTAAAGGAAAAAATCTAAAGCAAATTGTATAGTGTCTATCCAGCTTTAGTTATGACCCTTGTGCTGATGTTTCTTTTATTTCAGCTAAATGTATGCTACATTATTTTAACTCAAATTCAGATCAAAGAGGGTGACTTTATCTTCATATGATGCCAGTTGAAGGGGATGTAGACCGCTGGGCGAGTTGTTTTTTTCTTACCTGCAAGGTAAAGGCATAATGTGCTAGTGAAACTGACCTAAAAAATGAAGCATTCCAGCACTGCTGAAGGCACTGTCCATTTTCACCCATCTTCCTTCCGGGTCCGTGGACTCCGGCTGTGTGACTGGCCAGAGCCGTCATGTACGGCACAGGGCTCCAAAGGAGCACATGAGCTGATGATGTCATTGGTTGCATATATAGTAAATATATCCTAAACGGTGCACATTTAAGAGACATTTACAGTACCTATAGGTAAGCCTTATTATAGGCTTACCTATAGGTACAAGTTGGAGATAGAAGTTTACTTCCACTTTAAGGCAAACATTATTTATTTTTTCTTTAAATAAATGTAACGCTTACCTCTGAAGGAACCTCTTGATGTGTTGGGTCCTCTGTTCTTGTACCCACAACAGCTCTGAAATCTTTGACACACAAGTCTGGGATGAGCAGGTGGCTGCAGATACTTATGTGTGTATATATACTTTGTGTATATATATATATATATTATAAAATCTCCAAGACACAGCAATACAAATGCACCATAAAAATGAAACCAAACTGTGTAAGTTATAGTAAAGTTCATTGCCACAGATGGGTGTGAAAAAGAATGAACAATGGTAAATCAATCAGAAAATTATTGAAAATATTCCACAGATTTTTAAAGCACCAGAGGAATAAACTGCACAACCAAAAAGTATCAAATGATGACAATGCAAGACCTGAACAAATACATATATGCAGTGTACAATGATGAGATGAGACATAAAATGTTTTGCACCAACATCCCAATATTAAAATTGCAAAACATCAGAAGACAAAGGAAAGGGACTTTAGAAGTGGCAAGCATTACCTAAGGCCTTTCCAATCCAAGTGCCTGCATCATCCTGTTTTTAGCCCTGATGAAGGGGGAGTGCTGAGCCCCTAAAATGCGCTGGCTGTTCCAAACGAAAAATCTTTTAACCACTTGCCGACCGCCCGCCGTCGTTATATGTCGGCTGTTTAAAGAGGTCCTGTCATTCTTTTTTTTTCTATTACAAGGGATGTTTACATTCCTTGTAATAGGAATAAAAATGACACATTTTTTTTAAAGAACAGTGTAAAAATAAAAAATAAAAATTTAAAAAAATAAAAGAAAAAATAAATAAATAATTTCTCTGCAGCCTCACCTTTACAGAGCAGTGAATGAATGAGAAGTACAAATGTGTGAAACAATCAGTGCCACCCTAAATTAATCAAGTGCAAAGCAGTCGCTATACACTTTAATTGAAATCACTACACTTTAAAAAAAAATTTATATATCAAGGATGAGTCAGGAAGACTCAAATGAACTCTCTATTTTCACTCCCCAAACGTCTTTTCTTTCTCTCAGGACTCAGCTGTTCAATTTCTCCCTTTCACAATCTCCACTCCACCCAATGTATCCTTCACACATAGGGAGTTGATCTCTGAGATTATTCAGCTGTTCCTCCACTTCTAGGGACTCATGTATCATGTAATCAAAAACACAGCTGACATAGTGCTCTCTGCTATAAAACTTTTATTTAAAACCCTGCTAAAAGAGGACACTTACTAGATATAAAAACAAAAATCGCTTGTTACATGTATTGGGAGCGTCCGCTCGCTCACCACCGTGGCTGCGCAACGTCAAAGGCTCAGATCCTCTCCTCTGCACATGTATTGACCTCTGAATGATCGGGAAATACGAGGCTCAGGTCAGTAAAACAGGGGGGCTGGGGAGGCCGTCACTGCCAGAAGTTTTTTCACCTTAATGCAGTGGATGCATTAAGGTGAAAAAAACACGAGGGTTTACAACCCCTTTAACCTCCCTGGCGGTATGATTCTTTCGGATTTTAGGTGCTGAAAGCGGTACAATTATTTTGCATGGAAATTTGGCGTTTTATATTGTAGGTCTGTAAATCTTAACAATAACACACTTAAATCTGTCCAAACCAGAGTCTAGTAGATATCCCGGGTATGATAAAGTTTGAAACACAAAAACATAAATTATAATATAATAAATAAAAATAAATAATTAAAAAAAATTAAAAAAAATAGTAATAAAATAAATTTCCCCACAATTCACTATCGCTCAATTCTGCAAGTGTTCTAATTTACTATCGCTGTTTTCTAGCTGGTCTAAAGCCACTTTTGACGTAAAGGGACACTTTTTGGTTGCTATGGACAATCTCCAGTTTCCAGGCAGAAAGAACAGTGTATATCATGTAAAACTGCATGCAGGGCATGGGCCAGAGCACTGGGGACAAAAGGGATGTGAAATCATTTCATACAGTACTGTAATCTGTAAGATTACAGTACTGTATGTGTTATGATTTTGACATTTTTTTGAATTTGCCGCCAGGCTCCGCCCCCGTGCGTCGCGCCGCTCGCAGGGAACGGAGCCTGGCACGGAGAGGCTTCGGAGGAGGACGGAGCCCTCGGACACTGCGGGGGACATCGCAGGATCCCGGGGACAAGGTAAGTAACGCCGCCCCAGGATCCTGCAATGCGATCCCGAGTGTGGCTCGGGGTTACCGCTAATGGTACTGAATTTTAACCCCGAGCCACACTCGGGAATACCGCCAGGGAGGCTACGCTGCCTATACACTAGTAGAATTTTGTTCAAAATGTTTTGCTTTAAGAATGTTCATTTGATTGCCTAATTGTCAGTAGGGTAAAATTGTTGTTTGGTTTTGACTGCAGTGTTGAGAAAATTTAAAAGTATAGGATGGAAAAATGTTCTCAGATTATTGAATTGCTATTAGTATATATGGTTTTTGTTCTGGAAATTGCATTCATTCTAAAATCAAATGTTAAAATAAATTGAAATTTTGAAGTACGTTTGAATGACATTCATCCAGTCATCAAATGTACAAAGAATTTTCGTATGAATGCTCATTAGAAAGTCTACTAGTGTATAAGCACCTTTACACACTCTATGATTCAGGCTTGGAGTAAGTGTTCCCTCTTCAAACAAGGTCAACTGTTGGATGGAGTGAACATAAGCAGGGCCGCCATCAGGTGGGTACAGCCGATACAACTATAAGGGGCCCGCCCGGACCAGAAGAAGGCAGGACAGATGAAGGGAAGCCGTGTTGTGAATTATAGAAATGATCTCGCAGCTTCTGCTGCTCTCTGTGTCATTGAGCTAAGACATTGAGCTTTTTACTAAAATAAAAATCAATTATTCCGCGCTTAGGACAAGGGAAAGGAACTGCAGCCCCCCCAAACACAGAAAATCACCTAGGTGAAATTCAAAATAACCGAGATACTCTGATAGGGGAATTGGCGCTGTTCAAAAAATGTGTACAAATGTGTATTAAATCATGAGTATTAAATAAAGAAAAATATGTATGCGTGAAAATACACCAAAATCTCATGCTACAGTGTAAAGTCCTAAATACTAGAAAATGTGTATATCAATGGAATGCAATACACGAAAAATCAAATTAACAGTGAAATAAAACATCAGATGACATCTAATGAAAACTTATACTCTCAACTACTGTGAGAAAATGACAAAAATACCAAAATAGTGATAATCAGTGTAAACAGTGTTTAAAAAATGTGTAAAAATAAAAAGTAAAAAGTAAAAAATTACAAAATGCTTTTACAGTGTCCTAAAAAATATGGAAAGTCTGAAAAAAGGCTGTAATATATTAATCCAAAAAATTCAATAAAAAATCTTGATATAATACTGTGACAAGTGCTCCCCGTCTTCTGTTGCACCCCCAATCATGCCCTCACTCACCAGAGCGCCTAACCCCTGCAGGGGTAATAGGCATGTAGATTGGGATCCAGCAATGATGTTCCTTAGCGATCAATGTTCCTCACCACGGTGTCCTTTTCTCATTTTCCAATATGCCAGTGATGTCCTCTTAATAATCCCCACCGAAATATATCCATATATTGTGAAAAAAGAGGAGCCTCATAGCGTAAATCCAAAAAAACAATGTTTATTGTAAAAAAACAGTTATTTAAAATGGAGCTGACAGTGCTCCACCGTCTGGCTCAAAGCCAATCGCCGCAGCAACAGCGTTCCACAGCCTGCCTACCAAAAACCGGAAGTCTCAAGCAAAAGCCACACAGAAGCGACATATGCGCACCACGTGACCACCACTTACGCGTTTCGTCATCTGAGGCGCCTCAATTTTCTCACAGTGGTTGAGAGTATAAGTTTTCATTAGATGTCATCTGATGTTTTATTTCACTGTTAATTTGATTTTTCGTGTCTTGCATTCCATTGCTATACACATTTTCTAGTATTTAGGACTTTACAGCGTAGCATGATATTTTGGTTTATTTTCACGCATACATATTTTTCTTTATTTACTACTCATGATTTAATACACATTGAGCTTTTTACTGCCACCTCTGGGTACTATGTGCACCCCTCGTGTGAGCTGCCTGTACTATGCTCCTCTGTGCCAGCAACATGTCAGCTTTGTGAAAATGAGCTGGGATTAGGTAGGAAGGTTTCCTTTACAAGTAAGGGCTGTGAAAGAAAGGGAGGGGGGCTGTTTGTGTACAGGGAGGGGCCAGAGCTTTGTTTGTTTATAGATTTGGGTATGTGTGGGGCTGACATATATACAGGTGTGAGGGGGGCTGACATATATACAGGTGTGGGGGGCTGGCATATTTACAGGTTTGGGGGGGCTGACATATATAAAGGTGTGTGTGTGTGGGGGGGCTGACAAATACACAGGTGTGAGGGGGGTTGGCATATATACAGGATTAAGGGGGGGGGCTGAGTGCATACAGGTGAGGTGGACGGTGTGTGGATTCGGTGAGATGGCCCGTGGGGAAGCCCTGGGGACTGTTGGTGGTCAGGCTTGGGGGGGCACGCCTAAAGCTGTGTAAGGGGCCCAACAATTTCTGATGGCTGCCCTGAACAAAAGAGTGAGTTTTGGGTAGAGGAACTTGATTGGCCTGCACAGAGTCCTGACCTCTACCCGATAGAACACCTTTGGGAGGAATTAGAGTGGAGACTGCAAGCCAGGCCTTCTTGTCCAACATCAATGCCTGACCTCACAAATGCACTTCTGGAAGAATGGTCAAACATTCCCATAGACACACTCCTAAACCTTGTGGACAGCCTTCCCAGAAGAGTTGAAACTGTTATAGCTAGGGATGGGCCAAACACCTCCCGATTCGGTTCACACCAGAACATGTGAACAGGCAAAAAGTTTGAGCGAACATGCGAACCCTATTAAAGTCTATGGGACACGAACATGAAAAATCAAAAGTGCTAATTTTATAGGCTTATATGCAAGTTATTGCCATAAAAAGTGTATGGGGACCCGGGTATTGCCCCAGGGGACATGTATCAATGCAAAAAAAAGTTTTTAAAATTAGCGTTTTTTCAGGAGCAGTGATTTTAATAATGCTTAAAGTGAAACAATAAAAATGAAATATTCCTTTAAAGTAAAGTTCCTTTACAGTAAAGTGGTGCATCTGTGCGATGTCTAGAACAGTGCTGGAGCAAAATTACATTTCTAAAGGAAAAAATGTAATTTAAACTTGCTCGCGGCTGTAATGTATTGCCAGCTCCCAGCAATATAGATGAAAAATCAAGGAAAAAATTGGAACGGGTTCCCCCCCCCCCGTCCATACCAGGCCCTTTGGGTCTGGTATTGATTTTAAGGGGAACTCAACGCCAACATTTTAAAAAAAAAACAGCATGGGGTCCCCCTCAAAATCCATAACAGGCCCTTTGGGTCTGGCATAGATTTTAAGGGGAAATCTACGCCGAAGTTTAAAAAAAAATTGTCGTGAGATCTCCCCCAAAATCCATACCAGACCCTTATCTGAGCAAGCAGCCTGGCAGACCAGGAAAGGGGGGGAGACAAGCGAACCCTACCCCCCTTCTCCTGAACCATACCAGGCCACTTGCCCTCAACATGGGGAGGGTGCTTTTGGGTCCCCCAAAGCACCTTGCCCCCATGTTTATGGGGACAAGGGCCTCGTCCCCACAACCCTGGCCTGGTGGTTGTGGGGGTCTGTGGGTGGGGGGATTATCGGAATCTGGAAGCCCCCTTTAACAAGGGGGCTCCCAGATCCCGGCCCCCTCTATGTGAATGGGCATGGAGTACACTGTACCCCTACCCATTCACCCAAAAAAGTGTCAAGAAATAAAAACCACAATAGACAGTTTTTGACAATTCCTTTATTTAAAAAAAAAAGTGTCCCGCGATGTACATCCATTGTCAATCAAGCCACCCGACGGACCCGAAAAATAGAAAAAAAAACTAATAAACTCAACCGCCATGGGAGGCCTTCGCCGACTGCTGTCTTTTGGCTGTAACAGCTGTTATATAGGCAAGGGCGGGGCCACCCGCTGATGAAACAAAATGATCCCACCCCCCTCTGATGTCACATGACATCAGAAGGGGGCAGGGTCACTCGGTTACATCACTTGTAGTATACTACACTGATTGCACTATATACTCTGAACTGCAGTACACAAACTTTTCTTCAAGGCATCCTGGAGATGCTTCATCCTCTGCTCCCTCTGCGAAGGCAGGATGAGCTCTGCAACTTTACCATTGTAACATGGATCAAGAAGGGTTGCCAGCCAGTAATGATCCCTCTTCTTGATACCATGAATCCTAAGGTCCTTTCGTAGATTCTGAGTCCCCTGGGTCACTAAGGATGACATTTTTAGGAACTACCTCCTCCCAGCCACACACAACTCCTTGGGTTTCTGGGGACTGAAAACCATCCCTTGAAGACTGCTGCGTGTTATCCTCTACATCCATGGTGCCACAATCCTCCTCCTCCTCTTCTTCTTGTGTGTTTGGCGGCCCCGCAGGAATGCTATCTCCATAAAGGGGGCCTTGAGAGGAAAGGAAGTCCTCCTCTTCCTCCCACTGTTCTGCCTCAAGAGCCCTTGCAGCTGGAGCACGTGCTCCAGCAGGAAGACTAGAGGGACAGTGTCACTGATGCATGCATTGTCGCTGCTCACATCCTTGTAGCCTCCTCAAATGGTGACAGAACAGTGCATGCATCCTTTATCAGTTGCTAATGGCATGGCGAAAAGAAGCCAAGCTCCCGTGACCTGTTCTGGTGCCATACTCACACAGGTACTCATTGATGGCCCTCTGCTGTCTGTGCAGCCGCTGCAGCATTGCCTAGTGGGCAGGTTGAATTCCCGTTGGATGTCAGCCAGCTGAGCACTGGCATTGTATGACCACCGTAAATGACCACAGACTATTCTGGCCTTCCTCAGGAAATCTTGTAAACCTGGGTACCTGGTCAAGAAATGCTGCACCCCCAAATTCAGGACGTGTGCAAAGCATGGAACATGTGTCAAATGTCCCTGTCGGAGGGTGGAGATAAGGTTGGAACCATTGTCGCATACAACCATTCCTGGCTCAAGCTGCCATGGCATCAATCACCTCTGGACCTGCCCCTGCAGAGCTGACAGAATCTCTGCCCCAGTTTGGCTCCTGTTTCCTAGGCAGAACAAATGAAGCACTGCATGGCATCTTTTAGCCTGACTTGCTTGCATAGTCCCTTGAATGCTTTTGGAGGCGTGGTGGTGGAACAAGCTCCAACACTGAACCCTGTCCTGCATCCTTCCCAGTTGCCAGCAGAGTTACCCAGTGCTTCGTGAAGGAAAGGTAACGTCCCTGACCATGCCTGCTGGACCATGAGTCAGCAATAATATGAACCTTGGTGCTGACCGCCCTGTCCAACGAGGCCAAAACATTGCCTTCCACATGACAATAGAGAGCTGGAATGGCCTTACATGAAAAAAAATTATTTTGGAACCTGCCACTGTGGTACAGCACATTCCACAAATTCACATGTAGCAATGTGGACTATATGGACTATAATGGCAAAGCATGGTGATTCTCCATCATTTATATGTACTGTATTGTCCCTCTAATGCCCAGCATCACCAACTGACCTCATATATCTGGGAGTCGATCCAAAGGGACTGTGGGATCAGTAGTTCCTCAGAATGGCAATTACTCTGTATGACTATGCACCCGGATTTCATATCCCAGGGATCTTTGCTATCATCAGGGACAATGCTGGGAAGAGCATAAAAGATGCACGCTATGCTCTCTTCCTCCTGGGCCTGATGAACCTCTCTGTTCTGAGAGGGTACAGTCGCTTCCTACCACACAATGTACGACATTCCAACCTGGCCGAGAAGGGTCCATCCCTGCTTGCTGATAATCAGGCATCTATCCAGCATCATGTCTTTGTACTCCTCACCTGGTTGCAGCCACACATGCTTGACACCATCTGAACCAAATAAGTTTATCTTGGTCTCCTCAGACCACAGGACATGGTTCCAGTAATTCATGTCCTTAGTCTGCTTGTCTTCAGCAAACTGTGTGCGGGCTTTCTTGTGCATCATCTTCAGAAGAGCCTTGCTTCTGGGATGACAGCCATGCAGAACAATTTGATGAAGTGTACGGCGTATAATTTGAGCACTGACAGGCTGACCCCCCACCACTTCAACCTCTGTAGCAATGCTGGCAGCACTCGTACGTTTATTTCCCAAAGACAACCTCTGGATATGACAGTGAGCATGTGCACTCAACTTCTTTGTTGATCGACCATGGCGAGGCCTGTTCTGAGTGGAACCAGTCCTGTTAAACTGCTGTATGGTCTTGGCAACCGTGCTGCAGCTCAGTTTAAGGGTCTTGACAATCTTCTTATAGCCTAGACCATCTTTATGTAGAGCTACAATTCTTTTTTTTCAGATCCTCAGAAAGTTCTTTGCCATGAGGTGCCATGTTGAACTTCCAGTGACCAGTATGAGAGAGTGAGAGAGATAACACCAAATTTAACACACTTGCTCCCCATTCACACCTGAGACCTTGTAACACTAACGAGTCACATGACACCTGAGAGGGAAAATGACTAATTGGGACCAATTTGAACATTTTTGCACTTAGGGGGGCACTCACTTTTGTTGCCAGCGGTTTAGACATTAATGGCTGTGTGTTGAGTTATTTTGAGGGGACAGCAAATTTACATTGTTATACAAGCTGTACACTCACTACTTTACATTGTAGTAAAGTGTATTTCTTCAGTGTTGTCACATGAAAAGATATAATAAAATATTTACAAAAATGTGAGGTGTCTATATAAAAAAAATCTCATATAATTTAATATATCCACTTACCTTGTAACTTGCGTTTTAACTGTTACTCATTATTTATTATCCTTGCAGTGGGAATCATTCTCTTTGGCGTTGGTGCACTTATTATGACCTCTTTTAAGATTGCATACACAGCTGAGTACAAGGACTGTGCAACACCCATGAAATTGATGCAACCTGTCATAGAGGCTCTCTTCATCATTGTTCAGGTATGAAAAAATCTTTTCATTTTGCAGTATGCACAAAAATATGTTGCAGGCAGAAGAGCTCTAGGTCTGGATCAATTATGAGTTCAACCCAAACCAAGGCTGTTCACTGAATGTGTGAACTGAAAGGCCAGATATGGCTAGTTCACCAGTCTGCCCGAACCTCCAGTTGCTGCAACCAGAAGTCATTGATTTAGTAACAGCATCACTACCGCTACTAAAAGACCGCTTTCAGCTGACTGGCTTGTTTCACATTGCAGGGGATCCTGAGAAGGTCAATGATTTATATAATATATGATCAGATCCCTGGCTCAGTGGATGTGTGGTCTGTGGAGGTGGGGGATTTCTCAGAATCCAGAAGCCCACTTAAAAATGAGGGTACCCCCAGATATCCTGCCTTCCCCCATGTGAATGAAAACGGTACGTAGTACCACTGCAATGTAGTAAATGTCCTTTATTTTACAAAAAATGTCCCATGATGTAAATCCAACATCAATCACTTCACCCAGTGATATGGATCCAACATTATTCACTATAAATGATGACCCACTTGCAGGACGATCTGTGCCTTGATGATCACCTCACGCCACATTTAAGCACTAGACATGGGCCAAGCGGCCCCCGATTTGGTTTCGCGGCTGAACTATTGAAAAGTTCGGAACTGAATAACGAACCCCAATGAAGTCTACGGGACCCCAACTGGAAAAATCCAAAGTGCCCATTTTAAAGACTTATATGCAAGTAATTGGGCATACAGTGGTTATGGGGGTCCAGGTGCTGCCCTGGGGGAACTGTATGAATGAAAAAAAGTTTATAAAAAACATCATTTTTAAATGAGCAGTGCTTAAAGTGAAACCATTAAAATGAGAAATAACAATAAAAATGAATAATTCCTTTAAATATAGTGCCCAGGGGTCCCCTTAGTCTGCCTGTAAAGTCTGTATCATGTATAGAACCTGCTGCAGCAATAATGACATTTATAAAGCTGAAAAAAATTACATTTTTCATTTAAGCTTTCTTTATTTTGTAAACAACAGCTTGGGGAGCCAGTCTGTATGATGAGGCCACTTAGTGCACTTGAACAGGATTAGAGATTTTTTGGATACATTCTGGTGTCTTTTTCACAGACTTTGAATAGAAGTAACAGGTGCGGAAAAATTGGCCTTTGGGTGTTAGTGGTGCCTTCACACCGTAACCATGCAGGGCAGCCCAGCAGCTCAATTGCATACTGGGCATGTTCTGGCCAGTGGTCAATTCTCATGACCAAGTAACCCAGTGGACCATCAACTGGAAAGCTCTCCATGTCTGTTTTGGCACCTAGAAATTTTCCCACCATATGATGCAGATGGTGCCGATGAGATGTGGAAGCTGACAGCACTGGGTGCAGAGGACAAAAATTTTTTTGAAAAACATCACTGAGGCAGCCCCCTTCTCCACCGCTCCTCTCTTGACCAACAGAAGCCTCAAAACTACGTTTTCCGGAGGACCCCTTTGAAATCACTATTGGCACAAGACAAGTTTGCCCACTTTCCCCCTTGAAAAACTTTACCATGGTAATGGAACCCCTTGCACAATCCATCAGGTCGACTTTGGCGATATTGGGTATCAAAATTGGGGACGTAGAACACAAATTAGGCCTTTACATAGATGATGTTATCATCACCTTAACCAATCCCAAATCATCCCTCCCAGCTGTTCAAAAAACCTTACAACACTTCAGCTCAGTTTCCTGCTACAAAATAAACCACGGCAAATCCACTATGTTAAGCTTAGGTAGAGACCCTCAGACCAAACATATTATAACAAAAGAAACACCCTTCACATAGTCCGCAAACTCATCACTCCCATACTTAGGAATTCACCTAACTTTCCAGAGCAGGACACTGTTAAAAGTGAACTATGATGACCTCCAAGAAAAGCTTCTGCGCATATCCAAAGAACTGAATCATTTCACTGTCTCTTGGGCAGGTAGAATAGCTCAATCAAAAATGTTTCTGTTTCCCCACATTCTGTATACGTTTTGCACTATCCCATTACCCTTTCTACCCACCCAACTAAAAACTCTACAAGGGATAATCAACACATTTATTTAGCAATACAAAAAGCCCAGACTCAGGAAGGACACTCTCCTTACCCCTGTACAAAATGGAGGAATGGGAGCCCCCCAATGTCCAGGCATACTATAGAGCAGTTGTACTGGACCAACTCAGAGAATGGTGGTCACCTATTTCTAACAAAACATGGACCCAAATTGAATCCACAGCTCTTAATGCCAACATGGAACACACTCTAATTCTATACCTTGCTCAATCTCAAGCCACGACATCATTATCTACACACTGTAACAGCAGCACTACGGGTATGGTCAGTCTCCATACAACGAGCCAAAGGATTACCCAGATCTATTCTTTCCAGGCTTCCTATCCAAGCAATAGAACTGCTATCTCCGGACCTGCCTCTCAAAACCTGGATACAAAAAGGACTCAACAACTTAGGACAACTAATATCCGCCTCAGGGATACATCCATTCTCACATTTGCAACAAACATTCAACATCCCTACTAAGACATTCTTCTTATACCTTAGAATTTGATCAACCCTCTCCGAAATTGATATCATAGATGAAGACTCTCCAATGGTAACTATCTTAAAATTCTACGAAACCCCTGCTCCATCAGTTAAAGGAATCTAATTGGTATACAAACTAATAACTACACCTGCCTCAGACCAATCTTCATCGTCAATCAACTTCTGGTCATCTTTTACAGACTCCCCGCCGACAGTGTGGCATCAAGCCCTAACCCTTCCTCTTCGGGTATACCATTGTATCTCCCATTGGGAATCCCCACAAAAATTGTTCCACAAGTGGTATTTCACTCCGACCAGGCTGGCTGCAATATACCCCTCAACATCACCTCAATGTTGGAGAAGATGCAATGAAATGGAAACCTTGCAGCACATATGGTGGGACTGCCCTAAAATTAAAAGATACTGGTAAGACGTATCTACCTTCATCTCCTCTGTCTGCAATGTTTCCTCACCATTAACCCCACTGGATCTTCTCCTATGTCTGACGATACCCAAGTGGCCGAGACGACTCAGATTACTGACAACTCATATACTAATAGCCGCTTGTCTAGCACTGGCGAATAATGGAAATCACCACATCAACCCACCATGTCGGACTCATTAACCTGTTGAACACATATTTCCAATTGGAGTTCTCTTTTGCTAAAGCCAACTTGAAACCATCTCTTTCTACCAAAATTGGGAACCATGGATCGCTGATCAACGAAGCACAGCACCAGAAAGTGCAATCTCCTAATAGAATTGAACTTGTTGCCTTCCCAAATCTCAAACCAAGGAACTGAAATTTCCCCCTAAGTCAAACATACACCTATTTCATGTGCCCCTTGATACTAGCATTGGTACACTATTATTACCTTTGTAAATAACCAATGTCATGCGAGGAAATGTCACAGCATAATGTCTAATTAGTAAGCATGATTCCAAGATTTTAGTTCTGTGATATACAATATTGTCTTCCGTTATACACAAAACACAAGTACTAACAGATGATCGTTGTCCGAGCTGCCTCCCAACCCATGACACAGCTGGTTCCCGAGTTGGGGTGCCCGGGTGTGGAGACGTTGCCGACACCAGTAGAGTAGTGCCAACATCACAGTAATGCCACGTACATGCGACCGGTTTCCCCGTCGGAATAAACTCTGAAGGTTTTTCCGACGGAATTCCGCTGAATAAACTCTGAAGGTTTTTCCGACGGAATTCCGCTGAAACTGTCTTGCGTACACATGATCACACCAAAGTCCGATCATCAAGAACGCGGTGACATACAGCACGTACGACGGGACTAGAAAAAGGAAGTTCAATAGCCAGTAGCCAATAGCTTCCGTCTCATACTTGCTTCAGAGCATGCGTCGTTTTTGGTCCGTCGGAACAGCATAAAGACGAGCAGTTTTCCCGATTAGAAATTGGTTCCGTTGGAAATATTTAAAACATGTTCTATTTCTAGGTCTGTCAGAATTTTCGAAAAAAAAGTCAGATGAGACATACACACGATCGGAATATACGATGAAAAGCTTCCGTCTGACTTTTTCTGTCGGACATTCCGCTCGTGTGTACGCAGCATTAGTGTTTAAGTTTCAACATAACAACTGTTGTATCAATGTGACCTTCGATGTAAGTCTTTAACATACATTATAATGATCAGTAAGAAATGTTAATTTCTTATCTTTCTTACTCTTCTGTATTGATGCTTTGTGAAAATTTCAATAAAAAGCTATGGTTAAAAAAAAAAAACTATGTTTTCCACCAGACTGTAACCTACCAGAATCTAGAAAGGCGTTACATAAACTCCTCTTTAAGGTGTCCTCAAGATACTTCATCTTCTGCTCCCTCTGTGGGGATGGGATGAGTTCCGAGACTTTCCCCTTGTAACGGTGGTCAAGGAGGGTTGCCAACCAATAATGATCCTTCTCTTTGGTGCCACGTATTCTTGTGTCTGTTCGCAGGCTTTGAAAAATGAAGGAGCCCATGCACTGCAAGTTTGCGGAGGAATGAGAAGCAGACTTCTAGGGGTCACTGAGGATTACAGTATCTGGAACTGCCTCCTCCCAGCCACGTACTGCTCCCAATGGTTCTGGGGATGGAAAACCCTCTATTAAGAAATTATGTATTCCTTTGCATCAATGCCTCCTCCTCCCTCTCCTCTTGTGTGTTGTGTGGCGTCGCAAGAATGGTGTTCGCATAAAGTGGGCCTTGAGAGGAAAGGAAGTCCTCCGCTTCCTCCTGCTGCTCTGCCTCTAGTACCCTGTCCATATTGCCATGCAGAGTCTGCTCTAGCAGGAACACAACAGGGATTGTGTCACTGATGCATACATTGTCACGGCTCACCATCCTTGTGGCCTCCTCAAATAGTGGCAGTACAGTGCATGCATCCTTTATCAGCAGCCATTGCAGTGGGGAAAAAAGCCAAGCCAGCCTGAGCCTGTTTTTGTGCCATACTCACACAGGTACTCATTGAAGGCACTCTGCTGCATGTACAGATACTGCAGCATTGCCAAAATCGAGTTCTACCTGGTGGGCACGTCACAAAGCAGGCGGTTTACGGGCAAGTGGAATTCCCCCTGAATTTCAGCCAACCAAGCCCTGGCTGTGTATAACTGCCTGAAGTGGCTACAGAATCTTCTGGCCTGCTTTAGCAGATCTTCCAACCCTGGGTACCTATTTAAGAAACGCTGCACCACCAAATTGAGGACATGTGTCAACTTTCCCTGTCTACAGGCGGACAGGAGGTTTGTGCCATTGCCACACACAACCAATTCTGGCTCCAGTTGTTGTGAACCACCTCTGGGCCTGCCCCTTCAGAGCTGCAAAAATCTCTGCTCCGGTGTGGCTCCTGTCTTCAACACATACAAGCTGAAGCACTGCATGGCACATTTTAGCCTAACACATTGAATAGCCC
This sequence comes from Aquarana catesbeiana, assembly GCF_042186555.1. NCBI lineage: Eukaryota > Metazoa > Chordata > Amphibia > Anura > Ranidae > Aquarana > Aquarana catesbeiana. The sequence goes on along the minus strand of NC_133335.1, from coordinate 80,832,382 downwards.
CTTGAACGCTTAGGGGGTACTGGTGGTTCTAGGATAATTCAGCCGAGGAGGGCATGGAGGGGGAGGAGTGGGTGGAGCTGACAAATCTTGCATCATCACCAGTAGCTGGCGGCACAGCAAGCTGCAGAACTGAGCCCTGTCCTGTATCCTTCCAAGTTGCAAGCAGAGTTACCCAGGGATATATCATCCCTTACCATACTTGCTGGACAGTAGTAAGGTGGACCTTGCTGCTGACTGCCTTGTCCAACGATTCCACAACATTGCCTTCCACATGATTGTACAGAGCTGGAATGGCCTTATGTGCAAAGAAATAGCGTCTGGGATCCTGCCATTGTGGTACAGCACATTCTGAAAATTCACAGAAGGGGGCACCCAAGTCCCATAAGTGACCTTATCATCATCATCATCATTCCCTCCATCTTCATCATCACTGGAGCCAACTTAGCAATATGCTGCGGCTGGGGGAACATGACTGCCAATTTGTTGTTTACCAGTGTTCTCCCCTCTCTGTAGGCTCATGTTCCTATCTTCCAAGTGGCTGATGCGGTGTTCCAATAACCCAGCTGATGCCTCCATGCCTAATGCTGGGGCTATGGCAGGAGTAGCTGTGGACAAGGAGGCAGAATAAGCACAGCTGCGGTGGACTGCACACTAGTCTCTCCTTGAGTGACAGAGGATGAGGATGCTTTAGTAAGCCAGTCTACCACCTCCTCTACATGCTGTGGCTGAATAGCATGAGCAACATCACTAAACCGAGGAAATGATGCCCTGCCTGAGGACGGACCATGTCCACCTTTGCCTGTGGACATAGATGCTGCTGGCTCCCTCACAATGCCATGGTAACATCTACCTCTCCTAGTTGGCCTCCCAGACATGATGGGGGGCTTATTAACAAAATGTTATAAAGCTGGGGAAATGTGTACGTGGATGCACTTTAATCAACGGAAAGTGGTGTTTGGTGCACTTTAACTTGAGTACTCACTCCACTGACACACTCCACTGACACACTACAATATACTGCCATAAAACTGCACTGACGCACTGCAATATCCTGCGGTAAACGTGCACTAAAGCACTGAAATCTACTACGTTAAACATGCACCAACACACTGCAATATACTGCAGTAAATGTACAGCAACAAACTGAAATATACTGCATTAAACGTGCACAAACACAGTGCAATATACTGCAGTAAACGCACAGTAACGCACTGAAATATACTGCATTAAGCTCGCACTAACTCACTGAAATATACTGCGGTAAACCTACAATAACGCACTGAAATATACTGCTGTAAATGTGCACTAATACACTGCAATATACTGCGGTAAATGTGCACCAACGCACTGAAATATACTGCGTTAAATGTGCACTAACGCACTGCAATATTCTGTGGTAAACGTGCAATAACGCACTGAAAGATACTGCATTAAACGTGCACTAACGCACTGCAATATACTGCTGTAAACGTGCAATAATGCACTGAATATATACTGCATTAAATGTGCACTAACGCACTGCAAAATACTGCAGTAAACATGCAGAAACGCACTGACATATACTGCAGGAAACCTGCCTTGAGAAAATAAAATTACACTAAAGTGAAAAAAGGGATGGTCGCACTACACTCACGCTGCACTATCACTAGATTCACACTAAAGTGACACTAAAGTAAAAATGAATGGTAGCTCTACACTAATGCTGCACTATCACTAGATTCACACTAAACTGATACTTTACACTAATGCCCCGTACACACTATCGGACATTGATCGGACATTCCGACAACAAAATACATGGATTTTTTCCGACGGATGTTGGCTCAAACTTGTCTTGCATACACGCGGTCACACAAAGTTGGTCGGAAATTCCAAACGTCAAGAACGCGGTGACGTACAACACGTACGACGAGCCGAGAAAAAAAAAGTTCAATAGCCAGTGCGGCTCTTCTGCTTGATTCCGAGCATGCATTGCAATTGTGTACACACGATTGGAAAGAATTTACGCAAACAGATTTTGTTGTCGGAAAATTTGAGAACCAGATCTCAAATTTTGTGCGACGGAAATTCCAATGGAAACTGTCTGATGGAGCCTACACACGGAATTTCCGACAACAAGCTCCGATTGCACATTTTACGTCGGAAAGTCTGACCGTGTGTACGCGGCATAAGAGGGACTAAGAGCAATGAGTCATGAATGGAAAGAGTCATCATGACAATTTCCAATCAAGGCTCTGGGAGTGCTATTTACCCTTATTGGGCAAAGCTTTCATTGCTTCAGCCAATCAGGGCTTCCAATGCACTGTGCAGTAGCGCAGTGCATTGTGGTCGTTCGGCAGGCCAAACAAACGGTCGAATGCCCTGATAATTCAGTTGTCGAACAGGTGAACAGGGCCAAACCGTTCTCCCAACACTAATAAGCACATTAATCAAAGCGATTTTTGTATTTATATTGTTGCCCTTTAGATCGCAATAAAAGACCCACACCCCATTGAATGCTATTTTTAAAAGCATTTTTTGCATTGGAGCATGTCCCCCATGGTAGTGCCCCTTTTTTTTTTTACCAAAAACGTAAAATTTACCTTGGGAAAAAAAATTACAAAATTTGGTTAACAAAGATTCTTATGAGGTTCAGATATGTGAACTTTTTTTAAGAGTTTAGACAACATTCAGCAAACTACGCTTTACGCTTTACCCAGTTCCCGTTCCACCAATTGCCTTTCTTTTTTGGATATAGTAGGGCAGGGGTCGGCAACCTACAGCCCAAGGGCCGCACCCGGCCTGCCACTGATATATGTTTGGCTTGTCAGTGCACGTTAGGGATGAGCTTCAAATTCGAGTCGAACATCACATGTTCGACCGTTCGTCGAATTAGGAACGATATGGGCCGTTCGTGCCAAAATCGAGTGGCGCGTCATGGCCCATAATTCACTGAGGCATCGCAGTGCATTGCTGGCTGATAATTGGCCAAGCATGCACTATGACCCGCATGCTTAGCCAATCACAGTGCCGTCTGTACAGAGAGCCGTAATTGGCCAAAGCCAGGGTGGCTTTGGCCAATTATGGCATAGGGGGTTTAGTAAGCGCCCCACACTATATAAGGCCGCCTGCACGTCGGCCCCGTGTAGCGTGTTCCGGCGTTGAGAGAGAGATAGAGAGAGAGAGAGACAGTGTCATTTGATTTAAGTTAGAGTAGGCAGGAGAGTCAGTTAGCTGCACTTACAGTGTATTGTGTGTGTGTATATATATATATATATATATATATATATACATCCTAGGTGTTGTATATACAGTATATATATATATATATATATATATATATATATATATATATATATATATATATACTGTATTCAGTTTAGCTAGATCCGTTCCTGTTATTCTCTTCCTACTGACAGGCAGGCAGGTGTTTTTACAGTATTTACAGCTACCTGAAGAAAATTGGTGGTGTTCTTCTGATCCTATTAGTTCCGCAGGTAGCTGCAGTATTTACAAGTTAGTGTAGTGCATCCTCTGCACAGTGTGCACCTAAAGCTACCGGAAGAAAATTGGTAGTGTTCTTCTGATCCTATTAGTACTGCAGGCAGCTGCAGTATTTACAAGTTAGTGTACTGCGTCCTCTGCACAGTGTGCACGTAAAGCTACCTTAAGAAAATTGGTGATGTTCTTCTGATCCTATTAATACCACAAGCAGGCAGCTACAGTATTTACAGTTAGTGTACTGTGTCCTCTGCACAGTGTGCACCTAAAGCTACCTGAAGACAATTGCTGTTGTTCTGCTCCTATTAATACCACAGGCAGGCAGCTACAGTATTTACAGTTAGTGCACTGTGTCCTGTGCACAGTGTGCACCTAAAGCTACCTGAAGAAAATTGGTGGTGTTCTTCTAAATCCTATTAATACCACAGGCAGGCAGCTACAGTATTTACAGTTACAGACTGGAAGGCCAACAAGGAGAGGCAGACAGTCACAAGCCAATAAAAGAGGGCAAGCAGGCTCTGTGTCTAGAGGCAACAGTGCTGGTCGTGGAGACGATGCATCCTCATCAGTACGTGGCCGTGGGACACGCTTATCCTTTTTTCGGCAGCTGGCCATGTTGAGCCGCAACATGCGGAAGACTTGGTAGAGTGGATGACCAAGCCGTCCTCATCCTCTCTCACCCAGGCTCAGGGTACTTTGTCTAGCAAAGCAGCTGCCAACGCGGCCTCTTCCCTCGGCTCAATGTTGGAGGTTGTTCCGCCACCACGCCTCCAAAATTCTACTTTTCTACTGGTGGTGATTCTGCCACACCTCCACCCCCTCCTCTTCTTCTTCCTCCATAGCCTCTTCCTGTGCTGATTTGTCCTCGGAACCAGCAGTGCTCCGTAGGCGTTCAAGGGGCTACGCAAGTACGCAGGCAAAAAGATGCCATGCAGTGCTTGAACTGGTGTGCTTGGGGGACAGGAGCCACACTGGGGCAGAGATTCTGTCAGCTCTGCAGGGGCAGTTTCAGAGGTGGTTGACGCCACGCCAGCTTAAGGCAGGTATGGTGGTTTGCGACAATGGCACCAACTTCCTCTCCGCCCTCCGACAGGGACAACTGATCCATGTGCCCTGTTTGGCTCACGTCCTTAACTTGGTGGTGCAGCGGTTCTTGGGCAGGTACCCTGCCTTACAAGATGTCCTGAGGCAGGCCAGGAAAGTCTGTGTGCATTTCCGCAGGTCATATAATGCCAGTGCTGGGCTGGCTGACCTCCAAAAGGAATTTAACCTGCCCAAGAACCGCCTAATCTGTGACATGCCCACTAGGTGGAACTCAACGTTGGCCATGCTGCATGCAACGGCTGCACATGCAGCAGAGGGCCAGCAATGAGTACCTATGCAACTATGGCACCAGGACAAAGTCAGGGGGCCTTGGTTTTTTCCCCCATGCCAGTGGGCTATGATCAGGGATGCATGCACTGTCCTGTCACCATTTGAGGAGGCCACAAGGATGGTGAGCAGTGACAGTGCATGCATCAGTGACACTGTACCTCTTGTCCACCTGTTGGAGCACACGCTGCGTGGAATATTGGACATGGCACTTGAGGCAGAACAGAGGGAGGAAGAGGAGGACTTTCTTACCTCTCAAGGCCCCTTTATCCAGACAGTGTTCCTGCATGCCTGCCGATCACACAGGAAGAGGAGGAGGAGGATTGTGTCAGCATGAAGGTGGAGCCTGGCACTCAGCATCAGCAGCAGTTTTTAAGGGATCAGTCCCAAGAAACACATGGACTTGTACGTGGCTGGGAGTAGGTGGCTGCGGATCATGTCGTCCTTAGTGACCCAGAGGACTCCGGACCGAACGCTTCTTTCTTTCTTTCTTTCTTTCTTTCTTTCTTTCTTTCTTTCTTTCTTTCTTTCTTTCTTTCTTTCTTTCTTTCTTTCTTTCTTTCTTTCCTATCATTTTTCTTTCTTTCTTTCCTTCCATTTTTCTTTCTTTCTCTATTTCCTTACATCCATCTTTCTTTCTCTGTCTTTCTTTCCTTACATCCATCTTTCTTTCTCTTTCTTTCTTTCCTTACATCCATTTTTCTTTCTTTCTTTCTTTCTTTCCTTACATCCATCTTTCTTTCTCTTTCTTTCTTTCCTTACATCCATCTTTCTTTCTCTTTCTTTCTTTCCTTACATCCATCTTTCTTTCTCTTTCTTTCTTTCCTTACATCCATCTTTCTTTCTCTTTCTTTCTTTCCTTACATCCATCTTTCTTTCTCTTTCTTTCTTTCTTTACATCCATCTTTCTTTCTCTTTCTTTCTTTCCTTACATCCATCTTTCTTTCTCTTTCTTTCTCTTTCTTCCTTCCTTCCATCTTTCTTACTCTTTCTTTCTTTCCTTCCTTCCTTCCATCTTTCTTTCTCTTTCTTTCTTTCCTTCCTTCCATTTTTCTTTTCTCTTTCTTTCTTTCCTTACATCTTTCTCTTTCTTTCCTTACATCTTTCTTTCTCTTTCTTTCTTTCCATTCATATTTCTTTCTCTTTCTTTCTTTCCTTCCATCTTTTTTTTCTCTTTCTTTCTTTCCTTCCATCTTTCCTTCCATCTTTCCTTCCATCTTTCTTTCTCTCTTTTTCTCTTTCCTTCCTTCCTTCCTTCTCCACCCATCCCCCTTTATTTCTCTCTTTGTGGCAGCCTACCAGAATAGGTAGGATCTGTGAGAGCAGCTTCCCTGTGCAGCTCTGCTTGAGGAAAATATATCTTTATTATGCCCACTTACCTACCCCCTGTACTGTCCACTCCCCTATACTGTACACTCCTAATACAGTTCATTTTCATCCCTTGAATTATTTTTCCCATTATGGGAGTGAGTGGGGCCTCATGTCTAAGTTTTGCCTAAGGCCTCACAAAGTCTAGAGCCGCCTCTGGCAGGAAGGTTCGTTGCTGCGCTCAACTAGAGTATCTGTGAGCGGTTGCAGTGTTGTGGCACCAGCACCAGTGCCCAAGGCCCAATTTTTCTGCCCCTGTTCAACAGGGACATGTAATTACAAATCTTGATCTAATATTTCACAGCAGGGCCCATTCCTGCGCCCACCAAGAGTAACTGTGAGGGCTTACAGTGTTGTGGCAACACCACCACCACCAAAGGCCCAATTTTTCTGCCCCTGTTCAACAGGTGCATGTAATTACAATTCTTGATATAATATTTCACAGCAGCGCCCGTTCCAGCGCCCACCAAGAGTAACTGTGAGGACTTAGTGTTGTGGCACCAGCACCACCACCACCAAAGGCCCAATTTTTCTGCCCCTATTCAACAATGGCATGTAATTACAATTTTTGATCTAATATTTCACAGTAGGGCCCGTTCCTGCTCCCACCAAGAGTAACTGTGCTGGCTTACAGTGTTGTGGCAACACCAACACCTAAGGCCCCAGAGTATATAGGGCAGGCCCCTACTTTCAAACATCCAACTTACAAACGACTCCTACTTGCAAACGGAAGGAGACAGCAGGAAGTGAGATGAAATATACCCCTAGGAAGGGAAATTCTCTCCTGTAAGAGTTAATATGGGAAAAACGTGTCTCCTCTCCACTGATGCTTTATCACCAATCCTTGTTTCACTAAAGACCCCAAATTTTCAAAAAACATTTGTCATTGGGACAGAAAGTGAGGTGAAATCTTCTGAAGAGGTGCACAGACAGCAAAACAAATGTTACAGGGATGATAACCCTTCCCTATGTTTTCCAAAAAGCTTAAAAATAGATTTTTTGGCTGGAGCTACACTTTAAAAATGTACCAGTTCAAAATTACAAACAGATTCTGCTTAACAACAAACCTACAGTCCCTGTCTTGTTTGCACCGCCTGTATACTGCTGTTTAGAGTATATAGGGCCTGGGGGCCCCACGCCTTTCCTTTTTTAATTTGGGTGCGGGGTTCCCCTTAATATCCATACAAGACCCAAAGGGCCTGGTAATGGACTGGGGGGGGGGGGGGGGCGGGGGTACCCATGCCGTTTGTCTCACTGATTCTCATCCATATTGCCGGGACCCGACATTACATTAAAGTTGCAAGCAGTTTTAAATGACTTTTATTCCTTTTAAAATGTCATTTTGTGCAGGGACTGTTCTAAGCACAGGAAACACGCACCACTTTACAGGCATACTATAGACACCCCCAGGTACGATATTTAAAGGAATATTTCACTTCTTTTTTCACTTTAAGCATCATTAAAATCACTGCTCCCAAAAAAATGGACGTTTTTAAAACTTTTTTTTGCATTGATACATGTCCCCTGGGTCAATACCATGCATATTAGCCTTTAAAATTAGCAATTTTGATTTCGAACGTTCGAGTCCCATAGACTTTAATGGGGTTCTAAAGTTCACGCGCACTTTCGGTCCATTCGCAGGTTCTGCTGAGAACCGAACCGGGGGGTGTTCGGCTCATCCCTAGTGCACGTGATGAATTCACGTGCACCCGGCCTGCGGACATTTTAAGTAAGAGCAAAGCGGACCAGGGAGCAGGAAGCTGTATGAGAACACAGGAGAGACACACAGCAGCGCTAATAAGACAGCCGGAGCTTCCGGAGTTAACTTTCCAGGTGATTGGTTTCTAGGTGGTCCTAGCAATCAATCACCAGCTTGTTAATATGAAAATTTACCTCCGGAAGGTCCCGCTGTCTTATCAGTGCTACTGTGTGTCTTTCCCATGTTCCCATTCAGCTTCCTGCTCTGCTCTGTCTCCCTCTCTGCATGGGGCAAGGTAGGAAAGGGCAGAGCTGTGGGGGGAGGCTGTGTAATATGCTGGGTGTGTGTGTAGGGGGGCTGTGTAATATGCAGGGGGGATGTTTAATATGCAGAGGTGGCTGTGTGATGTGCAGGGGGGTTTGTGTAAAGGGATCCAGAGATATGGGGGCTGTGTAATGTAAATGGGTCCAGAGGTGCAGGGATGTGTAATGTAAAGGGGTTCAGAGGTGCGGGGTCTGTGTAATGGGGTCCAGAGGTGCAGGGGGCTGTATAATGTAAAAGGGAACCAGAGGGGGGGCTGTGTAATGTAAAGGGGTCCAGAGGTGCGGGGGCTGTGTAATGTAAAGGAGTCCAGAGCTGCAGGGGTGTTGTAATGTAAAAGGGAACCAGAGGGGGACTGTGTAATGTAAAGGGTTCCAGAGGTGCGGGGCTGTGTAATGTAAAGGGGTCCAGAGGTGCAGGGGGCTGTGTAATGTGAAGGGAACCAGGGTCCAAGGCAGTTTAATGTAAATGGGTCCAGAGGTTCAGGGGGCTGTGTAATGTAAAAGGGAACCAGAGGTGCAGGGGGCTGTGTAATGTAAAGGGGACCAGAGGTGCAGGGTCTGTGTAATGTAAAGGGGCCCAGAGGTGCAGGGGGCTGTGTAATGTTAAGGGAACCCGGGTGCAGGGCTGTGTAATGTAAAGAGGTCCAGTGGTACAGGGGGCTGTTATTATTAGTATGTTAGGATTATTATTATCTTGATTTATTAGCAGGTGAATGCGGCCTTCCATGTATTCACGTGAATCTGGTCCTTAAGTGCAAATTCACGTGAATCCGGTCCTTAAGTGCAAAAAGGCTGCTGACCCCTGTAGTAGGGAATGGTCAGAATCCATGTGTACATTTTTTGCTGTGTTTAATTTCCCTTCACTTGATGGCACAACAGGACATGTGTGGAATTCTCACAAAAAATTCATGATGCCTTGTGATGAATCTTGATTCACATTATCAGATATTCATTTCTGACAAAGTGCAAAAAAAAAAACTGACCTAAAATACCCCCCTCCCCAGATACATACCTGCATCCCATGACTGAGGAATCCCAAAATGGTTTTACACTGCACATACACAGTAGATTATCATAGATTTTAGGCCTTGTGCACACTGGATGTTTTTACAGCTGTTCCTAGGGGTGTCTGCCTCTATACTTCCCTGCATGTTAGCCTATGTGTCCATGCACACACAGGCTTTTAGCAGTGTTTAGTGGCAAGGGCTTGTAGAGGCAGGAAAAGAAAAACACTGCAAGTGCGTCCAGGACAGGGGCGGATCCAGGGAGAGGCAACAGGCAATTGCCCAACCCCCACTGAGAAATTAGTGATGGGCCTGTAAGTGAGCAGGCAGGCCAGCCCAGTCAGTGGGTGAGTGAGCGGGCGGGTGGGTAGGTGGTTGAGTGAGAGGGCGGGCCAGTCAGCGGGTGAGCTGGCAAACAGGACAGTCGGCAGTTGAGCTTAACAGAGGAAAACCACCATATAGAGACTTTGTCTCCTGAGCGTGTTGCCAACATCTCTACATTTTATGTATGGAGAAAAAAGTACCCCCCAATACTATGGGACTTTAAGGGCAGAGTCTAATTGACACTTGTTTTGATAAAAATATTCAAATAAAGTTTATTAAAGTGTTAAGAGAAAGGTATTGGTGCAGAACATCACCGTAGAAATACAAAAATACATATTAACATTTATGATATACCAGGCTCATAAAGAGCTTAACAGAAGGCATGGAATAGTTCCTCATGCATCCCAACGCGTTTTGAAAATGTGGTAATATATCTCTTATTCAGGGGAATAGAGGGAGTCATGAGATTGAAGACACTATATAATAAAACAGAGCACACATCAGGAGCATGTAACAGAATATACACGTATCTATACATCTCAACAGTGCATACATACCAATGCTGTATCATACAAAAATAAAATCAAAGGAATTAATATTGTGGCTGCTTCGATTGAAAGCTCTTACCTATATATGTATCGCCCAAATGGGTGGTAACCCCTGAGGCCCGCAATGTCCCTCACAAGGATCCACAAAAAGTAGCGACCATCCCAGAGAGCACAGAATGGGGACTTCTCAGCTGAGGTCATAGATTTGCCCAGAATAGGGCTTGGTAATCAGTGTACAGATGGAGGGGATGGTTAAGCCTGAAAAAAAGGGATAAACACATAAAGGTAGACTAGAGACAGTGAGATTCCATGACTAGCATGGTAAAATATATATATTACTACCATGACAGAGTTTTATATCAGGATTGGTTAGGGAATATATTTAGAGTAAGCTTTTTTGGAAAGAAAGCCAAACCAACCTGTATGTGAATGTATATAAAATGTGTTTGGAGAATGAATGCTAGTCACGCTATCATAATAAATGAGAATTTCAGTGGTAAGGTTACTAAAGCGCTGAAGTGAAAATATATCTATAAATTATGTGAGAATGAAGTGATAATATATAAATAAATGCATAAATAAATAAATAACAAGATAATTCAGCTGCAATCAGTGACACCCCACTTGCAAATAAAAATAAATAATGTGATGCGCTCGTATTATCTCATTGCTGTCCTTCTACCTTATTGTGCTGACACAACACTTTCTAAAATTGAATACATTGTTTCAAACTCATTACAAAATATAATCAGTAAAAAAACCACATCAAAATATAAAAAATATATAACTGAATACACTGTGTTCAAAGTTTTCATATGTGATTTCCTTAATAATGAAAGACCTCCCGGGAATTTTTCCACAAAAGATTTTTGAAAAATATATTTCAACCAGTGTTCTTGTGAGATAGTGCAAAATATCATGTAAAAATTTTTTTTTTAAATTGTGTATATAGATGTGAGTTAGTATATAATCCAATACACCTCAAATGGAAATAGTGGTTGGTTTGCTAATTAGAAGTGAAAGTGATACCTCCTCTCCGTTTTGATCAGGGCTTTTTGAGTCAGGATGGATCAGTGGTGGATGAGCTTAGTTCATTAGATCCGCTGGCTGAGAACGGTTACTTTCTGGTTTTAGTGCTCTCCCCCATATGGAATACAAGTTTGGGAAAATACCATTGCGCACAAATCATCCAATATTACATGCAGTAAAGACTCCAATTGATTCACTCACATGATCTCAGTGTCATATATCGCATTCTCCAATTATATGGTCAGACTCAGCTCCGTGCTCCTCCGTGCTGCTGCTCACTTACAGACTGCACACTGAGAAGAGCATTACCGGCTCCTACTCCCCACGCGTATCGTCACTGGGCACGTGACTTTTTCAAGGGTGCAAATGAGGCTTATCATAGATCTAACACATTGGGCAAGTTAACAGCCAGTGGAGCAGAGGGCTGATTAAACTGCAAACAATGGTTTACCTTGGCCGCCATTGCGTATGTGTGCGGGCCTCCGCATGAGCGGCAGCCGCATCTAGCAGGCGCGCTTTTGATGATTATATAGAGGAACGTCCGTGCATGCACCATGCGATCGTGTCCTGTAATGAACGTGTAGCGTTGATGTCATCACGTACGCGATGATATAGGGGGGAGGTGGAGAGGGAGGGAAAGTGCGGGCGGGCTGGTCAATCAGCGGGCCGGCGGGGGGGGGGTAGAGAGATGACATCATCTCTCACCACCCGCACCTGCATCACTGCAGTTCCACCCTCACTGTGTAGCCGCAGGCAACAGAGAGATTACATCATCTCTCTGCTGCCTGACTTCACTGTGGGACTCGGCAAGTGACAATCCGCTCCTGCAAAAACGCTGCTGGTTCTACTAGAGTTGAATAAACATCCTGTTTGCATGAGGCTTAATAAATGACCCTAGGTCATCCTGAGCATTTCCAACCACAGGAGACAGTCCCATAGAAGCCTAAGGAAAACCACTGTGCAAGCACAGACAGCACAAGGAAAATTTTCCACGATGGGTATAAATACTGTGGAAGCCTGTGACTGCAGAATATAGGTAAGTATGCATCTGGGGAGAGCATGGTTTAGGTCAGGAGGGAGAAGAAAACATGGATTAATGCTCCTTGAAAGTATACTTGCTCTTTACATGGAAAAGATTTCATTTATTTTACATTGTAAACGTTTTAAATAAATGTTGCAGTATTCTTTAAGCAAGTTCTGATTTTCTTGCAGACATGTTTTCTTTGGATCTCCTGCAAACATTGTGTCCAGATCTATTTAAATGCTACCAGGTAAGTAGGGATCAGAAAATGTGTTTGGGTCAGGATAGATATATGCACCAAAGCAGCCCCCTACTTCCAAAGAGAGGCAGAGGTTCTGCATTAGACATGTGCAATTCCTTTAGTTTTGACAAATTCGTTAATTCCAAAATTTCCGAATTTTTCAATTTCTGAAATTTCGAATTTCCAAATTTTCGAATTTCCAAATTTCGAATTTCCAAATTTTCAAATTTCTGAGTCTGTGTGTCTGTGTATTTTTTTTTTTTTTTTTTTTTTATAGAAGCAAGGAGGGAAATTACATCCTTATCCTTAAAAATAAATTAATTAATTAATTAAAAAAAAAATCACTGCTTTTTTTGTGAAATGTGGAAAATAATATAATAGTTTATATTTTGACCCTAGATAATCTTTAAGTTATACTGACTATTTTCATTTACCTATTAGAAATGCATAAAGAGTTTAAATATTAGCAAAAAAAACATACAACAGAGGATACAGCAGTGTAAAATTTGCCAGAAACAGAATAGTTTTAATCAGGGATAATATGCCTATCCAACATATGCCTAACTTTTATTTTATCTATGAGGACAGAGGAGTGCAGTAAATGTGTGTGATGTCATGGGAGGGCATTTATATGCAAGCTATTCACTTCTTTTTTTTTTTAAGGATGAAAAAAATAGTCTGTTAGGTGAAATGTCAGCAACAACTGCCTGATGCGCTCTAATTACCCAAAGTATAAAATTATAATCTTGAAAAACCAATTATACAATGTATAATGTAGCTCAAGGGTTGATAGTTGAAGATCTATCAATCAGTTATTGTCAAAGGATAAAAAGGATCTTTGGGTGTACACATCTGTGCACACAGACAAGGAACACAGTTAATATGTACACAGCATTGCAAAGAACTCAACCACAAGAACTTTGTGTGATGGGGTGACAGTGTCAAAGCCCCTGTCTCCCATAATCTCCTGTTTGCAAATCACCCTGTCAAATGCCTTCTCAAAGGAAAAATAAGCTTCTGTGCTGATGCACATTGCCCTGGAATAATGCTGCCATACGTAAATCATGTGAACTTGAATCTTTGTCTACTATTTATTGTAAAGCGTTTCATAAAATCAAACCACGTCATTCAAGGAAAATGTAATTAATTAATTAATACTAATTAAACAGGAATATATTTAGTCTGTACAAACTTAATTTCTTATTCCACAGTATACTTAATTCTGCTTATGATGTCATAGAGATTTAGCCACATGAAAAGGCTTTAAATAATTAAATTGTCAAACACTGAGATCTAGCATTCCAATGTCAAATGTAAACAGGGAGTAACATTCAGTGCCACATTAAACAGAAGCTACAGCTTTTGTTTTTTTTATTTTTTTATTTTTTTTACAATTTTATACATTGATGTTTTATATCTTTTTTATTTACTTAAAATATGTATTTGACAGATAAACCTATAGGGTACACTGTGACAGGATTCACAGAGCACCATAGGTTTTCTAAATAGAGCTTTCAGGTCCCACATGTGCGGGAATGACTTCATAGCAGCTTAGCCATTCAAGCGGCTACAGTCTGTGAACCTGGAAGGAAGACCGGGTGAAGATGGAAGCCTTTGCAGTGGTGACAGTGCGCCGCTGGAGGGCTTTGTTTCAAGGTAAGACTTTCATAATGTGCTAGTGTGCGATGCATACTAGCACGTGATGCCTTAACCTTGCAGGGTTTGTTTTGTTTTGTTTTTTTAAAACCTTTATTGCTGCTTTAACAACATATGTTTGGCTGTGTCGTGGACAAACCATGATACTCTTTTGTACTATTAAGCGCCCTTGCAGCTTTTCAGTATAATGCATCTTTAAACAACCCGTGTCTCCCGCATTTCCCCAATAAACAGACATAAGCACCATCTTAGCTGCATCGCTCCTTCATCTGCCTCTCCTGGGCACAGGCTCTTGACTTTTATTCATGGACAACAAAAAAAGGAAGTGACAAACAGGAAGTCATGGCCCCAACAGCCAAACGCTTCCTCCATACTAAATTACATCAGAGGAAATGACACTACACAGGAAATTACACTAAAGGGGAGGGCATCCACAGGAGTGGGAGGGAGAAGTGCACATGTCTCATCCACTTGAGGCATGTACACTGCTCTTCGCCCAGCCACATCCACCATCTTAGTCAGCATGGAGCCCACTCAATACTGCTCAGAGTAACCAGTATCTAGTAAGATCATTCTACTTGTTCTTACACGCCTGAGAAGATCTGCGGGGACATTGCTACTGGTGTTGTCAATATACGGTACGAGTATATTAACAAGGCAGATATCAATGCCCTCTTATTAAAGCAGATATGTATCCAAAAGGGATAGCATAGCCACAACAGAGATATAATAATATATTTCTCTCATTATACGGGCTTCGCTTCTCTAATGTGCATAGACATTTGAAGGGAAGAAGCCCAGCACTTTGCGCTTGATACTTACAAACTGGCAAACGCCCACACACACAGAGAACATGTCTCCAAGCCCATGAGAAGGTTTTCATACCCACGGTTTTACCGTTGGTCCCGATTCAACCCAAGTGCACTCTGCTAGAGCGCTCCTTGGTTAAATCAGACGGAGAGGGAGACAGACGACAACAATCCATAAAACACACATAATAAAATTTCCACAACAGGCTGGTGGCACTGACTGGATATATTTTATCATTCAGACATCAGCCAGAACAGGCTCTACAGTCAGTGCTATTATATAGTTGTCTGCCCAGACCTTTGATCACGAAGTTTGTCAAAAGGACAGAGGCAGATGTGCCAGCACTAGCTTTCTTTGCATCTCTGAGAGCTTGTGACCAAATGCCAAGCGGTATAGAGAAAGCTTGTAGGAGGAGTAGGTGCCACGCTGGGCACATAGAACAGGGTTACTTGCCTGGGCCCACTGGCACAGGGTGTACCTTTACTTGTGCCGAGCTTCGTATACACTTGAAGAAATAAACTGAGCTCCATGCATGCACTAGAATAATTCTTCCATACCTGTGCACAGGCTGAGGGCCCCGGTGGTGCAAATCTGCTCCGGTTGCTATGGGAGATGGATTGCTGCAGAAGGAGTGCCAACAACATTGCCCTCACTGCAAAAGGCTATCCCACTTGCCACATGAACATGCTTAACAGTTCACTTGCTAGACCTCCATTACCCTTGGTAACCATTGTAGCTTCACACTGGATTCATTCTTTATACTGATGTCTTCATACCCCAATGTGCTAGTGACCCAACTGTAGACTATACAGTAGGTCCCGGTTACTTGCATTACCCCCCGTTAGTAACTTCAGACAGGCATAGGCAAAGTTTCAAAACTTTACTTGAGTAATGCAGCATAATAAGAATCACAAGATAACAGATCAACATATAGCACAGTTCTTTCCTAACACCCCTGAGCTCTAACTACAGACTTGTGGCAAAGTCCCTATTCGATCTTGAGGGAGGACAGCGTGTCCTGGCAATCCCCCTACATGTGGAAGGCTCTAGGACACAGGTGTCAAGCAGAAACAGGGACTCCCAGAGAGGCAGAGAGCCCTGGGAAAAGCAGCAGCTGGAGGAAACATCTTATCTGTGTCTTTAGGGGGGACTGCAGGTAGAAATGAAGTAGGAAACTGCTCTATGTTTTTTGGGATACCAGTGAGGGACTCCAGACAAACAGACTCTTCAGGTAAACAAACTTTGGACCTTATAGGCATTTACAACATGTGCTTCAGTTTTTGGGCGCCTCCCCTGCTTTCAGCGAGAATGCTCTAGAAGAGGGGCAGGGCTGAGAGTTGGAGTGACATGGAGTACATGTGAGGAGCCCTGACCAATCCCCAACAAGGATTGGCAGGGGGCAGACCTCCTACATATACTCATGGTCAGCGTGCTAGGGAGGAGTTGTCGGCTGGGTGAACTGAAGGATGGAGTGCTAGGCTGCGTGCAGAAGGAACACCCCCATCTGGGGGGGGTGCACCTCAGGTGGAGGAGCTCGGGAGCTGGGAGGGAGCCTCTCCTTATATGGTCATGGAGAGCTGTCCTGGAACAGGAGCTGGAGAAGCAGTCGGTCTGCATGGTCTGGGCAAATCCTTCAGGAAGGACTCAAGGCAGGAGTCGGTGAGTGAGGCACAGTGGAGATCTGGAAGAGGCATGCCAGGGAAGCTGGGTGCAGAGCCAGAGGAGAGACTGTGGGGTTTTGGGTCAAATCGTTGCAGCCAGAGGACACAAGATTTGAAAGTCAGGTTTACTGGGATCAGTAGTCTTTCATCAAATATGTTTTTCAACTAAATGTTCAGGGCCGTCAAGAAGGGGTATTGAAGGCCCCTGGCCTATTAAGAATCATCAAGCGAATCTACTCCTAGGACTTATTCAGAGGGAGGCCTAGTCAGCTCAAGATGGTGGGACAAGATGTCTAATGCTGTGACAGGAAAGTGTTGTGCAGGAGAAGTGTTCTGGAGTTACAAGTCTGCAGGGAAAGTGCAGAGGAGGAGATTGGTCTGAAGTAACGCTGTCAAGATTAGAGTCCACCATTTTTTGTCTTATTCAAGGAAATGTAAAGCATAACCACTAGTGACATTTGTCAATATTAAGCTGGATCCGCTATAACATTGCAAATATCAATTTGTTCTATGGGCATCCCATTTCCCTATCCCCCAACCAAGTTCAATCCCCCAAATAAAACAACACAACAAAGCAAAAGACTTTTCATTGTCTACAAGTGTGACGTATGGATGTCTGTCAGCAGGGTGAATATGCATGGATGTTAGTAACTAGTGGCAACACACCGCTACACAAACTATGTATAGTATTTACAGGAAGAGAAGGGGGGGATGGGGGGTAGTTTAGAAACAGGTGTCTCTGGAAACTTCTACATGTCAGTAGTCTTCTGTGTAACCTTACAAGTGAAAAACAAGTCAAAATAACAGCATCAATATCATTAATATCAGCATCCATCTTGTTCTAAATTCAGCCATTTTGTTTCCTGCCTCACCAGCAATCCCCCTTCTCTCTTTGGCCCCTTTCACACTGATGGACTAATCAGGTCCGCCTGTCAGTTTTTCAGGCGGACCCGATCAGACCATTCATAGTTTCCTATGGAGCAGAGGATATCATCGGACATCAATCCGATCCTGTCCGCTAAAATTAGTTGGGAATCCATTCCCTATCCATCTGGTGGATTGGATCAGATGACAGTCGGATTGCAAATGGACAGGCAGTCCGTTTCAAACCAAAAGCCCATAGAGAACAGCAGGCGGTGTCCGCTCTGTATCAGTGGAGCGGACACAAACCTGTCATCCGCCTGCTCAGCAGGGATCAGTGGATAAATCCCCTGCTGAGCGAGTGGATCCGCTGGCAGACTCCACCAGTATGAATGGGGCCTTCTTCAGTAAGCAGCTGGTACTCACATGCTGTGGCTTGTCTGGACTTGTTTCCTATGCAGGCTGACAGACTGAGAGCAGAGCCCTCCCCCCTTTTATTTACAGCACAGGGAAAGAGAGACAAAGCTCACAGAGTGTGGGAACTGAGTTAACTCTTTCCCTCCTGGCTGGGCAGCAACTAACTAGAACATTCCAACCTGCCTAAAGGTTGGTGCTGGAAGATCTAAAAAAAAAAGGTCACAAAAGCATGTTCTTTAGGAGCATGCACCCACTCTCAAAATGCCCACCAAACAATGTGGTATCATGACACATTTTGCATGATACACTTTCTTTAGACCACAGAAATCTGTCTCTATCATAGAATGGTTAGTTGGTTCATTTGCTCCTAAGACCAAAGGTTCCCAGTCCTTCCCTGACACCCCATTATACCTCCTTGTTGGATGAATGTGGGAGAGGAACACAACATTTCTCAGGACTCTGACCTACCAGCTGGTAATGGGGACCATTGTGGCCTTAGGCTTCAATTTATGTTGGAGTGGCACAGTTCTTTCACCACTGCATTGGAAAATAAGATTATTGTGTTTCTGGCTATAAAAATATATCTTAGTTTTACATTATGTTTAGAGAAGTCGGTTTATGTAACTGAGCTATATATCTTTTCAGGTGTTTTCTGATGATTCTGTTGATGGTAAATCTAACTATTTGGATTATCATGGTGACTGAAGAATCCAGACATCATACAATTGAACTAGAGGAGTACTTTAAGGGAAATTATTCTAAAACAAATACCAGTACTCTAAGTGAACATCAAGGTAAGAACATTTTTTTACATTGACATTTTCTTTCTTCCACTTAATTGCTAGAATTGTGATCTTTCTGTCCCCACATGAGCAATCGCCCTGAAGCCACAACAATATTCACACCTAAAACTCTGAAACTAAGCTAGAGGCAAATGTGATTTAGGTACACTATAGTACCAAAAGAATTGGGATGCACATGAACTTCAATGGCATCCCAGTCTTAATCTGTAGGGTTCAATATTGATTTGGCCCACCCTTTGCAGCTATAACAGCTTCAACTCTTCTGGGAAGGCTGTCAACAAGGTTTAGGAGTGTCTATGGGAAGGTTTGACCGTTCTTCCAGAAGCGCATTTGTGAGGTCAGGCATTGATGTGAACAAGAAGGCCTGGCTCGCAGTCTCCACTCTAGTTCATCCCAAAGGTGTTCTATTGGGTTGAGGTCAAGACTCTGTGCAGGCTAGTCAAGATCCTCCACCTCAAACCCGTTCATCCATGTCTTTATGGACCTTGCTCTGTGCACTGGTGTGCAGTCATGTTGGGACAGGAAGGGGCCATCCCCAAACTGTTTCCACAAAGTTGGAAGCATGAAGTTGTCCAAAATGTCTTGGTATACTGACGCCTTAAGAGTTCCCATCACTGGAACTAAGGGGTCAAGCCCAACCCCTGAAAAACAACCCCACACCATGATCCCTCCTCCACCAAATGATTTGGACCAGTGCACAAAGCAAGGTCCATAAAGACATGGATGAGCTTAACTAGCCTGCACAACCTCAACCCGATAGAACACCTTTAGGACGAATTAGAGTGGAGACTGCGAGCCAGGCCTTCTCGTCCACACCAGTGCCTGACCTCACAAATGCGCTTCTGGACATTCCCATAGACACACTCCTAAACCTTGTGGACAGCCTTCCCAGAAGAGTTTAAGCTGTTATAGATGCAAAGGGTGGGCCAACTCAATTTTGAACCCTATGGACTAAGACTGGGATGCCATTAACATTCATGTGCTTTGAAAGGCAGGCATCCCAATACGTTTGGTAATATAGTGTATGTGGCAGCATGGAAGTGTGCTTTACTACCTGCTGCTACATATATATATATATATATATATATATATATATATATATATATATGATGTTTTGTGTCAGGAACATGCTCAAATGCTTCACTGTTGTCACTGTGACCACAAGCTCCCAGTCACAGATTTATAGAAGGGCTCCCAATTGCAGAAGAGTATGCAAGATAACTTTAGCATGAGCTTACATTAAAGTGGATCTAAAGGCTGACGGGTTTTTACCTTTACGAGTGGCTCGGGAGAGAGCATGCACAAGTGCCCCTAGACAGTGTAACCATCAGGGGGGTACAGCCGATATAACTGTAAGGGGCCCACGAGACCCCTGGGCCAAAAGAAGGCAGGACAGGTGAAGGGAAGCCGTGTTGTGAACTATAGAAATGATCTTGCAGCTTCTGCTGCTCTCTGTGTCATTGAGCTCAGACATCGAGCTCTTTACTGCAACCTCTGGCTACTATGTGCATGTGCACCCCTCGTGTAAGCTGCCTGTACTGTGCTCCTCTGTGTCAACAACATGTCAGCTTTGTGAAAACGAGCTGGGACTAGGTAGGAAGATTTCCTTTATAAGTAGGGGCTGTGAAGGAAAGGGAGGGGGCTGTTTGTGTACAGGGAAGGGCCAGAGGCTTGTGTGTTTACAGATTTGTGTATGTGTGGGCCTAACATATATATACAGGTGGGGGGATTGACATATATATAGGTGTGAGGGGGGCTGACATATATACAGGTGTGAGGGGAGCTGTTCTATATACAGGTGTGGGTAAAGTGAAAGTGCGTAACCAAAATATTAATATGTGCATAGATTGTATGAGATGAAACATAAATATGAATGATAATAAAGTCCACACAGTGCTCCAATAGGTGAAACCGTGATGTCAGACACTCAGGTTCCCAGTCGATGCCTTTTATGGGGAAACGCATCGTGTCGAGCACCAGTTGTTGACGTCACCACGCACCAGCTGGCTGGCTTGAGCCACGGCTGTTTGAAAGTACTGTTTTACCGCTCTTTATATGTCAATGCCTACGAAGTTTTCAAATAAATTTTAAAACTGGAGTACTGCACCATGAAGCCTTTTCTTTCTATGATTTAATATGTCCCAATATGATTACTGGGAGAGAGTTACCGCCGTAATTGTGAGGAATATCATACTATCAGAGAGCCCACTGTATAGAGAGGATCCCTGTATTGGATGAGCCCTTGGAGGAGTATTCCTAGGCTGAGTTATCCCTGGATGAGCGTTTTTGATCACTATAACTTGAGATCCACCAAATCTGGTAAGCTGCGCTGTTTATTTTATCTTCTGAACAGAAGCACCAGAGTGATTTTGCTGAGTGTCCGACATCACGGTTTCACCTTTTGGAACACTTTTGCACATATTAATATTTTGGTTGCGCACTTTCACTTTACCCACATTTCTATAAGCTGAATATTTAGGCTATTTAAGTCGCATCACTATTTTAGTGATTTTGTTATCATTTTTCATTTTGTTTTACATTTTTATGTAATTTTTTTTGCTAATTTTAGGTCAATTTACGATTTCAAGGGTAACGCAGATATTTCACTATACACATATATACAGGTGGGGGGCTGACATATATACAGGTGTGAGGGGGGCTGGCACATATACACAGGTGTGAGGGGGGCTGACATATATAGAGGTGTGGGGGGGCTGACATATATACAGGTGTGAGGGAGAATGGCATATATACAGGTGTGTGGGGGGGCTGACACATATACAGGTGTGAGGGGGGTTGACATATATACAGGTGTTAGGGGGGCTGACATATATACAGGTGTGGGGGGGGCTGACATATATACAGGTGTGAGGGGGGCTGGCATATATACAGGTGTGTGGGGGGCAGGCATATATACAGGTGTGAGGGGGTTGACATATAAAGGTGTGAGGGGGGCTGACATATATACGGGTGTGCGGGGGCTGCCATATATAGAGTTGTGGGGGCTGACATATACTGGTGTGAGGGGGGCTGACATATATAAAGGTGTGGGGGAATGACATATATACAGGTGGGTGGGGGGGGCTGGCATATATACAGGTGTGAGGGGGGTTGACATATACAGGTGTGAGGGGGGCTGACATATATACAGGTGTGGGGGGGCTGATATATATACAGGTGGGGGGCTGACAGATATACAGGTGTGGGGGGGTGGGGCTGACATATATACAGGTGTGAGAGGGGCTGCCATATATAGAGTTGTGGGGGGCTGACATATACTGGTGTGAGGGGGGCTGACATATATAAAGGTGTGGGGGAGTGACATATATGCAGGTGTGTGGAGGGGCTGGCATATATACAGGTGTGAGGGGGGTTGACATATACAGGTGTGAGGGGGCTGACATATATACAGGTGTGGGGGGGCTGATATATATACAGGTGGGGGGCTGACATATATACAGGTGTGGGGGGGTGGGGCTGACATATATACAGGTGTGAGAGGGGCTGGCATATATACAGGATTGAGGGGGGCTGACGTGAATACAGGATTGAAGGGGGGCTGAGTGCGTACAGGTGAGGTGGCCGATCTGTGGATTCGGTGAGATGGCTCATGATCAAGCCCTGTAGAATGTTGGTGGTCAGGCACGGGGGGGCCCAGGAATAAAGCTTTGTAAGGAGCCCAACAATTTCTGATGGCTACCTTGCCCCTTAAGCAAGCAGTTTGCTTTGGGGGTGCTCAGATGGGGGGGAGGGTCCAGGAGTGCCAGCAGAGGACCCTAGAAGAGGAGGTTTGTGTACAACCAGCCAGCTCATACATGGATTGAATTTATGCCAGTCCCTGCTGAACCAACCGAAGTTCAATCCATGTATGAGTGGCTCCATGCTACTCTGGGTGAGAATGCCACTGTACTATTTCACATCAGAGTCCACAGCATCACCCTCTTAAAGGAAATGAATCATAAGGACCATAAGGCATTAAAACTGTTACGTGGGGACACAGAAAAAATAAAACTATAATGGTAATGCAGGTGACAGAATGCATCACATATGTAATTTTTTTATTTCCCATAGTTCTACTTTAATTACTGTATGCCTATACAAGTAAATTATTTTTCAATGCTTTATTATAATTGTCCTTCAAAGATTAAAATTCACTATAATTCTGTTTTTTAAATTAAAGATAATTAAAAAAAAAAATTAAAGATAATGATTTTAAAGTTCATACTGTATATGTGCAGTACAGTTTTTGTGCATCATGTTTTAACGCGTGTTTTACATGCATGTTTAGCTGCGCTATCATTGAACTCTTGAGAGTGTGCGTTTTGGCCTGCATTCTGCATTTTTAAAGCCCTTTCATCAAAACATACCTTTTTGTAGAGCTCAATTTTAAAGTGGCTAAAAACATACTGTAACTGTATGTTTTACAATGTAAAATGTGCATAATAATGGGATGCACAATAACCGCAGTGCACACATGTAAACCACCCCTAAGACCATTTTGAAATGTGAAATTTGTTTATAGGTTTATAAAGTGAGGAGAGGCCATTTTTTGCGATACAGCACTGTGTCGCTTTAATTGACAATTGCGTGGTCGTGCTTTACCCAAACAAAATTTATGTATTTTTTCCCACAAATAGAGGTTTATTTTGGTGGTATTTGATCACCTCTGAGGTTTTTATTTTTTTGGGCTATAAACAAAAAAAGACCGACAATTTAAAAAAGAAATATATATACATTTTTGACTTTTTGCTAAAATGAATATCCCAAAAAAACAAATACAGATTTCTTCCTCAGTTTAGGCTGATATGTATTCTTCTACATATTTTTGGTAAAAACAAATCGCAATAAGCGTATATTGATTGGTTTGCGCTAAATTTATAGCGTCTACAAAATAGGGGATAGATTTATGGCATTTTTATTATTCTTATTTTTTACTAGTAATGGTGGTGATCAGCGATTTTTAGCGGGACTGTGGCAGACAGATTGGACACTTTTGACCAGTGACAGTAAAAATAGCCACTGATTGCTGTATAAATGTCATTGGCAGGTGAGATGGTTAAAACTAAGGGGCGATCAAGGGGTTAAATGTGTGTCCTAGGGAGTGTTTCTAACTGTGGGGGGATGGGACTGCCTGGAGGAGGAGAACGATCGCTGTTCATAACCAGTATGAACATTTCATATGTCTCCTTACTCCTGACAGAATGGGGATCTGTCTATTTACATTGACAGATCTCCGTTCTGTCTTTCTCAGGAGCAATCGCGGGTGCCCGGCGAACATCGCGGTTGCCGGGCATGCGCATCGGCTCCGATGTCGCTCCGCAGGCGCCCTAGAGTATGCAACCAGTTCATGGAGGATGAAGGAATTGATAGCATTGAATGGCCCCCACGCTCGCTTGAAATCCAATAGAACACCTCTGGGACTGGGACATTATGTTTCAGTCCATCCAATGCCACCAGGTTGCAGCTTAGTCTGTTCAGGAGCTCAGTGATGCCTTGGTCCAGATCTGTGAGGAAATACCCCAGGACACCATCTGTCGTCTCATTAGGAGCATGCCCCGACTTTGTCAGGCATGCACACAAGAACGTGGGGCCCATACAAACTACTGAGTACCATTTTGAGTTGCTGCAATGAAATTTCAGCAAAATGAACTAGCCTGCTGCATAATTTTTTCACTTTGATTTTTGGGGTGTCTTTGAATGCAGCCCTCTGTAGGTTGATTATATACATTTCCATCAAACGATGTGGTATCCTTTCATTCCGAACACATTACTCAGTCCATATCAGTATAGATATCCAGCATGATATCTTTCCACATTGAGATATTGACATTTGTAGAAAAAGATGCGCGCCAGACACCTTTAGGATGCAAAAGTGAGTTTATTGCTCACAACAGGAGAAACATTTAGGAAAGAGGGTTAGGGCACAGGACACCCCGGAACAATATGCAAAAAGCTCAGCAGACTCCAAAAATAACAGCACAGGTAGACAGCAATACAGAACAAGGGCCTTAGGCCTGCACCCAATGTTCTGAATTTACATAGTAGGGATGAGCCCGATGTTCAAGTCTAACAATATGAGGTGTTCGCGGCAAATTCGAAAGCTGCCGGAACACCGTTAAAGTCTATGGGACGCTAACATGAAAAATCAAAAGTGCTAATTTAAAAGGCTTTTATGCAAGTTATTGTCATAAAAAGTGTTTTGGTACCCGGGTCCTGCCCCAAAAATGTTTTTAAAAAACAGCCGTTTTTTCGGGAGCAGTGATTTTTTTAATGCTTAAAGTAAAACAATAAAAATGAAATATCCCTTTAAATATCGTGCCTGGGGGGTGTCTATAGTATGCCTGTAAAGTGGCACATTTTTCCCGTGTTTAGAACAGTAACACAGCAAAATGACATTTCTAAAGGAAAAATTGTCATTTAAAACTGATCGTGGCTGTAATGAATTGTCGAGTCTCGGCAATATAGATATAGATAATTGAAAAAAAGAGCATGGGATCCCCCCCAGTCCATTACCAGGCCCTTTGGGTTTGGTATGAATATCAAGGGGAACCCCGAATCAAAATTTAAAAAAGAAATTGCGAGGGGGTCCCCCTAAAATCCATACCAGACCCTTAGTGATATGGAAATTAAGGGGAACCCTGCACCAAATTAAAAAAAAAATGGCATAGGGGTTCCGCCCAAAATCCATACCGGACCCTTCAGGTCTAGTATGGATTTTAAGGGGAACCTTGCGCCAAAGTTTTAAAATAAATGGTGTAGGGGTCCCCCCCAATTAACAAAATTTAAAGTAAATGAATAGAAGAGAAATCCAAAGAAAATCAATATTTGGGGTGACCACCCTTTGCCTTCAAACCAGCATAAATTTTTCTAGGTACATTTGCACACAGTTTTTGAAGGAACTCGGCAGGTACGTTGTTCCAAACATTTTGGAGAACTAACCACAGACCTTCTATGGATTTAAGCTGCCTTAAATCCTTCTGTCTCTTCATGTAATTCCACACAGACTGAGATAAGGGCTCTTTGGGGGCCAAACTATCACTTCCAGGACTGCAGCAGAATAAATTTGGGGCCAATCACATGCCTCCCTGGTGGTATGGCATGATTGATAAGTATCTGTATTTCTCAGCATTGAGGATACCATTGATCCTGACCAAATTTCCAACCCCAATTATAGAAATGCAGCCCCAAACTTGCAAGGAACCTCCACCATGTATCACTGTTGCCTGCAGACACTCATTATTGTACCACTCTCCAGCCATTCAGTGAACAAACTGCCTCCTGTTGCAGCCAAATATTTCATATTTTGACTCATCAGTCCAGAGCACCCTCTACCATTTTTCTGCACCCCAGTTCCTATGTTTTCATGTATAGTTGAGTCACTTAGCCTTGTTTCCATGTCAGAGGTTTGGCTTTTTGGCTGCAACTCTTCCATAAAGACAACTTCTGGCCAGACTTCTCTGGACAGTAGATGGGTGTACCTGGGTCCCACTGGTTTCCGCCAGTTCTGTGCTGATGGTACTGCTGGACATCTTCCGATGTCGAAGGAAAGTAAGTATGGTGTGTCTTTCATCTGCTGCATTACGTTTCCTTGGCTGATCACTGCATCTACAGACCTCAACATTGCCCATTTCTTTGTGCTTCTTCAAAAGAGCTTGAACAGCACATCTTGAAACCCCAGTCTGCTTTGAAATCTTTGCCTGGAAAAGACCTTGCTTATGCAGTATAACTGCCTTGTGTCTTGTTGCTGTGCTCAGTCTTGCCATGGTGCATGACCTGTGACATGAAACTGGCCTCCGCAACCTTACTTTAGTAGCAGAGTTTGGCTGTACCTGACCCAGTTTTAAGTCTCCTACACAGCTGTTTCTCTTTCAGTTAATGGCTCTGTTTCAACCTACATATGAAATTGATGCCCATTAGCACACGCTAATACACCTGTATGAAAATGGGACAACTAGAAAAATGGAGGCAACCTTGGACTTTCATGGTACAGTGTAGAATAATTATATTAATTTGGCTTTATAATCAAGATCTGTAAGTATGCAGTCTGGGTTCCCTTTTATGCTTTGACTTTGAAAAAGCTCACTCAGCTCAGCATAAGACAAATCTTGAAATAGCTAGGTTGTGTGCATGTCATTTTTGTAACAGTTGTTCTACATGTGCTGAGTTAATGACTAAGGTCAGTAGGTCAGTGATTTCACAGATAAGAATATACTCAGTATATCTGTCATAAACTTTATTGTAAAGATCTTTTTAAAGGTAAAAACATATTATCCATAATATAGTTAGTTATTTGATATAGTTATTTAATTAGTTAGTTAGATTGAGTTTGTGTGAAGTAGTATATATTTATATATGTATCCAATTATAGTTTAATATGCATTTGTAAGGTTTGGTACAGAATTGCATTTCTGTAGTTTAAAAGATATCCATTACAAGAATTTGGCCATTTGGAAAGGTCATTCACCTTGAGTTTTTTATAAGAAACTGTTGTGTGTTACTGACAATCAAAGAGGTTTAAGAGACGTGTCAGCTGTTGGCAAAGAGAATATTTAGAATAATCACGAATATGATCATTTCATTTTTAGTTCTAGCCGTATATGGCTATGACTTTAGTCTGCTGACTAGTTGATTTGAAATAGTATAAAAACAGAGTGACACTTCACTTCAGGACGCACCACACACTTCACTACACTTCACTACACGACACAACACAACACATGTCCTATACTCACACACAGAAGGACTTCGCTACTTTTTCACACACATAAAGAAGAAGGACACACGCATTCTTACTCTACAGAAGACATATTGTTTACATTAGGCCTAAATACAGCCTACCTCACAAACAGCTGCTAGAGTGGACATCTCTCTGACATAGAAAAGCACCAACGGAGCTGAGACATCTCTTGAACCTTCTTGATACAAGTTTTTGTTCCTATTATTATTTTTGTTTTACTACATCAAGCTGTAAGAAGAATTTAACTTTGTATATATTTTCAAGTAATTGCCAAGTGTGACCAAATAAACTCACACTTTGTTTAAAGACAGTCTGGCTACTGAACTTTTGAACAAAACGCCTAAGACACTGTTGACATAACATGTGTCTGAGAAGAGAAGGTTTTTTACACCCTCTCCACATTTTTACATTGGCGATTGCCAGCCAGTCCAGTTTTTTTCCCTGCTCCTTGACAAAGGGGGGAGACTCACACATTTTCATGATTGATCAAGTCTCGGGAAAAAACGATCAAAGAACCTAGAAAGCGGCGTTTGTGTTCCATCAGACAAGGATGCAAGGTCCAAGGAACTGAGCCAGCTAAAGACAAGAAATTCTTCTAAATAAGATATGGCATCTGATAATCAAATATGGAGGAAGAACAAGCTCCAAGAAGAAACTAAGTAAAGAACCTAGAAGGAGGCGTTTGCGTCAGATGTGGACAACAGTTCAATAAAAGTCGCGGGTGAGTTTTTCTATGTCTGTTTTCTCACCTCTAGCCAAAGTTTGTAACTTTGAAGAAAAAAAAAAAAAAGGAAGACCCAGCCTACGAAGTTGATTGACAAGGCCATTTGGACGGTATGCTTCAAGCTATTGTTTGGAAATCCAAGACTTTGTTTGTGAAAACGTAACGTTACGTACGTGAAGATTTCTGCCAAGGTTAGTTCCTAAGAAGGTGAGAAAGTCTCACATAAGAAAATATTGGGTAGTTGCCCAATAAGAAAAAATGTTGAATCAGGAACTGAGACTTCACGTTATTTGAAAAAGCTACCATTGAGGTACAACAGGCAAATGTATGTACTATTTGGGTGAGCTAAGATGAAAGTCGGATTTTGATGTTTGAAGATGGAAAGTCCAAGAAGCAGGTAAAGAAAAATCAACAGGCAAGAACACTAAAGCACACTAAAGCACACTACAGCACACAATACAAGGAACAAGGCAAAAAGCTACAAGAAAATGATTCTTCCAAGAAAAGGCAACAAAGGAAAGAAGAAGCAACGAAAGAAAGAAAACGCAACAAAAGAAAGAAAAAGCAACAAACGAAAGAAAAGGCAACGAACAACAAATTTAAAGGACATTATTCATCTCTTGTTTTTTTTAAGTGCACACAAGGACTATCATACTAACAAGGGGTGAGTGTGTTTGTTTATATAAAAAGGGTAACATGGGATGGTTAACATCTCAAGGCTCAGAAGTATTTTCCTGTACCATCAGGAATACATGCAGTAGTAAGGTAATTAATTAATGCCAGAGTGTAAAGAAGTTATTAAATAAGGAAACTAAGTTTAATGCTGCATGTAAATGTTTATGATGTTTATGAATATTTTAGCCCTGAACAACAGAAAATGTGTGTTATTACACGTGGTCATTTTAAAACATATAAATAGGGGGCAGAAAAAGTTTTCAGAGAAAAAGTATTGATTAAGATTGTGGAAAGAACTGTATGAAATTGAGATTATGGAAATTAACATGGTGTTTAGTGTCTTACAAAAATCCTATAGATTTGGTTGTAGGAAATAATAAGTTAAGGATTGAACAATTTTTACAAAAATTCCAAACTTGGATTTGGTTATTAAATTAAAAGTAGTAGATTGTTCTAATTTATTTAAAACTACCCAGAGAAAATATAAAAATATGAAAGTTTTGTTCAATCTAAAAAAATTGTAAAAATAGCAATTGTTAATAGTCTTTGTAAATTAGTATTTCTGGTAAAAGTAAGGACTTTGATTGAGGGAGGAGTTTTCTCGGGGATATGGCCAATCGCAGTTTTTGGGCAGGATCCAATCTGTGAGTTTCACGAGATTGTCCTCTATACAATTTTTTTGTCATTACTATAAT
Organism: Aquarana catesbeiana; assembly: GCF_042186555.1. NCBI lineage: Eukaryota > Metazoa > Chordata > Amphibia > Anura > Ranidae > Aquarana > Aquarana catesbeiana. The sequence continues at coordinate 80,802,935 of NC_133335.1, read as the reverse complement.
CAGGAAAGTCATATAACGTAGTGTACATGATTTTTGGCAGATGTACAAACAAAATATGTTTAAAAAAGTGGTAAAAAGGTTAAACATTTTAAAAACGAAAAACTAGATTGTTACCGAATTGTACAGTGTATTGTATACAAAGCATGATAGCTAAACTGATTGTAACAGATCATTCTCTGAAGAGTTTGTGACATGCGAGGAGTGTATTGCCAACAGAGAAATGCAGATCAAGTTACACAGACTAGTCATCATGTCATGACAGTTTTCACTTCTGTGGATCAAAGTCTTCCAAATATCTGGAAGAGGGTTCATGGATGAGAAAAAATACATTTTTAAAAGGTATTATTACTTATTAAAGTAATTGTTTTTAAAAAAATAAGATTTTTTGGGTCTTAATAACTTTTCTCAAGAGTTCATTGAGATTTTTCTAGACAAAGTATTTGTCTGAGTAAATTTTAATGAATTATATAGGCTTACTGTAGGGCAAATATTTTTAATTACAAGAGAGAACTTGTATACAATAATTTGAAGATCTAAAGAAAGCCCTTATTAATTTAGTATTTTTGATTAATATAGAGATCTCTCTCAGCCATTTTACATTTAAGTGTATGTGGGTGATGAGACAATTTCATTGGTATGTATAAAAAATGTGTTAGAAGTGCATTGTCCAATGCTACAGATCAGAGACATTGTGGGTTTTGCACCATTTGTTTTGAAAACATCTTATGTTACACTAAAGGTGTTATTACAAGGAAAACAGAAGGTGTCAATGCACACAGCTTTGTCTAGTGGCAATTGGATGTTAAAAAGATCAGTTGTAGTGGTATTTAAAAATACATGGGGAATAAATAGATGCAGTGTGAGGGATAGAACCACAGTTGTGTAAATTAATCATGAAAAAGTCACTTTGTCAACTTTTAGTGGACATTTATTGGGAAAGAATTTCTTGTGCTTCTATAGATGGATCCAAATATTGGCACAATGGAATGACAATATTAAACTTTCTGTAGGTGTCTGCATTGAAAGCTGATCTTAAGACTGCCATGTGTTTGTTTAGCAGTCAGAGTGACAGGCATGTGTGGTTCATTCAATCATACTGTATGAGAGGGATGTTTTTAGTTCTGAAAATAAATTTCAACATGATCACATTTCTTTCAGAAATAGAATATTTGGGAAAGCCCAACCTAAATTGTCAGTGTAAAGGAAAAAATACAATAATCTGGTAAGATTATTCTTTTACAAGATTTAATATTAGTCACAGGATAAAGAGGGGGACTATGAAATTTTGTCTTAGAGTCAGTACAGATTGATTATGGAGATAAAATTTATTGTAAAAAAAAAAAAATAATTGATTTCAACAATAATGGATAGAGTTATTTTTAAATGAAAATATTTCTTTTTGCATATCCAGGTACCTGACTGACTGATTGATTGATTTTTTTGTTTAAGCTAATGAAAGAAATTCTGAACTACTCATTTTAGAACACTTTGTCATCAAACTTCTGAATAGTGTTTTATTTGTTTATAGAGCAATCCAATAGGAAAGAGTAACCTGATACTACAAAGTATTGAGGGATTTGGCAAATCTATATAGATTGATTATATTAGTTTTTTCCACCTACTAAAGGAGGATATTAGGATGTTGTTTTTTTTAGTTAATGTTTCTTTTTGATAAATTAATTGAGGTTATTCTAGAAAAAATAATATTTTTAACAAAAGCTAAGTTGTTGTGAACTGATGTCATATTCCATTGGGGTTGGATTTCAAACCATGGAATCAGATAATGATTTAAAATTTTGCAGGACATGTATGCAATTTTAGGTATTTAGTAAAGATTTTGTTTCTTATCATCTTAAGTACTCAGGTATTGTAGTACGTATGATTAGTATTATAAAGTCTAAATAGGGTAAGATGATTCAAGAATAAGGTAAAGATTGGGTGACTTATTTACCTGTTATAGTCTTAGTTTAAAAACTTTATTATTTTTTAAACACAAGGTTTGTTAACTTTTTGAGTTAATGACAGGATGTCTTTTGAGATTATTTTTATATAATCTGTTGTATAGAAAGAAGTGTGGTTGCAAACTTTGCAAACAGGTACAGGTATTTCAGAAGTTTGTTCACAAATTATGGCTAGGCCTTTGCTAAATTGAAATAGAAATGATGTCTTGAATGAGATTTCTACTTCTTATGAGTATGTTTAGTAATTTATTCCAGTAGCTAAAGTTATGGTTAAGAATTAAAGATCTGAAGGTACCAGGGATGCAAACAGAGATGTCAATTGGAATGCCAATTGGAAAGATTATTTTGTTATTTTTAAGGTACATTGGAATTATACTTTTTGTTTCTAAAGAATTGGTAATAAAATAAATAAAAATAATTGGTAAAAATAAGAACTAAATGGGTAGGATGTAATCAGCAGGAATGTTTTAGTTTGAGGAAATACCTCAGTGACAACAGCTGCCGGAAATATATTATTGCATCCTATAGTTATTATATTTATTATCATGATATTATGTATTTTATTTCAAATCTGTATTATGGTTAGAATGAAACAATTTTATGAATTGATTAAGGAAGAAATGAAAAAAGGTGAAAAAATTATGACAGGTATTTTTAGTCGGAAAATTACTTCTGGCTTATCTGATGCTATGATGAGCTGTGGTACATCTGGAGCAACTGATTCAAAATGTGTATGAAAGGGCCATAAATGGAGTGTGCGTGATTTAGTTAATATAATAAATTATATTCAGGGGGGATTGTAGAATAATTATATTAATTTGGCTTTATAATCAAGATCTGTAAGTATGCAGTCTGGGTTCCCTTTTATGCTTTGACTTTGAAAAAGCTCACTCAGCTCAGCATAAGACAAATCTTGAAATAGCTAGGTTGTGTGCATGTCATTTTTGTAACAGTTGTTCTACATGTACTGAGTTAATGACTAAGGTCAGTAGGTCAGTGATTTCACAGATAAGAATATACTCAGTATATCTGTCATAAACTTTATTGTAAAGATCTTTTTAAAGGTAAAAACATATTATCCATAATATAGTTAGTTATTTGATATAGTTATTTAATTAGTTAGTTAGATTGAGTTTGTGTGAAGTAGTATATATTTATATATGTATCCAATTATAGTTTAATATGCATTTGTAAGGTTTGGTACAGAATTGCATTTCTGTAGTTTAAAAGATATCCATTACAAGAATTTGGCCATTTGGAAAGGTCATTCACCTTGAGTTTTTTATAAGAAACTGTTGTGTGTTACTGACAATCAAAGAGGTTTAAGAGACGTGTCAGCTGTTGGCAAAGAGAATATTTAGAATAATCACGAATATGATCATTTCATTTTTAGTTCTAGCCGTATATGGCTATGACTTTAGTCTGCTGACTAGTTGATTTGAAATAGTATAAAAACAGAGTGACACTTCACTTCAGGACGCACCACACACTTCACTACACTTCACTACACGACACAACACAACACATGTCCTATACTCACACACAGAAGGACTTCGCTACTTTTTCACACACATAAAGAAGAAGGACACACGCATTCTTACTCTACAGAAGACATATTGTTTACATTAGGCCTAAATACAGCCTACCTCACAAACAGCTGCTAGAGTGGACATCTCTCTGACATAGAAAAGCACCAACGGAGCTGAGACATCTCTTGAACCTTCTTGATACAAGTTTTTGTTCCTATTATTATTTTTGTTTTACTACATCAAGCTGTAAGAAGAATTTAACTTTGTATATATTTTCAAGTAATTGCCAAGTGTGACCAAATAAACTCACACTTTGTTTAAAGACAGTCTGGCTACTGAACTTTTGAACAAAACGCCTAAGACACTGTTGACATAACATGTGTCTGAGAAGAGAAGGTTTTTTACACCCTCTCCACATTTTTACATACAGTATAGACTTACAATGCTGAGCAGCTTTTATAAAAAGAAACATTTATTGAAAAAAACATAAAGAAGAAATTCTTAAAAAGATACCCACAGGGGCAGACATGTAACATAAAAAGTATGGAGTATTCCATAACAAGCAGCACCCTCGAAACAATCAATTTCCTCTGATAAGAACTGGAAAGGGCATAGATGTATCAGCCCATTGAGGGAAATTAAGTATTCATCTTTATCCAGTTGTAGACTCTACATGTTTTGCAGTAAATGGCTTCTTCAGGAGAAAAGTTCAGAGGAATTTTTTTTCTAAAAGAAAACATACATATCAAAAATCTTTATATTGTAAAATAAGGTAATACAGCAGAGCTGCAGGATTAGAGGCGGACCACCAAGTAACTGCCACAATGGTGGAAGGTCTCACAACCACAGTCAAAAAGCACCACAGATGATAAATACATTCATTAATACCCAAATGATGTGATCACCAGAAGGAAAAGGTCCTATGGGCCCTGATACTCACCAGCAGGGCCGGCACCAGCACATTGGACATCTCAAAGGCCGTGAAGGCCAGCAGTCTCCCAGGCGAGTGTGGGAGCCAGGTGAAGATAGAAAAGATTTAAAAAGCTGTTTAATAAAGAAAAAAGAAAATTATAGCATAAGGCCAAAGCACCAATATACAGTGGGGGCGGAAAGTATTCAGACCCCCTTACATTTTTCACTCTTTGTTATATTGCAACCATTTGCTAAAATCATTTGTTGATTTTTTTTCCTCATTAATGTACACACAGCACCCCATTTTGACAGAAAAACACAGAATTGTTGCCATTTTTGCAGATTTATTAAAAAAGAAAAACTGAAATATCACATGGTCCTAAGTATTCAGACCCTTTGCTGTGATAGTCATATATTTAACTCAGGTGCTGTCCTTTTCTTCTGATCATCCTTGAGATGGTTCTACACCTTCATTTGAGTCCAGCTGTGTTTGATTATACTGATTGGACTTGATTAGGAAAGCCACACACCTTTCTATATATGACCTTACAGCTCACAGTGCATGTCAGAGCAAATGAGAATCATGAGATCAAAGGAACTGCCTGAAGAGCTCAGAGACAGAATTGTGGCAAGGTACAGATCTGGCCAAGGTTACAAAAAAATTTCTGCTGCACTTAAGGTTCCTAAGAGCACAGTGGCCTCCATAATCCTAAAAATGGAAGACATTTGGGATGACCAGAACCCTTCCTAGAGCTGGCCGTCCGGCCAAACTGAGCTAACGGGGGAGAAGAGCCTTGGTGAGAGAGGTAAAGAAGAACCCAAAGATCACTGTGGTTGAGCTCCAGAGATGCAGTCGGGAGATGGGAGAAAGTTGTAGAAAGTCAACCATCACTGCGGCCCTCCACCAGTCAGGGCTTTGTGGCAGAATGGCCTGACAGAAGCCTCTCCTCTGTGCAAGACACATGAAAGCCCGCATGGAGTTTGCTAAAAAACACCTGAAGCACTTCAAGATGGTGAGAAATAAGATTCTCTGGTCTGATGAGACCAAGATAGAACTTTTTGGGCTTAATTCTACGTGGTATGTGTGGAGAAAACCAGGCACTGCTCATCACCTGTCCAATACAGTCCCAACAGTGAAGCATGGTGGTGGCAGCATCATGCTGTGGGGGTGTTTTTCAGCTGCATGGACAGAACGATTGGTTGCAATCAAGGGAAAGATGAATGCGGCCAAGTACAGGGCTGGACGAAAACCTTCTCCAGAGTGCTCAGGACCTCAGACTGGGCCGAAGGTTTACCTTCCAACAAGACAATGACCCTAAGCACACAGCTAAAATAAGGAAGGAGTGGCTTCACAACAACTCCGTGACTGTTTTTGAATGGCCCAGCCAGAGCCCTGACTTAAACCCAATTGAGCATCTCTGGAGAGACCTAAAAATGGCTGTCCACCAACATTTACCATCCAACCTGACAGAACTGGAGAGGATCTGCAAGGAGGAATGGCAGAGGATCCCCAAATCCAGGTGTGAAAAACTTGTTGCATCTTTCCCAAAAAGACTCATGGCTGTATTAGATCAAAAGGGTGCTTCTACTAAATGCTGAGCAAAGGGTCTGCATTCTTAGGACCATGTGATATTTCAGTTTTGCTTTTTTAATAAATCTGCAAAAATGTCAACAATTCTGTGTTTTTCTGTCAATATGGGGTGCTGTGTGTACATTAATGAGGAAAAAAATGAACTTAAATGATTTTAGCAAATGGTTGCAATATAACCAAGAGTGAAAAATTTAAGGGGGTCTGAATACTTTCCGTCCCCACTGTAGCTGTTTCAAAAGTGGTCTATAACAGGGACGGGGGAGTTCCATCATTCCCTGGACCCAGCTCATATAATAAGGCCAATTAAACACATAAGAAAATTGATACACATGGCAATACACACCTACAATAATCTTCATAGGGTAGCAGGCGGTATGGCGGGGTGAGGGAGAAAGTATACTCCTAAAATAGAGGGCTCCGGGCTAATGGTGAACTGTTCACTAGCCAAGTTGAAACGGCCATATAAGATACACAAACGAATATAGTGACACATAAGTCAACATGTATACAGGAGGAACCTATGAAGTACACCTCCCACTCACCTGACTCAAAGGAATCAGTCAGCCCACTTAGGCCATAGAACATCCAATTCAAAAAACATATGTTCGACCAGGGATCAAGCAGCACAGGAATAGACTGGAATATAGTGAAGGAAACACTACGGTTAAGGATCTGGTTATACCAAACATAAGCCTACCATCAATCCCTAGAAAGGCAAAACATACAGTTCAAGATCAACTGAAGGACCTAACCACCACTGACCCTATGAAATCAACCAGAGATAGCTGAGTGGTATAAGAAAAACACTCACCAGGATGCCTGTTCAATAGGTACACGTCACCGCCATGAAAACCGCCGCTCACAGACCATGGGAAACAAGTTCCCATTATATAGACACCTGGCATCTGTCCAGTTAATGACGTCAGCATGGCGCAGAGGCGCCAATGAATGACGTCACTGGACACAATCTCAGACAGAGCATGCGCAGTACCGCAGCATGGCGCATCCCAGAGGTATTCCCTGGAATGACGCTGTGCGCCCATCCCCACATGGAACGGAAATCTATTGGTGCCATCTAGTGGACAAACCGAAGATGACCATCAGGATGGGGAATCACACACTCGCCCGGAAAACGGGAGACACTCAAGGGCCGGACAACCCAACAGAGGAAATGGAGGCCCATATCTGGTGAATCAAGCTACATAAGAGTAAAAATTTATGAAAAATACACATAGTTACATAGTAGGTGAGGTTGAAAAAAGAAACAAGTCCATGAAGTCCAACCTATGTGTGATTATGTGTCAGTATTACATTGTATATCCCTGTATGTTGCGGTCATTCAGGTGCTTATCTAATAGTTTCTTGAAGCTATCGATGCTCCCCGCTGAGACCACCGCCTGTGGAAGGGAATTCCACATCCTTGCCGCTCTTACAGTAAAGAACCCTCTACGTAGTTTAAGGTTAAACCTCTTTTCTTCTAATTTTAATGAGTGGCCACGAGTCTTGTTAAACTGTCCTCTGCGAAAATGTTTTATTTCTATTGTGGGGTCACCAGTACGGTATTTGTATATTGAAATCATATCCCCTCTCAAGCCTCTCTTCTCCAGAGAGAATAAGTTCAGTGCTCGCAACCTTTCCTCATAACTATGATCCTCCAGACCCTTTATTAGCTTTGTTGCCCTTCGTTGTACTCGCTCCATTTCCAGTACATCCTTCCTGAGGACTGGTGCCCAGAACTGGACAGCTTATTCTAGGTGAGGCCGGACCAGAGTCTTGTAGAGTGGGAGAATTATCGTTTTTTTCTCTGGAGTTGATCCCCTTTTTAATGTATGCCAATATTCTGTTTGCTTTGTTAGCAGCAGCTTGGCATTGCATGCCATTGCTGAGCCTATCATCTACAAGGACCCCCAGGTCCTTTTTCATCATAGATGAGCCGAATACCCCACTGTTTGGTTCGCACCAGAACATGCGAACAGGAAAAAAGTTCGTTCGAACACGCGAACGCCGTTAAAGTCTATGGGACACGAACATGAATAATCAAAAGTGCTAATTTTAAAGGCTTATATGAAAGTTATTGTCATAAAAAGTGTTTGGGGACCTGGGTCCTGCCCCAGGGGACATGGATCAATGCAAAAAAAAGTTTTAAAAACGGCCGTTTTTTCAGGAGCAGTGATTTTAATAATGCTTAAAGTCAAACAATAAAAGTGTAATATCCCTTTAAGTTTCGTACCTGGGGGGTGTCTATAATATGCCTGTAAAGGGACGCATGTTTCCCGTGTTTAGAACAGTCTGACAGCAAAATGACATTTCGAAGGAAAAAAGCCATTTAAAACTACCAGATCCTTATCCGAGCACGCAACCTGGCAGGCCGCAGGAAAAGAGGGGGGGACGAGAGAGCGCCCCCCCTCCTGAACCGTACCAGGCCACATGCCCTCAACATTGGGAGGGTGCTTTGGGGTAGCCCCCCAAAACACCTTGTCCCCATGTTGATGAGGACAAGGGCCTCATCCCCACAACCCTGGCCGGTGGTTGTGGGGGTCTGCGGGCGGGGGGCTTTTCGGAATCTGGAAGCCCCCTTTAACAAGGGGACCCCCAGATCCCGGCCCCCCCCTGTGTGAAATGGGAAGGAGGTACAAAAGTACCCCTACCATTTCACTAAAAAGCTGTCAAAAATGTTAAAAATGACAAGAGACAGTTTTTGACAATTCCTTTATTTAAATGCTTCTTCTTTCTTCTATCTTCCTTCATCTTCTTCTTCTTCTGGTTCTTCTGGCTCTTCTGGTTCTTCCTCCGGCGTTCTCGTCCAGCATCTGCTCCGCGGCGTCTTCTATCTTCTTCTCCTTGGGCCGCTCCACACCCATGGCATGGGGGGAGGCTCCCGCTCTTCTCTTCATCTTCTTCATCGTCTTCTTCATCTTTTTCTTTTCTTCTCGTCTTCATTTTCTTCTCCAGGCCGCTCCGGATCCATGCTGGCATGGAGGGAGGCTCCCGCTGTGTGACGGCGTCTCTTCATCTGACGGTTCTTAAATAACGGGGGCGGGGCCACCCGGTGACCCCTCTCCCTCTGACGCACGGTGACTTGACGGGACTTCCCTGTGATGTCACGGGGAATGCCACAGGGAAGTCCTGTCATGTCTCGTGCGTCAGAGGGGGGCAGGGTCACCGGGTGGCCCGCCCCCCGTTATTTAAGAACCGTCAGACGAGGAGACGCCGTCACACAGCGGGAGCCTCCCTCCATGCCAGCATGGATGCGGAGTGGCCCGGAGAAGAAAATGAAGAAGAGAAGAAGAGAAGAAGAAAAGAAGAAAAGAAGAGAAGAAGAAGAAAAGAAGAAAAGAAGAAAAGAAGAAGGAAAGAAGAAGATGAAGATGAAGAAGAAGATGAAGAGAAGAGCGGAAGCCTCCCCCATGCCATGGGTGCGGAGCGGCCCGAGGAGAAGAAGATAGAAGACGCCGCAGGGGAGATGCTGGACGAGAACGCCGGAGGAAGATCCAGAAGAGCCAGAAGAACCAGAAGAAGAAGAAGAAGAAGAAGATGAAGGAAGATAGAAGAAAGAAGAAGCATTTAAATAAAGGAATTGTCAAAAACTGTCTCTTGTCATTTTTAACATTTTTGACAGTTTTTTAGTGAAATGGTAGGGGTACTTTTGTACCACCTTACCATTTCACACAGGGGGGGGGGGTGGGATCTGGGGGTCCCCTTGTTGAACATTAGCTAAACGGATACCTCTGCCTTCCATTACCCAGAGGCAACGACTACAAATCCCACAACGATTATGCACTGTACACACGATTGCACATTCTGACAACAAAATCCATCGAATTTTTTCCGACGGATGTTGGCTCAAACTCGTATACACATGGTCACACAAAGTTGGTTGGAAATTCCGAACGTCAAGAACATGGTGACGTACAACACATATGACGAGCTGAGAAAAATGAAGTTCAATAGCCAGTGCTGCTCTTCTGCTTGATTCCGAGCATGCGTGGAACTTTGTGTGTCGGAATTGTCTACACACGATCAGAATTTACGCAAACGGATTTTGTTGTCAGAAAATTTTAAAGCCAGCTCTCAAACTTTGTGTGTCGGAAATTCCAATGGTAAAAAGTCCGATGGAGCCCATATAAGGTCGGAATTTCTGACAACAAGCTCCGATCGCACATTTTCCGTCGGAAAGTCTGATCGTGTATACAGGGCATAAGTCCCCCTATGAGGGCAGGAAGGAGAATCAGTTCTATTTTGATAGTGACTCGTTGTTAGGCTGTCGTGCAAAGAGATAGCCCACCTTAAAAATAATTTGGAGGTTGATAGCGTATGGTCTTCAGCCAATAGGTGCCAGTGTCAAGAAATGGATGAACGTAGAGATTGTAGAGGGGGTTAAAAAAGTGTAATAAATTTGACCGTGTTGGCCATAATCTTAGGAGCACTCTTGTAAAGCAGTTGCGATCTGGGTCCTAGTCTGGCTTTGTTAAAGGCTTCACAATAGGGATTTTCAATAACCCCTAGCTAGTAACCTATTTTGTAACAACCCAGATTGATAGAAAAAATCCTCATCCGAGGAACAATTTATATGGAGGCGCAAATAATGCGCAAAAGGTATGCTCCTAATTAGTGGGGCAGGGTGCGAACTGGATGCATGCATTACCTGAACTCGGCTTACGATATAGGTCAGTCACAATGTATCAATTCTCATCGATGGTAATGGTTAGATCCAGAAAGGACACCTGATGCGTATTGAAGGTATGTGTGAATCTAAGGTTAAATTCATTTGTGTTAAGAGCCTCCAGAAAGCATAGGAGCCCTTCCCTGGATCCTGTCCAAATAATTATCAGATCATCAGTATAGTGAAACCAGTATAGTACCTTTGTCAACCAAAATCCAAAGTTGTCATTGGCAAAGATCCACCTTTCCCAGACTCCAAGGTAGATTTGCATAAGATGGGGCACAGCAAGTGCCCATTGCCACTCCTTGCAATTGCAAGTAGATCTTATCCATGAAAGTAAAATGATTTCTGGTTAATATGAATGTGAGTAGATCCAGTACAAAATGGTTGTGACGCCAACTAGTCCTATCCTGCTCCATAAGAAAGGACTCATTTACCCAGATGCACTGCTTGTGCAGGATACTAGAGTACAAGGCCTCTATATCTATAGAGGCCTCCGGGGGAACATGAGTCCCCTCTATATGTTTCAAAAGATCCAATGTATCATGGATATAGGAAGGTAGACAAATCACATGAGGCATTAGAAAGGAATCAACGTATCTACTGGCTTTTTCAGCAAGGGATTCATTCCCAGAAGTGATAGGTCTACCCAGAGGGTTGGAGAGGTCCTTTTGCACCTTAGGGAGAGCATAGAAAATTGCCAAACGTGGAAATTTGGGAATCTAATCTAAGGTTTTTTGATCAATCAACCACTCAAAATAGGCATTGGTGCATAATACACGTAATTCGTTAACATAAATGGGGATTTGCTAACTCCCTATCCAATAGTACCACTCATGATTCCTGAGAACGTTTACACACATCTTTTGATATTGAGGGTGGGACATGAGAACAATATTCCCACCCTTATCAGAGGGTTTAATTACAATATCATCCTGAGAGTGAAGCATCTTCAGTGCTTGAGACTGATCAGTAGTAAGGTTGGTTTCCGGCCTACACCACTGTTTAGATTTCAAATCCCTAATCGTGAGCTGAACAAATGCCCAAACATTGGGCCATGTCAACAAATCTGGGAAGTGACAGGATTTGGGTTTAAAACGAGTGCCAGTGACTGTGGTAGACATGTGTTTAACGTTATCCGAGATCTCAGGGGGGAACAGGTGCCTCACCAGAGCTTTCCTAATACAGGAGCATCAGATCCCTGAGTGCTCTAAACTCATTTATTGTAAAGTGTTTGATTTGTTCGGTAAATTCTTTTTCTAATTTCTTCTGATTGCATTCTGAATCAAACATAAATTTCTAGGTTAATCTGCATGCAAATAAATATAAATCTTTGATAGTTTCTGATCTATGAATGGGTTGCGCTGGACAAAACCCCAGACCAAGTTGTAATACGGACATTTGTACCAGACTGAGTTGAATGGTGGTTAAATTAATGATATTTAGCTCAGGTTGGCCTGTGGGTCCTGAGAATTGGATGGACGAAAGACAAAGGTGCTCAGATTTCCTTGTTTTTTAGCCTCCTGTAATGCTATGGCTGGATCTAAAAAATTACCTGTAGGTGTAGGTGATCTATTCTGGCAGCTAGTGTTAGAGGCACCCTTGGACAGGATGCCCTGCAGAACTGGTGTTAAATTGCTACTAGTAGCCTGTTCCCTCGAGTGAGAAGATACCTCGGGACATTTTTTGTGCTTGGGATCAGAAAGTGAGTACCCACCACCGCGCCGAATGCACTTATAAGGATGTGATGCCTGTCCTCCTGAAGGACGACTGTGTGCCCGTGGAAGAGAAAACATAGACTGTGATGAGTCAGATTTGGTAGTTTCATCCATCTGTGATTGAGCAGGTGTATTGAATTTCCTGCCATGACCCCTCCCCCCCACCTCTATTAGCCCACTTATATGCATAGTCCTGTGAAAAGGCCAGTTTGTCCATAATAAATGTATTTTTTTTTTTATGACAATGTCTTTATTCATTGTTTCCAAATGTTCTCTAATCTCTTTCCATTTGGCACTGAAATTATGTAATTCAAAAACATGCTGATAGTGAGGGAGTCAACCTCTTTATCCAGGAGATTCATATCCAAGGTATAATGTTTAACTAATAATATCATAAGTTCCTTACTTCTAGCTGTCAGGACCTGTTCCCATGATTTCTTGAATACCTCCGTAGGATTTTTGATAGTTGGGAAAGTTTGGAGATGTAGCCCCTGGGGGTTAATATCCTCCCTAAGAGCCCTTGCACACTGGGGCGGGGGCGGCATCGGCGGTAAAACGCCGCTATTAATAGCGGCGTTTTACCGTCGGTATGCGGCCGCTAGCGGGGCGGTTTTACCCCCCGCTAGCGGCCGAGAAAGGGTTAAAAACCACCGCAAAGCGCCTCTGCAGAGGCGCATTGCCGGCGGTATAGCCGCGCCGTCCCATTGATTTCAATGGGCAGGAGCGGTAAAGGAGCGGTATATCCTTCACCGCTCCGAAGATGCTGCTAGCAGGACTTTTATTACCGTCCTGCCAGAGCATCGCTCCAGTGTGCAAGCCCTCGGGGCTTTCACACAGGAATACATGCAGCGGCACTTTTGGGGCGGTTTGCAGGCGCTATTATTAGCGCAATAGCGCCTGCAAACCGCCCTAGTGTGCAAGGGCTCTAATATATTGCTGAAAGTAACCTATGTGCCAATGGAGGTGTGATTTACATTTCAGGAGACTACCTAAATAGAGAGTAAGATCACCATCATCCTTTTTATATGATTCACAATTTGATTGAATAGTGGACATAAAGACCGTCCAGGCCATGCCAAGAAGGTCCATCCTAACCAAACGGTCCTGTACCCACAGGTATCAGCAGGGTCAAACCAATTATTTATTTTCTCTAAGAGGGACACTATGTATACACACAGACAAGAAGTGGTATAAAAACATTTATAGAATATAAGACAACATAACAGTAGCTAGAGTATAAATGCGCCTCTGGGTGTATTATCCGCCCAAGATATCAAAGAATATATATTGCACTACTGGAATAGAGAGAAAATATAAAGTACCTTCGTCCTAAATGCTAATGGGACAAATAGAAAATGGAGGCAACCTTGGACTTTCATGGAACAGTATAGACTTGCAATGCTGAAGCAGCTTTTATAAAAATAAAAATGTATTGAAAAAAACATAAAGAAGAAATTCTTAAAAAGATACCCACCGGGGCAGACATGTAACATATAAAAAGTACAGATTATCCCATAACAAGCAATACTTTCAAAACAATCAAATTCCTCTGATAAGAACTGGAAAAGGCATAGCTTGATCAATCCATTGAGGGAAATTGAGTATTCATCTTTATCCAGTTGTAGACTCTACATGTTTCGCCGTAAACCACTTTTTCAGGAGTATAGTTCCGAGAAATATTTTTTCTAAAAGAAAACATACATATCAAAAATCTTCATTTTGTAAAACAAGGTAATACAATAGAGCTACAGGATTAGAGGCAGACCACCATGTAACTGCCACAATGGTGGAAGGTCTCACAACCACAGTCAAAAAGCACCAATACTTTCATTCACCTGGCGCCTGTCTGTATACTATAACTTGTTTCCCCTGGTCTGTGAGCTGCGGTTTTCATGGTGGTGATGTGTACCTATTGAACAGGCATCCTGGTGAGTCTTTTTCTTATACCAAATATCGTGCCTGGGGGTTGTCCTTAGTATGCCTGTAAAGTAGCGCATTTTCCCCGTGTTTAGAGCAGTACCACAGCAAAATGACATTTCTAAAGGAAAAAAAAGTATTTAAAAACTGATCGCAGCTGTAATGTATTGCTGGATCCAGGCAATATAGATAAAAATCATTGAAGGAAACGGCATGGGGACCCGGGTCCTGCCCCAGGGGACATGTATTAATGCAAAAAACAGTTTCAAAAACTGCAGTTTTTTCAGGAGCAGTGATTTTAATAATGCTTAAAGCGAAACAATAAAAATGAAATATTCCTTTAAATATCATGCCTGGGGGGTGTCCTTAGTATGCCTGTAAAGTAGAAAATTTTTCCCTTGTTTAGAACAATACCACAGCAAAATTACATTTCTAAAGGAAAAAAAGTCATTTAAAACTGATCGCGGCTGTAATGTATTGTTGGATTCCAGCAATATAGAAATAATTCATTGGAAAAAACGGCATGGGTCCCCCTCCCCTCAGTCCATTACCAGGACCTTTGGGTCTGGTATTAATATTAAGAGGAACTCTGCGCCATTTTTTTTTTTTAAATGGCGTAGGGGTCCCCCCAAAATCCATACCAGACCCTTTGCTGAGCACGCAGCCTGGCAGGCCACAGGAAAAGAGGGGGGGATGAGAGCGCCCCCCCTCCTGAAGCATACCAGGCCACGTGCCCTCAACATGGGGAGGATGTTGTGCCCGGTGGTTGCGGGGGTCTGTGGGCGGGGGGCTTATCAGAATATGGAAGCCCCCTTTAACACCTAGATCCTGCCCCCCCTATGTGAATGGGTATGGGGTACATTTTACCCCTACTAATTCACCAAAAAAAGTGTCAAAAATAGTAAAAATGACAGGAGACATTTTGGGACAAGTCCTCTATAAAATAATGAAAAAATAAAAATGCCCCGCGATGTAAATCCATCTCCGATTGCAGTAACCAACAGACCGAAAAAAGGAAAAAAAAAAACACAACAACTCCGCCTCCATGGGAGGCTCCCGCCGACTGACGCTTCTTCCTGATGACAGCTGTTATATAGCTGAGGGCAGGGCCACCCTGTGACGTAAATGGATGACCCCCCTCTGACGCCACGTGATGTCAGAGGAAGGCGGGGCCACCCAGTAACCTAAATGGATGACCCCGCCCCCCTCGGACGCCACGTATCGCCAGAGGAAGGCGGGGTCACCCGTTTACATCAGCGGGTGGCCCCGCTCTTAGCTATATAGCAGCTGTCATTGGGAAGAAGTGTCAGTCAGCGGGAGCCTCCCATGGAGGCGCAGTTGTTTTTTATTTATTTTATTTTTTAACATTTTTTTGGTCCATCGTGCGCTGTAGTCGAAGATGGATTTTTTTATTTTTTAATAAAGGACTTGTCCCAAAGTGTCATTTTTACTATTGTGACACTTTTTTTTGGTGAATTAGTAGGGGTACAACGTACCCCATACCCATTCACATGGGGGGGGCCAGGATCTGGGGGTCCCCTTGTTAAAGGGGGCTTCCAGATTCTGATAAGGAATATTTCATTTTTATTGTTTCACTTTAAGCATTATTAAAAT
This sequence comes from Aquarana catesbeiana, assembly GCF_042186555.1. Taxonomy (NCBI): domain Eukaryota; kingdom Metazoa; phylum Chordata; class Amphibia; order Anura; family Ranidae; genus Aquarana; species Aquarana catesbeiana. The sequence continues at coordinate 80,787,030 of NC_133335.1, read as the reverse complement.
CACTGCTCCTGAAAAATTGGCCATTTTTAAAACTTTTTTTTGCATTGATACATGTCCCCTGGGGCAGGACCCGGGTCCCCATGCCATCTTTTTCAATGATTTTTATCTATACCGGGATCCGACAATTCATTACAGCCTCAAGCAGTTTAAATTACTTTTTTTCCTTTAGAAACGTAATTGTGCTGCGGTACTGTTCTAAACACAGGAAAAATGTGCTACTTTACAGGCATACTAAGGACAACCCCCAGGCATGATATTTAAAGGAAGTATTTTTTTATTTTTAAAGTTACACTTTAAGCATTATTAAAATCACTGCTCCCGAAAAAACGTCCGTTTTTAAAACTTTCTTTTGCATTGATACATGTCCCCTGGGGCAGGACCCGGGTTCCCATACACTTTTTATGGCAATAACTTGCATATAAGCCTTTATGTTAGTGTCCCATAGACTTTAACGGTGTTATACGGCTTTTCGAATTTGCCGCGAACACCGCATAATGTTCACTGTTCGGCGAACACCCAATGTGGGCTCATCCCTAGTTATAACCAGATCCTTAGCTGTGGTGTTTCCTTTACCATATTCCAGTCTATTCCATTGTGGCAGTTACTTGGTGGTCCTCTAATCCTCCAGCTCTATTGTATTACCTTGTTTTACAATATGAAGATTTTTTATATGTATGTTTTCTTTTTAAAAAAAAAATATTCCTCTGAACTATACTCCTGAAGAAGCAGTTTAGCATGAAACATGTAGAGTCTACAAGTGGATAAAGATGAATACTCAATTTCCCTCAATGGGATGATACATCTATGCCTTTTCCAGTTCTTTTCAGAGGAATTTGATTGTTTTGAGGGTGTCGCTTGTTATGGGATACTCTGTACTTTTTGTATGTTACATTTCTACCTCTGTGGGTATCTTTTTAAGAATTTCTTCTTTATGTTTTTTTCAATAAATTAGTATTTTTATAAAAGCTGCTTCAGCATTGTAAGTCTATACCGTACCATGAAAGTCCAAGGTTGTCTCCATTTTTCTAGCTGTCCCATTAGCATTTTGGACAAAGGTACTTTATAAATATCACGAATGTCACGTCTACCTCAATGCAGACAACTCTGTCTCTATCACAAGCAAGGGATAGAGTGTTCGGTTTGCTTGTATCAGGTGACTGACCAGATCAATCACCTTGCAGGTAAACACAGACAGGGGGAATGCAACAGCCAACACCCAGATGCTGGAATGAGGAGCAGGGGCACTAAGTGATAATGACATTACCCCCCTCTGAGGAGGGGCCCCCGAACCCTCAAAGACAAGCTGGACATCCAGCACAAGACCATCAGACTGGGCAGAGGTCCGTGGATCCACGAGGTCAGGCTGGTTAGCAGGGGGTGTGTCACAGGGGTCAAGCTGGACAGCTGAAACATGAGCAGAACACAGAGAGCCCTGAAAAAAAATTTGAAAGCCCCACCTGGCCGAATGAGGCAGTTTATCCAAAGGGTGGTTTGAACCTCTTAGACCGGTCAGAATGGGTGTAGTAGAAGTAGAGTGAGGCCAGGTTTCAGAAAGCCCTGAATAAGCAAAAGCATGACACTCATTGGGCATGGGCCGGACCTGCACAATTGCTGCAGTGGCCGACTGAGCTGCATCGCTAAGCGTAGCCACTGTCTGAATCGCATCACCAGAAAGTCCTGAATAAGAAAAAAAGGAAGCTCAATGAGCATGGGCTGGACTGGCATAACTGATGCAGTGGCCGTCTGGGCCGCATCGCCAGGTGTAGCGACTGTCTGAATCACATCACCAGGTGTAGCGACAGTGGAATTTGCGGATAAGTTAGCTTGGCTGTGCGTCCAAGGGAGTTTAGTGATAGGCAAAGGTAGGGGTATTCCAGGTGACTTGACTTCTGAGGAAGTTTCCAAACAGTGCTCAAGGCTACGAGACAACGGATGGGTAGGTAAGGATGGGTAGGATGCTGGTTTCAAGCTTGGTTTCTAGGAGGAGAGGATTCAGGCTGTGGCAATTGGCTGGAGAGGTGACATGTAGAAAATTCAATAGACTTGTTAGCATCTTTTGTTTTAACAGAGTCATATAAAGGCACATAATTATGTAAACTGTAGTCACATTTGGAAACGTTGTCATGATCAGGATCTGAATAGGACTGTAATAAAGGCACGTGACTGGTACTGGCCACACAAGAGTTATACATGGGCAACTGGTCAGCGGTTTATGCAAATCTGGCTGCAGGTCTGGGACCAGGAACCAACCTCCTCTGCAGCCCAGTCTATGTGCAGGTTGTGAAGTTTAAGCCAGGGATACCCCAAGATAAGGGGATAAGCAGGAGAGGAGATCAGAGAGAAGCTGATTGTCTCCCTGTGAAATTCACCAATGGTCAGTGTAATAGGTACCGTACACAAGATCACCAGGCCCATGGACATGGGAGAATTATCAATGGCTAAGACTGAGAAGGGTTTGTGCACTTTAGTCACCGTAATCTGTAGACTGTGTGCTAGGTCCCTATCAATGAAGTTGCTACCAGCACCAGAATCAATGAAAGCGGCGAGGTGGTAAGAAAACTTGGCAGAACTAAGTTGTGCAGGAACAAATAAGCCATCTCTGGGAGGAACACACAGTATGGTCTATGGAAGCAGGCCCCACCCGCACTAGACTCTTGGTGTTTCTCAGCTTATTAGGACAGCTGGCGACAAAGTGGCCCTGGTTGCCACAATATAAGCAGAGACCTTGAGATCTCCTTCTAGTCTTTTCCCCAGAGGATAAATGGGTAGCGCTAATTTGCATGGGCTCATTCTCCTGGGGAGGTTGCGAGGGCTCAGAAAATGAAGAAAAGGTGGGCAGCGTACTGGGGGGCAAAGAAACAAACCTCTCTGTACGCTTTTCCGGTAAACGCCTGTCAATAAAGATGGCTACTTGCATGGCTTCATTCAATGACTTTGGTTCAGGGTAGTGTACTAAGGAGTCTTTGATAGAGTCTGATAAACCTAACCTGAACTGGCTTCTCAGAGCTCAGTCATTCCACCCTCAGGTGCCCAGCGACGCAAATCAGAACTGTATTGTTCAGCGGTGTGTTTATCCTGACGTAGAGACCTAAGGTTAGCTTCAGCTGAATGGGCACGATCAGGATCATCATAGAGTAATCCTAAGGCTTTGAAAAAGGTTTCAACTGACCCTCTGACTGGGTCACCTGCGGGGAGACTAAACGTCCAAGACTGGGGATCCCATTGCAACCATGTAATAATCACGCTGACCCGCTGTGCTTCAGAACCAGAGGAGTGTGGCTTGAGCTTAAAGTTAGAAAACACATGGGGATCACCAGAAAAACGGTCAGGCGGGTTAACTTTGGGCTCTGGCTCCTGCGTTACAGCTGGAGGTGCATTTACACGCACAGACAGTTCCTGGACTTGGTGAGTCAGTTTGCAAATTTCCTCAGCAAATAAATGGGCCTGTGTAGTGTTCATCTTGACAGAAATTTTTTGTTAAAGGCTTGTGATAATGTCACGAATGTCACAACTATCTCAATGCAGGTAACTCTGTCTCTATCACATGCAAGGGATAGAGTGTTCAGTATGCTTATATCAGGTGACTAACCAGATCAATCAGCTTGCAGGTGAACACAGACAGGGGGAATGCAACAGCCAACACACGGATGCTGGAATGAGGAGCAGGAGCACTAAGTGATCCTGACAGGGCCGCCATCAAATATTTTGGAGCCCCTTACACAGTTTTTGGTCCGATCAAGTTTGCCTCAAAAACAAGACAGGGGGGACCCGATCAGGCCACTCATGTGAAAGGGGCCTGAAAAACAATACGTATGGATTGTTTTTTAGGGCATTGACTAGTTTAGTGAACCTGGACTAATAACAGTCACTGTGATGCTACCCATATTGCTGTCCTTTTACCATGGTGACATTAGCTGACACCTATGCTACACATGTGTGAAGTTACTTTCACTCTGCTAAAAGGACAGCAATAGGGCTGGCAATACAGAGATTGATATTAACAGGGGAGCACAGGCTGTGTACTGTACATGTCTTCTAGCAGCTTCAGGGAAAGTTTTTTTCACTCGCCTCGATCTCTGCAGCAGCTTCTTTGCAGAGGAAATCTGTCCCGCCAACACGGGAAGCACGAGGCTCTGCAGTGATGGACAGTCCACCTTGTGTACCTATTGGCTAAGGAGGCAGCATGAGGCGGAGCAGCCTGCCTCCTCAGCCATTGAGCAACTGAAAGGCTTTTAAGTCCCTGCCTCATAACATCTCCCGAGTCCCAGCCCTGCCAGCTTACTGTGCTTAGCCTCCGGCACCTCTCCTGCACTATGTCTCCTGCAGCTCCTCTCTCCTGCACACTTCCTGGTTGCCGGGCCCCGGGCCCCTCCAGATGCTAGGGTCCCGGTACATGTGTATCAGCTGTACCCCCTCGATGGCGGCCCTGGATCCTGACAATATTTTCTTTCTATTCCAGTAGCGCAATATATATTCTTTCACCTGTATGCCAAAAGTACAAAGCCTTCGAAGGGTAAGATGCTGGTTTCACGCCAAAGGGTAGTTACACCAAATATTAATTTGATTTAGATTTTTCTTCTGTTCCCTCACTTTGCATTTTGTAAATTGATAAAAATAAACAATAAAATACATATTTTTGAAAGCATTCCTACTTACCATTTCTTCACACCTGCCTAAAACGTTTGCACAGTGCTGTGTGTATATATATACCGTATTTATCGGCGTATAACACGCACTTTTTTCCCCTTAAAATCAGGGGAAAATCGCGGGTGCGTGTTATACGCCGATCCCCTGCGATCCCCCGCTGTCAGATCTAAAAAAATCGCCGATCGCGATTTGAAAATGGCGCCGCCGGCGCCGAAATACACGGTGCGGTCCTCGGCTCTTCTCGGCCACTTTCGGCTTCACTTGAGCGCCGCCCGAACCTAGCCGAGTGTACTCGGCTAGGTTCAGATAGCTCCGCTCACTGTCACGCCCATCCCGAGTGGAGCCGAAAGTGAATGAGAGCCGCCGAGAAGAGCCGAGGACCGGCTCTGTGTATTTCGGCACCGGCGGCGCCATTTTCAAATCGCGGTCGGCGATTTTGAAGCTCAGCGAGCTGCAAGGCTGGACTGGGGCAAGGCTGGACTGGGGCAAGGCTGGACTGGGGCAAAGCTGCACTGGGGCAAGGCTGCACTGGGGCAAGGCTGCAATGGACACTGGGGAAGGCTGCACTGACAAGGCTGCACTGACATGGCTGCACTGACATGGCTGCACTGACAGGGCTGCAGTGGGGAAGGCTGCACTGACAAGGTTGCACTGACATGGCTGCACTGGCAAGGCTGCACTGAGAAGGCTGTAATGATGGGCATTTAAATGTAAGTTTTTTTCCCTTCAACTTCCCTCCTAAAAGTTTTTTTTTCCTTAAAATTCCCTCCTAAATTGGGGTGCGTGTTATACGCCGGTGCGTGTTATACGTCGATAAATACGGTATATATGAAAAACGTTATACTGTACGGGACCTGATGGGCCCAGTGATTGTGGGGATTCCTGTGTTTGGGGGGCTTACTGGAATAAACAATAAAGGGGCACCCTTTACCGGCCTCCTCATGTGAATGAGTAAGTACATAATACCCCTACCTTACTCATTCACAAGAGAAGAGAAAAGCAAATAAAAACACATACAAATTTTGACAAAAAGTGCAAGGACCACTGTCAATCATATTCAGTGATGCAGATTCATTTTAGTCATGATCAATGATGCCCACCAACTGGCTGAAAGTGAAAAAATCTGTTGATTGCCAACATGTCCAACCCTGGCGACTGTTTGATCTCACATGACAACTCCAGCGGATGACAGCTAAGTATAAGCAATGGGGTGTGGTCTTCTGGGTGACATCACTGTCCAAATATGCTCACGTCTAAGTTTAGTCAATGATGTCATCCTGGAGACCACGCCTCTTTGTTCTTGCTTAGTTGTCATCCACCAGAGCTGTCATTCATGGACAATTGGTTGTCTTTTTTGGCAGGTAGGTGAGCATGATTTATCATGATTGACTTGGAACTGCGTTGCAGGATGACTCGACTGAAGATTGATGTACATTGTGGGATATTTTTTTATGAACTGGGTGTGTTTTTATTTATTGTTCACTTTTTTGTGAATGAGTAGGGGTTCTATGTATCCTTTACTCATTCACATGGGGGGGCTTATCTTTTTCTCCCCTTATTGCACCAGATTCCGATTAGCTCCATACCTCCAGACCCCCACCACCACTAAGTCAGGGTTGTGGGGAAGAGGCCCTTGTCCTCGTCGACATGGGGTCAAGGTGCTTTGGCCTGCTAGGCTGCATGTTCGAATAAAGGTCTGAAATCTGAGGGGCTCCATCCTGTTTTTTTTTTGTTTTTTGTTTTTTTCTACTTTGGGTCCCCAATTAACATCTATACCATACTCTTGAAATACCAAATATTGGAGCAAAGCATGAGATTTTAACAGAGCCTACACTTTTCAGGAAGGAAAGAAAAAACATAATTTGTCTTTCATAAAACAGCGGTGAATATACATCTCTTGTGTGGACTGGAACCTGCATGAAAGAGCCTGAAGATGCTCCTAGCTCCCTGCCCTGCATTCCTCAGAGCCCGTTCTGCCAGTTTAAAAGAATTAGAAAACCAACATGTCAGTGAACAATAGCACTCAGTAGACCTCAGATCGGTCCAAATTCCTGTACCATTATACCTCAGATCGGCCCCAATTCCTGTACCATTATACCTCAGATTGGCCCCAATTCCTGTACCATTATACCTCAGATCAGACCCAATACCTGCACTTTCAGACCACAGATCTCTCCCAATTCTTGCACCTTAAAGAATATGTTACCACAGAATTTCATATGTACTTGTATGAAAAAATATCCTGTTCTCTTTGTATTGCTTCCTTTGTGTGAAATCCCTCGTGTTGCTGCCAGTCCCTCTGCTTTCCTATTAAAAACTGACCACACTAAGCAGGAGAATACACCCTGGTCAGTTCTCTAGCTATGCTGAGAACTCAGCCTGCTCTCCTCCAATGGTCAGACATGTCCTTACACCCCCCACCCCTGCACAGCCTTTTAATGGGAAGCTTAAAGTGATTGTAAAGCTTCGATTAAAAAAAAAAAAAACAAACATGTTCTACTTACCTCCACTGTGCAGTTCATTTTGCACAGAGTGACCCCAATACTCGACTTCTGGGGTCTCTCGGCAGCTCTCGCAGCTCCTCCCCACATCAGATAACCCCCTAGGAGAAGCGTTCTCCCGGGGGTTATCTTGGGTGCGCTCCCGAGTCCAGCATTCAGTGTTCATAGACTCCGAATGTAGGACTCGGCCCTGCCTCCGGTGCACTCGTCATTGGATTTGATTGACAGCAGCGGGAGCCAATGGCTGCGCTGCTATCAATCTATCCAATCAAGAGCCGAGAAACCTGGGCAGAGGAAAAGCGCGTCTCCGGCGTGGAAAATTACAGGGCTCAGGTAAGTAAAATGGGGGGGGGGGAGGGCTGGGGGGCCAGTCACTGCCAGGTGTTTTTTCACCTTAATGCATAGAATGCATTAAGGTGAAAAAACATGAGGGTTTACAACCCCTTTAACCTCCCTGGCGGTATGATTATTTCGGATTTTGGGTACTGAAAGCAGTACAATTATTTTGCATGGAAATTTGGCGTTTTATATTGTAGGCCTGTAATTCTTCACAATAACACACTTAGATCTGTCCAAACAAGAGTCTAGTAGATATCCCGGGTATGATGAAGTTTGAAACACAAAAACATAAATTATAATATAATAAATAAATATAAATAATTTAAAAAAATAATAATATAATAATAATAAAATAAATTTCCCCACGATTCACTATCGCTCAATTCTGCAAGTGTTCTAATTTACTATCGCTGTTTTCTAGCTGGTCTAAAGCCACTTTTGACATAAAGGGACACTTTTTGGTTGCTATGGACAATCTCCAGTTTCCAGGCAAAAAGAACAATATATATCATATAAAACTGCATGCAGGGCATGGGCCAAAGCACTGGGGATAAAAGGGATGTGAAATAATTTCATACAGTACTGTAATCTGTAAGATTACAGTACTGTATGTGTTATGGTCTGTACATTTTTTTGAATTTGCCGCCAGGCTCCGCCCCCGTGCGTCGCAACTCTCGCAGGGAACAGAGCCTGGCACGGAGAGGCTTCGGAGGAGACAGAGCCCGCAGACACAGCGGGGGACATCGCAGGATCCTGGGGACAAGGTAAGTAACACCGCAGCAGGATCCTGCAATGTAATCCCGAGTGTGGCTCGGGGTTACCGCTAATGGGACTGACATTTTTCTCTGCTGTTTTTCCTCCCCAGCCATTATGCAACTGAGAACAGAGGAAATGCAATTACTTATATAAAAAGGGGGATGTATACACAAATGTTTTGCTTTTCATTTCTATTTTAACCACTTGTGGACCATCCATCGTAAATATACTGCAGCAGGGCGCTCTGTGTCAGATCACGTACCTAGTACGTGACCTGACACTTCCGGGTCTGGGGCACAAATGTTCGCCGACGGTGGCTCGCTCTCACTGTGATCACACACAGCGGGAGCTCAGCGGCGGGTAGCAACGACTTGATGTCTGCCAGCACCCGACGATTATTCAGTATACAAACAAAGCTGATTGCCGTTCTGTGACAAGGGAAGGCATTGATTCTGTGTTCTTGCAAAGTAGAGACATGGATCTTTGTCTTCCCTTAGTAAAAACATCTCCCACACAGTACACAATCACTGGCTAGGAACACATTTAACCCTTTGATTGCCCCAAATGTTAACCCCTTCCCAGCCAGTGTCATTAGTACAGTGACAGTGCATATTTTTTAGCACTGATCACTGTATTAGTGTCACTGAGCCCCAAAAAGTCAGTGTCTGATTTGTCCGCAGCAGTATCACAGTCCTGCTGTAAGTCGCTGATTACCACCATTACTAGTAAAAAAACATAAAATCAAAATAAATATCCCACAGTCTTTTGCGCAAACCAATATACTCTTATCTGGACTTTTTTTTAAATCAAAAACATATAGCAGAATACATTTTGGCCGAAATTTATGAAGAAATTAGATTTTTTCATTGGATATGTTTTATAGCAAAAGGTAAAAAATATTGTTTTTTTTTCAAAATCGTCGGTCTTTTTTTGTTTATAGCGCAAATAATTAAAACCGCAGAGGTGATCAAATACCACCAAAAGAAAGCTCTATTTGTAGAGAAACATTGTCGCACGACCACCCAATTGTCAGTTAAAGTAACACAGTGCCATATTGCAAAAAATGGCCCGGTCGTGAAAGGGGGGTAAATCTTCTGGAGGGCAAGTACATACCTCCCAACTTATTGAGATGGGAACGAGGGACACCTATTACCAAAAGTATGTAGGCATAGGACACACCCCCTTAAAGGAGAGTTATATGAAAAAAAAATGATTAGTGAAACCCACAAGTGCTTTTTTGTTACCACCACTATTCCTTTATTTTGGCTTTTGAAATTTACAAATGCAGCAATTTAGAAACTGGATGAAAGGTTTAGCACTGGGAAACACTTTTTGAAAGATAAAAAGTGCATTTTATATACAAATATATAGATCAGACCAAAATGAGGGACAAATGAGGAGGAATGAGGGACAGAGGGACTTTGTTCCAAATCAGGGATAGTCCCTCCAAATCAGTGACAGTTGGGAGCTATGCAAGTGGTTAAACTGAATGAGTTGTTTTACAAGGTGATCATTTACAATTACTTTAAGATCTCAGTTTCCCCTCCATTCTTGTACATTGTGACCTCAGAACAGCCTCAGTTTCTGCACCATTAGAATCACAGTCATTTTACATTAATTCCTGCTTAAAGTGGGGTTCCACCCAGGGGGTCTATTAAAAAAAAAAAAAATTAAAAGTCAGCAGCTACAAATACTGCAGCTGCTGACTTTTAATTGGACACTTACCTGTCCCTGGGTCTAGCGATGCGGGGGATCGAAGCCCCGCTCGTCCCCCCCCCTCCGCTCGTCGGCGCCGGCATTTCAACTGTGGGCGCCGGGCTGTGGCTTCACAGCCTGGCACCCACTGCGCATGCGCGAGCGGCGCGCGCGCCGTGATTGGCCGCTCAATCACCTGGGACCTGTAATGGGTCAAAGATGATTAACAGTTTCTCTGTTAAAAAAAAAAAAAAAAGATGATTAACAGGAGGAAGGGAACAGAGCGGAGCCCTTCCTGTGCCGAGGGGGAAGTGATGTCACCAGCCCAGGTAAAGGAAGAGGCAGACTACGAGGGACCACCTAGCAACAGGCATTTAGAGGTAAGTAAAAAAAAAAAAAAATATCCAATTTTTTTTTGTTTTTTTTTTTTTTAGAATTTTTCAGGTATGTTTGTTTTTTTGGGTGGAACCCCACTTTAATTACACCAGCAGCCACAGGCAGGCCCAAACTGGTACTGGGAGGAGGGTCAGGGCCTGAATGTCAGTGATATAAGGTGGGCTTCTCTGAAACATTATGGGGGTGGGGGGGGGGGGCAAGCACAGAGGGGCAGGTCAAGCACTGTAATTGAGATCCTAGTCAGCTGTTAATTCCACCCTTTTTAGATATTTGTATTTGTAGAGAGCATGGGCCCAGATGATGCTCCGGTCCTCAGATTGGCCAGTCTAAGCCTGTACATATGGCACAGGACAATCTTCCAGGTGCCGCTGAAAACGACATTGTGTGACTGCCCTGGCACTTGTGTTTGGTTGCCTATCTCTGCTCCATCTTTATTATTTCTGTCTCTGATTTCCTGTGCTAGTGACAACCACGGTTAATTTCCTGTCCTGCTGTCAAAGGGTCAAGAAATGAGATGAATTCTCTGTGTATTAGTCTAGGTTCACAATAGCTGTGGCCGCGGATCGCAGTAGGGGTCCGGTGCATCCCGGTTCTTGTTTCAGGTGTGAATCAGGTCTGAATGTGAAACTGAGCCAAAGACGCACAGAACCCTTTTCCAGTGTGGGCTGCGACCGCCCGGAGATGTGTGAACCAGCTCCGTTGAGAGCCGGTCACAGTCGCCTGTCGTGTGAATTGGATGCAGGGAAACCAACATCCAATTGACATAAGTGTGAACCCAACGTAAAGTATTTTGTCTAATTTTGAATACTAGGTTTTCTCTATGAAACTGGACATGTGTTTTCTTACAATTCCATGCTACTTTTCTCAACAGATGTAAATGAACATGAGAAGAGATGTGAATGTTTGTACAAATGTGGAGTTGACAAAACAGTTTATATTTACCTGTACCCCCTCAATATCGAGTACAACCTTTTTGCTGCAGCAATGATCTATATCATGTGGAAGAATGTCGGACGCCAGATTGATGAAAATGCTTCTTTTCACCATGGACTGGGGCCAGGGGTTCGTCAACACATCCCGCTTCTAGGCCTCTTTTCTGGTTTGGGCGTTCTTATTACAGGCCTAGTAATGTTTATCTTATATGAACTGGGTAGAGGGAATTCTCAAAAAAAATGGCTATCATTGACTGCTTTCTACTACTTTCATGTGATTAGCCTTGTTCTTATGTGTCTGGCCAATGTGGTGGGAATTGTAATTTTCAGGCTCGATAAGAGAAACATGGACAATCAGAAGAACCCAAGTCGGACCTTAGATACAGTTCTACTCTTGTTGGCAACATTAGGCCAATATGCAATTTCTTACTATTCTATTATAGCCATGGCATCCACGGTTCCCTTTATCCTTCTGTGTGGTTTAACCCTTTCCTATTCTGTACTCATGATTATTCAACACTCTCTTCAAAATGTTTTTATAATAGAAGGCCTGCACCGACTTCCGCCTCCCAACTTACTTAATGCTCTCCAGGGAACAAGTCACCCCAGGGCTGTGGAACAACATGATTCTATGAGAGGTAGAAGTCCAGAGAAGGAAAGCAGATTGTCCCTAACAAGCCCTCCAGAAAAACCGAGCACACCAAGAAGAGAAACCCTGACTCAGCACATTAAGAGGCATCTGAAAAAAAGAAAAACAATGAAGGATGTTTACTTGTTTCTCTTCCTCTGTAACCTTATTGTAAGTAATTCATGTCTTTGTATCCTAGCCATAAATAGGCTAATTTCATTCAGTAGTAAAGATGTTATTTAAAATATATTTCCTGCTGGAACCACAGAAACTGATTTATTAAAGGAATAGAGAACTTTCACTTTGCAAACCGAATGTTCACTTTGCTTGGTGCATAAGGTGAAGCTTTATTCATCCAATCATGTCCAATGCAATTATTTTGTTTTCTGGCATGATTGGGTATTCAATATGAACTTTACTAAGTGAACATCCTCTACTCCTTTAGGAAACGTCAGATTTATACTTTTTGCATCTCCAGCCCAAAATTTCTTTTACTGCCACTCTCAAGTCTCCTCCCTAAAAGCGTTACTGTTTGCCCTAACATTGTAAAGGGCTGCGCAAACTGTTGGCGCTATATAAAGCTTGTATAATAATAATTCTAAACCAAGGACCCTGCATTCACTATATCTGGTATCCCACAGCACACAGAACATGGAAATGCAATTATTTTAGTAAATATAAACTGCTAAATACCTTTTCTCATAGCAGTCTTATGACTTCCAAGAGTGTCTGGTTAAAGCTTGTAGGAGGAGATTTCAATCTACTCTGACTGTCCTGTGAGGACTCCTAACCCTCTTTCTGGACAGTGCTGATTGCTGTGCTGATCACAAGCACTCCCAAGAAAAAAAACTCTCTAGCAATACACACCAAACTGAAAGTGTGTAGAGTGCCTCCAAGGCTCTGTACTATCAGGAGATAGATTGGGGACTGTGGAAGAAGGGGAGGATCAGAGAGGACAGAATCAAACAGCCTTTTTACACAATGCAGAGGATTAACTTCTTAGGTTCCACAGTGTTTATAACAAGCTTTCTTTACTGCATATACAGACTGATTTTACTGTTGTGGGTTTAGTAACATTTTAAAAAGGCAAGGTTCCAAGTAGCCTTTGCCTCTGTGTGTCAGAATAGATAGGGAGAGCTGAGAGTGTGTGATTAGGGAGATATAGTTATGCTATAAATTGGTATATAGTGTTATATACAGCGCTATACAAAGTGCTGTATTGTGCTATGTTATCTTAAATTGTAGTGTTGTGTATTACATATTACTGTTTAACTCCCTATGTTCACAGTGCATAGAACCAACAGTCCTTTTTAGGACTAGCTTTTTGTGTGTCAGCTAGAACTTTACTGCTGGGCCCACCTTGTAGTTTTTTTTTTATTGTGTTTGTTTTTTTCACATTTTTATATTTCTTATTTTTTACATTTTTGAGCAAGAGAGTGGCAGAAGCCTAGAGAGAGAGGGCACATCATGCAGGGAGCAGCAATTGACTATGATGTCCCAGCTTTCCTATTTCACCAGATGGCACTGCCCTATGAGTGCAGACCACTGCCATACCCAGGGCTGCTTCATATAGCTAAGCAGTCTCTGCCCTTTTTTTAAAACACCTGTATAGAAGCTGCTGCAGCAATAAATGCATTTATAAAGCCCAAAATGATGATATTTTTCCAGCAAGCTTTCTTTATTTTTTAAGCAACGGCTTGGGGAGCCAGTCTGTTTGATGAGGCCTCAATGTAGTTCACGGGGAACAAGATGAGAGATTTTTTGGATAAATTCTGGTGTCTTTACCACAGACTTTGGATTTCTACTTCTGTAATGGGTGTGGAAAGATTGTTCTTTGGGTGTCTGTGGTGCCTTCACACCGTAACCCTATAGAGGTACTCTTAATGAAAGCAAGAATTGGCCTTGCTGTCAAACATTGTAATGATGTGAACCTATCAAACAGGTGCGGAAAAATTGGTCTTAGGGTGTTAATTGTGCCAATAAAGCCTACACCAAAAGCATTCTTCCAGATGAAATCAACACCCACAACACTAGGCAGCCTAGAAGTCCTGCAGAGATTCCTGCACATCCCAAAAACACTTAATCGGCGACATTGGCAACAGGGGCTTCATAGCTGCTGGTAATCCAGGACTGATTCATTTTGATAAAAGTCAGACGGTCCACCGAGTCTGTGGACAGACGCATTCTGTGATCAGAAACAAAACCTCCAGCAGCACTGAATGCCCATTCGGAAAGCACACTGGATGCAGGGCAGCCCAGCAGCTCAATAGCATACTGGTCAAGTTCCAGGCAGTGGTCTATTCTCATGACCCAGTAAGCCAGTGGATCGTCGACTGGAAAGCTCTCCATCTCAGTTTTCGACCCTAGATAATAGTCAACCATATCATGCAGACGCTGCCAATGGGATGTGGAAGCTGACAGCCCTGGGTGGCGAGGACTAAAAAAAAATGAGAAATGCATCACTTAGCATTTTCCACCGCTCCTCTCTTGACCAACAGAAGCCTCAAAATGACGTAACTGTAACCTACCAGAGTAGGGAAAAGTGTTTGATAAACTTCTCTTTAAGGTGTCCTCCAAAGACTTCATCCTCTGCACTCTCTGTGGGGACGGGATGAGTTCTGAAATTTTCCCCTTATAAAGGTGGTCAAGGTGTGTTGCCAACCAATAGTGATCTTTCTCCTTTACAGCACGTATTCTTGGGTCCTTTTGCAGGCTTTGAAACATGAGGGAGCCCATGCACCACAAATTTGCAGAGGCATGAGAAGCAGATTTCTCTGAGTCACTGAGAATTAGAGTATCTGGAACTGCCTCCTCCCAGCCACGTACTACTCCCAAGGGTTCTGCGGATGGAAAACCATCTCTTACTGCTGGACGTATGTCTTCCTCTGCCTCAATACCCCTGAAACTGACAGAATCCTCCTCCGCCTCCTCCTCTTCTCTCTCCTCTTGTGTGTTCTGTGGCATAGGAACAATGGCGTCTGCATAAAGTGGGCCTTGTGAGGAAAGGAAGTCCTACTCTTCCTCCCACTGCTCTGCCTTGAGTGCCCTCTCCATAATGCCATGCAGAGTCTGCTCCAGCAGGAATACAACAGGGATTGTGTCACTGATGCATGCATTGTCACGGCTCACCATCCTTGTGGCCTCCTCAGATGGTGACAGTACAGTGCATGCATCCTTTATGAGCAGACATTGGCGTAGGGAAAAAAAAGCCGAGCGGGCCTGAGCCTGCCATATTCTCACAGGTACTCCTTGACAGCCCTCTGCTGCATGTGCAGCCACTGCAGCATTGCCAAAGTCAAGTTCCACCTGGTGGGCATGTCACAAATCAGGAGGTTTACCGGCAGGTGGAATTCCCGCTGAATTTCAGCCAACTGAGCACTGGCTGTGCATGACTGCCTAAAATGGCTACACACTCTTCTGGCCTGCTTTACTAGATCTTCCAACCCTGGGTACCTATTTAGGAAACGTTGTACCACCAAACTGAGGACGTGTGCCAGGCATGGCACGTGTCAACTTTCCCTGTCTATGGGCAGACAGGAGGTTTGTGCCATTATCACACACCACCATTCCTGGCTCCAGCTGGTGTGGCATGAACCACTTCTGGGCCTGTCCCTGGAGAGCTGCAAGAATCTCTACTCCGGTGTGGTTCCTGTCCCCTAGACACCCCAGCTGAAGCACTTTATGGCACCTTTTAGCCTGACTCATTGAATAGCCCTTTGAATGCTAAGGGGGTACTGGAGGTTCATAGGACAATTCAGCAGAGGAGGGCATGGAGGAGGAGAAGGGGGTAGAGCTGACAAATCTAGCATCATCACCAGCTGTATGGATATGTGGGGGCACAACAAGCTGCAGCACTGAGCCCTGTCCTGCATCCTTCTGAGTTGCAAGCAGAGTTACCTAGTGTGCTCTGAATGTAATATATCCTCCCTGCCCATGCTTGCTTGACCACGTGTCAGAAGTAACGTGGACATTGCAGCTGACTGCCTTGCCCAACGATGCCACAACATTGCCTTTCACATGATGGTAGAAAGATGGATTGGCCTTACCTGAAAAGTGACATGGACTGGGAACCTGCCACCAGAAAGGCGGAAAGGCTGAAGTTGTAGAGCCAGCAACTTTGACAAGCTTGCATTTAGATGCTGGGCATGTGAGTGGCAGGGACTGTATTTTTTTTCTGCTGCAGGAAATGGGGCAGAGAAATTTGACAGCTATAGTCTACAGCTGGTGGTGTGCTGCTGGCTGATGTGCTGCAAGGACCTGGGACACCCTGTGCTATACCATCATCCCTGTCAGTGGAGGCTGTTGAGAGGTATAGCAAGAACAGACTTAGGTGAGTAAGGAGGAGGGACAGATTTGTGCCCCTTTTGTGTGGCTTTTAGATGCTTTTGCCAATGGGCTGAGAGGTGGGAAGTTAAATGCCATGTCAAGCATGGGGTACCCAAATGGTTGGTGTTTTTGCCACGCGTGATGCGCTTGAGACAAAGTTTGCAAATAGCAACAGTGCAATCGGCTGCACATGTACTAAAAAAGGCCCAGACAGCTGAGCTGTGGGAAGTGGGCCGGGAGATAACAGCTCCACAATGTGATGGAATAAGGTGTCTGCTCTCTACTCTTCCACGATGGCTGCCTCGTTGGGGTTGTGCCTCACTCTCACTTTCCTCCTCTGCTCTATCCGGCACCCAAGTTGAGTCAGTGACCTCATCATTATCATCTCCTCCATCCTCATTACCACTGGAGACAACTTGGCAATATGCTGCGGCTGGGGGAACATGACTGCCAATTTGTGTACCAGTGTTCTCCCCTCTCTGCAGGCTCATGTTCCTGCCTTCTTCAACCTCAGACTCAGAACCAACATCTGAATCGAGTAATGGCTGTGCTTCGTCAAGGAGCAAGTGGCTGACACTGTGTTCAAATAACTCCACTAATTACTCCATGCCTGATGCTGGGGCTCTGGCAGGAATAGCTGTGGACTAGGGATGGGCTTTATGTTCAGGTTGAACATGAGTTCAACTTGAACATTGGCTGTTCGCCGAATAGCAAACAATTTGGGGTGTTCGCGGCAAATTCGAAAGCCACGGAACACCCTTTAAAAGTCTATGGGAGAAATCAAAAGTGCTAATTTTAAAGGTTAATATGCAAGTTATTGTCATGAAAAGTGTTTGGGGACCTGTGTCCTGCCCCAGGGGACATGTATCAATGCAAAAAAAAGTTTTAAAAACGGACATTTTTTCAAGAGCAGTGATTTTAATAATGCTTAAAGTGAAACAATAAAAGTGTAATATTCCTTTAAATTTCGTACCTGGGGGGTGTCTATAGTATGCCTGTAAAGTGGCGCATGTTTCCCGTGTTTAGAACAGTCTGACAGCAAAATGACATTTCTAAAGGAAAAAAGTCATTTAAAACTACTCACGGCTATACACATAAAAGTTCATTGATAAAAACGGCATGGGATTCCCCCACAGGGGAACCCCGAACCAAAATGAAAAAAAAAAATGGGTGGGGTTCCCCCTAAATTCCATACCAGGCCCTTTAGATCTGGTATGGATTTTAAGGGGAACCCCGCGCCAAAATTTAAAAAAAAAATGGTTTGGGGTCCCCCCAAAAATCCACACCAGACTCTTATCCGAGCACGCAACCTGGCAGGCCGTAGGAGAAGAGGGGGGACGAGAGAGCGCCCCCCTCCTGAACCGTACCAGGCCACATGCCCTCAACATTGGGAGGGTGCTTTGGGGTAACCCCCCAAAGCACCTTGCCCCCATGTTGATGGGGAGAATGGCTTCATCCCCACAACCCTTGCCCGGTTCCCGTAGCGTCAGAGGGGGGCGGACCAGGTGGCCCCGCCCCCTTGGACACTACGGGGGAAGCCATAAGGATGTCCCTGTGAGTAAGAGGGGGTGGACTGGGTGGCCCCGCCCCCTCAGACGCTATGGGGAAGCCATAGGAATGTCCCCGTGCATCAGAGGGGGGCGGACCGGGTGGCCCCGCCCCCCTTTGACGCTACAGGGGAAGCCATAGGGATGTCCCCATGCGTCAGAGGGGGGCGGGGTCACCCGGTGATGACACGTGATATGGTGAAACTCTCTCTTTTGACAAAAGTCTGCACAAGTATTCAGTTTTCCCAACAAGCAATTCAGCTGTAATGTGAAAAAGTTTAAATCCAAGCTCAAGGCATTTTTTTGGTATAGCAGGGAAGGATTTACACTTTACTGTGAGCATCCCTGTGATAGAAATTTTTTCCAATGGGGACGGTAACAAAAACACTCTTTTAGTAAAGCGGGAAGGATTGTTTGTTTTTATTGATGTCTGTGCCTCCTTGTCCTGGTGTTCCCAAATATTTTTGCAGGTGTCACAGGGACAAGAAGTGAGGGAAATCATCCCGAATAGCTATATATGACTTTTTATGTTTAATCTTTGTTTATTGAGTTTTGTTCAGGATGAGATCCGTATTCAGTACAGCACATATAGCAGTAACAGTAGGATATAAGCGAAAATAAGCCCTGGTCTTATATTAACTTTGGCAGCAAAAGACACAGTAGGGCTTATTTTCGGGGTAGGTCATGTCATGTGCTGTCTTCTCTCCCCCTCTCACTCTCTAGCTGTGAGGAATCCCCAGTGGAACCAAGTAAAAGTGGTGGAAAATACCGCTCTGTGCTTCCGTGACCCACCTGAGCTCATCCCCCGCTGATAGCTGGGAGAAGAGGAGGTGAGCAGCGGGAGGTCAGCTGAGCTGTACTGAAGGTATTTGGCACAATTAGATTACAGAAACATACACAGCTTACATTATATAATATTGTAATAGAGTGGATTCTAGGATTTTAAAACTAGGGCTTTTTTTTTTTTCGGGGTAGGGCTTATATTGCAGCCCTCCCTGAAAATCACAGTAGGTCTTATTTCCAGGGTAGTTCTTATTTTTGGGGAAACACAGTATATACTAGTACATAAAGCATGTCAAAGTACAGCATGGTAATCTCCTGATAGGTAGATAACAAAGGAGCATATCCACCCTAGTAAGTGGGCCGTGAGTAATCATCCAAAATTTGCGTAAAGTGAGATTTCAACAGAATGCCTGTACCAACAACATAGAAGGCCCTGAAGAATATTCATCAGAAGAGGGCTTTCAACAACCAAAACAATAAAGAAACCCTCCCAAGGTGTTTACATAATAACTGTATGGTTATAACCAGACAAACGTATAAAAGTGTGAATGACATAATAACCAGGAAACATGGGTAGACAAGCACAAATGAGGGGAGAAAAGAGAGGGTAGAGAAAGAGAAAAAATTAAAATGAGAAGGGAGGAGAGAAAAGGGGGTGGGGAGAGAAGAAGGGTGTGACCCAAGCACTGTGAAGGAAGACAAAACCAGGGATCCAAGAAAGATAACAAATATTATGCCAGGGAGATCAAAGGTAGGAGGCGAATTTAGAGGAATATTGAAAGTGATTTCAGACGTACCAAGTCAAGGTATAATCAACAGTTTTATCTGTCTTCCAAGAGATCAACCTTTCTAGATGGCCAATAGAATCCATTTCACAGGCCCAATCCACAAAGGACAGGGGCTGTGGTTTTTGCGAAGCCCTGGCAATAACAGTACATGCGGAAGTCAAGAAGTGTTGGAGAAGACTTTTTAAATTTTGTTTATAGGATCCAGGCATCATCGAAAGCAATGTAATGAGAGGAGATCTAACAATTTTGTCCCCAATTAAATCATAGCAGAGGTGAAGTATTTTGTTGCAGAAAGGAGTTATGAGCGGGCAAGTTCTCCAAATGTGAGTCATGGTGCCTTAAAAACATCTCCAGCAGATGTTTGGAATGGACAGGTCTATTTTATGTAAGGTAGTAGGGCAGTGATACCACCTGGCGAGGATCTTATAGTTACGCTCTTGTGCTCTTGAAGATATGGAGGTCTTGTAAATGTCAGTATTATGTCCCAGTCAAAGTCATTACATGGGATATTATATATGACTTTTTATAGCAGTCATTGCCTATAGAGTTATTTATTGACATACTTGTCCTATTCCCACAGTTCTGGATTATGCCAGCCTTTGGAGCTCGGATCAGGTTTGACACAGGACTGGAGGTGGATTTTTATGGATTTTCTATGTGGGCTATAATTACCAATATTTGCCTTCCCTTTGGAATTTTTTACCGAATGCACGCTGCTGCCAGTCTGCTGGAACTATATAGCACGGCCTAGAAGGTCTGCAATATTTTCTGCTGTCTGAAACACAAGACTTTTCTATACAACAACTTGAATGGGTAATGTGTCAACAGACCTTGGAGTTTCAAAGGAGAAGAACCTGCTGAGATGAAAAGGGCTTATAAAAATATGGACCTTGTTTGAAGTATTTTAGAGCCACTGGTTGAGTTATCATGAATCTAGAGCAAATTGTTCTCTTCTCTTGCGCACATTTTTCCATATTTTCTCTAACTTCTTACTATAATGTTAGCTTTAATATCAACTGTCTAGAAGGTTTAGGGAATAGTGGATTTTTTTTTGCATCCTTTACATATACCAATTTATTTCATTAGAAGTTTGATATTAATAAAGAATATTATAATCTGTTCTGAAGTTTTTCAAAGTTGATATACAGTATATAGGCAAAACTTTTTTTTTTGATTGAGAACTACTAGGGGTAACTATACTGTGCATGCACTACATCCCCAATTGTAAAGTAAATCAGGAAGGCAAGGAAAATATGGAACTTTTAAGTCCATAACATATAGTTCTACAGAAATTCATAAAACCCTGAACATCTCAACATGTGTATCAATCCTATATCGCAAAAACGTAACATCAATTTATATATATATATATATATATATATATATATATATATATATATATATATATAGCAATGAATTCATATAATCCAATCAATTAATATAGATAATCCACAAACAAATTCCAAGTGTTACACCAGAGTGTAAATAGATACATCCCTAATGGAATGAGGATTTAATCCTCCCTTGTACATTTGCCAGATTCAGCTCTTGGGTGAGGGTGTGGTAATCTGCAATGCATTGTACAGGTTTTCTACCTGCTTCATCAGGAAAATGTGGATCATCTTATGTGTGTGTCTACAACATAAAAAAATAACCAATTACTCAATATGCATAAAAATGCATGATAATTCCAAAAAATTAGTGATTTGACATGCATTGATTTTAACCACTGCAATACAGGGCACTTAGACACCTTCCTGCACAGACCAATTTTTAGCTTTCAGTGCTGTCGCAGTTTGGATGACAATTGCGCGGTCATCCATCACTGTACCCAAACTAAATTTTTATCATTTTGTTCCCACAAATAGAGCTTTCTTTTGGTGGTATTTGATCACCTCTGCGGTTTTTATTTTTTGCTAAACAAATAAAAAAAGACCGAAAATTTTGAAAAAAATAAAAGTTTTGCTTTTGTTTCTTTTAAAAAAATTTGTAAATAAATAAGTTTTCTCTTTCACTGATGAGCACTGATAAGGCGGCACTGACAGGCACTGATACGGCGGCACCGATGAGGTGGCACCAATGAGCGGGCACTGATGATGGGCACTGGTAGGCGGCACTGATGGGTGGCACTGATATGCAGCACTGATGGGCATTGATAGGCAGCACTGATGGGCGGCACTGGGTGGCACTGGTTGGCACTGCTTTGCACTGATAGGCAACACTGCTGGGCACTGAAAGGCGGCACTGCTGGGCACTGATAGGGTGGCACTGATAGGCGGCACTGATAGGCACTGATGGGCGGCACTGCTGGGCACTGATACGTGGCACTGATGGGCACTGATACGCGGCACTGATATGAGGCACTGATAGGCATCCCTGGTGGCACTGGCAGTGGTAGGCATTGGAGTGGGCACTGATTGGCAGCTGCCTGGGCACATAGTGGTATTTCCCTGGGGGTCTAGGGGCATACCTGGTGGTCCAGTGTGGATGGCTTCCCTGGTGGTCCTGGGCAGGATCCGAGGGGGGACTGTGCTGATAAACAATCAGCACAGATCCCCCCTGTCAGGAGAGCAGCCGATCGGCTCTCCTCTACTTGCGTCTGTCAGACGTGAGTGAGGAAAAGCTGATTACTGGCTCTTCCTATTTACATCGTGATCAGTCGTGATTGGACACGGCTGATCACGTGGTAAAGAGTCTCCGTCAGAGACTCTTTACCTAGATCGGTGTTGCGGGGTGTCAGACTGACACCCCGCAACAACGATCGCCATGATGCGCACCCCCGGGGGCACGCGGCGGCTCGATATTCCTGATCACATCATATGATGTCCGGTCAGGAATATCAAACCACTTTGCCGCCGTCATTTTGTAATAGGGCGGGCGGCAAGTGGTTAATAGTCAGATGTACAGTATGTCTCAATGAGAGGAACTCATGTGGCCGACTCCTACTGCTTGGGACATATAGACAGAGAGGGATATAAAACCCTGGTTGGGAAGGGAAAGGGGAGATCAGGGTTAAGATGAGTGTTTTACCCTGAATACTGGGCTGGCAATCTAAAAAAAAAAAATAATATATATGCCTGTCTAAGGTATCATTAAATATTTAGGTGTCTTTTTATGTGTTATTACATACAGTGCCTTGAAAAAGTATTCATACCCCTTGAAATTTTCCACGTTTTGTCATGTTACAACCAAAAACATAAATGGATTTAATGTAATAGACCATCACAAAGTGGCACATAATTGTGATGTGGAAGGAAAATGATAAATGGTTTTCAAAATTTTTTTACAAATAAATATCTGAAAAGTGTGGCATGCATTTCTATTTATCCTTCTTTACTCTGATAGCCCTAACTAAAATCTAGCTGGACCAATTGCCTTCAGTCACCTAATTAGTATATAGAGTCCACCTGTGTGTAATTTAATCTCAGTATAAATACAGCTGTTCTGTGAAGCCCTCAGAGGTTTGTTAGAGAACCTTAGTGAACAAACAGTATCATGAAGGCCAGGGAACACACCAGACAGGTCATGGATAAAGTTGTGGAGGAGTTTAAAGCAGGGCTAGATTATAAAAAAAACTAGCTCGAGCTTTAAACATCTCTTGGAGCACTGTTCAATCCATCATCCTAAATTTGGAAAGAGTATGAAATGGAAAGAGTATGACTAGGGCTGGGGAAAAAATCGATTTAAATCTTGAATCGAGTTGAGAGGTCAAATCGATTCAAAATGTAAGCAAATCGTTTTTTTGGATTTTTTAGGTGAGGCCGCGGCTTCGGCCTGGTCCACGGAGCCGGAGGACGTGGACTAAGCCAAAGCCGCGGCCTCGCCTAAGAGCTCATGCCCGCAGCGCCTCGGGACCGGCGCGGTTTCCAAAGAAAAAAAAACTCGATTCGAATTGTGAATCGAGTTTTTTTTAAGAGAATCAAAGATTTTTTTTCTTTAGAAAATCTCCCGGCCCTAAGTAGGACACAGCTGCAAACTTACCAAGACATGGCCACCTAAACTGACCGGCCGGGCAAGGAGAGCATTAACCAGAGAAGCAGCCAAGTGGCCCATGGTAACCTGGAGGAGCTGCAGAGATCCACAGCTCAGGTGGGAGAATCTGTCCACAAGACAACTATTAGTCGTGCACTCCACAAATCTGGCCTTTATGGAAGAGTGGCAAGAAGAAAGCCATTGTTGAAAGAAAGCCATAAGAAGTCCTGTTTGCAGTTTGTAAGAAGCCACGTGAGGGACACAGCAAACACGTGGAAGAAGGTGCTCTGGTCAGATGAGGCCAAAATTGAACTTTTTGGCCTAAAAGCAAAACGCTATGTGTGGTGGAAAACTAACACTGTACATCACCCAGAACACATCATCCGCACTATGAAACATGGTGGTGGCAGCATCATGTTGTGGGGATGCTTTTCTTCAGCAGGGACAGGGAAGCTGGTCAGAGTTGATGGGAAATGGATGGAGCCAAATACAGGGCAATCTTACAAGAAAACCTGTTCGAGCAAAAGACTTAAGACTGGGGCAGAGGTTCAACTTCCAGCAGAACAAGACTCTAAACATACAGCCAGAGCTACAATGGAATAGTTTAGATCAAAGCATATTCACGTGTTAGATGTTATATATTCATGTTAGAATGGCCCAGTCAAAGTCCAGACCTAAATCCAATCGAGAATCTGTGGCAAGACTTGAAAATTGCTGTTCAAAGATTGCTGCTCCATCCAATCTGACAGAGCTTGAGCTATTTTTCAAAGAAGAACGGGCAAAAAATTCTCTCTAGATGGGCTGAATAAATGCACACCACACTTTTCAGATATTTATTTGTAAAAAATGTTGAAAACCATTTATCATTTTCCTTCCACTTCACAATTATATGTGCCACTTTATGTTGGTCCATCACATAATTACTGTCAGTGTCCCCTTCTAATGGGACTGCACAGACCTACCCCCTTGAATAAATGCCATAAAGTATAAATTATCAATGAGATGAAAAATTCTCTTTGTGTAAAAAAAGGGTTGGTCAGTAACGGCACAGTACATTGCTCTGATCTGTCTTGGAAGCCCTGCAGAGAGAAGAGTGAGAAGAGTGGGGATTTCAAATCCCCGGACTGCTGAACTGGCTGTGTGGGCATTGACAGCTCAGCAACCATGGTGGTAAGTACAGTGGGGACAAGGAGGGATAGAGCAGGTGTACAGTGTTAGTTCACCTTTTGATTTTTTCTGAAAAGGTGAACTAGCCCTTACTTTAAGGACCTAATGGATTTGACAGCAACATAATTAAGCAAGGAGGGGGCTGGGTGCATTTTTCTGAAAAAGGACCAAGCAAGCATTTGTGTAGTGTAAGGCCCCTTTCACACTGGGGCGGTTTGCAGGCGTTATTGCGCTAAAAATAGCACCTGCAAACTGCCCCTAAACAGCCTCCGCTGTTTGTTCAGTGTGAAAGCCCGAGGGCTTTCACACTGAAGCGGTGCGCTGGCAGGAGAAGAAAAAATCTCCTGTCAGCCGCATCTTTGGAACGGTGAAGGAGCGGTGTATTCACCGCTCCTAAACCGCTCCTGCCCATTGAAATCAATGGGACAGCGCGGCTATACCGCGGTATACGAGGGGTTTTAACCCTTTTTCGGCCGCCAGCGGGGGAAAATAAAAATATCGCTGTTTTACCGCCGACGCCCCCTACCGCCCCAGTGTGAAAGGGGCCTTAGTGTGAGCATTCACTTTGTAGAAAGTGACAAGTCAAAGGTAAATGCAAGTTCAGGTAAAGCAGCAAAAAGTGAGGAAAAATAGGAAGAAGAGAAACTATAAACAGATTTGGAGACTGAACAGTCAATAAAAGAAGACATCACAGACCAGATCAGGTGCCACAAATAATCTGGCCAGGTTCCTGAAGACTGAAAATTGTTGGCAAGACAAAGCATCAGCAATTAGAGTTAGAACTGCCATGAAGGTAACAGGCCTTTGGCCAAATATTGAATTGCAAACAGCACAAAACCAAATGACAAAGTAACCTGAAAATAGGAAGGGTCTTGGATAAACAATTAACCGAATACAAAACACCTTTATTATCCGTGTGCAGCAAGATCATTTTGTTGCAAAAATGACAAACGCAAATAACAATAGACACAACCTCAGGGAACAATTCCAGAAGAACATGTTTTTGTAGCTACATGCTTAAACCAAGATTCATGCCAAACAGAAGCACACCATCAGCCAAGCCAAAAAAACAGCTAAAGCCGACAGAAACTGCTTCATAAGTGTACCGGTCCAGACTATCAGCAGAGGAACATTTCTCTTGTAAGATGTGCCATTACATAAGAGGAATGTGCCCAAATCCAGTATATCCACCTTAACTTCACTGTCAATTCTGACATGGGAGGTCACATAAGGGTAAAGAACAGGAGCAGACTGGGCCACAACATTATAAGGAAGCAAAGGGTTAGAATAAGGAACAAGGGACACATTAACCACTTTCTGACAAAAATATTTTGAAAAAAAAAAAGTTTTTCTTAGTTTCTGTTATAAAACTTTGCAAATAAAAAATTGTTCTTCATACAGTTTAGGCTAAAGTTATTCTGCTACATTTCTGGTGAAAAAAAAACCAAAAAAATAAATCAATGTATATCAATGTATATTACTTATATTATTTTAGTTTGTGAAAGTTATAGAGTCCACAAACTATGGTATATATATTTGAATTTATCCGTTCTGATGTACTGACTGCCTATATGATTTTGTGAGGTCCTAAAATGCCAGGACAGTACAGATACCCCCCAAATGACCCCTTTTTTTTCGAAAGTAGACAGTACAAGGTATTTAGTAAGAGATATGGTGAATTTTTAAAGTTGTATTTTTTTGCCACAATTTATTTGTAAATTTAAGAAATTAGATCATTTCTTTTTGTTCACAAAGTATTTTTTTTTGTTATTTCTCACACATAGCATAGACATACAATTACATCCCAAAACACATTCTGTTACTCCTCCTGAGTATGGGGATGCTTTATCACAGTCTAGCCATATAGAGTGGCCCAAAATCCAAGGATCACCTTTGGATTTTCAAGGAGTATAAATTGCGCATCCAATTTCCTGACTACTTATTATATTTCTGTTGTAAAAGATTTTTATTGGTTTTTGAAAAGAAATAAAATACATTTGCAAGCTGTAGTTACACATCATAAATGTTAACAAGCCAAAAATAGACATAACCATGGTATGTTGTAGCTTGGTGACATCTTGTAAACTTGAGTTACATCAAACATTAGGTGAAATTGGTGATACCTCGGGTCTGATATTAACTCGTCCGTGTCTAAACCGGCTTTTGTGATTTGACTTAGAGTTACTATCCAATTCCTCCGCCAGCACCCCTATATGGGTTCACACTGTGCCGGAGAGAGGAATGGGGTCCATCCTCTAAAGGCCTAATGACTGAGCAATGTAAAAACAAAGTAAGTATACGGACCAATTAAACCTTGGTAGAAACAAAAGCATGCTATTCTAAAAACATTTCAACCTTATACTGACTATCCCTCTGGCGGAGGCGTTGCTTAGTCAAGAAACATAAATATATATGCTAATCTGTGTATTTTGAACATAGGGACATTCTACTTAGTGAAGTATTCTACTATTGATCCCTCCAGTGTAAACCAACTGAAGGGGTTGATTCCCTTTATAACCAGCCAGAGGTGATGAAAAGATGGGATGAGGAGAAGGAGAAGAAAGAGGAACGAAGAGGAGAGAGGTGAAGTATTGCTGTAGTGTCTAGATAATGTAGGAATGTGGCCGTCTGCTGGGCAAACCCACCTCTATTAGAGTGCTATTTCTAAGAATTTGGGTGTTCCCCCATTCCTATATATTTGGACCATGGTTCCCAAGTCTTCTCATACTGAGCTGAGGTGTCTAGGATAGAGCTTACTAATTTTTCCTGTGTCATTATCCATGACACTTTCCGTTTTGCCGCTAAGATAGAAATTGATGTCTACTTCCATGCTTTAGCTAGGGTAATTTTAGCTCCCAGAAGAATAAAAAATACTAATTTTTGTGAAGATTTTGAGATCCCCGGTATGGGGTGATTGAGAAGAGCAATTAGAGGAGACTTGGGAACGGTCTTACCTGTTACTTTGGAAATGGTGTAAAATATTTTTTGCCAAAAGATCCTGATTTTCGGGCATTCCCACCATATATGTATCATGAAGCCTTTCATGTGACATCCGCGAAAGCATAGGGGGGAGATCGAGGGATGCATCAAAGAAAGCCAGGATGGGGTTAAGTACCACCTGGTGATTACCTTAAGGCTAGCTTCAATCAAGGAGATATTATAAATGCCCTTGAAGGATCGGAAGAAGGTTGTGTGCCAGTGGTCTAGGTCCCATGTGTCCTGTAAATCCCTCTCCCAAGCCAGCATAAATGTTGCTTTCCTATCAGTGGTAGCAAGCGAAGAGTAGATTAAGGAGATGCCCCCCCTCTGCTCCATGAGACCCCCACACCATAATTCGTATGGGGTGAATTTCGGAGGTTCCGGTTTCTCAACCCAGGCTGATTGTAGAAAATGCGAAATTTGAAAGAATCTGAACCGCTCCGAATTGGGGAGATCCAGATGTTTTACACAATGGTTAAGGGATATTGGCCCAGCTGCGGTAAAATAGTTCCCGATCCGGTACATTCCCCTGTCCAGCCACCACTGAAATGCTTTTATGTCCATACCCGGTGGGAAGGCGGGATTACGGAACAGGTGGGATAGGGGTTTGCTTTGCGATACTAGGGAGGGGTTCTTTCTGAGAGTGTCCCATAACGACAGAGATTGTGATAGGGCGGGAGACAAGACTGAAGGTCTAGCCTTTGGTGAGCACCATAGGAGGAAGTCAAGTGTATATGTTGACACCGCCTGTCTCTCCATTTCTACCCAATCAGGTTTGGCTGTCTTGGCGTAAACCATCGATATCTGTGCTAGTCTGGCCGCTTGGTAATACCAAAAAAGATTTGGAAGTCCCATACCACCTCTATTTCTTAGATCGAATAGGGAGCGTCTCGGGAGACGGTACCCCTTCGATCCCCAAATAAATTTTACTACCTTGTTTTGGAGTGCTGAAAGGTGATCCTTCCGTATGGCAATCGGAAGTGCTCTGAAAATATATAGTAGTCGCGGTAGCAGAGTCATTTTTACGGAGTTTATTTTAACTAACCAGGAGATGTGATGTGGTGACCATTGTTTGAGGTCGCATTCTAATTTTTTATATATGGGAGGGTAATTTGCCTGGTATAGCTGTTCAAATTTAGGAGTGAGGTTGACTCCTAGGTATCTTATGCTAGACTCGCTCCATGAAAAGCGGAACGCATCTTGCAGTCGAGACACTAGAGCCGACGGAAGGGATACATTTAGAGCTTGGGACTTGGAGTAGTTAACACATAACCCCGAGACCTGTGCAAAGTCTTCTAGGAGCTTACATAGTACCGGCAGGGAGATTAATGGTGACGTGAGGTAAAGAATGAGGTCGTCAGCGAACAGGCCGCATTTATGTATAGAAGATCCACATCGCACCCCCGCTATATCCGGATTAGTGCGTATAGCTATTGCTAATGATTCAATTGCTATCGCAAAAATCAAAGGCGAGAGCGGGCAGCCCTGGCGGGTCCCCCTTGCTATTTTAATAGGTTCAGAGAGTTGTCCTTGCAATTTGATTCTCGCTTCAGGGCAGGAGTATAGGGAGTGAAGTAACCCTGAAAACCGAGGGCCGAAGCCCCATTTTTGTAGAATCAAAAATAGGTAGGACCAAGAGACAGAGTCGAACGCTTTTTGTAGGTCTAGAGATAGTAACATTCCCTGTTGGGCTCCGCTACCGTCCCAGCCCGATTGCAGGATTGAGACCACATCCACCGTTCTTCTGATTTGGTCAGGACCTTGCCTTCCAGGGATGAACCCCACTTGGTCCTTGTGGATGTAGGATCCTATGAAGAAGGACGGTCTGCCATAATTTTAGTCATTATTTTCAGATCGTTATTGATCAGGGATATGGGTCTATAGTTGGAAACCTCTCCCTGGTCTTTATCAGGCTTTGGAATCACGGTTATGAAGGCAGCGTTCATCTGCGGGTCCAGAGGTTCTCCCTTGGTTTTGAAGTTAATAAATTTAGCAAGATAGGGCGCTATGGTATTTGCATAAGTCTTATGCCCCGTACACACGGTCGGACTTTGTTCGGACATTCCGACAACAAAATCCTAGGATTTTTTCTGACGGATGTTGGCTCAAACTTGTCTTGCATACACACAGTCACACAAAGTTGTCGGAAAATCCGATCGTTTTAAACGCGGAGACGTAAAACATGTACGTTGGGACTATAAACGGGCCAGTGGCCAATAGCTTTCATCTCTTTATTTATTCTGAGCATGCGTGGCACTTTGTCGGTCGAATTTGTGTACACACGATCGGAATTTCCGACAACGGATTTTGTTGTCGGAAAATTTTATCTCCTGCTCTCCAACTTTGTGTGTCGGAAAATCCGATGGAAAATGTCCGATGGAGCCCACACACGGTCGGAATTTCCGACAACACGCTCCGATCGGACATTTTCCATCGGAAAATACGACCGTGTGTACGGGGCATTATAGTATGGTACGGAGAAGCCGTCTGGACCCGGTGCCGAATACCTCTTTAGGTTTTTGATTACTGCTAGAACTTCAGCGGTGGTAACTGGGGCTTCGAGTCTGTCTCTGTGTTCCGCCGATAGGGTAGGAATCGGGAGGTTGTCTAGGAAGTTAGACAGAGATTGGGGATTATTTGCCTTATGTTCGCTATACAGATCTGTGCAGAATCCATGGAAAGCTTCCATAACTTTCACAGGGTTTGTGGTGTGGGGTTGGCCCGCTATTTTAATTTTAGGGAAGGTATAGGAATGAGGGCGCGGTGTGAGACGGGACGCCAAGAGAGACCCGGTCCTGTCCTTCTGATAGTAATATTTCGCACCTAGCCATGATAGACTTTTTTCAGCCTTTGCTGTGAGAGCTAAGTTTAGTTCTAGGCGCGCCGCATCCAGTCGGGAGGCGGGTATTACAGCCGGGTCTCTCTTGTGCTCCGCACACAATTTTCGGAAGTTCTTTTCTAGGTTGACTATGTCTATCCCGTGTTCTTTTTTAATTTTGGCTGCTATTTGTATGAGTTTCCCTCTTATTGTGGCCTTATGAGCTGCCCATAAGGTTTCCGCGGGGTCAGGCGGGGTCAGACAGGATATTTTCTTTTAATCTCCAAAGGTTATATTTGTGGTTTGGGGTTTGGTTATTTAACAGAACACTTAACAAGGAGTGGTCCGACCAGACCGTGTCTATAATTTGTGATCTTTGGGCTGCCGGGATCAAGTTATTCGAGACTAGCAGATGGTCGATACGGGCGTAGGATTGGTGGGCATGGGAGAAATGAGTGTAATCCTTTTTGGAGGGATTTAGCTACCTCCAAATGTCTGTGAGTCCCTGTGTATATAACATCTTAGCGATTCTCAAACTGGTTTTAGTTGGACGGATGTTTTGGGCATTGGGGGGTTTAGATCTATCTAAGTCCTGGTCAAAGGCTACATTGGAGTCTCCCCCAAAAATTATGGAGCCTTCAAGCATAGGTCCAAGCATCTTAAACATAGAGCTAAAACATTTTTGCTGTCCTGAGTTAGGGCATAGTAAGAAACCAGGGAGTAAAGTCTGCCCTCTACGAATCCCTTAACTAGGATAAACCTACCTTCTGGGTCACGTTGTATTTTCTGTAGTGTGAATCTGCAATTTTTAGAGATAAGGATAGCAACCCCTCTGGTCTTATCTTCCGCGTTAGCTAAATAGAATAATGGGAACTGAGCGTGGATAAAATTAGGTTTGTACCGTATCGGGAAGTGGGTTTCTTGGAGAAACAATAGATCAATCTTGCGGGCTTTCATAAAATCCAAAACTTTCCTACGTTTAGAGGGTGAATTCAGCCCTTGGGTGTTATGTGTGGCCACCCTCAATAGGGAGGTTAAATTGTCATTGACAGCCATGGAGCAGAAGTAGAGGTCTAGCCCCCCATCCCTCAACGCTTACCTGGTCCAGTTGGAGGGTGGGCACCGAAGGAAGAATCTCTAAAACGTCCCTGCACGTCTTATTGGAAGAGTGGGTATGTCCCAGCAGACAGCCAACTACAACAGAAAAAATTGTTAGTGAGGAGAGTAGAGAAGAGAGAAGAGAAGGGGTAGAAGAAGAGAAAATCAAGTCATCGTGGAAATTGGATGAGCAGTGATGGCAATGGAGCACATCACCCCTCACAGTAGTGGATGCGTCCAAACCCTGCGAGCAGGGAGGACACATAACCCAGGAGACCGGCATCGCCTGGTCCTTGGGATTAGTAGAGGTGCAGCCCAACTGCCGCGACCTCGGCGCACTTTGATAAGATTAAGCTAAAAAAAAAGAAAAACACAACTGATCGGATCAGATCCGAACTGGGGAACTGAAAGGGACCCCGCAAACCCTTTGTCCCACCTTCTTCCCCTCCCACCCAGGAAACGGTTCCGGGTGGGATAGGAAGACTGCCTAGGCTGCAACCCAGGCAAAGTAAAACTCTTTCCCGCAACTAGAGTACTGTAAAAGGAAGTGTCCTGGAATAGAACTTTGTTACACTATGCCTTGTAAGTCTGGATCAGATAGTAGTGTATAGGGTAAGATCTGCCCAGTATAATAATATAAGTGATCCACCTGAGAATCTTGTCGGCTCACATTGGAATACAAAGACCCAAACCAGGCCCTAAAAGGATACCCTCACGGGACTGCACTGTATCTGGGAGTAGTGCGTATGTTGTTCCTACTAAGAGAAGGTCAAGAGAGACAGGGGGAGAGAAGAGGGGGGAGGCCAGAAGTCCCCCCCCCCACCCCCCAAAGAGCATTAATAAAGCCGAACATTTAGCGTAGAGAAACTTAATGACCCTACTCCCTCTCTCCGTATATTAGGGGAGGGTAACCACAGGAGCTCTCACCCAAGCCCTCACTCAGAGCACTACATGCATTCCGGGTAAAAAAGATCTCAGATAAAATTCAAATAGGAAAAAGCATAAAAATTAATAATCTAGGGAAGGTCCACAGAGTTCGTGAAGGTGTACAAAGGAGAAAAACAAAAAAGAGACAAGGGACAGTCATCCAACTGTCTTCTTGACTCGTGGACTCATGGTGGCCTGGCTTCCTTGGAGCGTTTGTATTTAGGTTTTTCCCATAGGGGCTGCAAAGGACTTGCAGGAGATGGGCGTTTGTAGGACCCCACCGATGAATTGTTGAAGTCCATAGCTGACTCTTGAGAGATGAGACGGAGGTCTAGCAGAATCCGTTCTCCTTCTGGGAGGCTTCGGAAAGAGTGTGTTTTACCTTTGTGGTCAAACTTGAGTGCAAATGGAAAGGCCCATTTGTATTTAATTTCGTGTTGCGCCAACACGGTTAATAGGGGCTTCAGGGCCCTCCTTTTTTGTATTGTGTTGGGTGAAATATCTGCGAAGACCTGTATGGTATGACCTCTGCACGTGAGGGGCTGTTGGTATCTGCACTTTCTCATCACCTCTTCTTTAACCGAGAAGTAATGTGGTTTGACCACGATATCTCTGGGGAGGCCGTCTTTCCTCGGGGGTCCTAGTGTCCTGTGAGCGCGGTCAATTTCCAACTTATGTGGAGGAATGTCCGGGATAAGTTGTTTAATGAAGTCTTGAACCACCGTCGTGGAGTCGGTTATAGATTCTGGGAGTCCTCTCAGTCTAAAGTTTTCCCTTCTGGACCTGTTTTCAAGGTCATCAATGCGTGAGAGAGCAGTGTCCAGTTGATCTTGTAGAATCTGTATGTGGTTAGAGTTCTGTCTTGTTTTAGATATGGTCTGGTCAAGTTTATCTTCAATAGCTTCCATTCTGGAGCCCAGGGCCTGGAAGTCCTCCCTAATATCGCCAGTTATTTTGGCTGCTGTTTGAGCCAGACCTTTATCCAGCAGGGCTGATAACTGGGCGAAAAGATCAGGGGCTGTAAGGATAGTGTGGGCTGTGGTGAGCGCCATCTCAGGCCCTGTTGTAATGTGAGGGGAGGAAGGCTGCGGTGGGGGTGTCAAGGGCTGTTCTGTGAGGTGCTCTGAGAGGGCCGTGAGCTGTGCCATCAGTGGAGGGGTACTCACTGGGGTCCCAGGGGGTAGAGAGCGGGTCACAGCGGCGTAGGAGAGTTTGTTTCCTGAGCTTTCTGCTGCTGTCTGTGTATCTTGCAGCATGGCGCCCGCCATCTTGGATTCGGCCCGCTCCGCCGAGGCTCTGAATAGCGGTTCCAGATCCCTCCTGGACGAACCGCCTGGCATAGATTCGATCCCCTGTGCTTCCTCTCGGTCCGTAGGTGGGAATAATGGTCCCCGGGGTCCCGGTTCCCCCGCTATGTGCGCCGGGTGGTCAGGGCAGTGCGGAGCTCCGGGCTTAAGCCGCCATCTTGGAGGAGTCTGCGCATGCGCCTCTTATTATATTTCTCGAGCTCCTAAAGTGCCAGGGCAGGAGAAACATCTAAAAAATTACCCCATTTTGGAAAGCAAATGCCCCAAGGTATTTTTTGAAAGGCATAATGAGTCTTTTTAAAGTGTCATTTTTTTGCAACAAGTTTTTGGAAAATGCAGAAAAGAAATTGGGATTGTATTTTGTGTCAATTAATAAGATATTTCTAACACACATCATAGAATTACACCTCAAAACACGTTCTGTTACTCCTCCTGAGTATGGGGATGCAACATGTGTGACACTTTGTCATAGTCTATCCATATAGAGAGGCCCAAAATCCAAGGATCACCTTTGGGTTTTCAAGGAGTATAAATTGTGCATCCAATTTCCTGACTACTTATTATATTTCTTGAGCTTCTAGTGCCAGGGCAGGAAAAACATCTCCAAAATGACCCCATTTTGGAAAGCAAATGCCCCAAGGTATTTTTTGTAAGGCATAATGAGTCTTTTTAAAGTGTCATTTTTTGCAACAAGGTTTTAGAAAATGCAGAAAAGAAAATGAGATACCCTGTTTCCCCGAAAATAAGACTTAGCGTGATTGTCGGTGATGGCTGCAATATAAGCCCTACCCCCCAAATAAGCCCTAGTTAAAGTCCTTGTAGGTCTTCTTTTCAGGGTAGGGCTTATTTTCGGGGAAACAGTCTAGGGCTTATTTGGGGGGTAGAGCTTATATTGCAGCCATCACCGACAATCACGCTGTCTTATTTTTGGGGGAAACAGGGTACATAGAGAGGCCCAGAATCCAATAGGGATGGTTATGGCGCAGATTTGTGATTACTAATGCTTGGGACCCATAAGTCTGTAAATGGAAATGGTATGGCAATGGACAGATGAGAGGAGTTACTAAATGAGTAAAGCAGATGGCTTGGTTCTGCAGAGGTAATGGACAGTCCAAAGCTCAGGCCAAGCCTCTTGAGGGAAGCAGAGGCACACTCCAGGACATGTAGAAAAAGCGGTAGATAGAGGCGCCTTCTAAGTATAGACTTATAGCATTTATTGGACAAAGGTATAAAAAACACTCACATTGACTTAAGTAAAGTCAGGCACATAAGGGTAGTCCTGCATAGGTGAGTCTCCATGCATGCTAGTCCAGGCAGTGTTCAGCCGAGTGTCCTTTAGGAGCCGTCCGCCGTCTCAATGTGTGGATGGGACCAGGAAGAAGGTCTGGAATGAACGTGGCATGTGACATCACCGGAAATGACCGTAATGTGTTTCTGAGCTTGCACACTGGCGATGAAAGGGACAGGTGCACTCCTTTCTCAAGCTGGGGCTACAGGGGCATGAATGCCTTATATGGGGCGCTATCTAGTAGGGACATGAGGAAATTACTGGGAATGGCTGTAGCTGTATTATAGTTCTGGTGAATGTACTATTGAGCGCCATCTAGTGGCTGATGTGCAAAATGCTAGTAATAAACAAAATGTCTTTGCCACCATGCTGAAACTCAGTTTCAGGAACTTGGTAAGTTTCTTATAGCCTAGGCCATCTTTATGTAGAGCAACAATTCTTTTTTTCAGATCCACAGAGAGTTCTTTACCATGAGGTGCCATGTTGAACTTCCAGTGACCAGTATGAGAGAGTGAGAGCAATAACACCAAATTTAACACACCTGCTCCCCATTTACACCTGAGACCTTGTAACACTAATGAGTCACATGACATCGGGGAGAGAAAATGGCTAATTGGGCCCAATTTGGACATTTTCACTTAGGAGTGTACTCACTTTTGTTGCCAGTGGTTTAGACATTAATGGCTGTGTGTTGAGTTATTTTAAGGGGACAGCAAATTTACACTCTTATACAAGCTGTACACTCACTACTTTACATTGTAGCAAAGTGTAATTTCTTCAGTATTGTCACATGAAAAAATAGAATAAAATATTTTCAAAAATGTGAGGGGTGTACTCACTTACCCCACTTTTAAGTACACAATGGGGTTTATTTACTAAAGCTGGAAAGTGCAAAATCAGGCTCACTTCTGCATAGAAACCAATGAGCTTCTAACCCCAGCTTGTTCAATTAAGCTTTGGTAATAAAACCTGGAAGCTCATTGGTTTCTATGCAGAAGTGAGCCTGATTTTGCACTTTCCAGCTTTAGTAAATAAACCCCATTGCGTACTTAAAAGTGGGGTATGTATATATATATATATATATATATATATATATATATATATATATATATATATATACAGTGGTGTATTTAGGTTTTGTGCTGCCCTAGGCCTGACTAAGCTCGCGCACCCCCCTAATTTAACTATGACCCACCCCTTCCTGTCAAGGCCACACCCCTTCCTTTTTAAGATCCGCCCTGTCATCTTCATGGGAGGACAGAGGGATGCCACGGGAAGAGGACAGTGAGCAATACAGCATCTTTTCATTTGGGGGTAAGGGGATATGTGCTGGGTGCTTTGGGAGGTTCTTGCACTGAAGTCATGTCCCTCCTCTGTGGCTCCTCCTCCTCCTGGCTGTGTACTGAGTGTGTGTGGCTGACAGTGGGGAGAGAGGTGTGGGCTGCTACTGAAAGCCCATCGACGCTTGTGGGACTCCGGGCGGCAGATGTCCTGGGTGTCCACGCTGGCGCATCCCTGTCTGGCCAGTTACCGAAACTCAGTGCCGTAACTTGTTTTGGGCTCTGGGACAGTGGTGTCACTAGGGTTGGCCTAGAGGATATCAGATTAGGTACTTCCTAATGGCTCAGTTTCTGGGAACAGTAATGTATAATGGCCAACAGGCTCTCTTACCAGATCCGGTGAAACTGCAACAGTGATTCCTCCGGCTGGACGTTCACTCACTCTGGGTTGCCCAGGCCAACTCTAGTCAGTAGTGTAGCATCTCTACCCTGGCAGTGGCTTCATCTTTCTCCCCCTCTGTTGGTGAGGGTACAGCGTGGCTCTCTGGTGGTGCGGGTACAGCATGGCTCTCTGGTGGTGCGGGTACAGCATGGCTCTGGGGTTGTGGGAACAACGTCTCTCTGGTGGTGCGGGAACAACGTGGCTCTCTCTCTGGTGGTGCGTGGCTCCCTCTCTGGTGGTGCGGGTACAGCGTGGCTCTCTGGTGGTGCGGGTACAGCGTGGCTTTCTGGTGGTGCAGGTACAGCATGGCTCTGGTGGTGCAGGTACAGCGTGGCTTTCTGGTGGTGCGGGTACAGCGTGGCTTTCTGGTGGTGCAGGTACAGCGTGGCTCTGGTGGTGCGGGTACAGCGTGGCTTTCTGGTGGTGCAGGTACAGCGTGGCTCTGGTGGTGCAGGTACAGCGTGGCTCTGGTGGTGCGGGTACAGCGTGGCTTTCTGGTGGTGCAGGTACAGCGTGTCTCTGGTGGTGCAGGTACAGCGTGGCTTTCTGGTGGTGCGGGTACAGCGTGGCTCTGGTGGTACGGGTACAGCGTGGCTCTGGTGGTGCGGGTACAGCATGGCTCTGGTGGTGCAGGTACAGCGTGGCTCTGGTGGTGCGGGTACAGCGTGGCTTTCTGGTGGTGCAGGTACAGCGTGTCTCTGGTGGTGCAGGTACAGCGTGTCTCTGGTGGTGCGGGTACAGCGTGGCTTTCTGGTGGTGCAGGTACAGCGTGGCTCTGGTGGTGCGGGTACAGCGTGGCTCTGGTGGTGCGGGTACAGCGTGGCTTTCTGGTGGTGCGGGTACAGCGTGTCTCTGGTGGTGCGGGTACAGCGTGGCTCTGGTGGTGCGGGTACAGCGTGGCTCTGGTGGTGCGGGTACAGCGTGGCTCCCTATCTGGCTTCCCCCAGCACAGTACTCTCTTTTTCTCCTCCTGTAACCCCCCCAGCAGAGTGCATTCATGCTGGGGGCTGTAGCACGATGTCTGTGGACACACAGGGCTGCCATTCTTCAGGGATTACTCTTCCCATGATGCCCCCCAGTGTCTTCTGATTGGCCCTCTGCTGTGGCCAATTATGGGGTGAGAAACAGCAGTCAGGAAGCTGGACAGCGGCACAGGGAAACCAATTAGAGACGCTCTCTCTCTCTTCTCTCTTCGGCTGACAGAAAGAGGAGGGGGGCGAGCGGGGGAGATACACAGACAGCCCGCGTCTCTCCTCTCCCTGTCACAGCGCTGCTCAATTTACCAGAGAACTCCCCCGCTCGCCCCCCCTCCCCTTTCTGTCAGCTGAACGGAGAAGAGAGAAGAAAGAGAGAGAGCGGCTCTAATTGGTTTTGTCATGCTGCCGCCCAGCTTCCTCCCTGCTGTTTCCCTCCCCATGATTGACCACATCAGAGAGAGAGAATCACAGCTTTACAGGGGCGGCTTGACAGCTCCTGATTTAACTGCTTCCTGGCCCCATCTGCAGCCGCTGCACTCCCAAGCTGTACTCTCTTGATGTGCCCTGCTGTGCGGGAGGAGAGCGGGTGCCGTTTTGGGGGGGGGGGGGCGGCTTTTTGCCGCCCCCCACAAAGTGCCGCCCTAGGCCTGGGCCTTGTTGGCCTAGGCCAAAACACAGCACTGTATATATATATATATATATATATATATATATATATATATATATATATATATATATATATAAACAACATGTCTATATATATTTTTGTACATATATCTCTTTATTTTCTCTGTGCATTGATTTGCCATTCAGGCACATTGTATATGTTTTTAGCTTTTTCTAGCTTTTTCTAATGTTGTACTGGTCCTCAGTTGTTTTGTTATGGAAATGATTAAGAGCTCCAATCGAGCCCAAGGTTATCTGCTGCTGTCTCTAATTTGAAAAGTGTTGATATGCATGCATATAAAAGTAAACACTCTGAGACACGCTCAGTATCGTTACTGTTACACTTCTAATTTATTCAAGGCGGTGTTAATGTTTTATACACACAAATACGTCATTGCTATGTTAGTCTAATAGGTACATCTCATTGGTTAAGATAGTAAAGAAGATGGAGAATGTTCATAACGAGGTTTGGCTGTCTTTGTAAGAGAGTAAATCCGCGCTTAGGACAGAGTAAGGGCTGCTGCCTATCTCTAATTAGTACCCCTAAGGATCTAATTGCACAGTAGATAAGTAGAATGAGACCATAAGCGGCGCTGCCCTCTGAAAATTAATGAGTATCAGGCAAAAATATCACAAGCTCTGCACTGAGTACAGATGACTCCAATACGTAAAAACACCACCAGTATCAAAACGTACTATAGGCAATATAGCATCACAAACCATCAGTGCTTAAAAATTGCTAAATAAAATGTGTTCCCCCAGCGGGGCATAAGTGTCATCCAAAGTGAAATATATAATACCTGAGTGAGAAATTTGAGTGAAGAGAATAGTGCGTTGTACAGTATAGATGCAAATAGGTGTATAAAGGAAATATTTTGGAAATTATATTGAAAAAAGGTTATTTCCTAAAATTCATAAATATTGGGACAAGATGGCACCAAAGGGAACCTAGTTCCTATAATGGGTATATGTGCTTAGTGATATCAAAGTGATGTCTGTGTGTCCCCTTACATATTTGTGTGCAGTGATAATAAAATAGAGTAGTGTTTGACTACAGTATTCAAAAGTATTGGGACAATAATAAATAAAATAAATATTAAACGGATGAGTGTACTAATTGTAGTCTGTGTGGTGATTGTGTATCCCCTTACATGTTCAAATCCAATGGAAAAATTTTAAAATATAAGGATGTTAGGCCCCAATATCCAAAAGTATTGGGACAGTATGGCGCTATGGGACGTGAGACGTGAAATATCCTTAAACGTGAATTATCCTCCTATGTAATAACTCAGGTAATGATCACCCACTCCCAATATTAAATTACATTTCATATACAGTTATTTCTAATTAGTTCAGATTACTCATGTTTAAAACAGGTAGTGTGGTTAAAAAAGTCCATATATAAAATCCATGCAGAACAAATGTTATTAGCCAGGTGGGAAAAACAGAGTTCAGCTGAAATGCTGTTTGTTTCATCCAAGAGAGTGCAACGTAGTGACTTCTGTGCGGTTTTTTTTTTTTCCATAAGGTGACTTGAAGTGACTTGCAGTGCTCGCCCCCCTATGCTACCCCACTCACCAGAAATAATCACCCCTGCAGGGGTACCAAGCGACAAAGTGGGTGCCTCAGGGTGGATGTTGTTCACTTCCAAAGTGCTTCCATTCCTCTGCTGCGTGCGATCCTTATGGCTGTTCCTGGTAAGTTGTATACTCTGACCTGACCGTACTACTCCAGCAGTGTAACCTTAAGTTGTTAACCACTCCAGATATCCAGAGAAAAAGAGAAACACAAGGGGCCAAAATTATGGCCCTCTGAACTTTAGTGCCCTCTTGCTAGTCTAATTCACAAACAGACTAGCAAGAGGGCACTAAAGTTCAGAGGGCCATAATTTTGGCCCCTTGTGTTTCTCTTTTTCTCTGGATATCTGGAGTGGTTAACAACTTAAGGTTACACTGCTGGAGTAGTACGGTCAGGTCAGAGTATACAACTTACCAGGAACAGCCATAAGGATCGCACGCAGCAGAGGAATGGAAGCACTTTGGAAGTGAACAACATCCACCCTGAGGCACCCACTTTGTCGCTTGGTACCCCTGCAGGGGTGATTATTTCTGGTGAGTGGGGTAGCATAGGGGGGCGAGCACTGCAAGTCACTTCAAGTCACCTTATGGAAAAAAAAAAAACCGCACAGAAGTCACTACGTTGCACTCTCTTGGATGAAACAAACAGCATTTCAGCTGAACTCTGTTTTTCCCACCTGGCTAATAACATTTGTTCTGCATGGATTTTATATATGGACTTTTTTAACCACACTACCTGTTTTAAACATGAGTAATCTGAACTAATTAGAAATAACTGTATATGAAATGTAATTTAATATTGGGAGTGGGTGATCATTACCTGAGTTATTACATAGGAGGATAATTCACGTTTAAGGATATTTCACGTCTCACGTCCCATAGCGCCATACTGTCCCAATACTTTTGGATATTGGGGCCTAACATCCTTATATTTTAAAATTTTTCCATTGGATTTGAACATGTAAGGGGATACACAATCACCACACAGACTACAATTAGTACACTCATCCGTTTAATATTTATTTTATTTATTATTGTCCCAATACTTTTGAATACTGTAGTCAAACACTACTCTATTTTATTATCACTGCACACAAATATGTAAGGGGACACACAGACATCACTTTGATATCACTAAGCACATATACCCATTATAGGAACTAGGTTCCCTTTGGTGCCATCTTGTCCCAATATTTATGAATTTTAGGAAATAACCTTTTTTCAATATAATTTCCAAAATATTTCCTTTATACACCTATTTGCATCTATACTGTACAACGCACTATTCTCTTCACTCAAATTTCTCACTCAGGTATTATATATTTCACTTTGGATGACACTTATGCCCCGCTGGGGGAACACATTTTATTTAGCAATTTTTAAGCACTGATGGTTTGTAATGCTATATTGCCTATAGTACGTTTTGATACTGGTGGTGTTTTTACGTATTGGAGTCATCTGTACTCAGTGCAGAGCTTGTGATATTTTTGCCTGATACTCATTAATTTTCAGAGGGCAGCGCCGCTTTTGGCTGTCTTTGGTTTTATCTCCAGTTCCGCGTTCTTCTGATGTGTGGGATGTAGGGGGTACCCGCCATCTTGAGAAAATATAGGAACAGAGCTAATCTGTATACTTATATAATGAGTAAGGAGAAAAATATGTATGCACATAAGAAAATAGACATTTTCAGATTACTATTATTATTATCTACATCACATTCCTTCACAATCCCCCCTAAAATGACTATTTTCTCTTTTCTGTCCCTAATACTAAAGGTCCCACTTTGGCCTGGCCCTTCTCCTCAGCAACTCTTTTAGGCTGTA
Organism: Aquarana catesbeiana; assembly: GCF_042186555.1. Taxonomy (NCBI): domain Eukaryota; kingdom Metazoa; phylum Chordata; class Amphibia; order Anura; family Ranidae; genus Aquarana; species Aquarana catesbeiana. The sequence continues at coordinate 80,745,371 of NC_133335.1, read as the reverse complement.
TATAGAATTGGGCAGCAACTGTTCACTTCCCTCCTCGATACAGCTGGAGAGGTGCAGTCAGGCGCTATCTATCCCTAAAACCCTATAGGATTGTGAGATTATGGACAGGGAGTGACTGTAGGGGAGTGAAGGGTTTGTCATCTTCCATCATAAGGAGGTCCTCTTCTTCTTGGTGGAGAAATGTAGGTGTGCTATTGTCTACAGCCTTGCTCATTAACTTTGTACGAAAGGTAGAATACAGCATACAATCAGGGTTAAAAGAACCAGGATTATTAATACCCTTACCTGTATCTGGACGAGCACCTTCTGCCACCCACTCATCCAGCTAAAATATTGGTCCCATGGGTCTGTGATACCTGAGTTCTTCTTCAACTCCAGTGACAGATCTTCTAATTTCTTTATAGCTAGAGTAACCTTACCATTTGGGCCAATATTATCAGGAATGTATGTACAACAGGTTCCTGTTTTTTCCTATGATTTTACAAAACACCTCCTTTCCCAGCTAGCACCATGTCTAAGGCCATCAGGTCCTGGAATGTCATGTAGGAAGTGGGGGATAACTGGTCAGCAATTCCCTGGAGGGCATCTTTAGAGTAATTTACAAATCTCTGTTGGTTATAATATGTGTAGTGTCATGTCACCTAGAGGCTGGGTGACAGATGCACACCGTTGGGATCAGGAATGCACCGCAAGGTAGTGGACCCTATGGCTGACTGCTGCGGATTGTACCCTGGGAGGTTCAGGAAGCAGGTCTACTGGATCACTGACACAGATCCCACTGGGAGCTAGAGCATAGATTCCCCAGGGCGCGGAGTCTAAGAGCCAGCAGGTGTTCACCAGAGCCTCTAGTGGTGAGGATGGACTGCGCTGCAGTCTGGCTCCAGGTCGCGGCCCCCGGGGTCTCACAGCTCACGCTCACACTACAGGAGAAGAGGAAGGAGGCAGCAGACTGGAACAACAAGGAAAGTAAGGTACAAGCCAAGGTCGGTAACCGGAATCAGATGTAGGAAACACAGCAAGAACACACAGAGGCTAACACACAGTGGTTGATCAGCACTGCTGGCTTGCAGTGCACAGGTTAATATAGGGTTCCCTGATAGGGCCTGGGGTGGGGTCATGCTTAGAGGAGAGGTTACAAAAGCAGTCAGGTGAGGGTCAGCTGGTCTCTAGAGATGAACACATGGAGACAGGTATGCTGATCGACAAACTCTATTGCATAACCATGACATGTAGTTAATCCAATCTACATTCTTGCTGACAGTTGTTATGGGGATCAAAGACTCAAAACCAGCTTTTACCAGATCCCTGGCTTTAAACTCATCAGGGACCCCCCTTGTAACCCCTATGACATGTATGTATACATGAGGATCAAAGCTTCCGGAGAGAGCTGTTCGCTTCCTCCTCTGACTGTGTGCTGGGTCAGTGTATGTATCAGGGGTATCTTTGGTTAGGATATGGGGGCTTTCTATTTTCATCTTTTTTGTCTAATGCACTCTGTGGTCGCCCAGTCTGGCCCTGTGTTCCAACCCACTGGCCCCCACAGAAACCACAACTCTGTCCCCAGTAACTGTCTGTGTGGCATACATATATGTCCTTACCGTCAGGGATATCACTGTACCAATGGCATCACCATGAAGGGTCAAACGGACAAGGTACTATGTCACAGTAATCTAAGGTAAAGGTGGTCACATGTGTACCTGAATTATGTTATCATTTTTGTGATGGCCACCTCCTGGGCCCCTCCCCCCTAGATCAAACAGAAAAAGGATATGCAGCACCCGAAAACACTCTCTCCTGCAGTGATAAGCGTGCATTCAGGTGTTCTTCCTGGCCAACTTGACTGAGGTGGCTGTGGTCAGCAAAACTTGGAATGGACCATCATAACTTGGCTCAAGTATCTCCAGACAGTAGTTGGTGTGTTCCTGTATCTAATTCAGGATCTGGAATGGAAGAAAAGACCTGGACATGCATTCAGGTTAATTCTCGTGATAATGTGGTTACATAATTAGTCAACACATCAGACTGTAACTGTAACTGTTGTGGAAAGTAACAACCAAGTCTGGGAGCTGAACCAAACAAAATTTCATAAGGGGATAGGGCATGTTTCCCCTGGGGGTGTGTCTGACACTGAACAGGGCAATGGGCTAACTGTCTGGCCAACTCATGTTAGTCTCTTGGGCCATCTTTAACATCCTGTTTTTAGTGTCCCATTCATCCTTTCTACCTTCCCGCTACTTTGAGGGTGGTATGGGATGTGTAGTGCCAACTGAACCCCCAGTGCTGCCTAAATCTCTTTAGTAAGGGTTGTTGTTACGGCTGGTCCCTGATCTCTCAATATCACCTCTGGGACCCCAAATCTACATACTATCTCACTCAGTAGTTTCTTAGCTGTGGTCCTGGCAGTCGTGACCACTTCCACTAGGGCGTTTTCGAATCTGCCACTTCTTGGCACTTGAGAATGATCAATTTGCATCCTCTGGAATGGGGTATAGGGCTTTTGCCAGGTGCTTCTTCTGTGCTTCCTGGGTTACATTTGGTGCAGATAATGCATGATCTGCAGAAGCTGTCGGTCAGTGGAGTAACTCTTGGTGCAACACTTGTTGATAAGAGAGTTCATAAAAGTCTTTGTCAAGTGGGCAGCTCCATGTGCCCATTGCACCACGGCTGGGTACATACTCCTGGGTAGACAAGGCTTCTTGTTGCACTCGAATAGTCCATTTCTGAGAGTTGCTCCTCTCCGTTTCCAGCTTTCCTTCTTATCCGCACTTGTTGTTTCCTGTAGTTCTTTTAGATAAACTCTGTCCACTGGGAAAGTCTGTAAGGTAAGCACGGGGTGGTCTTCTTCTACCACCCTGCTGTCCACTTCCCGTGGACCACCAGCTGTCTGTTTGGCAGCTGAATTGGCTAGATGCTTGCCTTAAGCTTCCTTTGAGTTCATTTTGTCGTGTGCTTTACTCAGAATAGTCACTTGGGTTGGGAGAAGCAAGGCATCAATCAAGTTTTCACAGGTGTTCCTGCAGCCATTAGGAATCCTCTGTCCTAGATAACACCATAATCATGGGCAATGCTGAAAGCATATCTTGAGTCCATATGAATGTTGGCTCTTTTTCCCTCTGCCCATTTACATGCTGTAGTAAGTGCTTACAGCTCTGCCTCCTGTGTAGACATCACCGGTGGTAAGGCTTCAGCTTGTAGAACAGTATTTTCAGTGGTGACCGCGTGTCCTGTGTGGTCATGGGGTGACAAGTCAAGACTCTACTCCTCCTCCTCCTTTCCCCCCTCGAGAAGTGGAAGAAGGGTGGTAGGGTTCAGTGTTTGACAACTTAATAGAGTAATGCTGTCCAGTAGGAGGGAACACAGGAGTCTCAAGTGTCTGGTAGTGGACAAGTGTTTCGGCTGGATCTTGGTTGAATATGGCAACAACGTCATGGGGAGCAAGCAGAACGAGGCAGTGTCCGAGGACCAAGTTCAAAGTTTTGTCAAGCAAGGCTTGTGTAGCAAATCCAGCTCACAGACACAATAGGCCTCCTCTTGCTACCGCATCCAGCCGACAGGAATAATATCCTACGGGGCGTAGGCTGATGCCGTGTGATTGGGTGAGTACACCTGCAGCATGTCCCAGACGTTCGGATACAAAAAGCTTGAGCGTTTTGTCGTAGTCTGGGAGCCCTAGCGCCTGAGATGGCACACTTGAGGGCCTCAAACTTAGATATTTCTTCAGGAGACATCTGGAAGGGGTCTGATTGCAGAGCATCAGTAGGAAGGCTTCTGGAATCCATGCTCTGCACTAGGAAATTAGTCCAAGAAAAATGACAGGTGTTGAGCACCACTGCATTTTGGGCTTTGAGGCTCTGCAGCCCTGGTTGGCAAGATAGCACAACAGGCTTTCTGAGGTGACTTCAACAGGGGGTAAGTCAGCTGCACAAAGGAGAAGGTCATCAACATGTTGGAAGAGAATCACTTCCGGGTGTTCCTCTTGTCATGTGTCAAGGATGATAGCCATAGCTTTTGCAAACTGGCTTGGAAAGTTCTGTGCCCCTTGTGGCACAACTATTTAGGTATGTTGCCGTTTCTTTCCGTGGATGAATGCAAAAAGGTACCAGCAGGAGGGGTGAGGGTGGACACTGAAGAAAATGTTTGTAAGGTCCACCTTTGTGAGGTACTTTGCAGTCAAAGGCATCCACAGTAGGTACCTGGTTCTCTTTTTAGGATTCTCTTCTTGGGGTTATTGTGGTTTCCGGGGCAATGAAGCGCCCTCTTTTAGCTTGACCGAAACTGGTGGCACCTTTAAGTGACCGTTGTCTTCCGGTCCTGTGGACCATAGGCACGCAGGGATTCTGTCAAGTACTTCCTGCAGTATTGAACTTGAAGTTTTTGCTTCATTAAGTGTCATCAGGAGAGGCTGAGAACACAACGCAGATTAGTCTTCTAAAGATACGGGAGTATGTAACTTCATCCCCCCCTTCAGGCGTGTCCTGATTGAGGCCTGTAGTCTGGACAACACATCAGCTCCTAGTAGATTCAAGGGACATGTAGAGAACACCACAAATCTGGCAAGCAAATCAGGAAGTGGACTGGAGCGGGGCACCCCATCCATTCCTACGCAGGAAACATCAATAGTGGAAAGGAAAGAATTATTAGGCAGGTTCACCGCCCTCAACACACTTTTGGCTGCACCCCTGTCAATGAGGAAAGTGGTAAGTTTTTCGTCTGGGACATCTTGGGGCTCTGCATTCTTTTCTGAAGTGACCCCATTTCCTACAGTTGTAACAGGTGATCCTTTCCCTGGTATTGGACAGTGGTGGTGGACTAGTGTAGGCGGGATCTTCGTCATGGGTTACCATGAGGGGCGTTGGTTTTTTACCTTTTTGATTTTCTATACCTCTGGTCACCAACAATAAATCAGACATTTTCATTGAATGGTATTCAGGGCGGGCCACCATCAGGCCTTTTCTGATATCCTCTCTGAGCCCTGAAACAAAAGCAGTTGATAACATGTGTGTGTGTGCCTTTATGAGTCTAGCATGATACTTCTTCACAGACTCCCCTTTATCTTGGGTAATATCTTGGATTGTGGTCTTCTGATCCGTCAACTTCTCCTTTGCCCAGTCGTGGAGTTGTGCACAGAACTCCACTCCTGAGGTGTAGGAAGTGGCACTTGTCAGGCAGGCATCATTGAAGGCCATCTGCATGACTGGCCAAAAGACATATCCTGCTTTGATTTGGCATAGGCTGATCAAGTCTCTCCAGGCAGCTGAGTAAGTTTCTTGTATCTGCACTATCCTGTGGTAGAAGGGAATTGGCTGCTTCTCTGGGTCAGGCAGACTTGTCACTAAGGCTTGTGATAGAGTAAAAGCGACATACATCACTGGTGCCCCTTCTGGTAACCGAGACTGTTGTTGGGGCAGGGGCTGGCAAGGGGCACTGTTCTTTACGGTTGCCAGCATGTGTTTGAGATCCTCTCGGAACTGAGAGTCTGGAGCCGGATTAGGGGTTAAATCAGTGGGTGGCCTTGCTGCCTGCTGTCGGGCTTCCCACTCAGATGCTTCTTCATCATTAACATATCCGGCCTGGGAATGTGATGCTCCCGTAGTGGGGAAGACAGGTGTGTGGTATGAACCATCTTGGTTTAAAACAGGGAGGGCTGGGTACAGGCTGTTTAAGCTTACTGGGTGTACCAAGATGGCCGCCGGCAGGAAGTGCACTGGACTGGGTAGAAAGTGAAGGCATGGGTGCACTAAGATGGCCGCCGGGCTGAGTTGTCACAGTGGGTTGTGCTTGGGTGGTGAGAAAGGAGTGGTTGTTAGACGGAGGGCAGTGCTGTCCCTCCCCTCCTTTGTTTCAAGTTCCAACATATCATCAGCTCTGTGATACACATACATAATACAATCGCCATCTTTCTTAACTTCCTTTATCCAATTTTCTTTATCACACAGGGTTTTTCTCCCTGTTTTCTTCAGCAACATAACTTTCGCCACTTCTTTCAACTTTGTTAACTATTTCAACATCTGCTTCTCTCCTTCTTTGCAATATCACTTTCTTTTCTCTCGTACAACCAAGGGGTTAATATTTTTCTCAGCGTTCTTATCAACAAATTCCTTTCTCCGGTTTAGAGTTGTTCTGACCCATCTCCCCCTCCTCTCTCAGGGCCTCCTAAGACGTAACCAAGGTCTCTAACTCTGTTTTGTTTGTCTGCCGCAGTCTCGGCTGACGGTTTGAAGGGGGAATGAGGACAAATAATGGTTTGATGACCCTCCTCTCTGGCTCTCTGTTCTATCTCTTCGAGGGTCTGCCCAACCCCCCCTGTCACCGGGTAATGTACGTTTAATCTCAGTACAAGCACGTCAGGGGTAGTAGGGAGCAACGGCTTGTGACCCAACAGATCCTTCGGGTAGCCTCCTTCTCTGACTTTCACCAGCCCCCAACTCCTCTCATGTATAGCAAACAATAAACCACAAATACACTCAGGACAGGACATTACACCTGCCACTCTTCGAACTGCAAAATTTCAGCAGGCTAAAATAACCACAAGGGCAGACTACCCTGCAAAATAAACCCGTTTATAGACGTTTGCTACAAGGGAAACAATCTCATCCCAGAGGCCGAAAGCTCATCTGGAGATGAGACTACCCATTCACACATGTAGCACTTCAGGCTGCAAAGCCAGCAGCTGAAATTCCCCTCAAAGGTTCGTCGAACCCAGAGTAACCCGTCTATAACGTTTGCCACAAGGGAAACAATCTCATGCCAGAGGCCGAAAGCTCATCTGGAGATGAGAACACACATTCACACATGTAGCACCCTTAGACTGCTGAGTTTCGTAGCCCAAAGAATGGCAGACAGTGAACAAAAAATACAGTCAGCAGAAACCCATTGGCAGGTTCGTTAAAACAACCTCAGGCGAGGAATTACCTGCCTCTAAGACAGTCTCAGCATACCGACAGAATCCAGCCGTCAACCGAAAGATAAGAGAGTCGTACAGTGGTAAGAATATAAATCAAACTCACCGGTACTGTTAGGGCTGCGCAAAGACCCCCTCTGTTATCTTTCAATTAACGCCCGAATGCTTGTCGCGGTATAACTTCGACTGTAGCCTGAGGTCCCGGGTTTCGGCACCATCTGTTATGGAAATGATTAAGAGCTCCAATCGAGCCCAAGGTTATCTGCTGCTGTCTCTAATTTGAAAAGTGTTGATATGCATGCATATAAAAGTAAACACTCTGAGACACGCTCAGTATCGTTACTGTTACACTTCTAATTTATTCAAGGCGGTGTTAATGTTTTATACACACAAATACGTCATTGCTATGTTAGTCTAATAAGTACATCTCATTGGTTAAGATAGTAAAGAAGATGGAGAATGTTCATAACGAGGTTTGGCTGTCTTTGGTTTTATCTCCAGTTCCGCGTTCTTCTGATGTGTGGGATGTAGGGGGTACCCGCCATCTTGAGAAAATATAGGAACAGAGCTAATCTGTATACTTATATAATGAGTAAGGAGAAAAATATGTATGCACATAAGAAAATAGACATTTTCAGATTACTATTATTATTATCTACATCACATTCCTTCACAGTTTATTTTTATTTGTTATTCCTTATTCCATCATTATTGTATGACAGTTTCATTTACTACTAGCATTTTGCACATCTGCCACTAGATGCGCCCCGATGTCTGTTTACTGGACTTGTCTTTGCCTTCTGATTCTGTTACCAGGTTGCCTGACTGTTACCAACCCTGGCTTCCTTGCTTGCTTTGCCTGCTGATTCTGTTAGCACACTGACTTTGGATTGCTGCTTGGACTCCTCTTCTTTGTTCTGCTCAATGTACCAGTTATTCATGTCTCCAGGCTCTGTCAGGAGATCTGCCATTTCTGGCTCTACTTCTTTGACTTCAGCACTGTTCCAGCAAAGCCTGCAAACCTCAGCACTCGTGCCACTCTGTGCCCTCACACTTTCTGTCTCCACCTTCAGGAGCATTCAGCAGGAGGTGTAAGAGAAGCCCCCCAGCTACGTAGTCTCCACCAGATGTGGAATTAGGGTTGCCACCTCATCCCTTTAAAACTGAACACATATTAATTACACAGGTTCTGTGGCTGATTATCGTGGTAATTAAACTCACTTGGTGCCTTATCTGCATTCAATTAGCCTCAGAACCTGTGTCATTCATATGTGTTTGGGTTTAAAGGGATGAGGTGGCAAGCCTATGTGTGATAGAGACACAACTTCCATACATGGAACAACAGGATTCAGGGCTGGTTCACACCACAAAAACGCACTCCAGATCCGTCCTGGATGTGTTTTTGCATGCGTGTTTTTAATGGGGTTTTGGTGCGTTTTTAATGCGTTTCCAAATGAATTCCAGATACTTTTTTTCTTAGATTTTCCTGTTTTTTTCCCACTGTACTGGTGTCCAGTGCAATTTTTATGCATTTTTGATGTGTTCCAGTGTATTCCGGTGTGTTTTTGATACAATTTACTGTGGTCCAGTGAAGGAAAAATGTAACATGTTCTACTTTTTTTTCTGGAACTGGAAAGCCCTGGAACTGACTGCACTGGTGTGAAAAATGCCACTGGGAACCATATAACCTACTTTCCATGCATTTTTGATTCAGAAAAAAAAACGCACTGGACTGTATGTGGTGTGAACTGCCCTTAGGGTTGAATGTGGGACATAATCTGAGACATTTGGGAAGTATACAATTTTTTTTATTATTGACTGGTTTGAACTTGAATTGGTGGGTTCCATGGAAGCAGATTTGTCTACAGCAGAGGTCTTTAAACTACAGCCATATCTGGCCCTTTACAAGATTTTATACAACCCGTGGCAACTGCCCATGAAAATACCCCAGCTGACTGGCAGTAGATGTGCCAGTCTGTGTATCATAATATAGAGGCTGCCTCGTGCACTGCCATACAGTTATAACCCTCCCGCAGTACCCAGTGCAGATCCCCCTTTACCTCGATTGGTTCCTTGGACTGCTGGCGCTCCCCCCAGCATTTACACGTGACCTAGACTTCCTCCTTCAAAACTTGTTCCATCTCCTGGCTTCTGCCCTGCTGCTCTGCTCCCTGAACAGTAAAGGGGGTTTCTACTTGACACCAGAGGTGTAACTAGAACATCAGGACCCCAGTGCAAAAATCCATGAAGAGCCCCCCTGTTCCCTCTGAGCCCAGGGCCCTCCCCATTGATCCTGGGGATCTTTACTCCCATTGTGGGGCCCTTCCTGTCATTTTGGGTAGAGTTGCCACCTTTTCTTCAAGCCAAACCCAAACACTTTAGCAGCACATAACATTTTTTTTTTTACACTATACATATATTTTGTGATTAAAAAAGCATTTCTTATTTATATAGATTTAATCATAAGAGTTCCCCCTTTACATCGGAATCCACATCAGAGTCCGCAGAGCCCCCTTACATCAGAGTCTGCAGGGCCCCTTACATCAGAGTCCACAGAGCCCCCCTTACTTCAGAGTCCGCAGGCTCCCCCTTACATCGAGGTCTGCGGAGCACACCTTACATTAAAGTCCAGAGAGCACCCCTTACATCAGGGTCCACGGGGCTCTCCTTACATCAGAGTCTTCAGAGCACCCCTTACATCAAAGTCTGCAGAACCCCCTCCCTTATATGAGAGTCTGTAGAATTTCCACTTACACTATAAGGGGGATCTTTGTGGACTCTAAAATGTAAACGGGAACTACGATTTAAGAGTGAGCTCTGATGTAAGGGGGAATGCTGTGGACTGGTGTAAAGGAAAACTCTGAAGCAAAGGGGTCTCTGCTCACCAAAGCCCCCCTTACATGAGAGTCCACAAACACCCTTACATCTGAGTCCCTCTTAGGCTTGATTCACACCTATGCATGTTGCTTTTGAGCGTTTTTGGAGTTTTTTTTTTTTTTTTTTTTTATGCTTGCCACGTTTTTGAGCAGCGTTTTTGTAGCATTTTTACAGCATTTTTGCGGCGTTTTGCGTTTTTTTTTTTTACGGTTTAAAAAAAAAAAAACGGCAAAAACGCATCAAAAACGCACCAATAATGCTGTAAAAACGCTGCAAAAACGGTGCACATGCGTTTTTGATGCTGGTCCATTGAATTGTATTACATGCAAAACGCTGCATTTTGCATGAAAAAAAGTCCCTGACCCTTTCCAAAAATGCAGAGATACAAAAAGGCATTGATGTGAACATGTTCCATAGGAACCCATGTTAAAAAATTCCCATGCATTTCTGCAAAATGCAAAATGCATCAAAAAACGCGCTAGTGTGAATGGAGCCTAAGATTAGTACTCATTGGAAGGCAGGAATACGCTTCACAGTGGATGGATAGTGAGCATCTGCCTGCACTTTTCCTCTTCTGGGCTTCAAACTTCCTCTTCTCTGAGACATAGTACTTTCAGAGAGTTTGGGTGGGGCAGACACAGGAGGAGTAGGTGGGAGGAGGAGAAGCTGACCAGCTCTCTCTCTCTCCTCTCTCATCTGTGGGGGTAGGGGGAACTGTCAGTGCTGGTTTTGAGCTGTGAAAGAGACACTCACAGCTCAGAGCCATGTAGCCACTGGGGAGATACAGTCTGGGCCCCCCCCCCCTCCCCACAGTGGCAGAACTCCAGGGACCAGTCACAAGTGTGACCCCTATGACCCTGGTAGTTCCGCCATTGCTGGGCACACATGGACTTAAGGGGGACTCTGCTGGGCACACATAGGTGTAAAGAAGAACTCCGATGTACACTCTTAAAGCACATGGAAAAAACTTTGGAGACCCCCCTGTCTACAGTTTTGGCATTTCTGCAAATTATTTTCTGTCTCCACACTAATCCAAAAACAAAATTTTTATCCAGCTACTAGTTTGTCAACGTGTATCCTTGTGCAACATTGCCTGAAACTTGTCCAGTACTTACCGGAGAGGTGATGTTTTAGTTGATATTTACGAACACATATTGCAAGCTTCATTGTGGCAATGGACTTTTGTTTGCATCAGATGATTTTTGCATCCCTATACAAATATATGAGAATACAAAACCTGTTTGAAAAAGATCAAATCAAGGTCAGATGCACCTGAACTCTGAATGATCTTAGACAAATCTCAAACTGATGCCATCGACACAAGCCCAAAGTCTATAAACACAGGTCCTTTCTTGTCCTTTAAAATTGTTGTAGTAAAGATTTTACTGTATAATTACTTGTCACAGGGTGTGCTCATTGTAAAAACCAATGCTTGCTGAAGTCAAATGTTTGTTTTAAAATTGTTGCAGCAATTACGGTATGTATAATCACGTCTCTGCACAAACATATTTTAACTACTGGGAGTGTCACAGTGAAAACAATACCCGGTGAGAATCTCAAGCTTTATTTTTGTGTTGCTGAAAGCCGTGAATTTGTGGATATATAGAAACATCCTTTTGTACAGCTGTTGGAGTGGAGTGCAAGCTGAATTATATGTGTATTAAAATGTCTATATGTACAAAAACTATTTTGTTATGCAAATATATAATGGATTGGAGTTTTAAATAGTTATATACACTGCTAAGCATAAATGAGTACACCCCAACAGATTTGTCAGAAAACCTTTCCTTTCCTTTCCGAATCAACATTTTCTTTGGGACACTTTACTATAAAATACTCCCACAAATGCGGGCCATTGATTGCAACTAAGATTTGTTAATTTGCACACACAAAAAAGTATTTTTCCTAACAAACTCATTCAAGACCATGTTTCAAAAATGAATACACCTCAATGCAAGTCTTATGCCACGTACACACGATCGGATTTTCCGATGGGAAATGTTCGATGTGAGCTTGTTGTTGGAAAGTCCGACCATGTGTATGCTCCATCGAGCATTTGCTGTCGGAATTTCCGCACACAAATGTTTGAGAGTAGGTTCTCAAATTTTCCGACAACAAAACTTTGTTGTCGGAAAGTCCGATCGTGTGTACACAAGTCACAAAATTCCACGCATGCTCAGAATCAGGTACTAGCGTTCGTAATGGAGGTAGCACATTTGTCATGCTGCAAATTTGGAAATCTTTCAATGCAGTGCGTTCTCTTCTTCTTTAAATTGCTAGAATAATGAAGTTGCTTTTCTGCTGATATTCACACAGAGTTCTGACAAACGGATTTTTTATTATTTCTCATGAATAATCTTTGTTTTTTTTTGTTTTTTAGATCTCCAGAAAAATCATGTTCTTTTTTATAGTGATCTCCTTTTTTTTATATTTATTTCTCCAGATCTCCAGAACAATCTTTTTTTTTTTTTTTTTCTTTTTTAATAGTGATCTCCATAATATTTTTTGTCGTTTTGTGTATCAAGTTACTACAACACCATTATTGTCTTTTATTTTTTAACCTCAAACAGGTTGGTTGGTGTTGGTGTCTCTTGTTAACCACTTAAGGACCGCCTCACGCCGATATACGTCGGTAAGGTGGCATGGGCAGGCAAAATCACGTAAATGTACGTGATCTGCCTCCTACGGGTGGGGGGGTCCGATCGGACCCCCCCCCCCGGTGCCCGAGGCGGTCCTCTTTTGTCCCCCGGCGATCGGAGGTGAGGGGAGGCCATCCGTTCGTGGCCCCCCCCTCGCAATCGCCGCCGGCCAATCAGAACATTCCTTTGCTGCTGTATGCTAAACAGCAGCAAAGGAAATGATGTCATCTCTCCTCGGCTCTGTATTTTTCGTTCCGGCGCCGAGGAGAGAAGACATCCGAGTGAGTGAAAGCGCACACACACACACACACACACACACACACACACAGTAGAACATGCCAGGCACACAAAACACCCCCGACCCCCCCTGATCGCCCCCCGATCACCCCCCAATCCCCCCTCCCTGTCACACTGACACCAAGCAGGTTTTTTTATTTTTTTTTTTTTCTGATTACTGCATGGTGTCAGTTTGTGACAGTTACTGTGTTAGGGCAGTTACTGTTAGCCCCCTTTAGGTATAGGGTACCCCCCTAACCCCCCCTAATAAAGTTTTAACCCCTTGATCACCCCGTCGCCAGTGTCACTAAGCGATCATTTTTCTGATCGCTGTATTAGTGTCACTGGTGACGCTAGTTAGGGACGTAAATATTTAGGCTCGCCGTCAGCGTTTTATAGCGACAGGGACCCCCATATACTATCTAATAAATGTTTTAACCCCTTGACCCCTTGATTGCCCCCTAGTTAACCCTTTCACCACTGATCACCGTATAAGTGTTATGGGTGACGCTGGTTAGTTTGTTTATTTTTTATAGTGTCAGGGCACCCGCCGTTTATTACCGAATAAAGGTTTAGCCCCCTGATCGCCCGGCGGTGATATGCGTCGCCCCAGGCAGCGTCAGATTAGCGCCAGTACCGCTAACACCCACGCACGCAGCATACGCCTTCTTTAGTGGTATAGTATCTGAACGCATCAATATCTGATCCGATCAGATCTATACTAGCGTCCCCAGCAGTTTAGGGTTCCCAAAAACGCAGTGTTAGCGGGATCAGCCCAGATACCTGCTAGCACCTGCGTTTTACCCCTCCGCCCGGCCCAGCCCAGCTCACCCAAGTGCAGTATCGATCGATCACTGTCACTTACAAAACACTAAACGCATAACTGCAGCGTTCGCAGAGTCAGGCCTGATCCCTGCGATCGCTAACAGTTTTTTTGGTAGCATTTTGGTGAACTGGCAAGCGCCAGCCCCAGGCAGCGTCAGGTTAGTGCCAGTACCGCTAACACCCACGCACGCACCATACACCTCCCTTAGTGTTATAGTATCTGATCGGATCAATATCTGATCCGATCAGATCTATACTAGCGTCCCCAGCAGTTTAGGGTTCCCAAAAATGCAGTGTTAGCGGTATCAGCCCAGATACCTGCTAGCACCTGCATTTTGCCCCTCCGCCTGGCCCGGCCCAGCCCAGCCCACCCAAGTGCAGTATCGATCGATCACTGTCACTTACAAAACACTAAACGCATAACTACAGCGTTCGCAGAGTCAGGCCTGATCCCTGCAATCGCTAACAGTTTTTTTGGTAGCGTTTTGGTGAACTGGCAAGCACCAGCGGCCTAGTACACCCCGGTCATAGTCAAACCAGCACTGCAGTAACACTTGGTGACGTGGCGAGTCCCATAAGTGCAGTTCAAGCTGGTGAGGTGGCAAGCACAAGTAGTGTCCCGCTGCCACCAAGAAGAAGACAAACAGGCCCGTCGTGCCCATAGTGCCCTTCCTGCTGCATTCGCCAATCCTAATAATTGGGAACCCACCACTTCTGCAGCGCCCGTACTTCCCCCATTCACATCCCCAACCAAATGCAGTTGGCTGCATGAGAGGCATTTTCTTTATGTCCTCCCGAGTACCCCTACCCAACGAACCCCCCCAAAAAAGATGTCGTGTCTGCAGCAAGCGCGGATATAGGCATGACACCCGCTATTATTCTCCTTCCTGTCCTGACAATCCTGGTTTTTGCATTGGTGAATGTTTTGAACGCTACCATTCACTAGTTGAGTATTAGCGTAGGGTACAGCATTCCACAGACTAGGCGCACTTTCACAGGGTCTCCCAAGATGCCATCGCATTTTGAGAGACCCAAACCTGGAACCGGTTACAGTTATAAAAGTTAGTTACAAAAAAAGTGTAAAAAAAAAAATATATATATATATATATATATATATATATAAAAGAAAAAACAATAGTTGTCGTTTTATTGTTCTCTCTCTCTCTATTGTTCTGCTCTTTTTTACTGTATTCTATTCTGCAATGTTTTATTGTTTTTCAGCTATGCAATTTTTTATACTTTACCGTTTACTGTGTTTTATTGTTAACCATTTTTTTATCTTCAGGTACGCCATTCACGACTTTGAGTGGTTATACCAGAATGATGCCTGCAAGTTTAGGTATCATCTTGGTATCATTCTATCATTCTTTTCAGCCAGCGGTCGGCTTTCATGTAAAAACAATCCTAGCGGCTAATTAGCCTCTAGACTGCTTTTACAAGCCGTGGGAGGGAATGTCCCCCCCCCCCCCACCGTCTTCCGTGTTTTTGTCTGGCTCTCCTGTCTCAACAGGGAACCTGAGAATGCAGCCGGTGATTCAGCCAGCTGACCATAGAGCTGATCAGAGACCAGAGTGGCTCCAAACATCTCTATGGCCTAAGAAACCGAAAGCTACGAGCATTTCATGACTTAGATTTCGCCGGATGTAAACAGCGCCATTGGGAAATTGGGAAAGCATTTTATCACACCGATCTTGGTGTGGTCAGATGCTTTGAGGGCAGAGGAGAGATCTAGGGTCTAATAGACCCCAATTTTTACAAAAAAGAGTACCTGTCACTACCTATTGCTATCATAGGGGATATTTATATTCCCTGAGATAACAATAAAAATGATTTAAAAAAAAAAAAAAAAAAAATGAAAGGAACAGTTTAAAAATAAGATAAAAAAGCAAAAAAATAATAATAAAAAAAAAAAAAAATAAAATAAAGCACCCCTGTCGCCCCCTGCTCTCGCGTTAAGGCGAACGCAAGCGGCCGTCTGTTGTCAAATGTAAACAGCAATTGCACCATGCATGTGAGGTATCACCGTGAAGGTCAGATCGAGGGCAGTAATTTTAGCAGTAGACCTCCTCTGTAAATCCAAAGTGGTAACCTGTAAAGGCTTTTAAAAATGTATTTATTTTGTTGCCACTGCACGTTTGTGCGCAATTGTAAAGCATGTCATGTTTGGTATCCATGTACTCGGCCTAAGATCATCTTTCTTATTTCATCAAACATTTGGGCAAAATAGTGTGTTTTAGTGCATTTGCTGAGAGGTATAGTGAGTATTTTGCAGACCTCACTTTTTGTCACATAGTTTTGAAAATTGAAAAAAAAAAAGTTTTTTCTTGTCTTTCTTCATTTTCAAAAACAAATGAGAGCTGCAAAATACTCACCATGCCTCTCAGCAAATAGCTTGGGGTGTCTACTTTCCAAAATGGGGTCATTTGGGGGGGTTTTGTGCCACCTGGGCATTCCATGGCCTCCGAAACTGTGATAGGCAGTGAAGAGTGAAATCAAAAATTTACACCCTTAGAAATCCTGAAGGCGGTGATTGGTTTTCGGGGCCCCGTACGCGGCTAGGCTCCCAAAAAGTCCCACACATGTGGTATCCCCATACTCAGGAGAAGCAGCTATATGTATTTTGGGGTGAAATTCCACATATGCCCATGGCCTGTGTGAGCAATATATCATTTAGTGACAACTTTGTGCAAAAAAAAAAAAAAAAAAAGTGTCACTTTCCCACAACTTGTGTCAAAATATAAAATATTCCATGGACTCAACATGCCTCTCAGCAAATAGCTTGGGGTGTCTACTTTCCAAAATGGGGTCATGGGGGGGGGGAAATTGTGCCATCTGGGCATTTTATGGCCTTCAAAACTGTGATAGATAGTGAGGAGTGAAATCAAAAATTTACGCCCTTAGAAATCCTGAAGGCGGTGATTGGTTTTCGGGGCCCCGTACGTGGCTAGGCTCCCAAAAAGTCCCACACATGTGGTATCCCCATACTCAGGAGAAGCAGCTATATGTATTTTGGGGTGAAATTCCACATATGCCCATGGCCTGTGTGAGCAATATATCATTTAGTGACAACTTTGTGCAAAAAAAAAAAAAAAAAAAGTGTCACTTTCCCACAACTTGTGTCAAAATATAAAATATTCCATGGACTCAACATGCCTCTCAGCAAATAGCTTGGGGTGTCTACTTTCCAAAATGGGGTCATGGGGGGGGGGAAATTGTGCCATCTGGGCATTTTATGGCCTTCAAAACTGTGATAGATAGTGAGGAGTGAAATCAAAAATTTACGCCCTTAGAAATCCTGAAGGCGGTGATTGGTTTTCGGGGCCCCGTACGTGGCTAGGCTCCCAAAAAGTCCCACACATGTGGTATCCCCATACTCAGGAGAAGCAGCTATATGTATTTTGGGGTGAAATTCCACATATGCCCATGGCCTGTGTGAGCAATATATCATTTAGTGACAACTTTGTGCAAAAAAAAAAAAAAAAAAAGTGTCACTTTCCCACAACTTGTGTCAAAATATAAAATATTCCATGGACTCAACATGCCTCTCAGCAAATAGCTTGGGGTGTCTACTTTCCAAAATGGGGTCATGGGGGGGGGAAATTGTGCCATCTGGGCATTTTATGGCCTTCAAAACTGTGATAGATAGTGAGGAGTGAAATCAAAAATTTACGCCCTTAGAAATCCTGAAGGCGGTGATTGGTTTTCGGGGCCCCGTACGTGGCTAGGCTCCCAAAAAGTCCCACACATGTGGTATCCTCGTACTCAGGAGAAGCAGCTGAATGTATTTTGAGGTGCAATTCCACATAGGCCCATGGCCTGTGTGAGCAATATATCATTTAGTGACAACTTTTTGTAAATATTTTTTTTTTTTTTGTCATTATTCAAATCACTTGGGACAAAAAAAAAAAAAATATTCAATGGGTTCAACATGCCTCTTCCTTGGGGTGTCTACTTTCCAAAATGAGGTAATTGGGGGGGGGGGGGGGGGTTTGTACTGCCCTGCCATTTTAGCACCTCAAGAAATGACATAGGAGGTCATAAACTAAAAGCTGTGTAAATTCCAGAAAATGTACCCTAGTTTGTAGACGCTATAACTTTTGCGCAAACCAATAAATATACGCTTATTGACATTTTTTTTACCAAAGACATGTGGCCGAATACATTTTGGGCTAAATGTATGACTAAAATTGAGTTTATTGGATTTTTTTTTATAACAAAAAGTAGAAAATATCATTTTTTTTCAAAATTTTCGGTCTTTTTCTGTTTATAGCGCAAAAAATAAAAACCGCAGGGGTAATCAAATACCATCAAAAGAAAGCTCTATTTGTGGGAAGAAAAGGACGCAAATTTCATTTGGGTACAGCATTGCATGACTGCGCAATTAGCAGTTAAAGCGACGCAGTGCCAAATTGGAAAAAGACCTCTGGTCCTTAGGCAGCATAATGGTCTGGGGCTAAAGTGGTTAATTTGACATTGTATTTTTGAAATGTACCTGCCTACTCGCAAGCAAATTGTCCTTTTTGAAGTAAAACACATAGCCAAGTATTTCTCAAAACAAAAATTAAAAATTTATTAGGGATCCTGAAAAAAAAAAAAAAAAAAAAAAAAAAAAAAAAAAAAAAGGAAGGCCTTTGTACCCCAGGGCAGACATCAATTATTTGACTGTCAAAATTGGTAACCTGAGGAGTCCATTTAATAGGGAGTACAATACGGTCCAGGATTCCGAGAGGTCAGGAGCTGCAGCAGATGACATATATATCCCGAGGCTGTGGTCTTACAAAAGCCTGCGTCTTTTGCCAGACCACACCAAACCCAGGCCATCACTCTCAACACATCCCTCCACGCTTCCTTCCAGGCTGCTGTGGTGGGTTGGGTGGCTGTGTTGTTGGAGGTGTTGCTGGGGGTGGTGGAGGAGTAATATCGTCCAACTCACACACATGGCTTTTAATTGTGAGTTGGCCCTTCATCCCCTTGTTTAGGGCCTGAAGTATTATCTCCTCACTGATGAAACGTTGGCCCTCCTTCATTTGTTCCAGTTTACTGGTTGTCAGACAGCCATATGACTCAGGGACACCAGGGGTTGTTGTGAGGACCACAGTAGCCTGCTGAATCAAAGTAGTCGCTGACTCCTCCAGGTTCCTCGCCTTCCTGGTCCTTTCTGTTGGAATGTGGAGGGGAGGAACCTGGGATTTGGTCAAGCTGCTTTCCATGGCCACCTCCTGGCTGCCACTTTCCACGGCCTCCTCCTGGCTGAGACTTTCCTGTGTATGAAAATGGTACATACTTTTAGTTTTTTGTCATCAATCACACACAACTTTGAGCTCATGACTGTTGCAAATTGAATGTTAACAAATAGAAAAGACTATCATTCTAACCCCAGCATTTTTCATTCTTGTCCCAATCATTTTTGGCTACTATTGTCTATTGATATGTAAACCACTTTGTTAAATCAGAAATTAGTGATCAATAATAACATCTAGTTAACATCATTACATTTTTGACAAGAAATATGTTGAACAATGCTATACCTGGCTCAAGCTGGGCTCCTCCACATTTTCCTGGGTGGAAGGCCCAGGTTGAACTTCAGGAGCCTAATCTGATGTGGAAGGAAGTGTGACAGAAGTGTGGAAAGTGATGGCCTGGGTTCACTCTGGTCTGACAAAAAACGCAACCTGTCGTAGTACCACAACCTGGGGACATATACGTCATATGCTGCTGCTCCTGATCTCATGGAATCCTGGACCTTTTTGCGCTGCCTATTATATGTGCTCCTCAGGCCACCAATTTTGGCCTTCAAATAGTTGATGTCTGCCGTAGGATACACAGGCTTCACCAATTCCAACAGTTACTTCAGCGCTGCCTTCCTCTTTAGCTTGTTGGAGTAGTCACTGTTTTTGACTTGCCACAGACATGGCAGCTCCCTGTACCTGTCTATAAATTTTGGCAGGAAGTCCGGGTCAGTAAATTTATCCATTTTCTCTGCAAGACACAACACAAGACAAACCCTAAATGTCAGGCTAAACTCTCCTAATCCTGTCTCAATATAGGCCTCAATCTATAAGCAGTAGTATAGGCCACTAACCACTGATGCCCCAAGTTCAAATTGTACCTTTGTTTGCACAATCGGCGCTTACGTTACTCCGTCCTCCGCTCGGAGATGGTATGTACAATGCATGCGTGTTATGCTTTATATACACTGCTCATGCGTGAAACTCCGCCCCTGACCATCTTTCTAGTGTATTCCCCGCCCCTTCTCTTTCGGCGCAGTGGGAGAGCACATGGCAAAGACAGAGCAGGTGCGTGCAGAGAGCAGCAATGACGAACGCCCGGAGCAAGGCAGTTTCCGATCCAGGAGATATAAGGCCTCAAATATGTCCTTTGTAGAGATGGTGGACATCTTGAAGAGGGCAGACTATGATGGGAAGTATGGACCTTACCCAAACCCAAATGTGAGAAAAGCCAAGATTATGACTAAAGTTGTGAGAAATCTGCACAGGAATTTTGGGGTACAATGATCCAAGGACCAATTGAGGAAACGCTGGTCAGACCTGAAATTGAGGGAGCACGATCAGTACAGAAGGATCAGGAAAATGCTTCTAAAAAGTAAGTATTTGTCCTGTGTTCCTATTATTATTATTATTACTTTCGTGCTGCTCCATGTGCTTTTCTTTACTGTTGTACAGTTTAAAATGGCAAGTTTGAGGTTCGTGGGCACAGTAATAGTTCGTATTAAACATTGTTCGTTTGACCACTAATACAACGTTTTTGGCAGATAGATGCAGGTTAACTACATTTGTTCATGCCTATTTATATGAAAAGAAGTTTAGTACATTGTTGTCTAGATGGATTTGTAATATAATGAAATGCAAACTTAATTCAGTGTAAGGGAAGGACACTCAGCAGCTGTTTACACATCTGGACGCAGGAGCACTAGTGTGGGACACCAGAACAGCCTTTTTATGGTGTCCCACGCAGGTGCTCCAGCAGATACTAGGGGTCTCTCCTTGTGTGAAAAAAAAAGGGGGGTAAATCTGCGGCGCTAATTTAAATAAATAATGTAAAACCACCAAACCATACCAAGAGGTAATAAAGCCAGATCTCCAGGTATCGATAATGTCTAATTGCTTGATCTTCCACTAATTTGTGCAATCAAAGGTCACAGAAAGCCAGTATTGCATCAAAAAATGAAATAACTAAAACAAAACTATATAATTAAACAGAATGGGAATAATGGGTCGCCATTTCTAAATAGCCCATATAGATGTACATAAATATCTAAATAAAAAGTCCACTGAAATGAATAAACAGTGAAAAAATATATTGAAAAAAAATATATATATCCACAAGCTCCACAGCTTAAAAAGATCTTCAAACCACTACTCAAATAAATAAATCCAAATTAAAACATATCCTTATAAAATATCTGCAATTGTGATAATTAGTGCAGCAATCAAAAAATAAATAAGTAATTAGATGAAAAATGACTAGTGAAACAATAAGTGTAGTTAACACAGCATAAATAAAGATCACGATCTAATAATACCAAAACTATAAATAAAAAAGTGACTAAAAGTGTCCAATGAAAAAATAGACCATAAATTGCAACATAAGTGATGTCACAGGGTGTACATGAATAATACTGCGAAAGCAATAAATTTAAATAAAACAGTCTCCAAAACGTCCCATCCAAAAAAAGGAAACTAATCAATCAATAAAAGTATCAAGTGAAAAAAATATTTGCAACATATGTGATCACACAGAGTGTAAATGAATGAATAATACTTAGGAAAAGAAGTAATATAAATAAACAGTCTCAAAAAAGTCCCATAGAAGATAAGATCTCCATTGTGACAAATAATTGAAAAAAAACGTGCCAAACAAAGTTGTTCCAAAGATATTCAGTGATAGATATAGTGTGTAATGGTAGCGGTTCCCCCAGCCTCTCACCTCCCGGCTGAACGATCACAGCCTATTTAGCATGTAACAGATGAAACACCGGCTTCCCAGTCTCCTTGTTACCAGAGGTCTCCAGAATGCTGCTTTCAGGTTCAGCTCAAAAGAAAGGAAAGGGCTCCATAGTGTAGCAAGTAATTTCAATATTTATTTCAATAATATTCCACTTACATAGAAAACTGGGTAACACAAAAAGCTCTCAGGCTGCTCTCAGCTCAACGATCCCGGCCGTGATCGGAGAGACAAGCTGCAGCCGAAAAGATCCGCCTCTCTCTTCTGACGCGTTGCGTGACTGTCACGTCACTTTCTCAAAGGGTATGAAGGAAGGCGGACACGGATCGTTCTTATGGGAGAGAGGTAACCATGACAACCCCTCTGCCACAAGCGTATCAGTATACCATACGGCGCTCCTTGTGCACAATATAAATAAAATACATGTTTTTACTACACAAATCTCTCATTCCTAAATATGTTTCCATACATAAACAAGTTAGCTTATATAAAAAATAATTCAATAGTTGATTAAAAGATATTACAATGTATATAAATAAACTAAAAACATTATATGAAAAAATAGTAAGGGGAGGAATGGAAAAACTCCCTCTAGTGGTCCATCATCAGATTGCAGATCAAAATGAGATAATATAGGCAATGAGGAGATAGAACCGTCAAACTGATTAAAACTTCAAAATTAATTAAAATATAAGGGCCTGCAACACATAAAGGAATCTAACTCTAAAATAACTCTAAAAAATCAAGGATCTAGTTCAGCAATAAACACAGAAGGGATCATAATACCCATTGTTAAAATAAATGGCCAAAGAAAGGATATTTGTAAAACAACACTTCTAATAATTAGAGATGAAGCAATTAAGATCAAATTCAACATTATGACCCAGAGGCGTTAAAGTACGGAGCTCATGTATCCAACGAGATTCTGCCTGACTCAATTTTATCACTTTGTTATCACCCCTCCAATGGGGTTTATATTTCTCAATTCCCCATACTTTTAGTGAGGATTCTAGTAAAAAAATTGACCCTATGAACTCTGTACCATTAGTGATGGATTATAGTTTGCAACATAAGCAAATAGAAAAAATCTTTAGAAAAAATCTTTAGTTTTCAGGGATTGTCTGAAAGCTAATAAAGTAGGAGATAAGTGGACAGATTGGGGTAGGGCATTCCATAGGATTGGAGAGGCTTTGGAAAAGGCCTGGAGGCGAGCATGGGAGGAGGTGACAAGGGAGCTAGAGAGCAGGAGGTCTTGAGAGGAACTAGGAGAGCAAGTAGGTTGGTATTTAGAGACTAAGCTAGTGATGTAGCTGGGGGCGAAATTGTGGATGGCTTTGTACGTAGTTGTTAGAATTTTGAATTTAATTCTTTGGCCGAGTGGAAGCCAATGGAGGGATTGACAGAGAGGAGTGGCAGACACAGAGCGATTGGCAAGGTGGATGAGTCTGGCAGCGGCATTCATAATGGATTGAAGAGGTGATAGACTATGTAGAGGTAAGCCAATGAGAAGGGAGTTGCAGTAGTCGAGGCGAGAGATGACCAGCAAGTGAATTAAGAGCTTTGTTGTGTCATTGGTTAGAAAGGGGTGTATTTTGGAGATGTTGCGGAGGTTGAGGCGGCAGGATTTGGACAGTGATTGGATGTGTTTCTTGAAGGAGTTAAGAGAGTTCATGTGCCATCGATTTTGACAGAGATCAGGGGAAGAGGCATATGGGGGAGGAAAAATTATAAGTTCGGTTTTGGCTTGATTGAGTTTGAGGAAGTGGTTTGACATCCAGACTGATAAATCTGAGAGTAAATTAGTGATACGTGAGGAGACAGAGGGAGTGAGCTGAGGGGTAGAGAAATAGATTTGGGTGTAGTCAGCGTAGAGGTGGTATTGGAAGCCATGGGAGGCTTGATCCAGGGAGGCGGTGTAGATTGAAAATAGTAGGAGGTCCAAGAACAGAACCCTGAGGGACCCCAACAGAGAAAGGAAGAGGAGAGGAGGAAGTAGAGTTATAAGAAACGCTAAAGGTGCGGTTGGATAAGTAGGAAGAGAACCAGCGAAGTGTACAGTCACGGAGACCAAAGGCGTGTAGTTTTTTGAGGAGGAGGGGGTGGTCAACCGTATCAAAGGCAGCAGAGAGGTCCAGGATTAGGAGTACAGAATAGCGTTGATTGGTTTTGTCGTTAGTAGATCGTTTATTAGTTTTAGGAGAGCAGTTTCTGTGGAGTGTTGAGGACAAAATCCAGACTGAAGGGGATCAAGAAGGCCATTATCAGCAAGGTGGACGCACAGTCGGTTGTAGACCAGACGTTCGAGGAGTTTGGATAAGAAGGGGAGCAAGGAGATGGGGCGTAGATTGTTAAGATTGGATGGGTCCAGTGAGGGCTTTTTAAGTAGGGGTCTGACAAGTGCATGTTTTAGAGCGTTAGGGAAGATGCCAGAAGAGAGGGAGAGATTGAAGATGTGGGTTAGCAAGTAGTTTAGCAACTTCGTCTGTAGTGGTGGGGTTGAAAGAGGGAAATAATGATTGTGCCTGTGGGCATGAAATGTAAAGCGTGGAGGGTGTCGGCACAGTAGAGATCTACATACATGGTGTATTATTATTTTTTTATTATTTTTTTGGTGATGTGGATGTTGTGGAAGAAGAAACTCATTTCAACAGTGCAAGTGCACAGATCCTGATTAGCTAAATAATGGTGTGCAATCGTGAAGGTCAAGGAAAGCAT
This sequence comes from Aquarana catesbeiana, assembly GCF_042186555.1. Lineage (NCBI taxonomy): Eukaryota > Metazoa > Chordata > Amphibia > Anura > Ranidae > Aquarana > Aquarana catesbeiana. The sequence goes on along the minus strand of NC_133335.1, from coordinate 80,721,173 downwards.
CAATGATGTTGACAAAAGACTCACCAACATCACTGATGTTTTAGCCAAAAAGATAACCAAAAAAAAGCCAATGTTTTTTGTTATTTTTTTACGTTTTTATCAAAATTTTAAAGTAATTTGAAAGCCAAATTTTGAAGATGCACACAGTGTGTCAACATGTGCTATCAGCCATCATGGGATATCAATGTACGCATTTTGTGGGTGCAACCCCTTCCTCTCATCTTCTTTAGTTGCGAGGAAGGGGTTGCACCCACAAAACGCGTACATTGATATCCCATGATGGCAAACTGCGTCTCTTTTCCTTACACCTATCAAAATAGATTTAGGGAAAAGACACACATTTTAGGCATGAGATCATGATGGAAATACACATTTTTTGAGTCTCAATTTGTGTACATCTTCAAAATTTGGCTTTTACAGGGGTGACATCACCCCATCTGATAAAATCAACACAGTTTTGACACACTAATGTCTCATATTGACTTCACTTTATCAAAGTTGAACTTTGTAAGTTCCTGAGTTGTGTAGGTTATGGTTTTAAACATGCCTGTTTAGCCACAAAAAGGCTATATACTGGTACACATAATGTGTATACACCAAAGATGTTGGTTTGTTAAAATACCCTTTTATAAATGTACATGTGAATGTGCTTGCAGTAAAATGTTTTATACTCAACAATATGTGGCTTCTTCTTTCAATGCTCAATACCAGTTTTTGGAGTAAAAAGCTGGTGTAATTACAGGGACAATTGGGGTTATTTACTAAAGGCAAATCCACATTGTACTCCAAGTGCAGTTTCAGTGCACTTGAGTACACTTGTAGTGCAACGTGGATTTGCCTTTGGTAAATAACCCCCAATGTGCTGTAAACTTTGCCTCAATCATGCTATTTTCGGGATTGCAAGCGATTAATTCATGGAGTTGAAAAGAAAAAAAAAATCATTAATGCATTACATACATTAACATCAAAAACAAGGTGTGTAGCAGACAAATAGCGCAACAAAATAGTTAGCTGAAGAAGAGATTGTCACCTCATATATCGAATAAGTTACGTTTGCACTATTGAAGAAAATTGCTTAAAATAAAAAGGCCATTGGAGAACCTAGGAGACAGCTAAAATAAACATAAGTGTAATATTAAAAAAAAAAAAAAAAAAAAAAAAAAAAAAGCGCTGAAATGAAAACTAATAAATACGTAAAAAATGATTGAAAAAATTACAATTAAGCATTAGGTATTCAGACACCCTATTGATGAATAAAAATATTAAATTATTGATGCGTTCTAATTACTTCTCAATCAGTGCACAACTCACTCCAACTTATATTCAAATATGTGCGAATATAACCAACATAAACGTGCATGAGAATATGACCAGTGATAAATCCACAAAAAAAGTGCTTAACTGTGCATTCAAAATATTGCCAATAAAAATGAATTACATAATTAGCATAAAATTACATGTGATAAATACCCTAAAATCAACAAGTGTGTTAGCAATTGTCAGCTATTAACATTTACATGAGCCATACAAATTGGAAAATGAATTAATCACAATTTCTCTAAATAAGACTGATAATATTATTAACCCAACAGTCCATCCATCATTGAAACAACAGGTTAAATTATGTGGCAATTAGCAGTCCTTTTAGTAACTTCAGGCATTGGGACTTTATTTCCAATTCCCTTCCCAGATAAATAAGTGATCAGTTGCGCTTTGTTTCACTATATGTTAATCTCAGCAGGAGATGGATATGCAAAACAAAAAGCAAAAATGTATCATTGTGCAGTGAACTAAATAAAACAAGAGAAGAGTAAGCACCATAGTGATACACTCACAAGGCCCTGTATACGTTCGGCGCTAAAGGTTGCAATCAGCAGCTGTGAACAAAGCTCTTTCAGAGAGTCACTGCTGTCATGCTGTTGAGTCACAGCAGTAGTTTGCGTCACTAGCTCCTCCCACGCGTTACATCACAGACCACGTGACTTTCTCAAGGATATCCCTGAGATGCCATAGCCTCCGTATTTATGTCAGATGGCATCCGGGTTCCCATAGTGACAGCGGTTCATCATATTGCTTCCCTTTATGCTAAACAAATATAGTTTCATATAATGTTTTATTAACAAAAATAATTAAAATTAATTAGTAGAAAGATAAAAGAAGCTAAAAACCACAAGATTTAAAATGTTAGATATTCATGCAGACTCACTCAAGTGGTGGTTAGTGGTAATGCACATTGCACAACCCCGAATAAAGCCTTACTAAGGTGATGGTACTAATCATTCATACTCCATCAAGTGGTGATTACTAACATTGCACATCCCGGCTATTTAATGCCATATTACTCATTATATTATCAGCAAATCTATACAGAAAGCATTATAAATACAAAAATAATTTCATAAATAAGCCAAGATCAAATGATTAGGAACTTAATAAGATATTGATGTTGTATATGTGGTTAGAACGCTTTAAAACCATTTATATTATAGGAAATATATAAAAAGTATAAAAATGTTTAATAATCTGATATAAAACAATTAATGTCAAAATCAATATTTAAACCCCTCGGTGCGAGCGTACCCATCTCAAATATCCATCTGGATTCGTTTTTGCTTAATTCTCTTATTTTGTTTGAGCCCCTCCAGTGCGTTTTGTATCTCTGAATAGCCCAAAATTTTAAGCATGTGGGATCTCTATTATGGTGTGTTGAAAAATGCCTAGAAACGCTATGTTTAGGGAAAGCGTTCCTAATATTTTGGATATGCTCCCTAATACGCTTCCACATGGGCCTTTTTGTTCTACCCATGTATTGTAGTAAACATGAACACTGTAGAACATAGACTACACATTCTGTTCTGCACAAAATAAAATCCTTAATTTCGTATTCTTTATTCATACTGGTTGATTTAAACTTCGTACATTTTTGTCCATTAAAATTAGTGTTTTGACAAGCATAAAACCTCTTACACGGAAAGAAACCCTTGCCCTGAAAAAAAAAAAAAAAAAAAAAAAAAAAAAAAAAAAAAAAAAAAAAAAAAACCAAACACAATTCGGTCACCCTTCTAGGTGGATCCGGGACGTTTTTTGCTACCAGGTCTCTTAATGTCGGTACTCGTCTATAAATAAAACAAGGTTGATCGGGCAGGGCACTACAAAGGGTTTTATCAGCTTTTAACAGTGGCCAATGTTTTTTAATGATGTTCTCCACCTGTTTATGTTGGACACTGAAATTCATTATCAAGGGAATATCATAATTTGATTTACAATCCTTTATTCCTATCTTGGATCAATATATCCCTTAGTATCTGGTGAACTTCTTGCATTTTTCTTCGATAAATATTTTACTATACCCTTTAACCTTTTACCCATCCATTGTGCCTGTGCAAGATAGTCTTTGTTATCAGAACAATTTCTCCTCAGACATATCATTTGTCCTTTCGGGATATTTATCAGCCATGGTTCATAATGACAGCTGTCCGTTGGTATATAGCTATCTTTCGACTGGTTTGAAAAAAGTTTTGGTGGTCATGAGCCCTTTCTCTATCTGTATTTCTAAATCTAAAAAATGAACAGCCCTGTCACTAATTTCATACTCAAGCTTGATATTCTTCTGGTTTTCATTTAATCGATCAAACATCTGAATTAGGCTTGTTTCATCTCCTTTCCAAATCACAATGCAGTCATCTATAAATCTTTTATAGAGTATTAGATTTTCTGGGACATCAGAGTATATAGCTTCCTCCTCCCATTTAGCCATAAAGATATTGGCAACACTTGGGGCATATTTTGCACCCATCCCAATGCCTGTCAGTTGTCTGTAATAATCTGCATTGTGCCTTAAGTAATTGTGTTGTAGCCTGAAAGCCAGACTTCTCAGGATGAATCTTTTTTGTTTGGAAATGAGATTGCTAAATGTTTCCATAGCCCATTTGGATGCTTCAATCACATCACTATGATCTATCACTGTATATAATGAAGCCACGTCAGCTGTGGCACTCTGTTGCACAGCTAGACGCCGGCCAAGCAGCCGGCGATTCTAGCTGGGCGCCCCTCTTCTGAAAAGAAATCCAGCGCTGGGGTGCGGTGCACCCCGGCCAGGATCGTCCCTGTTCTCATGTGAAACCTGTGCCCAACACAAAGTAACACACTCCCTTCTGGTAGGTCTGCTACAGCCTCTCCCTGTGCCATCACGACCATGGGGATCCATTTCCATGGATTTTATTGTGGAGTACCCACTTGGAAAATGCTGCATCCATTGGGAGAAGTTACAGAACCCCCCCCCCATTAGGAGGTGTGCACCATAGGCAGGAAAGTACAGAAAGGGCTAAACTGCAAGTAAAGCATGCTTGATTCCAAGTTGGAGTGTCACCTTAATTATTTCACATGACAGCAGCCTCCGCCTGTGAATGTATGCATTAGCAAGTGCTCAATTGGGTGTGCCAAGTCCCACCCACAGGAAGAAACCTCACCAGAGTAATGCCTGACACACACACACACACACCTCCAGTCGGAGCCGCTGTATTAATGATTTGACGTTCGTACAGCGATCTCCCCTGCTGAGCTGTTGTGTTCTGGCAGGGGCACTCTGCCATTGGCGGAGCGGCTGCTGGTTTTCCAGCATGCTCAGCTGGCTTCTGTTGAACTGGGTGCCATACATATGGGCTGAGTGTCGGTTTTTATTGAACTGGCCGATATTGCCCGACATTCAGCCCGTGTACGGGGCTTTCAATTAGTTTTCTGTGATTAGCATGCTTTGCACATTTATCAAAACGATATACCAATATTGGACAAGCCCAACACAAGGGTCAGCACATATCATTGGTCTGGATGTGTATACAGCACACAGGTACTACATTGTAATAGGAGAGCAAAAAAGAAAAATCCATGCAATCTCCATTTCATTACAATATTTATTTTATGACAGTTCATTTTACATCACAATGTTTAGGATAAAAGTAGTCTTCACCAATCCTGAAACAAGAAACCACATGTTATTTACTGTATATGGTCCACATCCCATTCCCCACCCCACTTAAAGTTGTGAGATACTCCATACATATTTGGAGACTTCAAAATTAGTGAATTTTACATACATTATATCCAGTCAAGTGTAATTGCCATTTCTGTACCATTGGTGAAGCTTTGTTTTGTCTTAATGGCAAGAACCAAGTCTCCATGGACAGAATGGTCTGCATATCACCAAAACTTACCCCATGCTCTAATATAGCAAGACTGCCCAATTAGCAATTTAACAAACTATTTCAGTGGTGACAATTACCTGGTAGCTTTCCAGTCATCTTCTTCTGTACTTTGTGATCTTAGTAGCCACATGGATTGCAGATAAGGGCAATGAGGTTTTACGAAGCACTGGCCAACCCATGCAGTGACAGTTTCTGCAAAGACATTGGCATTGTTAAACCAGAGAAAAAACAAGCACTATGGTGTGTATTGAACAAGGCATGGTTAGTCAAAACCAATGGAGCAAGAGTGAGGATATTTCATTAGGGTTCTTTCAAATTCAAGGAGGAAACTTTGTGGTTGACATTGCTCAAAGCCAGCCCCATAGTTATTCATACATTATGGGTGGATTACTCCAAATATACACAATCTAAAAAGCACAAAATATGTGGGTGTGTTTATCCAGGTTTTAGCTGGAGTTTTTTTTTTTTTTTTTTTTTAAGAAAAACAAACACCCCACAAGTCCGTTTTTTTACCACTACTATTCTTTATTCTGGCATTTACAAATGCAGCAATATAGAAATTGGATAAAATGTTTAGCAGTGAAACATTTTGAAAGCTAAATTGTGCATTTTTTTATACAAATTATATAGATCAGACCAAAATGAGGGACAAATGAGAGGGACTTTGTGCCAAATCAGGGACATTTGGAAGCCATATTTAACCCATAACCACCCCTTTCTTTCCACTTGTTCAGTACATCAAATATGGCTTGGTCACGCCAGCAGTCTTCTGGAGCAATTTGTTGCAGTTTCCAACCCGGGTAACATTTTAGTTAAACTAGTTTAAGCTATTGTATACCAGCAATTTTCCTATATAGACAAGCATTTTTAAATCACATTGTTTTGTTCTCTCACCTCCTCCTTTCCAGGTTATAGACATGCTAAATGTTGGCTCTTTCCCTTTCCCAACGACTCCAACCAGCTTTCCGGTCATCTCATCACCTGGAACCCCTTGAGAGAGCATCACAAAAGAGCGCAGAGAACCACCAAGATGAGGACCATCCATATGAAGTGTGAGCACTGACCCCAGTGTATTCAACCACACACCAGTCATGTTACAGTGCACCCCTTGCTGGAAAGCAAAACAAAAAAAGAAACCACACATTTTAGTACTGCAACATTCAAGGAAGTCTGTCATCAGAGAATAAGTGAGACTGCCAAATCGGAAGTCTCCTTTAGGGCCAGTTCACACCATAGAAAAACAGGCAAGATGCATTTCTGCATGGAAATTTTTGATGCCTTCCTGTGCACTTCCCCCACCCCTTTATCACCTTGACTAAGGACATGTGCATATTACTGCATTCCAGTACAGTGCAGAAGAATGTTCTACTTTTCCTGGAACACACTGGAAATGACCACACTGAATTATGTCACTGGAAAACATAACCCACTAGCCATCATTTTTTTAATGCAATATATAGCTTTCTAAGGACTGGTTCACACCCCATGCATTGGACTGCACAAGATGTGAACCAGTCCTTAGAGAATGCAAGTTTTCAGGTTATTATGTGAACGCTTTGGCTTAAATGCTGCTGGAATTGTAAAAAGCAGAAAGATACAAAAGACAAACATATTGAATTCTGATGTTCATTTAGAGCAGTGGTTTCCAGACTGCAGCCTTTTGTTTAGAGCATGCTTGTTCCAGATTGGACACAGTCAGGACCGTCTTTATTTCCCCCCCCCCCCCCCCCCCATGTAATTTCTCTCTCTACCTGCTCTGAGTCTACAATAAAAAGCAGCTAGACTCATTCAGTTTACTGAATCAGATCAGGCAGCAGTTACGATTGGTTGCCAGAGGTTACAGTGTATCATTACCACTCGCTGACTGGCTGCTAGAGGTTACAGCACACATTATGATTCACTTATTTGATAGAGGTTACAGCACATGACTTCTGCTTGTTGATTGGTTGCTAAAGGTTATAACACATCAGGGGACCCATCAATAGACAGATAACTCCAATGTAATGGGGATTTTACACTGACCACTAATGTAATAGGAGCATTCACAGGAACCACTAATGTAAGGGGGACCTTCACACTGGCCAGTAGTGTGCATGAAATTATTGTAAACCAAGCCTCAATGTAATGAGAATATTTACACTGACCACTAATGTAACAGACTTTTAGCATGCGTTCACATTTGTGTGGGGAATGAAAAAAAAAAAAAAAAAAAAAGGAAAAGCTTTTCGTAACACTGCTGAAACGCGCTGCCCTGAGATACAAAGCAGTTCTATAAATTGTTAATGACACCCTCATGCATCTGCTAAAATGTGCATATTCACATGCACCACAATTCACGGTGCTGTGGCACCATGCTATTTTGAAAGAGGGTTCCACCTGAAATTTGCTTACCTTTGCAGAACAGGCTCATGTTAGGCTTAATGACCACAGTTGTAGGCAGGACTTTCAAGCATGCCCCTTTACCTCCCCGGTGGGCAGCATTCAGCAGAAGTGATGATGGATATTACCTCAGGGGGGCCATGATATACATATGAATGCCACCTCTATATACATATCAATGCAGCCAGTCCGTGGCTATTTACATATTAATGCTGCTGCTATTTACATGTAAACACAGGGTCTGCAGGTGAGTCATTTGTACACGGCATTAGACAGAGCTGAGCAGCATTAGCAACACAGCACGGGACTAAAACCTCAAGGGAATTTGAACTGGGATAGTTGGAAAGTATGAGGCAGCTGCTTTGGGCCCCACAACAATGATGGGGCCCAGGGCAGATGCCCCCTTTTGCCCTGCCTTAAAGACAGCCCTGGACACAGTGCCAACACACACACACACCCACCTTAGAAGCAATAGTAGCTGCATTATTGTGGCCTCCAACATATCTAAGAAACCCCCCCCAGAATTACTTAATAACCTGCCAGTAGCATACTTGTCCTAGAAAGACAATTCTTAGGCCCTTGTCACACAGGCTCTCTGATCAGGTCCACCTGATCGGAGCCTCCAGTCACTCCTATGGAGTGGCAGATGTCAGTGGTGACATGTCCACTGACACCCACTGCTATTCGATCTGGTCAAAATAATCCAGATGGATGGAAAACGGGGTCTCCATCCATCTGGCAGATCAGATGAAAACAGACAGGTGGTCCATTTTCACCCGATTTCCCCATAGAGAGCGAGGCTCTGATAGGGCCGTCTCTTCAGTGAGCAGAGACAGACCGGTTATCTGCCTGTTCAACAAAGCAATCCCCCCTGAGCAAAGCAGAGTCCACCAAGCAGGCCACCCCTGTAAAAGGATCCTTACTCTATTATGCTGGCCATATACAGCTAAATTTGGTTGGTTTAGCAGAGACCAGCCACATTTTGATGCAAGTGTGATGATCCTTAAAGTGATTGTAAGCCTGTGTTTTTATAAAAAAAAAAAAAAAAAAAAAAAAAAAAAACACCACCCACACACACACACACACACACGTTTTGCCCCGCATCATTGGATTTGATTGACAGCAGTGGGAGCCAATGGCTGCACTGCTATCAATCCTTCCAATCAAGAGCCAGGACCCCGTGCAGAGAGGGAGAGCGCGTCCAACGAGGGAAATACACAGCTCAGGTGGGGCAGGGCACTGCCAGAAGTTCTCACCTTAAAGCGGTAGTAAAGTCAATTTTTTAACTTTTACTACAGGTAAGCCTATAATAAGGCTTACCAGGGAGGGGAGTCCTGCAAGAGCGGTGTACACAATGCCCCTAAAGCACCTCTGCCCCATTAAAGTCAATGGCTGCAGTGGTGCTTTGCAGGTGGTTTTAACCCTTTTTACACCTGCTAGCAGGGGTTAACAGCACCCCACTAGCAGCCGAATAGCACCATTAAAACAACAGCAAAGCGCCACTAAAAATAATCGGCACTTTACCACCGACACTCCCAATGCCCCAGTGTGAAAGTAGCCTAATGCATTAAGGTGAAAGAGGGTTTACCACCCCTTTAATAAACAGAATTTGTATTGTTAGACAGGCTGGAAAGCTTTGATCAGCAAGTGCAGCTGATGATCAATGAATTCTGACAGCAGAGATTCCCACTGTCAGCATGAAATATAACCTGCACCACAAAACATTTCTGAAGCCAGGCAAGCAGCATTTTATTATAATCCAGCCTGATGCAGACTATTGGTTTGTGGATGTTGTTCTCCAATTATAGAATCAGTAACACAGAAGGCTATACAGTGCAATCAAGGAACTCAATTTACTTCATAAGCACCAATGACCACCATCTTTCTGGAGCCATGCAACATCACATGCAAGCTGTTCTCACATTCCACAACTAGTATACCATGGAGTTTGGAAAACAAAGAAGGGATTGCTAGCTAAATTACAACCATTTAAACACCAGACACATCATGAAAATGAAGAACCTACCACATCACTGCAGTATACACTCCATAACACCAAACAGAGCACAACTCCTTTCACAGATAACACCATTATGTGACTCCTCTGAGCAGTTCAGAACTAACACCACACCTGAGAAGTCCCTTTTAAATCATGAAGCTGCCTATATCATCAGTAGTTTCTAATCACTGATTTAATAGACAATTTACTATAGCAGGCAAGAGGGCTGATTCAGAGCAATACACTTCTGTGATTAGATTTATACAACAAGCTTTTACATAATTTTTTACATTTCCACTATGGGCCTATTTACTGGTCAATAATTTTTCATAATTTAATATAATGATTTATTACATATATTGTTTTTTATAACAAACAAGGCTTTCATTTTGACAACATTGTCTTGCAAAAACTATTTTATTTTCTATGTGATCTATTGGTAAAAATACATATCACAATTACATTTTTCATTTGTAACCAGCGCTAGTTGTGAAATAAATAGTGGATAAATAGATGCAATTTAAACAAAAAAGCACTATTTGAAATGTTTGCACATTTTTGTGACCCTGAGAATGAATAAAAAAAGGGAAAAAAAGTTTTAAGGCGTTTACTCCCACTTTAATGGCAAGAAAAGAAAATTTAAAAAAGTATAAGAAAAAAAATACTTAGGCTAATTTCACACTTCTGTGTGTGGCTGCAGGTGTGGGAATCACATCTGTTCCCGCACCCGCAACCACCCGCAGCTAAATCACGCTGCTCTTAGGAGACACGTGAGGCTGCCATTCATTCTGAATAGCACCCCACACATCTCAGCAAGCAGCGCATTTGCCAGTGTGGGAACCACGGTGAAATCGCATGGACAAAAAGAAATATCCCTGCGGCTGCTTGTTTTTTGCTTTTTTTTTTTGCGGATGCACAGGCACAGCAGCCCATTCATTTGGTGGGCTGCCGTGCCCGCACAAACGCGGCCCACACAAAATACGGATATGTGAACCTAGCTTTACACACTATCTTCCCATTTAAATAATCTTTATTCATATCTATATAAAATACATCGCAATACCAAATGTACAAAAATCCAGACAAAAAAGGGACATCATAAAACATTGCGAGATGTATATATATACCCCGCAGAGGGTTCACTTCTGGTTTTCTCCCATTTTTACCCTCCCACTTTACCCCAATACATAAGCCTAGAACCAAGCCCTCTCTTTATCATATTAATTGCACGCACACCTTTACTCTTATCTTGGAGTCTGCACATTTTTATTTCCCCTTCTTATACCTTTTTCAACATGGGGTAATCCAGTTTCACGAACCAGGGCTTCCAGATTTTTTTAAACTCCTTTATATTACCTCCCCTCACATAGACTACCTTTTCATTCCCTATTGTTTCTGATACTGTTCTAAACCAATCATTTACCGAAGGGGGTTTCTCAGCCTGCCATCTTTTTGCTATTACCTTTCTTGCCTGATAGAGGCATCCCCGCACTGCTTTAATTTTGCCCCTCCCACTGCCTAAATTCCCCCCAACCCCCAGAATACACAGTGTCGGATCTACTTTAAGACTTAGATTAAAAATCTTATTTATAATCTCTATAACTTCCGACCAATAGTGAAATAACTTGGGAAATTTCCATAGCATATGCAACAAGTCCCCTGTGTTCTGACACCTGGGACAGTTAGCATCTGCCCTTCCCATATTTAAACAGTCTTTTAGGGGTATAATATGCCCTATGTAGAAGCATTAGATGTGAAAATTTCTGGGCAGGTGAGACCGAGACCTGGTGTCCCCTCTCCAATATCTCTTTCCATTGGTTATCTGATATTATACCTAGGTCCCTTTCCCACCCCCTTCTACATTTAAGTTTATTTGGCCCCTCCCTACTGTTTTTACAAATATATTGATAGAATTCTGCTATAAGCCCCCTTGATCCCTCAATACTCTCTGTTCTTTGAGGAATGGGAGAAAGGCACCAACTCAGGCCTTGTTCCCCAAATTGGGCCTGCAGTGCATGTCTGATTTGTAAGTAATTAAAATATGACTGACTCGGAACACCATATTCCTCCTTTAGAGAGGCAAATGTTTTTAAGGTATTTCCATTATATAATTGAGCCAGTTTAACTATCCCCTTCATTTCCCATATCTTAATTTTCCCTATTCGTGTCAGCTTTTGTAGGTTCTTGTTATCCCAGAGAGGGGTATACCTCGCTACCCCCTCCATATCCTTCAGGCCTTTAATGGAGTTCCAAATTTTTATCATTAATTTAACCGTGGGGGTCCTGTAGGCAAACGTGTTCACCTCAAGTACCTCCAAAACCAGCTTATGAGGTGCTCCCGCAGTCACTATTCCCAAATTATTGTTACCAGTAGGGCCAGTACCCGACCTCAAGTGCTGCAACTGAGCTGCCAAAAATAGCAACGTGGGTGTGGGACCGCCATGCCCCCCTCACACGTTGCTAATTGTAAAGTTTGTAGGCTTATCCTGGAATGTCCCCCTTTCCATATGGGACCTCTAAACAGCATATCTATTTTTTTAAACCATTTTCCATAGATCCAAACTGGCGAATTGTGCAATATATACAATAGCTGGGGCAACCACAGCATTTTGACTAGATTGCACCTTCCGGCAACTGACAAAGGAAGTCCCCTCCATATATCAGTCTTTTTTTTAAATTTCGCCACCAGAGGGACTAGATTATTACTTAGAAAATCATTCGGGTCTTTTGTTGTGTAAATGCCTAAATATTTTGTTTTCTCCACTATCTTTAATGGGGTTTCATCTAAGAAACTGCCTTTCTTGATAGGGTCTACTGGCAATAAAACAGATTTCTCCCAGTTTATGGAGAGACCAGAGATCCCCCCCAAAACTGAGAACATATCCATCACCTGTCTAAGTGAAGAATCTGTGTTTCCCAGGAAAATGAGGACATCATCCATGTATAACGCGATCCTCTCCTCTCTAGCCCCTCTCCGGAAGCCCTCCATACACTTATTTTGCCTCACTGCGGCGGCCACTGGTTCCATTGCCAAAGCAAAGATCAGAGGTGACAAAGGACACCCCTGTCTCGTGCCTCTCTCAAGACGGATCTCACTAGAAAGCACATTATTGACTCTGACCTTTGCCTTAGGGTCATTGTATAAGATTTTAACCCATTTAATGAACGAAGGGCCAAAGCCCAAAACCTTCAGTACATGCCAAATAAATCCCCATTCAAGACTGTAAAATGCCTTCACCACATCTAACATCATAACAGCTCTAGAATCCGGATTTTCTATTGGGATTTGTAGATTTAAAAAGAGCCTCCTTATATTCTCACTTGTTGATCTTTGAGGAATAAAACCTGTTTGGTCCGGGTGAACTAACTTATGAATTATTTTTTGCAGCCTGGTAGCAAGAATCTTTGCCAAGATTTTTGCATCTGAGCATAATAAAGAGATAGGTCTATAAGATCCGCGTTCTAAGGGATCTTTCCCCTCCTTAAGCAGCATTATAATTGTGGCCTCGGTCATTGATTCAGGTAATTTCCCCTCCTGATATGCCCATTCAAACACCCTGAGAAGCTCTGGTATTAATATCTCCCCATAGTTTTTGTAAGTCTCCGCAGGGAGGCCATCAGGGCCAGGGGGTTTCTGATTGGCCAATTCCTTTACTGCTGTTTTAATATCCTCTAATGTGATCGGGGCCTCCAATGCCTCAAAATCCATCCCTGAGAGGGAGGGCAACTCTATATTCCTAAAGAAGCTATCCCTTTCCGCCCCCTCCACAATCCCCCGAGATTTATATAATTCTTCATAGTACTTTTTAAACATTTCACTAATTTTATCTGATTGGGATGTAATCTCACCGTCCGTAGTTCTAATGGCGGGGATCATAGGGGGGGGGGGGGGGGGGGGGAATCAGATCTAACAATGTGGGCCAACATCTTCCCCACTTTTTCCCCCTCTTCGAATACTATTTGTTTTTGAAATTTTTCTCCCTTTCTGCTGTTCTTAACTCCTCCCTGGCCTTCACTTCCCCAACCGATGATGCTTTTTTTATTCTTGAAACCTGCTGGATCAATAAACCCCTCAAGTAAGCCTTCAAGGTATCCCAAATTACCCCTCTTGTTGTAGAGGCCTCATTTAAGACTATGAACTCCCTCAGCATGGTTATGATCTCATTTGGGTCCTCAAATATCTCAAACCATATTGGGTTCAGCTTGCATACGCCACAGCGTTTATTAATCCCAGTAGACATCATGGCTGTCACCAATGAATGGTCCGATACCCCCCTGGGTTGGTGAGTTATATCTCTAACTATTTGAGCAGCCAAGTCATTACCCAGTATAAGGTCTATTCTTGAGAGTGAAGAGTGAGTACCAGAGTAGCACGAGAACTGTTGCGCCCCCGGATTACTTATTCTTCAAAGATCCATCAACCTGGCCTCTTTAAGAAACTGGCCCATTCAAATTCCTTGCAAGCCCTGTCCCTGTTTTCCTGGGGGGAATCTATCTATTTCTTTATTTATTACCACATTAAAATCCCCAACTGCGATGATTAGAATATTCGGTTTGTCAACTATAAACTCCAGTAAACAATATAAAACTTCTAATTTAAAAGGCGGAGGGTTATAAATGTTTGCTAGTATGTATTCCTGGTTCCCTATTATGCAGTGCAAGAAGATATACCGACCCCCAGCATCTATATTGCACTTTCTGCAGGTAAACACTACCTCTCTCCCAATTAGCACCGACACCCCCCTAGAATAAGAGGTGTGTACCGCATGGAACTGACACCAGTATTTTTTATTTCTTATTTGAGTTTTAGTGTCCCTGGTCAGGTGCGTCTCCTGCAGACAGGCAATATCCACTTTAAAAGTATCTAACGTATCAAAAACCAATGCTCTTTTGGCGGGAGTACCCACCCCCCTGACATTCCATGAACCTATCTTTACTCCCATTAATTATTCTGTGGTGGGGCTATCACAGAGAGAAAGAAGAACTACGAAGAGAGACCAGACATAGGCCCTTTGTACCTTTGAGGGAAAAAAACCCTCTAAACTTAATACTCTTGCAGGACTCCGTATCATATATAATACCCATATCCATCCCCATTTCTCCTTATACCACATTTTCCCAGGTGTAAGGATGCTCTTCCATATTCAGAAAATAATAACCACAATTTAACAAAAAAAAAAAAAAAAAAATTTCTTTGGCATTCGTGTCCCAATATTTAACCAACATACCAATTACCTCACTGCAAACATTAATATTATACCCATATTTATCTGTATCCTACGTGTCATTGTATAATCCAGCGTGCCATGCATTATTTTTTCCCTTTAGTGTGTGACTTAGTACCCTATGTTGTGTTCTACTTCTTCCATACCCTTTACCCCCACCCCTCCTCCCCAACCCACCCCAATCCCCCCCCCCCATCCTTCCCATACCACTCTAGGTTACCCCTCAGGGCTTTTTTAATGACCGACCCATACCCACCTACCCATCCATAACACACCAATCCGGGGAGAAATCGGGGAATATTGATATCCTAACATCTTTATATAAGACCTTCCCCATTTCTCGGGCCTTACGTAGGAGTCTTACTTTGTCTTTATAATTTAAGAACTTCACTAGAAATGGTCTTGGGTGACTTCCCGAGGGGGGGTCTGAACGGGACTCTATGCGCTCTTTCTATTGAAAACTGCAGAGTGAAAGTCTCTCCCCCAAATACCCCCACCAGCCAGGTCTCCAGAAATACAATTGGGTCTTCACTCCCCTCAGGAACCCCCACCACCCTCACATTGTAACTGCAAAGTCTATTTTCCAATTCATCAAATTTCCCCACAAGCTTATCAATTTTTTCTCTCCAGATCTTCGCTTCTTGTTTCATAAGGAGCAGATCATCTTCTATTAAACTTATTCTGTTTTCCGCTTCCATCACCCTTTCTGCTGTTTCCTAAGGTCATGTCGTACTAGGGTCAGCTCTTCTTTGATCTCCTTCATTTGGTCTCCCAATACCCCCACAGATTGATTACATACATTTATTGCCAAGAGAATGTCTTTTAAGGAGGGCTCTCCTTCTACCGTAGGGATTGGGGCAACCGAGGGCTCCATTTCTTTACTAGTGGCTCCGGACCCTTTTGTAGAGGAATTCTTTGTACTAGAGGTACCTATGGGCAAGCCCGAGTGTCCTTGGCTTTTTCTATCCATTGCTGACTTATTCTGGGCTTGCTGCCCCCCTTTATTTGGGGTATGCTCCGCTACGAGGACCATTCTCTCTAGCTTAGTGGAAGCTGCAACCGCCGCCGCCGTTGCCCCCGCCACAGTGGAATGAAGGCCTTTTTCCTTCTCCTTCTCCTTATCCTTAGCAGACCGTAGGGATTGGGTTCCCATATTTTCCAGATTGGGGTGTTCATCTCCCTTTCTTCTCCCTGACATATTGATTTTCACAATGCTGAAATATTATTTATACCACTTGCATGGCTACATTCAAGATATACCCAATTGCACAGTCCCACCATCACCAGCCATTGTTAATTATTAATTACAGTTATTATTTTATTATTGTTTCAGCCAGGAAAGGGAGGAAAAGAGAGAGCACATGGAGCCAAACTGTTTAAGGGGGGGTATACCCCCTGCCACACCACTCGTCAGAGATCAAGGGCTGGCACCACTTCTCTTCAGCCACAAGATTACACTCAGATTTAAGTCTCTTATACGTTATGACGTTCTGCTCACACACTACACCAGAGCCTCACCCCCAGATTTCCTGATCTCCCTCCTAGATTTTGCAGTCCGACTAGGGTCCCTTAACAAGCCCCCCAACAGTCTTTACTATTAACAAGGCAGTGGGGAGGCAGGAAGACCTGGAAAGTATCAGGGTAAATCAGTACGGTACCTCCGTTCCACGATACAGGATATGCTTCGAACCCGACCTCTTATCAGATGCTCAGATCTTGCAATTTACCTCTATGTTCTTCACAAAAAAAAAAACACTATCTTCAAGTGTTATTTTACACAAGAGCAGCTGCTTCTCCTCAGTGGTGGCTGGTGTTTGTGTCTTTTGGGGGGCGGCAAACAATCCTTCCAATGCCCCCCCTGCCAACGCTCCAGGCGGCTGCAGCTTCTCTCCAGGCTGCGGGCGGTTGCTTTCTCGGTTCCCCTGCGTATCCTCCCTCCTCCTTCTAGTGGCCAATCCAATTGGATCTCCTTTCGGCCAATCGGGTGACAGATCTCATGGCCCACTTCCTGATTGGCCGAGAGAAGAACCAGTGTTACAATAGCGACTATTAATTCGCCATTGCCGCACAACTGGTTGGGCTTTGGGTGTAGTGCTCTGCACTCCGAGCCCACCCTTTTTTGAAGCCTATTAAAGCCTCTGGCTCTAATTATGTGCTTAAAAAAAAAAAAAACCCTGATTAGAATCCATGCGTCCAGCACCCTGCATGCAGATCAGGAGGCCGGACACATGGATGGGGGGGTGGCGCACATGCGCCCCTAATGGATGGGCCACCACTGCTTCTCCTGCTGTGCCACAATGCTGGGACTTGCTATGTTTTATATAGTAGGAGGGGTACTTAGCATTTGTAGTAATAGTGGCAGCAGGGGGAGAAGAGTAGGGCATAGAACAGGGGTAGGAAACCAGATGTGTTAAAAACTACAAATCCCATCATTCCTCTGCCTGAAGTCTTGCAGTACCCTATGGGATTTGTAGCTTCACCATATCTAGGTGAAGCTACAAATCCCATAGGGTACTGCAAGACTTAAGACCTAGGTTACCTACTCCTGGTATAGGGGATGCATCCTAATAACTTTGTTAAATTTTTTAGGGCTTATCCCCTACACTCATGATGACAAGTGATTTCTATGGATTTTGTTTTTTTTTTAAATATTTTAATAAATTACTATGTGTACAATAACAATATAAAAAGTTAATTTTAGACAAAAGGGTTGTGGTTTACAAATATGATATAAAATCGATTACAATTCCATTCATCTTGAATATAGTAATCATGTCAGTCATCTATTATAGAGCACGCAAAAGGCATGGCATAATATTTGAAAGCTCTAAACAAAATTACGCTTGTGATACAAAACAACAACAACAAAAAAAATGTATTTAAAGCTGTACTACTAACGTGAGATATTTTTACACAGTAGATAATGTACAATAAATGTGTTGTGCTACTAATATATAAAAAAAGAAGAGCAACATGTACAAAAAAGACAAAATAAAAGAGCAAGTGTCAATAGTCTCTTGGTTAGACCATGGATTTCAAATGTGTCATATGAAGTAAAAAAAACTCTTGCATTCAAAATAAATCAGAATTCCTCCACCAGGTGAATTCACTGACAACACAATTAGAGATGGACTCTTACCAAAGAACTTGGACCCTCTATTATGGAAGGTCATACAGGCTAAGAAGTTTAATTTCCTCTCCAGCACTAGTCACAGATGGCAATCCCAGATCGGCCACAGGGTGATTCCTATCCTCTTTCCTCTGATCGTATGCTATATCCACAATTGATTACCAGTAAGATCAACTGATAAAACTCCATATGAACTGTTGAATGAAAGGGCACATCCCAAAAGAAAAATGTACAAAATGGGATGCTTGCGCAAAGGAAGGTGTACTTGTGGGGCACAGTGAATCTCAAAAGGGATACAGAATTCTACACCAAGGCACTAACAAAGTAACCATCAGTGGAAGTGTAATTGTCGATGAAACTACAGCGCGTTTAAAATTTCATGAACTAACACAAACATTTCAAACAGAGGGAAATTACACATCCGTGTCACATGAAGATAAACAACAAAGTGATACAGAAATAGAAATTAATGCATACAATTCAAACACTGTAAAAGAAGAAACCAGGCCACAAGAGGCTTCAATCAGGAAATCCACCAGAAGCATATTGCTTGTGGAGCATTAAAACCAGAGCCAGATTCTTGGGATTAGATGCAAAGACTTCCAACTCATGAGAAACAAAAGTGGATCACAGCATTTGACAAAACCGCTTAAAAGAAAAAGACCTATAGAACTGAGATCTGAAATGGGACTAATATAAGGAGTAGTTGTTGAGAGGGGGTGTTGGAATACATTGTTTATGTATTGTGTGCAAAATCTACATTAGCCAGTAGATGACTGATCTCTGTGGTAAAACGCCATGTCTTTTCTCTGTATAATAATAATAGTTCTTGTAACCTGTCTGCAGTCAAGCAGCAAAGCCCAAGTGGACTGTGCACTGTCTGTCTGTTCTGTAGGGCTATAAATAGAATTTCTAACAAAGGCACAGGACTGCCTAGGCATCCTCATATACCTGGAAGCGCACTGCTGTTTTTCAGGGGGAATTCAAGGCAACAGGTACATTTTTCAGGGTACTGCTTAGGCACAATTACCATTTCTAGAGGATCCCTATAACAAAGCAGATCTTCACTTTTTGATTTCAATTTCACTTTAAAAGACAAATCTGTTATAAGGAAACACATAGTATACATGTAGTGCTACCCCTGTCGAAGATGCTAGAAAGCTGCCAGGGTTCGTTTTCCCAGCAGTTGCTCCACAGCTAACACAGTCACAGTCTCTCTCTGGCTCAATAAACAGTCTAGGGAGTTCTTTTGGTGTTTTTATTTTTGGGTAACTTACATAGAGTTAGGGAATTGAATGGGATACTCCATAAAAGAACTACAGTGGGGACGGAAAGTATTCAGACCCTCTTAAATTTTTCAGTCTTTGTTATATTGCAGTCATTTGCTAAAATCATTTAAGTTCATTTTTTTCCACATTAATGTACACACAGCACCCCATATTGACAAAAAAACACAGAATTGTTGACATTTTTGCAGATTTATTAAAAAAGAAAAACTGAAATATCACATGGTCCTAAGTATTCAGACCCTTTGCTCAGTATTTAGTAAAGCACCCTTTTGATCTAATACAGCCATGAGTCTTTTTGGGAAAGATGCAACAAGTTTTTCACACCTGGATTTGGGGATCCACTGCCATTCCTCCTTGTAGATCCTCTCCAGTTCTGTCAGGTTGGATGGTAAACGTTGGTGGACAGCCATTTTTAGGTCTCTCCAGAGATGCTCAATTGGGTTTAAGTCAGGGCTCTGGCTAGGCCATTCAAGAACAGTCACGGAGTTGTTGTGAAGCCACTTCTTAGTTATTTTAGCTGTGTGCTTAGGGTCATTGTCTTGTTGGAAGGTAAACCTTCGGCCCAGTCTGAGGTCCTGAGCACTCTGGAGAAGGTTTTCATCCAGGATATCTCTGTACTTGGCCACATGCATCTTTCCCTCGATTGCAACCAGTCGTCCTGTCCCTGCAGCTGAAAAACACCCCCACAGCATGATGCTGCCATCACCATGCTTCACTGTTGGGACTGTATTGGACAGGTGATGAGCAGTGCCTGGTTTTCTCCACACATACCGCTTAGAATTAAGGCCAAAAACTTCTATCTTGGTCTCATTAGACCAGAGAATCTTATTTCTCACCATCTTGGAGTCCTTCAGGTGTTTTTTAGCAAACTCCATGCTGGCTTTCATGTGTCTTGCATTGAGGAGAGGTTTCCATCGGGCCACTCTGCCATAAACCCCCGACTGGTGGAGGGCTGCAGTGATGGTTGACTTTCTGCAACTTTCTCCCATCTCCCGACTGCATCTCTGGAGTTCAGCCACAGTGATCTTTGGGTTCTTCTTTACCTCTCTCACCAAGGCTCTTCTCCCCCGATAGCTCAGTTTGGCCAGACAGCCAGCTCTAGGAAGGGTTCTGGTCATCCCAAATGTCTTCGATTTAAGGATTATGGAGACCACTGTGCTCTTAGGAACCTTAAGTGCAGCAGAAATTTTTTTGTAACCTTGGCCAGATCTGTGCCTTGCCACAATTCTGTCTCTGAGCTCTTCAGGCAGTCCCTTTGACCTCATGATTCTCATTTGCTCTGACATGCACGGTGAGCTATAAGGGCTTATATAGACAGGTGTGTGGCTTTCCTGATCAAGTTCAATCAGTTTAATCAAACACAGCTGGACTCAAATGAAGGTGTAGAACCATCTCAAGGATGATCAGAAGAAATGGACAGAACCTGAGTTAAATATATGAGTGTCACAGCAAAGGGTCTGAAGACTTAGGACCATGTGATATTTAAGTTTTTCTTTTTTAATAAATCTGCAAAAATTTCAACAATTCTGTGTTTTTCTGTCAATATGGGGTGCTGTACATTAATGAGGAAAAAAAATGAACTTAAATGATTTTAGCAAATGGCTGCAATATAACAAAGAGTGAAAAATTTAAGGGGGTCTGAATACTTTCCGCCCCCACTGTATGTACAAAGCGAGGACACTGGACTGTAGAACTGTAAGCAAAGTCCTGGTAAAAGCGGCCAGTGGACTTGGCTTTGTAGTAGTAGCCAAAAGCACAAAAGCTTCCTCTATTGAGCAATTTGAGCAGAGTCCCTTCACAAAGAACTAAATAGACTGAGCTCTTCAGTATACCAGCCAATGTCCCCTTTCTCTCCACACTCACAGCTGACTCTCTAGCACCAGAGGGATGGCAGCAACCCACAGTCTCTAGGATCTCTCTCACCAGTCTGTACTCACAAATGTCCATGGAAAGTTGGTTGCCTCTTTCCATCATCCATGTGACCTGTGATACCATACTAGATCCTCAGACCACAATCCCTCAGTTAGCTTTCTGCAGCTTCCAGCAAAGCAGGCCTTTAGGTTGCCCACTTGAGGACTCAGCATCCCACAGGCACATGGCAGGATGGCCCGAGGGGGCAAGCAGTCTCCCTTAGGCTGTGATCCCCTTCCAAGGAAAAAGACCTGGAAGCTTGGTGTCTCAGGGTATTTATACAGGCTGCCAGTACCCATCTGGGCCACGCTCCCATGGATTAGCCAGGGCTGTATAAATATGCATGCTGCCCATTTCTGTTGCTCCACACCTATGTTCCAGAACAATTCTACAAAAACAGAAAGAGCAATCAAACCTGCAGAAAGTGAAACACTGAACAAACTAGAATAAACAAAATTTGCCTAACAATAAACTACAGCTCCACTGAGTACAGTGAGCCATAACTAAATTGAACTATCGATACTAATGCCCCGTACACACGGTCAGATTTTCCGATGGAAAATGTGCGATCGGAGCGTGTTGTCGGAAATTCCGACCGTGTGTGGGCTCCATCGGACATTTTCCATCGGATTTTCCGACACACAAAGTTGGACAGCAGGAGATAAAATTTTCCGACAACAAAATCCGATCGCGTCAATTCCGACCGTGTGTGGCCTGTTCCGACGTACAAAGTGCCACGCATGCTCAGAAGAAATTCCGAGACGGGACAGCTCGTTCTGGTAAACTTAGCGTTCGCAATGGATACAGCACTTTCGTCACGCTGCAATGTTAAAAATGGTTTAATACAGCACACTCTCTTCTTCTTTATAATGTGACAAGAATTAAGTAGTTTTGCTGCTCATATTCACACACACACTTCTCACAAACTTTTATATGTGTTTTTTTAGTGGGATTCCCTGAATATATTGTTATTAGTTGTCACATCTGACAGTTTTATATTATTATTTTTTTTTTTTTTGGATTTTCAGCCTTTTTTTTTCTTTAATGTTTTGATTTTTTCCAAGGCTGATCTTTGTTCAATGTTATTTTTATTTTTACTCCAGAATATTTTTGGGTGTGTTTTGTGTGTCAAGTTACCCCAACACCATTGATATCTTTTATTATTTAATCTCAAGGAGATTGTTTGGTGTTGGTGTCCCTTGTTCATTTCACATTGTATATTTGAAATGTACCTGAATCCTCACAAACAAACTGTCCTTTTTGAAGTAAAACACATAGGAGAGTATAATTCAAAACAAAAATCCTTTATTAAGGGATCAGAACCAAACAAAGAGGAAGGCAACACTGGATCAACAGGAGAAATTATCGAAGCCTGGGACCCCCACGGCAGACATCAATTCTTCAACATCAAAATTGGTGGCCTGAGGAGTCCATATGTAAGGGAGGGCAGTCTGGTCCAGAATTCGCAGAAATCCGGATAGCAGCAGATGACATCTGTGTCCCCAGGCTGTGGTACCACAAGAGGCTGCATCTTTTGGTCGACCAGACTGAACCCAGGGCAATCACTGTCTGGTCTTCCTTCCGCGCTTCCTTCCGGGCTGTGGCTGTGCAGTTGGAGATGTGGCAGGAGGAGGAGTAGGACCTGGAGGAGGACTGGGAGGACCTGGAGGACTGGGGGGACCTGGAGGAGAGGGAGGAGGAGGAGGAGGACCTGCAGGAGGAGGAGGAGGACCATCACAAAGGTGTGTCTGAGGTGTCATTTGGCCCCTCATACCTTTCTCAAGAGCCTCCAATATGAGGGCCTCACACATGACTTGTTGGCCCTCCTCCATCCTCTGCATTTTATATGCAATGAAGGCAGCAATGTTCTCCTCCATGGTGTGGGGTGCTCCCAGGTCCTCTGTAGCCCTCCAAAAGAATCCTATAGCAGCCTCCTCTAGGGCACTCCTCCTACTGCCACTTTCTCTTTTCAGGGGGGGTGGAGGGACCTGCAGATCAGCCAGCCAGCTTGGCCCGGCCACCTCCTGGCTGAGACATCCCTGTGTATGAAAAAGAGACATGGTTGTAATGTTTTGCTTCATCAATCCCAATCCTAAATTAGTACTCCCAACTAACATCTAGTTAACATCATTGATTGGACAAGCAGAAATATTTCGAGGAATGCTATACCTGGCTCAATCTGGGCTCCTCCACATGTGGCCTGGAAGGCCCAGGTTGGGCGTCAGAAGCCTCAGCCGGGGGGGAAGGAAGCGTGGAAGGAAGACTGGAGAGGGATGGCCTGGGTTCAGTCTGGCCTGCCATAAAATGCAGCCTGTCGTAGTACAACATCCTGGGGACATAGATGTCATCTGCTGCTCCGGATCTCTGCGAATCCTGGACTTTCTTGCGCTCCCTTAGATATGTGCTCCTCAGGCAACCAATTAATATCTTTAAATAGGTGATGTCTGCCGTGGGGATCACCTGCTTCACAATTTCACACAATTGCACCAGTGCTGCCTTCCTCTTTGTTTGGTTCTTGAAATGGGAGTGGTTAATCTCCCACAGACAGGGCAGCTCCCGTAACATATCTATGAATACTGACATGAAGTCATTATCTTTGAGTAGCATATCCATGTTCACTGCAAGACACAACACAAGACAAAGCCTAATGTCAGACAAAACTCTCCTAATCTTGTTACAATATAGGCCTCAATCTAGAAGCAGTATAGGCACAGGTTTGTCTCTTACCTTCGTTCTTACGATCGGCGCGTCCAATGCTCCTTCCTCCGCTAACAGATTGTACGTAATACGCACGCGTGTTGCGCTTTATACACACTGCGCATGCGTGTAACTCCGCCCGCCCCTGACGTTCTTTCTAGTCTATTCCCCGCCCCTTTTCGTTCGGCGCAGTGGGTGAAGAGCACATGGCGGAGTTAGAACAGGTGCATGCTAATTCTAGCAACGAGGAGGAGGAGGAGGAAAGCCCGGATCCGGACACATCCTGATCCAGAAGGAGACGTTTTAAGGCCACAAATATGTCCTTTGGGGAGATGTTGGAGATGGTCGACATCATGAAGAAGTCAGAGTATAACGGAAAGTATGGGCCTTACCCCAACCCCAACATTAGAAAGGCCAAGATCATGGCGAAAGTGGTCAAAAGCCTTCACAGGAATTTCGGGGTACGAAGATCTAAAGATCAGCTCAGGAAGCGGTGGTCGGACCTGAAGTTGAGAGCGCCAGAGCAGTACCGAAAGATCCGGAGAGTGCTGCAAAAAAGTAAGTAGTTGTGCTGTGTTCCTATTCTTTCTGTCTTTATTACGTTCGTGCTGCTCCATATGCTTTTATTAATTGTAACGTTTAAAAGGGCAATTTTAATGTTCATGGGCCCATTATTCGTTCGTATCAAACATTTTTCTTTCCGCCTCTAGAACACCATTGTTTAGGCCATATGCATTTTCCCACATTTTTTTTGGGCCTACTTGGATGCCAAATATTTGTTTGTGTAGATGGGTTTGTTACTAGAATGAAATGCAAACTAGATTGTGTGTAAGGAGAGGACACTGAGCAGCTGTTTTCACATCTGGACACTGGAGCACTAGTGTGGGACACAAGAACACCATTTTTATTCGGGGGCCACACAGGTGCTCCAGTGTATACTATAGGGGGGGCTACATCTGTGAAGCTTGTACTAAACAGGTAAAGTATTGCACCTTGACAAAGGGCAATAAAAAAAAATACATCTTGGAACTTGGCTAAAATAGACAATTGTACCCCACTTCCAAGCAATGTTTCCTATTTCTAGTTCTGCCATCAAATATCTGTGTGTTAATTATACCATTTTTGTTTTACATAGGGGAGAAAAGACTCGGAGGACACCCCTCATCCGAGGAGACCACAGACCCCCCACCTCTGGAAGAAGGGGAACTTACACCAACACAAGCTGAGCAGGAGGATGAAGAAGATGTGGTGGAGATTGGCACCACATCAGGTGAGTGTCTGCGACCACAGGCTCAGGTAAAAGTGATGGATGGTGGCAGATTTTTGAGACCTGTATTTTTTTTCTTTATCTCTTTTTAGGTGATCGTGATGTGAGGGATAGAGAACGCTTTACTTCAGAAAGTGCCCAGATCCTGATCTGGGAGATCATGGGGTGTAATGCCGAACTGCAAAACATCCAGCAAAAAATCCATGATGTTATTAAAAAAAATAATAACATCATTGATGTTTTGGGGCGAATTTAAAACCCCACAAAATCACTTTTTGTATTGTGGTTCAATCTTTTAAATTTTTTTGCAATGTTTTGAAAAGCCAAATTTGGAGGATGCACACAGTGTGCCAACATGTGCTATCTGCCATCACGGGAGATCAATGGACGCGTTTTGGGGGTGCAACCCCTTCCTCAATTATAAAGTCGTGTTGAGGAAGGGCTTGCTCCCCCAAAACACGTCCCTTGATCCCCCCTGATGGCAGATAGCACATGTTGACATTGGGAAATTGGAGTGCATCTTCCAAATTTGGTTTTTCCAGGGGTGATTTCCCCCCATCTGAACGCTATATCAAACCCAGTTCCTAAATACTGATGTCTGATATAGCCTTCAGGTTTTACCTAATGTGAACTTTGTAAGTTCAAGTTTTTTGGCTTTCTTGTTGGTTTTACACAGGCCTGTTTTATCTGAAATGGACATTTCAATTTTTGATAATGCTACTGCAAAAATTGTTATACAACAAACATGTTGGTTTGTTTTAAAAACCTTTGGTAAATGCACATGTGATTGTGCAGGTATAAAAAAGTGGCTTACTCAAGAATGTGTGGATTATTGTCTCAACACTACAACACTTTTGGGGTGATGTAATAGCTGTTTTATGCAAAAGTGGGGGTTATTTCCTAAGGGCAAATCCTCTTTGCACTACAAGTGCAGTTTCAGTGCAGTTGCAAGTGCACTTGTAGTGAAATGTGTTTTTGCATTTAGGAAATAACAGCCAACAGTGCTTTGTATAAGGTTACCCAATCACGACATTTTCTGCACTCAAAACATTTCTGTCAGGGTCAGCTAAAACAAACACAAGCAGTAAATGTCCACCTAGATTTTCTTTTTTTTTTATTTTAAAAAGGCTTCACATATTGTCTGGCATATTGATAGCCCCCCTACCCGCAAAGAACTCCAGGTAGCGTAACCGGACATCACGGGCACTCAGGGAGGGCAAGCCAGGACGGCCACTTTCAAGCGCCGTCAGTGTGGTTTGATGTAGGATTCCGGCCTCAGGCCCAACTGAGCCAGCATAGTTGGCCGAATGTTTCCATAAAAAGTTATGGAGAACACAGCACGCAAGTATTATATGGTTCAGTTTATACTCTGCCATATGGATAGGTGTCAGAAATAGGCGGATTCCAAATGTGTTCTCCACCACTCTTCGGGCTCTGGCCAGCCCATAATTAAAAACCCTCTGTTCCGGGGTGAGGGTCCTCATCGGGAATTGCCGCATCAGGTGGTCCCCCAGCGCAAATGCTTCATCAGCAACGAACACAAATGGGAGTCCTTCCACATTGTCCTCTGGAGCTGTTAAGTCCAAGCTGCCATTCTGGAGACGCCTGTAGAACTCCGTCTGGACGATGACTCCACCATCGGACATCCGGCCATTCTTCCCCACGTCCACATACAAGAAGTCGTAATTAGCCGACACCACCGCCAACATCACTATACTATTAAACCCCTTGTAATTATAATAGTACGACCCCGAGTTGGGTGGTGGGACGATGTGGACGTGTTTCCCATCAATTGCCCCTCCGCAGTTAGGAAAGTCCCACCGCTGGGCAAAGTGGGAGGCCACAGTCTGCCATTCCTGTGGCGTGGAAGGAAACTGTTGAGGAAAAAACAATAAACATTACTATTTTTACTCTGAAACATGGCAAGCAGATTAGACACAAACATTACGGGGCAACCTCCAGATAGCATTTATTAAGGGGAATTTAACAAGGCCAAAGTATAAGGTACACCTATCATATTCCCCCTCCCCCCCCTCTCATGGGCCATTTCTAACATTATGGGGTGTGTGGAAATCTTGGACAGGTAACCCTCTTCACTTCATTGAGAGATGAATGCCTAAATAATGGGTCTTACTTGGAACAGCCCCTCCTTAGTTACACTATTGGCAGCCCACTGGACAGGTAAGAAGTGTCATAATACAAAGATATAAATACACACTGTACACATTTGAGGACATTTGGACATTCTGCTATTACCTATCAAGATAATAATAGGATACAAAAACTTTAAACAGTACCATTGGAAAGTATACAGGCAGGCCCTTGCACTACATGCTTTGGGTAATTCAGCCATAAATCTGATCACAAAAGAGATGGGTATAGTGTGTATGGGTTTGGCAAAGTCAGCAGATAGATGATTGAGGATAGAGAATTGGGATCAGCTGACTTAGCAGTTGGGGGAGGGAGGGTTACTAAAAATTATTTGGGGACACCACAAAAAAAGCCTCTGGCACTCTGCCTGAATTTAAATAAAAAATAACATTACCAAACATTTTAGGGGGTGTTTGGGGTAAAGCACTACTATGGAGCTGATAAAATACATTGTTAAGTGACTACATGAGGTGAATATAGGGCAGGAGACACCATGCTGGGGAGGTTATTGAAGGGCAAATATGTATGAAGGACCTTAAATAATAATTACATAAAAATCCAGCATGCATGAGGACAAAGGGGGCATTCACAGCATATTACAAGCATGGTAATTAGCAATATATTATCAAACATTAAAGACAATAAAATGTGATATAAAAGGATAAAAATCTTACCTTCATATACTCCTTCTGCAGGACCTGTATGATGGCAGAACAGGTCTCTGGGATAATGATCCCCAGAGCCTGGGGGGAGATGCCTGTCGAGAACTTCAAGTCCTGCAGACTTCTCCCTGTGGCCAAATACCGCAGGGTAGCGACCAACCTCTGCTCCGGAGTGATGGCTTGCCTCATGCAGGTATCCTGCCTGCTGATATAGGGGGTCAGCGAAGCCAACAAACGGTGAAACACGGGATCCGTCATCCTGAGAAAGTTCCTGAAATCATCAGGATTATTCTTACGGATCTCACGGAGCAAAGGCATATGACAGAACTGGTCACGCTGAAGCAACCAATTCTTGGTCCATGAACTCCTCCCCACCCTGTTCATGGACTGGACTTGTGTCAAGGTCAGGACCCCAACACCAAGCCCCCGCACAGCACGAACTCTACGAGGAGTACGCATACGAAACATGGCTGCTCAGAACGAAGTAACAGAATGCACTGAAGAACAGCAAGGCCTGTGAAGAGCGACCTGAAAAACAGCAACGAGCAGGCAAGATCACACAGAAAACTCTGATACGAACTGACTGCACGCACTGAAGAGCAGATACAAACCCACAAGCACAAACTGAACGTCAGAAAACGATCTGAAAGCCACGAGTCTGAAAAAGTGCGAATCGTCTCTCACCAAACTTTTACTAACACGAGATTAGCAAAAGGAGCCCAAAGGGTGCCGCGCTTGGTTCTGAACCGGCCTTTTCTAGTCTCGTCGTACGTGGTGTACGTGACCACGTAGTTGGCGATCGGAAATTCCAACAACTTTGTGCGACCGTGTGTAGGCAAAACAAGTTTGAGCCAACATCCGTCGGAAAAAATCCTAGGATTTTGTTGTCGGAATGTCCGAACAAAGTCCGACCGTGTGTACGCCCTATAAGAACAAAGAACTGGTTGGCTGCAGAATAATTTGGCTTACCCAAATTATTTAACAAAGCTGAGCAATGCATGTTTGAAAAAGGTAGTGATGTTCACAATAGTATATAATACATATTAATAACCATTGACCATTGATATTGAAAACCACACTTCTGCAAGTGTGATTTACTAAGAAGAAATTGGAGTAATGGTTTTAAAACCACCAAGGCAGCAGACCATAAGTTGAATCCTTACTTATGTCTCACAGCAATGAGTTTATAGGAAGGCACAGAAGGAGGTGGGTGCAATGCCAGCTTCATTATCATTGAAGAAGTTGAACTCAGGCCTGCCACCCTTGGTCCCCCCTAACCCTCTGCCCTTACCATTAGCCCACTGCAGTAGCAGTTTCACAGTTCTATACTAAGAAATGGAAGGTGGAAAGAGAAGGCTCAAGCTCATCTCTCGTTTATGATTTTCGTATTTGCATTATAATATGCCCTGACAAGTATGAGGTGGCACGTCTTCTCAGATAATAATTAAGCACCTATTTATTCCAATACTTTGTCATGCCATTTGAAGAAATAACAAAGCTTAGCCTTAGTTAAAGGCTGCAATAAAGCTTCTGTTTTAAGCTAAGATGTCTTGTTAACACCACTGAGTGTGCAGATAGAGCGCCACCAATATAGAATAGTGAACACACAAAAATAAACCATGTCTACACAAATGTCCCCACCACAACAGTAATTAAAATTAAAAATCAAAATTAAAAATAAAACAAATCATCTATGCATGTTCAAAGCATGTCATGAATGAAACCCACAATTGAAAACACTTAAAACACCCTTACAGGGTGTTTCAGGGTGTTTTAACTGTTTCTAACTGTGGGTTTTATTCACGGGATGCTTTGTACATGCATAGTACTTGCAATTCATAACCCATATATTTATGGTGACTTATATCCTTTTACTGTAGTATAGCTATTTACAGTATCTAAGACGTACATGACCCTGTGAAATGCCATGAAATAATAGAGTAAATAAAATATTAAATTTGAGGTTAAATCATTGAGGGTTTCAGAAAGAACTAGACACATAGGTTTCTTTAAAGATAACTGTGAACAAGCTGCTTCTGTCACGGTCCACTTAAGCAATAATTGCATTATAAAATATTCAACAGCACATGCAAACCACTTTTACAACTTTAATGTCTACTCTTTAAAAAACCTTTTTCCAAATAGCAGCACACTATGAAATTAAATAGATAATTGAATCCAATCAGCACCCAAAGAAAGCTGTCAGAAAAACAGAGACAGGAAGTACATTTTGTCCTAAGATGATGCCTGATGCCACACAAAGATGAGATCACACTTTCCGATGGGTTGGCACTATGGCTCCTCTCTCTATGCTGTGGTTCCATCCGCAGACCTCCTAAGTCGCTACGGGGCATCACTAATAAAAACAGGACACAGTAGTTGTCAGGACCTGGGCTCGAACCTGGGATTTCTTCTGTGTCTGGCATTGATCCTTCCTGATGAACTATCTGGGATGCTGGACAACCCTCTGCCTGATCTATTGGACAATCCTGCCTAATCCATTGGACAATGTCTTGTCTTGATTGCTGTTGAACCTTCTCCTGAACTCCTTGCTCCTCCCATGAACTTCCTATATAAGCCTTGCCTCTGCACTTCCAGTCGCCAGATTATTGTGGTTTGATCCTGCTTACTACTTGAGTGACTTCCATTGCTGTTTGGAAACTACTTTGGCTTGTAACCCCAACTACAAAACTCTCCTCCTTCATCGACCTTGGCTTGTGACCCCGACTATGCTCCTGCATTGACCTTGGCTTGTGACCTCGATTACAGTGCTCTCTCCTGCACTGATCTTGGCTTGTGACCCCAACACTGATTATTGGTCTAGCTATTCAGACTTCCCTATCTCTCGCAGACCTGAGAACTGCGCTTGTCTGACGTTGTAGGCCATTGGTCTCCACTCATTACAGGTATTCTCCTAACAGAATAATCTGGCCACAACATGGAGACAGCCGCACCTCCACGATCCCTGAATGAACATGTTGTCCTGCTAACTGAGGTTGTTCAAAGCTTACAAGAATGAGTGCAAGAGTTACAAGGAAATTGATTTGCAAACACAGCTTGCGCAGCAACGCCAACAGACAGCTACTAACAGTGATTCAAACCACTTCCCTTTGCCTGATAAATTCAATGGGGATCCTAAACTCTATAGAGGCTTCCTGATTTAATGTCACTGCACTTTCAGCTGCAACCTTACCGATTTGCAACCCCACACTCTATGACAGGCTTTATTATATCTCTGTTTGTTGATGAGGCCATGGCATGGGTTTTCCCATACTTGGAGCAAGAGCATGAGATTATAGGAGATTGAGGGGATTGTGACAACCATGAGTTTAATTTTCGATGATTCGAATCGCAGCACAACTGCTGAAACTGTTTTACTGA
Organism: Aquarana catesbeiana; assembly: GCF_042186555.1. NCBI lineage: Eukaryota > Metazoa > Chordata > Amphibia > Anura > Ranidae > Aquarana > Aquarana catesbeiana. Next base: position 80,689,881 of record NC_133335.1, on the reverse strand, counting down.
ACTTGCGCCAAGGAAGACGTCCTGTTGCTGAATATGCTGCCGATGGGTAACTGATATCACCTGGAACGACAGTGCGAGTTTAATTTTCCATGTTTCGAATCACAGCACAACTGCTGAAACTGTTTTACTGAACTTGCGCCAAGGAAGACGTCCTGTTGCTGAATATGCTGCCGATGGGTAACTGATATCACCTGGAACAACAGTGCGAAGCACGTTCACTTTAGAAAAGGACTTTCTGAGAAAATAAAAGATGAACTTTCCAGAATAGATACGCCCAATGGTCTTGATGACTTTATTAAATTGAGCATTAAGATCGATAGATGATTTATGGAGAGACGATTTGAGAAACAAAGATCTGTTGACTTTAGTTCCCCATTCAATCATCAACCAACAGCTAAATCGTTTGCCAGCTATGAACCTGAACCCGAACCTATGTAGATTGGAGCTCTCAGCTTTGCTGAAAAGAGACGCAGACATGAACTGAATCTTTGCCTCTATTGCTGTCAGTCAGATCACTACACCCTCAGGTGTCCAAAATAAACAAGACGACCAAGACAAACCATTGCAACAGCCGGTCAAAGAGAATTGCCCGCATCTAGAGAACAAGTAGGATCCATTACACAACCCTGTCTTCCATAACACAAGGAGAAAACGAGATTGTCTGTCATCGCCCGCATTTTACTTTAAGCGTCACTCTTAAAGATAAAGACCAGTTATTCTCCACCTCAGCAATGCTGGATTCCGGGGCTGGTGGTAACATTATGGATTTGAAGTTTTCTGAAGAAAATTGCCTTCCCCAAATACCTAAACCATCCCCAGTAAATATGGAGAAAGTGGATAGCTCTCTACTCCCCTCCGGATTAATCATTCATGAGACTGTTCCTCTGCAGTTAAGTATCAAGCCTAGACATCAAGAGTTAATATCTTTCAACCTGATTTCTTCTCCTCAATTTCCTGTTATTTTAGGAATACCATTGCTATCAGTTCATAACCCCACTGTTGACTGGCAGGCCAGAAACCTTGCCTTTTCTTCTGAACATTGTCAGTTACACTATCTAAAAAAGGACATCTCACCCACTGTTATCGTAGTGACATTGACTAACCTGGAAAGCTTGCTCCCCCAGTACCAAGACTTTTAAAGAAACTTGTGATAAGAAAAATGCAGACCAATTGCCACTGCACCGAGCCTATGATTGCCCAATAGAGCTTGTACCAGGTGCCCCAATTCCCTTTGGTCTCCTCTACAACCTTTCTGAGCCAGAACTGAAAGCATTAAGGGACTTTCTACAAGAAAATCTGCCCAAGGGGTTTATCCACACTTCAACTTCCCCTGCTGGAGCCCCGCTATTCTTTGTTGAAAAGAAAGATGGAACCCTGCGTCCATGCATTGATTACAGAGAATTAAATAAAATGACAGTCAAGAATCGATACCCACTTCCATTAATTCCAGAACTATTCGAGAAACTAAGAACAGCAAAGATTTTTACCAAGCTTGATCTGCGGGGTGCATATAATCTTGTTCGCATCCGACCTGGAGATGAATGGAAGATGGCCTTTCAGACAAGATATGGGCATTATAAATCCTTTTCAGAGATTTGTTATGCCGCGTACACACGCTCGGAATTTCCGACAGAAAAAGTCCGATGGGAGCTTTTCATCATATATTCCGACCTTGTGTATGCCCTATTGGACTTTTTCAGTCGAAAATTCAGACATACTTAGATAGAGAACATGTTTTATATTTTTCTGACGGAAAAAATTACTATCGGAAAAACCGCTTGTCTGTATGCTGTTCCGACACACCAAAAACGACGCATGCTCTGAAGCAAGTACGAGACGGAAGCGCTCGGTCTGGTAAAACTAGCGTTCGTAATGGAGATAGCACATTCTTCATGCTGCAAATTCTGTGATCTTTTAATGCAGCGCATTCTTTTGTGCTTTATAATGCTAGAATAATGAAGTTGTTTTGCTGCTGATATTCACACAGAGTTCTGACAAACTGATTTCTTTATTATTTCTCGTGATCTCATGAATAATCTTTTATTTTTTTAAAGCCAGATCTCCATAATAATGTTTACAATTATTTTTTATAGTCATCTTTTTTTTTTTTTAATTTCATCAAGATCTCCTTTTTTTTTTGGATTATTGAAAAATTATTTTCTAATAATTTTTTTTTTTTTTGTGTGTCAAGTTACCACAGTAGCATTATTTTCTTTTATTTTTTAACCTCAAGGCGGTTGGTTGGTGTATCTTGTTAATTTGACATTGTCTTTTTGAAATGTACCTGCCTACTCACAAACATACTGTCCTTTTTGTAGAAAAACACTAGGCAAGTATTTTCATAAAATAAAATCTCCATTTATTCTGGGTAACAAAATAAAGAGGAAGGCAACCCTGGAGAAACTTTTGGAATTTGCGAAGCCTTTGTACCCCAGGGCAGACATCAAGTCTGTGGAAAATAAAATTGTTAGCTTGAGGAGTCCATATAATTTGGAGCCCAATCTGGTCCAGGACTCCCAGAGATCAGGACCAGCAGCAGATGATATCTATGTCCCCAGGCTGTGGTACTACACCAGCCTGTGTCTTCTGTCAGACCAGACTGAACAAAGGTCATCACTTTATTCTCTTCACTGCAGCCTTCCCTCCACGCTTCCCTGCACCCTTCCCTGCAGCCGTCTTTGGAGGCTGTAGCTCTGGTGGTGGACTTGTGGCAGGAGGAGGAGGAGGATGAGCGAGCTCACTTACGTGGCTGTTCTCATTCAGTTGGCCCCTCAACCCCTTCTGAAGGGCCTGAGCAAAACTTCCCTCACAGAGGAAGCATTGGCCCTCCTTCAATTTCTGCAATCTAGTGGCTAGATAGCAGCTATAGGCCTCTTCAGTGTCGGGGGGGCTTCTGAGGACATCACTTGCTTCCTTAATGAGGCCCAGTGCTGCCTCCTCTGTGATCGTCCCCTTCCTGGGCCTTTTTGTTGTAAGGCGGAGGGGAGCCACCTGTTATAGGGTGAGGCCACTGGGCCTGCCCACCTCCTGGCTGACACTGGGCCCATACCCTGGCTGACACTGGGCCCGCCCACCTCCTGGCTGACACTTTCCAGACCCTCCTCTTGGCTGAGCTCATCCTGTGTATAAAAAAGGGACATAGTTTTAGTTTTTGGTTCAATCACACACAATTTTCAGCTCATGACTTGCAAATTGAATGTTAATAAATAGAAAAGATAAAAGTGGGTGGTGCTGCGCTAATCCAAAGCAATTAAAATTGGATAAAAGTGTGTGTGAATGAATAGATAAATACGTGTATCACAAATTCCGTGCAATTTCTTAAAAGAAAGTATATATGTGTAAAATAGTCAATTACTTAGATGACTGGTGCGAAAGTGGCATACATACATTATAGATAAATAATCACTTAGAGAGAAAAAAAAAAAAAGTTGGTATAATTATAAATACAAAAACGTGATTAATGAGACTACCTAAACAACAGTAGCTAAGATTCAGTTAAACATAAATAAAGTGCAAATGTAAACAACGTGCATCTACAATAAAACTAGCAAAGTGTATAGTGCAAACACAAAAGTGCAATGTGCAACCTTAAGAGGTAATATCTAACTCTTATTCATATAATGCATGTGTGTAGAAATGACATCAAAGAATAAAAAGGAAAAATGACAAAAAAAAGCGCATACAAAAAATGCATAAAAGAGTCCGTTTATAAAATTGTGACAGCAACGTCCTGGCATGCACACGTTGCAATTAAAGTGCTGAAGTGAACCACATCAAGTGTTTTCTTCGTGTACAAAAACCACTCGGATAGGTAATGGCCCCTTACCTTAAGGTAATAGGGCAAAAGCATGTGTCAGGATAGTTGTTAGGGCATCCACCTATAGGCTCCAAACACATCCCTCACTGTCCTAGATCCAAGGATGAAGTTCCCTCAAGTAGGATGCGGGGGGGTTGTATGTATAGGGGGTAATCAGCAAAAGAAAAGCCAATAGTGTAATCCCGTTTGGTGAATGATTTTCTCTTTATTAATAAATAATATAGGTACTCACATAAAGATTAAAAAACAGCGGTATCAATCCGACGAGCGGCGAGCTCGTATGCCTCTGTTAGTGTATTCAGCCTGTTTTGTCCCTACGCGTGACGTCACACCTCGTGACTTCATCAGGGGATAAACACTGGCTGAAATCATGTCCTTAAATAGTCTAATATTAGCCAATATGGGGCGGCCATTTTCCCGGAGTTTAATTGAATTGATGCGGCGGCCATTTTCCAATAGATTTTTTCATTTCCGCCGTTAGTTCCGCCTTAGATGTGTGTCTGTGTGGAGGTGTCAGCTGACATAATGGGGCCAATAAGCACCATCTCGCTTAGTTGTTAGGTAAGGTGCTGTCAGCAAAGGGAGTCACATCATCTCTTATGCACAGATAATAGCGGGGGGGGAAGCCTGGAGGGGAATATTACAAATTAATAGATGGAACTAGCATAATTGCTAACAATAGAATTTTGCCTTAATGGTTAAGAACTACGGGGCCCGGGGAACGGGAACAGAGAGGCAGCAGACACTGACAGTGCTGGTAATAAACATATTGTAAATGGTGGATAAAAAAATTAATTCAAAAAAATATATAAAAAATGTATACAATATATATTTAACCAAAAAACTTATATTAAGCCTATTAAAAGGCAGGTTGATCCATAATGATATAAAATAATGGTAGTAGGCTTATACTAGATAAAAATAGCAGAGGAACCAGAAAAACAAAAATATATATAAAAATATGTAAAAAATATAAATAAAAAAAAAAAATTAATAAAGGTATTAAAAGGCACTTAAAAAATACACATAGCATATAGTAAATATTACTAGTATAAAATATATATTTCTAATGGGTTTAAATATATGAGGTATATGTGTGCAGGAATAGCCAAGATCTTTTGGTTGGGGTATCCTGCCACAGAGTATATGCTAGTTCTATAACTATTAGGTGGCGCATAGAGAATCTGATCGTATAGGCCCTAGCAAAAGATATTGCATCGAATAGACCGGATATAGTGCATATTTATTAAAGGAAAGAGAAAAGCTCTAAAAAATTAGGAGATAAGATTCTGTTGAAAATGATGGAAATTAAAAGTCACTTAGGAAGCAGTTTAGGTCAAACTCAATGTTTAGGCCACGGGGCCAGAAGGTGTCTAAGGTAAAGATCCATTTGGATTCTAATTTGCTTAGAGTTCTCACCTTGTGGCCCCCCCGCCAATGTCTGGTGTATGGGGTGATACCCCAAAACCTCAACTGTGTGGGATCCTTATTATGGCAGGTTAAAAAGTGTTTGGACACACAATGTTTGTCATAGCCTTTAAGTATATTTTGGACATGTTCCTTAATGCGGGTTCTCAGGGGTCTTTTTGTGCGGCCTACATATTGGAGGCTGCAACTGCATTCTAATGCGTAAACTGCCCCCTCAGTGTTGCAACAGATGAAATCTTTAATCACATGATTTTCTCCTGTGCTGGTTGAACTGAAATTAAGTACCTTCTTATTTGGTCGTTTCGTTCTGAGGCAGGCGAAACACCTTTTACAAGGATAAAAACCATTACCAGTAAAAAAGGAAAGCTGTTTTTTGGGGGGATCTACTATGTTTTTAACTACTATATCTCTAATAGTAGGTGCCCTCTTATATATGAACTTTGGTTTCTTAGGGAGGAAGTCTTGTAGTTGCTTGTCTGCCAGTAAAATGTGCCAATGATCCTTGATTATCCTTTCAATCTTTTTATATTGCACGTTGAAATCCAGGATAAGAGGTATTCCTTCAACTGTATTTCTTTGTTGTATGGTTTTCTCTTTGATCAATTGGTTCCGATCGAGTGTGGAAATTTCGGCAATTTTAGCCTTAATAAATTTGTGATCATAGCCTTTTGACTTGAATCTTTCACCTAGTTTTTCTGCTTGTTCAAAATATGTTTCAATTTTGGTACAGTTTCTTTTTATTCTCATCAGTTGTCCCTTTGGAATATTAAAAATCCAATTTTGGTGATGGCAACTTGTGGTGGGGAGATAGCTGTTTCTGTCAACTTCTTTGAAGTGCGTTTTAGTACTAAATCCTGATTCGTCTAGTGAAATCTCTAGGTCTAAGAAGTTGATTTCTTCTTTACTGATGTCCCAGGTTAATGCGATATTTCTGTCGTTATCATTAAGTTTTTCAAAGAATTTGATTAGATCTTTTTCTTCTCCATCCCATAGAATGAAAATATCATCTATATATCTTTTATATATGATGAGTTGACTAGGGCGATCACCAAAAACATTGTATTCTTCCCACTGTGCCATAAATATGCCAGCTATACTCGGGGCAAACTTGGCGCCCATGGCTACCCCGGTTTGCTGATGGTAGTAGGATCCATCGTACCAAAAATAGTTGTTTTTAAGACTAAATTCTAAACATTTGATCAGAAACTTCCTTTGTGAGCATGGGAGTTCAGTATATTTCCTTAAACCCCATTTAACTGCTTCACACGCCCTGTGGTGGGGAATAATGGTGTATAAGGCTGATACATCGGCTGTGGCCATAATCCATGTTAAATATATATTGTATACATTTTTTATATATTTTTTTAAATTAATTTTTTTTTCCACCATTTACAATGTTTATTACCAGCACTGTCAGTGTCTGCTGCCTCTCTGTTCCCGTTCCCCGGGCCCCGTAGTTCTTAACCATTAAGGCAAAATTCTATTGTTAGCAATTATGCTAGTTCCATCTATTAATTTGTAATATTCCCCTCCAGTCTTCCCCCCCTCTATTATCTGTGCATAAGAGATGGTGTGACTCCCTTTGCTGACAGCACCTTACCTAACAACTAAGCGAGATGGTGCTTATTGGCCCCATTATGTCAGCTGACACCTCCACACAGACACACATCTAAGGCGGAACTAACGGCGGAAATGAAAAAATCTATTGGAAAATGGCCGCCGCATCAATTCAATTAAACTCCGGGAAAATGGCCGCCCCATATTGGCTAATATTAGACTATTTAAGGACATGATTTCAGCCAGTGTTTATCCCCTGATGAAGTCACGAGGTGTGATGTCACGCGTAGGGACGAGACAGGCTGAATACACTAACAGAGGCATACGAGCTCGCCACTCGTCGGATTGATACCGCTGTTTTTTAATCTTTATGTGAGTACCTATATTATTTATTAATAAAGAGAAAATCATTCACCAAACAGGATTACACTATTGGCTTTTCTTTTGCCGATTACCCCCTATACATACAACCCCCCCGCATCCTACTTGAGGGAACTTCATCCTTGGATCTAGGACAGTGAGGGATGTGTTTGGAGCCTATAGGTGGACGCCCTAACAACTATCCTGACACATGCTTTTGCCCTATTACCTTAAGGTAAGGGGCCATTACCTATCCGAGTGGTTTTTGTACACGAAGAAAACACTTGATGTGGTTCACTTCAGCACTTTAATTGCAACGTGTGCATGCCAGGACGTTGCTGTCACAATTTTATAAACAGACTCTTTTATGCATTTTTTGTATGCGCTTTTTTTTGTCATTTTTTCCTTTTTATTCTTTGATGTCATTTCTACACACATGCATTATATGAATAAGAGTTAGATATTACCTCTTAAGGTTGCACATTGCACTTTTGTGTTTGCACTATACACTTTGCTAGTTTTATTGTAGATGCACGTTGTTTACATTTGCACTTTATTTATGTTTAACTGAATCTTAGCTACTGTTGTTTAGGTAGTCTCATTAATCACGTTTTTGTATTTATAATTATACCAACTTTTTTTTTTTTTCTCTCTAAGTGATTATTTATCTATAATGTATGTATGCCACTTTCGCACCAGTCATCTAAGTAATTGACTATTTTACACATATATACTTTCTTTTAAGAAATTGCACGGAATTTGTGATACACGTATTTATCTATTCATTCACACACACTTTTATCCAATTTTAATTGCTTTGGATTAGCGCAGCACCACCCACTTTTATCATTTACCCAAAAGGTCTGGTGTTCACCATATCGGTGCATGCACTCCTAGCTGCTTCCATATTTGATAGCGCGGGAATAACCCCCTAACTTACTAATAAATAGAAAAGACTATCATTCTGACCCCAGCATTTTTCATTCTTGTCCCAAACATTTTTGGCCACTACTGTCTAAATCACTGATGTAAATCACTTTTTTTTAAATCATTAATTTGTTAATAATTATAACATCTAATTAACATCATTAATATTAGGACAATAAATATGTATAAAAATAATATACCTCGCTCCCGCTGGGAGCATCTACTTCTTCCAGGATGAACGGCCCAGGTTGTTCCTCATCAGCCTCTGCTGGGGTTGAGGGAAGGGTGGAGGGAAGGGTGGAGGGAAGGCTGCAGGGAAGGGTAGAAAGTAGGGATGAGCTTCGAGTTCGAGTCGAACCCATGTTCGACTCGAACATCGCCTGTTTGACCGTTCGTCGAATTGAGAATGATATGGGCCGTTCGCGCCAAATTCGAGTGGCACGTCACGGCCCATAATTAACTGCGGCATCGCAGTGCATTGCTGGCTGATGATTGGCCAAGCATGCACTATGACCCGCATGCTTGGCCAATCACAGCGCCGTGTGTACAGAGAGCTGTAATTTGCCAAAGCCAGGGTGGCTTTGTCCAATTATGGCTCAGGGGGTTTAGTACACGCCCCCCACTATATAAGGCCGCCTGAGTGGCGGCCTTGTTTAGTGTGTTGTGGCAGCGGAGAGATAGATAGACAGAGAGACAGTGTCATTTGATTTAAGTTAGATAGAGTAGGCAGGTCGAGTCAGTTAGCTGCACAGTGTATTGTGTATATATGCATCCCAGGTGTTGTGTATATATATATATATATATATATATATATATATATATATATATATACACTGTATTCAGTTTAACTAGATCTGTTCCTGTTATTCTCTTCCTAATATACTGACAGGCAGGCAGGTGTTTTTACGGTATTTACAGTTTGTGTACTGTGTACCCTGCACAGTTGCACCTACAGTATAGCTACCTGAAGACAAGTGCTTCTGTTCTTCTGATCCTATTAATAGCACAGGCAGGCTCTTGAAGTATTTACAGTTAGTGTACTGTGTACCCTGCACAGTTGCACCTATAGCTACCTGAAGACAAGTGCTTCTGTGCTTCTTCTGATCCTATTAATAGCACAGGCAGGCTCTTGAAGTATTTACAGTTAGTGCACTGTGTATCCTGCACAGTTGCACCTATAGCTACCTGAAGACAAGTGCTTGTGTGCTTCTTCTGATCCTATTAATAGCACAGGCAGGCTCTTGAAGTATTTACAGTTAGTGTACTGTGTACCCTGCACAGTTGCACCTATAGCTACCTGAAGACAAGTGCTTGTATGCTTCTTCTGATCCTATTAATAGCACAGGCAGGCTCTTGAAGTATTTACAGTTAGTGTACTGTGTACCCTGCACAGTTGCACCTATAGCTACATGAAGACAAGTGCTGGTGTGCTTCTTCTGATCCTATTAATACCACAGGCAGGCATTCTGCTAGCTGCTGTATAATCCGTATATATATAAATCCCAGTTTTGTGCAGCTACATCTCACTGCAGTGCAGGCCATTAGTATGTCTGGAAGGCCAACAAGGAGAGGCAGACAGTCACAAGCCAATAAAAGAGGGTAAGCAGGCTCTGTGTCTAGAGGCAACAGTGCTGATCGTGGACACGGTGCATCCTCATCAGCAGTTGGCCGTGTTGAGCCCCAACATGCTGAAGACTTGGTAGAGTGGATGACCAAGCCATCCTCATCCTCCTCATACTCTCTCACCCAGGCTCAGGGTAGGTTGTCTGGCAAAGCAGCTTCAAACGCTGCCTTTTCCCTCGGCTCAATGGCATCAGTCACTCCTTCCCTAGCCCCACCATGTCTCCCTGAGGAGTCCCCCGAATTGTTTGACCGCAGTGTTGGGTACATGCTCCAAGAGGATGCCCAGCATTTTGAAGGCTCCGATGATGGTACTCAGCTAGAGGAAGGCAGTAATGTGAGCCCAGACAGAGGGTGTGCCCAAGAAGGACAGCAATCTGGCAGTCATGTTCCCCCAGCTCAAGCATACTGCCAGCTTTGCTCCAGTGATGAGGAGGGGATGATGAGGTCACTGACTCCACGTGGGCGCCTGATAGGAGAGAGGAGGAGGAGGAGGCACATCACCAACGAGGCAGGATGCCCCCCAGGGGCCAGCTTAAGGGCAGCACACCGACTGCATCACACCGCAGAGCTCTGCATGGGCAGGGCGCTGCTGTCTCTGTACGTTATTCCAAAAGTTCTTTGGTGTGGGCCTTTTTTGAGACAAGTGCATCAGATCCCACCGCTGCTATTTGCAACATATGTCTCAAGCGTATCTCGCGTGGCCAAAGCATCACCCGCTTGGGCACCACATGCTTGACCAGACATATGTTGACCTGCCATGCAGTTCGTTGGCAAGTGTACCTAAAAGACCCACACCAAAGAACAAAGAGGACCTCTCCTTGCTCCTCATCAGCTGGGATCTCCAACCCCACTATACCTTCAGTCCTCTCTGAGACCTGCACTGAGAGGAATGAAGGTGTAGAATTAGGTGTGTCACAGCCAAGTACTTGTGGGAAATCTGCTATCGGTACACCGATGTCAGATTGTGCCAGGCAAATTTCCCTGCATTCCCAGCCATCCACATGCCCAGCGGTTGAATGCTAGCTTGGCTAAACTGCTAGCACTTCAACTGCTGCCTTTTCAGTTGGTAGACTCTGCCCCCTTCCGTGAGTTTGTTGAATGTGCGGTTCCTCAGTGGCAGGTTCCCAAACGCCACTTTTTCTCAAGGAAGGCGATTCCGTCTCTCCACCGGCATGTGGAAGGCAATGTCTTGGCCACGCTGGACAGGGCCATCAGCGGTAAGGTGCATATTACCGCTGACTCATGGTCCAGCAGGCATGGACAGGGACGTTACCTATCTTCACGACGCATTGGGTGACTCTTCTGGCAGCTGGGAAGGATGCAGGACAAGGTGCAGTAGTGTTGGAGGTTGTTCCGCCACCATGCCTCCAAAATGCTACTACTGGTGATTCTGACACACCTCTCTCCTCCACCCCCTCCTCTTCTTCTTCCTCCATGGCCTCTTCCTGTGCTTTGTCCTCGGAACCAGCGGTGCTGCGGCGTTCAAGGGGCTACGCAAGTACGCAGGCCAAAAGATGCCATGCGGTGCTTAAACGGGTGTGCTTGGGGGACAGGAGCCACACTGGGGCAGAGATTCTATCAGCTCTGCAGGGGCCGGCTCAGAGGTGGTTGACACCACGCCAGCTTCAGCCAGGAATGGTGGTTTGCGACAATGGCACCAACCTCCTCTCCGCCCTCCGACAGGGACAACTGACCCATGTGCCCTGTTTGGCTCACATCCTTAATGTGGTGGTGCAGTGGTTCTTGGGCAGGTACCCGGGCTTACAGGATGTCCTGAGGAAGGCCAGGAAAGTCTGTGTGCATTTCCACAGGTCATATAATGCCAGTGCTCGGCTGGCTGACCTCCAAAAGAATTTACCCTGCCCAAGAACCGCCTAATCTGTGACATACCCACCAGCTGAAACTCAACGTTGGCCATGCTGCAGCGGCTGCACATGCAGCAGAGGGCCATCAATGAGTACCTGTGCGACTATGGCACCAGGACAGGGTCAGGGGAGCTTGTTTTTTTTTCCCCACGCTAGTGGGCCATGATCAGAGAGGCATGCACTGTCCTGTCACCATTTGAGGAGGCCACAAGGATGGTGAGCAGTGATAGTGCATGCATCAGTGACACTGTCCCCCCGTCCACCTGTTGGAGCACACGCTGCGTGGAATAATGGACAGGGCACTTGAGGCAGAACAGAGGCAGGAAGAGCAGGACTTTCTTACCTCTCAAGGACCCCTTTATCCAGACAGTGTTCCTGCATGCCCGCCGATCACACAGGAAGAGGACGAGGAGAAGGAGGAGGATTGTGTCAGTATGGAGGTGGAGCCTGGCACTCAGCATCAGCAGCAGTCTTCAAGGGATCATTTACAGTCCTAAGAAACCCATGGACTTGTACGTGGCTGGGAGGAGGTGGCTGCGGATCATGTCGTCCTTAGTGACCCAGAGTACTCCGGACTGAATGCCTCAGCAAACCTACGTTGCATGGCCTCCCTGATCCTGCAAAGCCTGCGGAAGGATCCTCGTATTTGTGGTATCAAGGAGAGGGATCGTTACTGGCTGGCAACCCTTCTTGATCTACGTTACAAGGGTAAGGTTGCGGACCTTATCTTGCCATTGCAGAGGGAGCAGAGGATGAAATACCTTCGGGAGGCCTTGCAGAAAGGTCTGTGCAATGCGTTCCCAGAGACTGGGAGGTTACAAACTCCTGTTCCTGGACAACGTTTTGCTGAGGCTTCGGTCAGTCAAAGAAGGAGTGGTGGAGAAGGTGGCCGTCTGACCGATGCGTTCAGACAATTTTTTAGTCCGTAGCCCCAAGGTATGATCGGTTCCAGCAACCATAGCTAGCGTCTGTTTTACATGGTGCAGGAATACCTAGGGACAAGATCTGACTTGGACACCTTTCCCATCGAAAATCCTCTGGGTTACTGGGTCTTGAGAATGGATCACTGGCCAGAGCTTGCACAGTATGCAATTGAGCTACTGGCCTGTCCTGCATCCAGTGTTCTTTTGGAAACGCACATTCAGTGCTGCTGGAGGCATTGTAACTGATCACAGTGTGCGCCTGTCCACCGACTCGGTTGATCGACTGACCTTCATAAAAATGAATCAGTCTTGGATCACCACCAGCTACCAAGCACCTGATGCTGATGTAACCGAATAATTTTTTTTTAAATGTCAGATCCCTGATGCCAGATGACTATCCTCTTCCTCCTCAATGATCATGCTGATAGCTTGTAAGAATATTTTTGGTTCTGGGCGCCGCCACCAGTGGCTAAGGCCCAATTTTTCAGCCCCTGTTTAACAGGGGCGTGTAATTACAATTTTTGATGCAATATTTTGCAAGGAGGGTTCGTTGCTGCGCTCAACTAGAGTATTTGTGAGGGGTTGCAGTGTTATGGCACCAGCACCAGTGCCTAAGGCCCAATTTTTCAGCCCCTGTTTAACAGGGGCATGTAATTACAATTTTTGATGCAATACTTTGCAGCAGGGCTCGTTCCTGCACTCCAACTAGAGTATCTGTGAGGGGTTGCAGTGTTGTGGCACCAGTGCCTAAGCCCCAATTTTTCTGTCCTTGTTCAACAGGGACATGTAATTACAATTCTTGATCTAATATTTCACAGCAGGGCCCGTTTCTGCGCCCACCAAAAGTAACTGTGAGGACTTACAGTGTTGTGGCACCAGCACCACCACCACCAAAGGCCCAATTTTTCTGCCCCTGTTCAACAGGTGAATGTAATTACAATTCTTGATCTAATATTTCACAGCAGGGCCCGTTCCAGTGCCCACCAAGAGTAACTGTGAGGACTTACAGTGTTGTGGCAACACCACCACCACCAAAGGCCCAATTTTTCTGCCCCTGTTCAACAGGTGCATGTAATTACAATTCTTGATCTAATATTTCACAGCAGGGCTCGTTTCTGCGCCCACCAAGAGTAACTGTGAGGACTTACAGTGTTGTGGCACCAGCACCACCACCGCCACCAAAGGTCCAATTTTTCTGGCCCCAATTTCTGCAGAGTATATAGGGCAGGCCCCTACTTTCAAACATCCAACTTACAAACAACTCCTACTTGCAAACGTAAGGAGACAACAGGAAGTGAGATGAAATCTACCCCTAGGAAGGGAAATTCTCTCCTGTAAGAGTTAACATGGGAAAAATGTGTCTCCTCTTCACTGATGCTTTATCACCAATCCTTGTTTCACTAAAAACCCAAAATTTTCAAAAACATTTGTCATTGGGACAGAAAGTGAGGTGAAATCTTCTGAAGAGGTGCATAGACAGCAAAACAAATGTTACAGGGGTGATAACCCTTTCCTATGTTTTCCTAAAAGCTTAAAAATAGATTTTTTGGCTGGAGCTACACTTTAAAAATGTACCAGTTCAAAATTACAAACAGATTCTACTTAACAACAAACCTACAGTCCCTGTCTTGTTTGCACCGCCTGTATACTGCTGTTCAGAGTATATAGGGCCTAGGGGCCCCACGCCTTTCCTTTTTTTAATTTTGGTGCGGGGTACCCCTTAATATCCATACAAGACCCAAAGGGCCTGGTAATGGACTGGGGGGGGGGTACCCATGCCGTTTGTCTCACTGATTTTCATCCATTTTGCCGGGACCCGACATTACATTAAAGCCTCAAGCAGTTTTAAATTACTTTTATTCCTTTAAAAATGTCATTTTGTGCAGGGACTGTTCTAAGCACGGGAAACACGCGCTACTTTACAGGCATACTATAGACACCCCCCAGGTACGATATTTAACCACTTGCCGACCGCCTAATGACAATATACGTCAACAGAATGGCACGGGCAGGCAAAATCACGTACCTGGCACGTGATTGCCTTCCCGCGGGCGGGGGGTCCCCCCGGTGCCATAGGTGGTTGGCTCTTGTTCGCGGGCGATGAGAGGTGAGGGGGAGGCCATCCATTGATGGCCACCCCCTCCCGATCGTTCCCAGCGAATGAAATGCTTCCTCTCCCTCTGTAATGTAAACAGAGGGAGAGGAAGTGATGTCATCCCTCCTCGAGCTGGTCTTTTCGATCCGGCGCCGAGGAGAGAAGACATCCAAGTAAGTTGCACCAACACAACACATTCAGTAGAACACGCCAGGCACACTTGTCACCCCCCTTCACCCCCCGATCACCCCCCTGTACCCCCTGTCACACTGACACCAATAGCAGTTTTTTTTTTTTTTGCATTGGTGTCAGTTTGTGACAATTATAAGTGTTAGGGCAGTTAGGTTAGCCCTCTTTAGGTCTGGGGTACCCCCCTTTAGGTCTAGGGTACCCTCCTAACCCCCCCAATAAAGGTTAACCCCTTGATCACCCCCCGTCACCAGTGTCGCTAAGCGATCGTTTTTCTGATCGGTGTATTAGTGACACAGGTGACGCTAGTTAGGGAGGTAAGTATATAGGTTCGCTGTCAGTGTTTTATAGCGACAGGGACCCCCATATACTACCTACTAAAGGTTTTAACCCCCTGATTGCCCCCTAGTTAACCCTTTCACCAGCAATCACCGTATAAGTGTTACGGGTGATGCTGGTTATTTGGTTTGTTTTTTATAGTTTATTATAGTTTATTATAGTTTTAGGGCACCCGCCGTTTATTACCTTATGAATGGTTTAACCCCCTAATTGCCCGGCGGTGATATAAGTTACGTTTTTAGGATCAGATAAGGTCTGCGTCGCCCCAGGCAGCGTCAGGTTAGCGCCAGTACCGCTAACACCCACGCACGCAGCATACACCTCCCTTAGTGCTATAGTATCTGAACGGATCGATATCTGATCCGATCAGATCTATACCCCCCAGCAGTTTAGGGTTCCCAAAAATGCAGTGTTAGCGGGATCAGCCCAGATACCTGCTAGCACCTGCGTTTTGCTCCTCGGCCCAGCCCAGCCCAGCCCACCCAAGTGCAGTATCGATCGATCACTGACACTTACAAAACACTAAGCACACATAACTGCAGCGTTCGCAGAGTCAGGCCTGATCCCTGCGATCGCTAACAGTTTTATGGTAGCGTTTTAAATCAGTCGCTAACAGTCAGGAGCTTTTTTGCCTGTGTACCCCTAAATTTAGAGCCCAAAATGGCAAATCGAAGGTACACTAGTGAAGAGGCCTACACGTTTCTGAGCATGACAGATAGTGAAGAGGAAGTCACTCATCTGTCAGATTCAGGCTCAGAATACGATCCTGTAGAGGACAGCGGCTCCATGACAGATAGCTCTGACGACGGAGTTGTGGTCCCTGCTAAGGTCAGGCGTACCAGACCCCGAACTTCTTCTTCTGTCCTTGAAATGCAAGAACCGCAGGGCTCTCGTATGGAGCAGAGAAGTACTAGTGCCGCTATTCCTTCTGGTGAACTGGCAAGCACCAGCGGTCTAGTACACCCTGGTTGTACATCCAGCACTGCAGTATCACGTGGTGACGTGGCGAGTCCCATAAGTGCAGTTCAAGCTGTTGAGGTGGCAAGCACTAGTAGTGTCCCGCTGCCACCAAGAAGACGAACACAGGCCCGTCGTGCCCATAGTGCCCTTCCTGCTGCATTCGCCAATCCGAATTGGGTACCCACCACTTCTGCAGCAACCGTACTTCCCCCATTCACTGGCCAACCCAGAATTCAGGTGGAAATAGTTGACTTTACGCCACTGGATTTTTATTCGCTGTTTTTCACCGAAGATCTCTATAGATCTATTGTGGACCAAAGCAATTTATACGCTGGTCAACACAGAGATTGGAAACCAATTACGGTTTCCGAATTTAAGATCTTTCTGGGCCTTTCCCTCCTCATGGGCTTGAGTAAAAAGAGTGAGTTGCGGTCATATTGGTCCACTGACCCAATTTACCATTCGCCCTTGTTCTCTGCTTCCATGGCCAGGGCATGATACGAGCAGATTTTGCGGTTCATGCACTTCAACGACAATAAACTCTGTTGTCCTCGTGGAGACCCTGGATACGATCGGCTCTACAAAATTCAGCCCCTCGTAAACCACTTCAACCAACATTTTGCAGACTTGTTTACTCCCCATCAAGTTGTCTGCGTTGATAAGTCCCTGATTAAATTTTCTGGCCGCTTGTCATTCAAACAGTACCTTCCCAGCAAGCGTGCCAGATACGGGGTCAAGATGTATAAGCTCTGTGACAGGGCCACAGGCTATACATGTAGTTTTATGGTTTACGAGGGCAAAGATAGTCACGTAGAGCCGACAAACTGCCCTGACTACATAGGAAGCGCTGGCAAGATAGTGTGGGACTTGGTGTCACCCTTATTCGGAAAGGGGTACCACTTGTATGTGGACAATTATTACACGAGCGTGCCACTTTTTAGCCACCTTTTTGATCATCAGATTGGAGCATGTGGCACCGTGCGACCTAATCGCCGGGGCTTTCCCCAGCGGCTTGTAGATAGATTCCCGTCTTAGGCTGGGGGAGAGAGCCTGCTTGAAGTGTAATAACTTGCTCGCTATGAAGTGGAGGGACAATAAGAATGTTTTCGTTCTTACCTCCCTTCATGCAGACATGACGGTCCAAATTCCTACGGCGACTGGTGTTGTGGAGAAACCCCTCTGTGTCCACGAATATAACCTTAATATGGGAGGGGTGGACCTCAAAGACCAGTTGTTGGCGCCGTACCTAATTGCCCGTAAGGCCAGACGCTGGTACAAAAAAGTGTCTGTTTATTTATTTCAATTGGCTTTGCTGAACGCTCATGTGCTATACAGAGCTTCAGGACAGACTGGATCCTTCCTTAAATTCCAGGAAGAGATCGTCAGAGCCCTTCTGTATCCAGACGGTGCTCCACCTCACCATCCCCAACCAAATGCAGTAAGCCGGCTGCATGAGAGGCATTTTCAATATGTCCTCCCAAGTACCCCTACCCAACGAGCCCCCCAAAAAAGATGTTGTGTCTGCAGCAAGCGCGCATTTAGGCGTGACACCCGGTATTATTGTCCCCTCTGTCCTGGCAATCCTGGTCTTTGCATTGGTGAATGTTTTGAACGCTACCATACACTAGTGGAGTATTAGCGTAGGGTACAGCACTGCACAGACTAGGACACACTTTCACAGGGTCTCCCAAGATGCTGTCGCATTTTGAGAGACCCAAACCTGGTACCAGTTAAAAAAGTTAAAGTTACAAAAAAAAGTGTAAAAAAAACAAAAAAACCAAAAAAAAGTAAAAAAAAAGAAAAAAACACAAAAAAATATATATAATAAAAAAAACAAAAATAGTTGTTGTTTTATTGTTCTCTCTCTATTCTCTCTCTATTGTTCTGCTCTTTTTTATTGTATTCTATACTGCAATGTTTTATTGTTATGTTTTTATCATGTTTGCTTTATAGGTATGCAATTTTTTTATACTTTGTTTTTTTATTGTTAACCACTTTTTTGTTTTCAGGTACGCCATTCAGCTGCAGAGCGGATTTATTTATCTTGACAGCAACAGTGTTTGCTCCCACGATACATAAAGCTGTGACTCCAGCGCTGTCGGAGGTGATTTCACCACCACAGTTACATACTTCAGCATATATGCCGAAGCGTGGGGGCAGCAGTGGGTGGAGGAGCGATTTGCTCCTGCCTTTTGCGGGAGGATGCCCCCATGCTTCGGCATATATATATTTTAGGTAGGCACAGGTTGCGTTAAATGTTTTATTTTTTACTATGTTTTTTTTTGTATTTGCTTTGCAGGTATGGTAAGTATTACTGTTATACTGTAATGTTACTTTGTTTTTTTGTTAACCATCATTTGCTTAGCAGGTACGCCATTCAGTTGCAGCGCGGATTTATTTATCTTGACAGCAACAGCGTTTGCTCCCACAAAACATAAAGCCGTGACTCCAGCGCTGTCGGAGGTGATTTCACCACCACAGTTACATACTTCAGCATATTTGCCGAAGCATGGGGGCAGCAGTGGGTGGGGGAGCGATTTGCTCCTGCCTTTTGCGGGAGGATGCCCCCATGCTTCGGCATATATATATTTTAGGTAGGCACAGGTGTAGTGATCGGGTATATTAATGGGTGTATAGATAATTAATATTTAGGTATTATTATAATGATGATGTAAGTACTCTTCCGCAGCAACCCAATTCTTCCAGAGAGATGCACTTTATTGACTTCCAACACAGAACAAAGTCCAAAGTCCACAGATGACAAAGAAATCCGACAGAGGAAATATAATTCAGAGACCCATATTCCTAGGCCTGTGTGTTCCCAGCCATACACAGACAAGCCTCACCTACATACACAGACAAGCCTCACTCCCAAACCTATAGACTGAATGCCGTGTTATATTCACTAAATATTGAATGGCTGAGCAATTTGATTGGCCGTTTCAATTTAGGACTTTGATTAGCTTTAGTCTTTCAAACAGACAACAACCCCCAGCCGTGAACAGCCGTAAACCACCCCAATTTGCACTCCCGCATATCAACATCAACAAGTCCCCTTTAGATATGTGTATACCACCTGAACACCCTTTTGAGCCCTTGGAATACCTATATTCCTGCATATCAACAAGACCCCTGATAAATTAGCCCCACAGGAGGGAGCCTCCGCTAGGCCAACCCAAAACACTCCTTGATCCCATTGTTACCCCCTCAAGTCTAATTACCATCAATAAATATTTCTTCTATGGTCCTTTAAACAATGTACCCTTTGAAATGTTCAATTAGGTTAACAGCCCATACCTCACACTCCTAGGTAGACTTGCATGAGACTTACACATCAAAGGGTTTTCAGCTGTTATATTAAAATTGAGTTGGTTTGGACAAATAGACCATCGTCAACTCAATTCTGGCCTTGTTAATATTGACTGTATGTGTATATACATATAATAATGTCCCACATAAATCGGTGAACATTACAACATATTACAACAACAGGTTGCGTTAAATGTTTTATTTTTTACTATGTTTTTTTTTGTATTTGCTTTGCAGGTATGGTAAGTATTACTGTTATACTGTAATGTTACTTTGTTTTTTTGTTAACCATCATTTGCTTAGCAGGTACGCCATTCAGTTGCAGAGCGGATTTATTTATCTTGACAGCAACAGCGTTTGCTCCCACGATTAAAGCCGTGACCACCATAGTTACATACTTCAGCATATATGCCGAAGCGTGGGGGCAGCAGAGGGCGGAGGAGCGATTTGCTCCTAACTTTTGCGGGAGGATGCCCCCATGCTTCGGCATATATATACGGTGCATGTATGCCCATCATTAGAAGTGGGTGGATGAAGGGAGATATTCTAATGGTGGGCATACCCACCGATCAATATCTTTTTTTCGTTCAGCCCACAGGCTGCATGAAAAAAAAGTTTACAATATATGCCCAACAAGGACCAGCAAAGTACTGGTATGTTGCTGGACTTTGAGTGGTTATACCAGAATGATGCCTGCAGGTTTAGCTATCATCTTGGTATCATTCTTTTCAGCCAGCGGTCGGCTTTCATGTAAAAGCAATCCTAGCGGCTAATTAGCCTCTAGACTGCTTTTACAAGCAGTGGGAGGGAATGCCCCCCCACCATCTTCCATGTTTTTCTCTGGCTCTCCTGTCCCAACAGGGAACCTGAGAATGCAGCCGGTGATTCAGCCAGCCGACCATAGAGCTGATCAGAGACCAAAATGGCTCCAAACATCTCTATGGCCTAAGAAACCGGAAGCTACGAGCATTTCATGACTTAGATTTCGCCGGATGTAAACAGCGCCATTGGGAAATTGGGAAAGCATTTTATCACACCGATCTTGGTGTGGTCAGATGCTTTGAGGGCAGTGGAGAGATCTAGGGTCTAATAGACCCCAATTTTTTCAAAAAAGAGTACCTGTCACTACCTATTGCTATCATAGGGGATATTTACATTCCCTGAGATAACAATAAAAATGATTTTAAAAAAATAAAAATGAAAGGAATAGTTTAAAAATAAGATAAAAAAGCAAAAAAATAATAAAGAAAAAAAAAAAGCACCTCTGTCCCCCCCTGCTCTCGCACAAAGGCGAATGCAAGCGTCGGTCTGGCGTAAAATGTAAACAGCAATTGCACCATGCATGTGAGGTATCACCGTGAATGTCAGATCGAGGGCAGTAATTTTAGCAGTAGACCTCCTCTGTAAATCTAAAGTGGTAACCTGTAAAGGCTTTTAAAGGCTTTTAAAAATGTATTTAGTTTGTCGCCACTGCACGTTTGTGCGCAATTTTAAAGCATGTCATGTTTGGTATCCATGTACTCGGCCTAAGATTATCTTTTTTATTTCATCAAACATTTGGGCAATATAGTGTGTTTTAGTGCATTAAAATTTTAAAAAGTGTGTTTTTTCCCCAAAAAATGCATTTGAAAAATCGCTGCGCAAATACTGTGTGAAAAAAAAATGAAACACCCACCATTTTAATCTGTAGGGCATTTGCTTTAAAAAAATATATAATGTTTGGGGGTTCAAAGTAATTTTCTTGCAAAAAAAAATAATGTTTTCATGTAAACAAAAAGTGTCAGAAAGGGCTTTGTCTTCAAGTGGTTAGAAGAGTGGGTGATGTGTGACATAAGCTTCTAAATGTTGTGCATAAAATGCCAGGACAGTTCAAACCCCCCTAAATGACCCCATTTTGGAAAGTAGACACCCCAAGCTATTTGCTGAGAGGCATGTCGAGTCCATGGAATATTTTATATTGTGACACAAGTTGCGGGAAAAAGACAAATTTTTTTTTTTTTGCACAAAGTTGCCACTAAATGATATATTGCTCAAACATGCCATGGGAATATGTGAAATTACACCCCAAAATACATTCTGTTGCTTCTCCTGAGTACGGGGATACCACATGTGTGAGACTTTTTGGGAGCCTAGCCGCGTACGGGACCCCGAAAACCAAGCACCGCCTTCAGGCTTTCTAAGGGCGTAAATTTTTGATTTCACTCTTCACTGCCTATCACAGTTTCGGAGGCCACGGAATGCCCAGATGGCACAAACCCCCCCAAATGACCCCATTTTGGAAAATAGACACCCAAAACTATTTGCTGAGAGGTATAGTGAGTATTTTGCAGACCTCACTTTTTGTCACAAACTTTTGAAAATTGAAAGAGGTATAGTGAGTATTTTGCAGACCTCACTTTTTGTCACAAACTTTTGAAAATTGAAAAAAGAAAAAAAATATGTTGTTCTTGTCTTTCTTCATTTTCAAAAACAAATGAGAGCTGCAAAATACTCACCATGCCTCTCAGCAAATAGCTTGGGGTGTCTACTTTCCAAAATGGGGTCATTTTGGGGGGTTATGTGCTATCTTGGCATTTTATGGCCTTCGAAACTGTGAAGGGTAGTGAGGAGTGACATTAAAAATTTATGCCCTTAGAAATCCTGAAGGCGGTGATTGGATTTCGGGGCCCCGTATGAAGCTAGGCTCCCAAAAAGTGCCACTCATGTGGTATCCCCGTACTCAGGAGAAGCAGCAGAATGTATTTTGGGGTGTAATTCCACATATGCCCATGGCATGTTTGAGCAATATATCATTTAGTGACAACTTTGTGCAAAAAAAAAAAAAAAATTGTCACATTCCCGCAACTTGTGTCAAAATATAAAATATTCCATGGACTCAACATGCCTCTCAGCAAATAGCTTGGGGTGTCTACTTTCCAAAATTGGGTCATTTGGGGGGGTTTTGTGCCATCTGGGCATTTTATGGCCTTCAAAAATGTGATAGGTAGTGAGGAGTGAAATCACAACTTTACGCCCTTAGAAATCCTGAAGGCGGTGCTTGGTTTTCGGGGCCCCGTACGCGGCTAGGCTCCCAAAAAGTCCCACACATGTGGTATCCCCATACTCAGGAGAATCAGCAGAATGTATTTTGGGGTGCAATTCCACATATGCCCATGGCCTGTGAGCAATATATCATTTAGTGACAACTTTGTGCAAAAAAAAAAAAATTGTCACTTTCCCGCAACTTGTGTCAAAATATAAAATATTCCATGGACTCAACATGCCTCTCAGCAAATAGCTTGGGGTGTCTACTTTCCAAAATGGGGTCATTTGGGGGGGTTTGTGCCATCTTGGCATTTTATGGCCTTCAAAACTGTGATAGGTAGTGAGGAGTGAAATCAAAAATGTATGCCCTCAGAAATCCTGAAGGCGGTGCTTGGTTTTCGGGGCCCCGTACGCGGCTAGGCTCCCAAAAAGTCCCACACATGTGGTATCCCCATACTCAGGAGAAGCAGATAAATGTATTTTGGGGTGCAATTCCACATATGCCCATGGCCTGTGTGAGCAATATATCATTTAGTGACAACTTTGTGCAAAAAAAAAAAAAAATTGTCACATTCCCGCAACTTGTGTCAAAATATAAAATATTCCATGGACTCAACATGCCTCTCAGCAAATAGCTTGGGGTGTCTACTTTCCAAAATGGGGTCATTTGGGGGGGTTTTGTGCCATCTTGGCATTTTATGGCCTTCAAAACTGTGATAGGTAGTGAGGAGTGAAATAAAAAATTTATGCCCTTAGAAATCCTGAAGGCGGTGCTTGGTTTTCGGGGCCCCGTACGCGGCTAGGCTCCCAAAAAGTCCCACACATGTGGTATCTCCGTACTCAGGAGAAGCAGCTGAATGTATTTTGGGGTGCAATTCCACATATGCCCATGGCCTGTGTGAGCAATATATCATTTAGTGACAACTTTTTGTAAATTTTTTTTTTTTGTCATTATTCAATCACTTGGGACAAAAAAAATAAATATTCAATGGGCTCAACATGCCTCTCAGCAATTTCCTTGGGGTGTCTACTTTCCAAAATGGGGACATTTGGGGGGGGGGGTTGTACTGCCCTGCCATTTTAGCACCTCAAGAAATGACATAGGCAGACATAAACTAAAAGCTGTGTAAATTCTAGAAAATGTACCCTAGTTTGTAGACGCTATAACTTTTGCGCAAACCAATAAATATACGCTTATTGACATTTTTTTTACCAAAGACATGTGGCCGAATACATTTTGGCCTAAATGTATGACTAAAATTGAGTTTATTGGATTTTTTTTATAACAAAAAGTAGAAAATATCAATTTTTTCAAAATTTTCGGTCTTTTTCCATTTATAGCGCAAAAAATAAAAATCTCAGAGGTGATCAAATACCATCAAAAGAAAGCTCTATTTGTGAGATAAAAAGGACGCAAATTTCGTTTGGGTACAGCATTGCATGACCGCGCAATTAGCAGTTAAAGCGACGCAGTGCCAAATTGTAAAAAGTGCTCTGGTCAGAAAGGGGGTAAATCCTTCCAGGGCTGAAGTGGGTAAAGGAATATTTCACTTTTTTTTTTTTCACTTTAAGCATCATCAAAATCACTGCTCCCAAAAAAATGGCCGTTTTTAAAACTTTTTTTTTGCATTGATACATGTCCCCTGGGGCAGGACCCGGGTCCCCAAACCCTTTTTAGGACAATACCATGCAAATTAGCCTTTAAAATTAGCACTTTTGATTTTGAACGTTTGAGTCCTATAGACTTCAATGGGGTTCTAAAGTTTGCGCAAATTTTCGGTTCGTTCGCAGGTTCTGGTGCGATCCGAACCGGGGGGTGTTCTGCTCATCCCTAGTAGAAAGTGATTCCCTGACTTCAGTCTGGTCGTCCAGAAACTGCAGTTTGTTGAAGTACCACAGCCTGGGTACATACACTTGTGCTGCTGCTGCTCCTGATCTGAGTGATTTCTTGATCTAGTTATGCTCCTTCTTATACATGTTCTTCAAAATCCCAATTTTCTTTTCCAAGAACACGATGGTTGCATCAGGGACCCGAGTCTTCACAAATTCCAGAAGTTTCTCCAGCGTTGACCTCCTAGCTTGTTTATTATAATATAAGCTGTGTTTCACCTCCCACAAATTCCTTATCTCCCTGTACCTGTCTATGAAATTGGCCATGAATTCTGGGTCCTTAAAGTGATTCATATTTGCTGTAAGACAATACACAAGACAAAATCCCTAATGTTAGCCTAAACTCCCATAATCTTATACCAATATAGGCCTCAATCTTGAAGCAGTAGGCCACTGATGGCCCAAGTTAAAATTTTACCTTTGTTTAGAATGCTCGCCACTTCTGTTCCTCCTTCCTCCACACACAGAACGTAGGTACGACACATGTGTGTTAGCTTGATATACACTGCAAATGCTTGAAACTCCGCCCGCGTCGCCTGCGCCTGACATTCTTTCTAGTCTATTCCTTCTCTTTCGGCGCGCAGTAGGAGTGACATGGCGGAGACACAGCAGGTGTGTGTTAATTCCAGTAACAAGGAGGAGGAAAGCCCGGAGCCAGAAACATCACGATCCCGGAGGAGAAGATTTAAGGTCTCAAATATGGCCTTTATAGAGATGGTGGAGATGGTGGACATCTTGAGGAGGACCGACTATTGGGAAGCATGGTGGACTGTACACCAACCCAAATGTGAGAAAGGCCAAGATCATGACTAAAGTTGTGAAGAGTCTGTACAGGAATTTTGGGGTATGACGATCCAAGAAGCATTTGAGGAAACGTTGGTCAGACACTGAAACTGTGGGAGCAGGATCAGTATAGAAGAATCAAGAGAGTGCTTCTAAAAAGTAAGTACTTGTCGTGTGTTCCTATTATTATTATTATTATTATACTTGCATGCTGCTCCATGTGCTTTTCTTTACTATTGTACAGTTTAAAATGGCGACTTTCATGTTCGTGGGCACAGTAATCGGTTGTAGAAAACATTGTTCGCTCATTAAATACGATGTTTTGGGCAGATACAGGTTAAATACATTTGGTCATGCCTATTTGTATAAAAATACATTTTGTACATTGCTGTCTACATGTGTTTGTAACTAGAATGAAATGCAAGCTTGATTCAGTGTAATGTAGGGAGAGGACACTCAGCAGCTGTTTACACATCTGGACGCAGGAGCACTAGTGTGGGACACAAGAACAAACTTTTTAAGGTGTCCCACACAGGTGCTCCAGTGGATACTTGGTGTGTCTCCATGTGTGAAAATTGTCACAAAAAGGTAAGTATTCCAGCTTTGGTAAGGTAAAAAAATCATATCTTCAGCTTGGAACTCTGCCAAAACAGACAATTGTACCCCACTTCCCAGCAATGTTTCATATTCCTATTTCTTGACTCAAATATCTGTGTGCTAAGTATACCTTTTGTTTCATTCTCATAGGGGAGCAAAGACTCGGAGAACACCACTCAGAGGACACCAGGAACCCCACACCTCAGAAAGAAGGGGAACTCAGCACAACACCACACCCCGAGGATCTGGAGGAAGGAAAGGTGGAGGAAGTGGGCGAAATTGTCACCACAACAGGTCAGTGTCTGACACCCCAGCTTCAGGTAATATATTTATACAATATTTAAACATATTTATAATACATGTTTTTACTCAAATTTTTAGGTGATGTGCTGGTTGTGGAAGAGCAAGCTCAACATTTCACAAGTGCAAGTGCACAAATCCTAATCCAGGACATCATGGTGTGGAATCATGAAATAGACATCATAAAGAGTAAGCTCAATGTTCTTGAACAACAAATGAAGAACATGATTGATGTGTTGGGGAGAATCTAAATATCTTCCAAATGCCACCATTTTAACTTTTTTTGGACTAAACAAAAATATTTTTTGGACATTTTAAAAGCCAAATTTTGAAGATGCACACGGTGTATCAACATGTGCTATCTGCCATCAGGGGATATCAATGTACGCGCTACCCCTTCCTCATAACTCTAGTAGGTGAGAGGAAGGGGTTGCACCCCCAAAACACGTCCATTGATCCCCCCATGATGGGAGATAGCACGCGTTGACATTAGGCATGGGATCAGGAGGAAAATCCCCATTTTGACTCCCAAATTGTGTGCATCTTCAAAATTTGGCTTTTACAGGGGTGACATCACCCCATCTGATGAAGGCAAGATCAACACATTTTGGACATACTATAATGTCTGATTGCCTTCAGTTTTTCTACGTTGAACTTTGTAAGTTCCAGAGTTGTGTATATTATGTTTTGAAACACTGTTTATACCAAAAAAAAAAAATATTGTAAAAAACTTGAGAAAAGAAACATGTTTTATTTTATACAAAAATTTTAGAATGCACATGTGAATGTGCACAGAGTTTAAAAAATTTTTGCTAATCAACAATATGTGGCTTCTTCTTTCAATGCTCAATACCAGTTTTTTAAGTAATTTTGTGTTTACAGTGGCAATGGGGCTTATTTACTAAAGGAAAATCCACTTGGCACAACAAGTGCACTAGGAGAACCTAGGAAACAGCTAAAAAGAATTACAAGCAATAAAGAAAATTCAAGATTTTATCAGATATTTTTTTTTTTATTAAAAAATTATTTAGACATTGTCTGGCATAGCAATGGCCCCCCTACCTGTAAAATAATTGACATATTTCTGGCAAACTTTACGGGCGCTTTGGGGTGCCAAGCCAGGACAGCCAGTATCCAGGCCCGTCAGAGGATTAGCAGGAAGTTCGGCCTCAGGCCAACTGAGGCAAGATAATTTTGGGCATTTTTCCATAAAAAATTGTGTAATATGCATCAAGATAATATGATGTGGTTAATTTTGCAGTTACTGTCAGAAACAGGTGGAACCAGCTGGCCGTTATCCCGAAGGCATTCTCAACGACTCTTCGGGCTCTGGCCAGCTTGCAGTTAAAAACCCTCCTCTCCGGGGTGAGGGTCCTCTGGGGGAATGGACTCATCAGGTGCTCGCCCAGACCAAATGCTTCATCAGCAATAAAGACAAACGGGAATCCTTCAACGTTGTCCACAGCAGGTGGCAATGCCAGGTCACCACTCTGGAAACGTCCGTAGAACTCCGTCTGGGCGAAGACTCCTCCATCTGAAATCCGGCCATTCTTCCCCATGTCCACCAAGAGGAACTCATATTGTGCCGACACCACCGCCATTAACACTATACTATTAAAACCCTTATAATTGTAGTAGTAAGACCCCGAATGGGGTTGTGGCACAATGTGGATGTGCTTCCCATCTATAGCCCCTCCACAGTTGGGAAAGTCCCAACGCTCGGCAAAATGGGAGGCCACAGTCTGCCATTCCTGTGGCGTTGAAGGAAACTGTGGAGTCAAACCAGAAAAAAAAATATTAGTACTTTTGCACATACCATTGCAAGCAGATTACACAAAAACATTCTTGTCCAACATCAGTGTAATATCAGTAAGACAGCTTGAGCAGAATTCAGGAAAACCGGTCGTGTGTACAGGGCAGTAGACCAATTTGTGGTGGCTTATCTGAATGATATACTTATCTTTTCGATCAATTTACAGGAGCACCGGGATTATGTCCATACTGTCTTAGAACGACTACAACAAAATAAATTATATATTAAATTGGAAAAATGTGATTTCGAACAGACCCCTATACAGCTCTTGGGCTACATCATCTCTCCTGAAGGGCTGAACATGACTTCCAACAAGATCCAAGCCATCCTAGACTGGCCTACCCCCAAGAACCTAAAGAATGTGTAACGGTTCTTGCGGTTCGCAAACTTTTACCAGAGATTTATTAAAAACTTTTCTAAAATTGTGGCTCCCATTACTCATGTGACAAGGGAGGAGGCACGCTTCCAGTGGTCCACAGAGGCAGAAATGGCTTTCTTACATCTGAAAACCTTATTCAAGGAAGGAGGCACGCTTCCAGTGGTCCACAGAGGCAGAAATGGCTTTCTTACACCTTATTCGCCACTGCATCTTTACTGATAGATCCTAACCCAGAACTTCCCTTTATAGTAGAAGTAGATGCCCCCAATACAGCCATTGGAGCAGTTCTTTCTGAGAGGATTGGTGAAAAATTTTTATTACACCCATGTGCATTTTATTCCCGCCAAATGACAACTGCAGAACAGAACTATAATATCGGCAACAAGGAACTTTTAGCAATAAAATAAGCTTTCTCTGAATGGAGACACCTTTTTGGAGGGCACCACACATCCTGTAACTGTCCTTACTGACCACAAAAATCTTGAACCTATTAAAGCAGCAAAGAGGCTCAATGCAATGCAGGCAAGATGGACTTTTTCAAGATTCAATTTTGTAATTTCTTACAGGATGTAAAAATGGAAAAGCAGATGCTTTGTCGAGAATGTCTGGTGGCTCTTTTACCGAATTAGAACCAGTAAGTACTATCTTACAAGACAGACACTTTTTGGGAGCAATGTACCCTGCAGAGCTTCTTTCAAAAATTAAAGAAACTTATGATAGGGACCCACTCTTAAACAATCCACCAGGAAATTTGCAAATGGACTTTCATGAGGGCCTTTGAAAAAAGGATGTATGTCCCTGAAGAGGCACGACTTAAGGTCCTTCAGCTGGTTAATGATTCAAAATCTGCTAGTAAACCTGGCATTAGGAAAATGGTAGACCTCCTTGCTCGTACCATTTTGGTGGCCTTCCTATCGGAAAGGAGTATGTTCTCATGCAGGGCCGATCCTAGGGTCACAGGCGCCTGGGTGCAGAAATATTTCTGGTGCCCCCACATGGGCGTGGTCATCTTTACTAACTCCTCCCCTTTACTAATGTTTCTATGGCAACAACTCCACCTCTCCATATGTAAGCCCCACCACTTTGCTTTGACAATAACTTGGTTAACGGCTTTGACAAGTCAAAATAAATGTTTTATTTATTGACAATTCTGTGTCAAGTGCATGTAAATCAAAAAGTGTATCAGAAAGAAAAACTTGGGCACAGTGGCTGCGTTTGATGGGCAGTGTCAGCTTTTGATGGGCACGGTGGGCATTTGATGAGCACAGTGGCTGCGTTTTATGGCTCAGTGGCTGTGTTTGGGCAGTGGCAGCTTTTGATGGGCACGGTGGGCATTTGATGAGCACAGTGGCTGCGTTTTATGGCTCAGTGGCTGTGTTTGGGCAGTGGCAGCTTTTGATGGGCAGAGTGGCAGTTTTTGATGAGCACAGTGTCAGCTTTTGATGGGCAGAGTGGCAGCTTTTGATGGGCAGAGTGGCAGTTTTTGATGGGCAGCATGGCAGCTTTTGATGGGCAGAGTGGCAGCTTTTGATGGGCAGAGTGTCAGCTTTTGATGGGCAGAGTGTCAGCTTTTGATGGGCAGAGTGGCAGTTTTTGATGGGCACAGTGGCAGCTTTTGATGGCCACAACAGTAGCTGTGTTTGATGGGCAGCACAGACTACTTACTTCCTTCCTTGACCGGCCTGGACGCCTGGTGCAGTGCAGGGACAGGGAACCAGGCAGCCGCAGATCTGCTCTCTCTGGGAGGATTTCTTCCTGTTCCTTCTGTCTTCTCTTCTCTCTGTCTTCTTCAGACGGTAGACCAACCAGCCAGGCACTAGTCTAGTCAGCTCCCTCTTAGCCACGCTCACGCTGTCTGAGAAGATGGCTGGGGTGGGCGGAGCTCTCAGCTCCGAGCTTCTTTACTAGCCGCGGAGGCGGCGTGCAAGGAATGCTGGGGCGGCCGCGGCGTCCCTGAGTGACGTCACTCTCTGTTGCACAGCTAGACGCCGGCCAAGCGGCCGGTGATTCTAGCTGGGCGCCCCTCTTCTGAAAAGAAATCCAGCGCTGGGGTGCGGTGCACCCCGTGCACCCCGGCCAGGATCGTCCCTGTTCTCATGTGAAACCTGTGCCCAACACAAAGTAACACGCTCCCTCCTGGTAGGTCTGCTACAGCCTCTCCCTGTGCCATCACGACCATGGGGATCCATTTCCATGGATTTTATTGTGGACCTACCCCCTTCCAAGGGATTTACAACTGTCATGGTGGTGGTGGACCGTTTAACTAAGATGGCTAATTTTGTGCCCATCACTAGCATTCCTACAGCTGAAGACACTGCTGAAATATTAATACAAGAAATTTACAGACTGCATGGCCCCCAAGATGAAATAATATCAGATCAAGGAGTCCAATTCACATCATGACTATGGAAAACATTCTGTTCTACTATGAGAATTGAAGTTAACCTATTAACTGCCTTTCATCCACAATCAAATGGGCAGACTGAGAGAGCGAATCAAACTTTATAGCAATATCTTCGTTGTTTCATTTGCTAACTTCAGGATGACTGGACCGAATATTTACCGTTAGCTGAATTTGCTTACAATAACTCCTGCCATAGTTCCATCTCTCAAAGAAAATTCTTTGCCAATTATGGATGTCATCCATCTTTTATCCCCGGAATTCCGGTAGTCATCCTAACCAACTGTAAATGCAAGGGTGTCTGTGCCAGGGCTGGGCTGTCGGCTAATTGCCAGCTCCTATCTCTCCACAGTTACTTAGCTGTTGATGATTTCCTGCTTGTCAGTCCTGCCTACTTAAGCTGTCCAGTCCAGAGGATCTCTGCCTTCACCTTGGTCAACATCACAGAGACATTCTCCTGCGTTCCTGTTTAAAGACTTGCTTTGCTGACATCCCTTCTGGCTCCAGATCCTGCTTGCTGTTCCACTACGCTCATCTCTGGCTCCCTGACGTTTGGCTTGTCTGACTATTTGTTCCGGTTCCTGAACTCTGGCTATGTTTTGACTATGTTTGTTCTATGTACTTATTATTAAACAAGTGTGATTTAACTGTACTTGGTCTGATTTCATGGTTTCTGACACCTCCAGCCGAGTATATCCCTCTTGTAGATCCTTAACAGCTTGTGTCAAACCCGCCAGGACTACACCTAAGGATCCATAGACCGCTGAGGAAGTCCTCCGGACGATACGCGTGCGGATTGGTTACATCCTGGTTTAGACGCCCCTGCAGCCATCTTAGACTGTCATCTGTAATATTGTCATGCGCTTTTTAGCCTAGCACTGGCCATAGTGCTAATTTTGTGAGTACCATTTTTTTAATAAAGGAATTGCTTTTAATAGTATACAGAGAGCACTATGCATTTTTCTTGTTCATTCCATGCATACCGAAAAATTAAGTGGTGATCCCTATTAAGGAAGAGGTCCCTGCCTTCCAGCCAAGACATTACCCTGACCACCATTCGAGTGGTGAACGCCTATCAGACCTTCCTGTTAGTTCAGGGGTCCCTTTAACAAGGTGAGCGGTTTGACTGAAAGGAGGGGGAGCACTGATTTAAGAGCACTTTGGATCTGCATGAAGCACTCTGCACCACCGTTGATACTTATGGTTCATTCACGGACATTTTATACTGATTTATAATTCAGTGCTGCACTATTTTTTGTATTATTGCTGTTCCACTACATTGATCCCTGACTTCTGACTTGGCTCACTATCCGTTCCGATTACTGAACTTTGGCTATGTTTTGACTACGTTTGTCCTTTTAACTTTTATTATTAAACAACTGTGATTTAACTGTACTTCTGTCTCGGTCTGATTTCATGCTTTCTGACAGTCTGCTTTACAAAATAATCAGGAATTACTGAAGAAGACTTTACACGAAGTTCAAGAATCCTATAAGGAAAATGCAAATAGACACAGACGAACCATTCCTCTAAACAGAAGTGGTGTGGGGGCCAGCAGAAGTGTTCACTGAGATCAGAGGGAAACCAGAGAACTGATACATCTGAAAGTGTGTCAGATACAGAAAAATCTTCATTAAAACATCTTCAGCAAGTTCATCACAGCAAAACAGCTGTTGGCTGGCTGTTGGAGAAACATATCTTTGATATTGATTGACATGCGCACTTTAAATATTGTATGAATATACAGTATATTGGTAGATTGATTGTACAAAGGTTCTTTAAAAAGTTTCAGCACTTTTTAAACTAAGTTATATATGAACCAAAAAGAGATTTGCCCATGGGACTTCATAAAATGGTACACCAAATATAAAAAAATTACAAAATGTATTTCATATTACATAAAAACATATACAGTTCAACATTAATTGCGTCATCATAATAGGCAGATCACCAATGTACATCAAGATGGCAAAATTATGCCGGAACATAACATTCCTAATTAGCAGGAGCTGTAATCTCTATGCGTTTTGTGGGATGATGCCCACATCATCAGGAGACAGCCAAAGTGTCAGGAAATTCCCAGTTGAAAACACAGTGCTGGCCACCCTGGCACACATCTGTGCGCGCCGATGCGTATGTTCGTGCGGTCATGAGCGGCACTCGGTGCCAAATGGGCTATTTAAACAGGGGATGCACACAGGATCAGTGTTGTCTGATCTGCAGATCCCTGTGATCCCTGCTCCTGTTTACCTGCTTCTGTGTTTGATCTCCTGAACGACCCGGCTTGACCTTTGGACTTCCTATGCCTTCTGCCTGCACCTGACCTCAGCTCACCTCTGACCTTGAACCTGCCTGCTCCTTGGATACCACGCTGCCTGCCAGTTGTTGATCCGGCCTGTGACCTGACCTGTTTGCCTAAGCTCCTGCTCCAGCATCTCCTGTCTGTGTCTTTACCAGTCTACCTGCCAGATCCGACATCTGGGTGTGTGTGAGTGTGGATATCGGGTGCTCCAGCCTCCAGTCTGTCTGCTGTTCGGATCCTCCTTCCATCTGGTGGTCACCTCTACAGCATATGGGACCCCGGGGCCACCAGTCCAACAACTGACCCGCCAGGCACTCGTACCATTCTGCACTCCTGTGCCTCCTGTCTGTCCTACCAGGCTCTACCAGGGGCCGCGAGTCAGATACGTAAGGGAGGCCTTCCTCTGCACTGCATCTGGCTCATCAGTCAGGTACATGAGAACTTAGAGACAGTATCAGACAGCCATGTCTGGGCCCGAACAAGGAACCTCCCCCATGGAAGAACTATGCCGACACCTGGCGGGTTTGACACAAGCTGTTAAGGATCTACAAGAGGGATATACTCGGCTGGAGGTGTCAGAAACCATGAAATCAGACCAAGTACAGTTAAATCACACTTGTTTAATAATAAGTACATAGAACAAACATAGTCAAAACATAGCCAGAGTTCAGGAACCGGAACAAATAGTCAGACAAGCCAAACGTCAGGGAGCCAGAGATGAGCGTAGTAAAACAGCAAGCAGGATCTGGAGCCAGAAGGGATGTCAGCCAAGCAAGTCTTTTAACAGGAATGCAGGAGAGCATCTCTGTGATGTTGACTAAGGCGAAGGCAGAGATCCTCTGGGCTGGACGGCTTAAGAAGGCAGGACTGACGAACTGAGTAACTGTGGAGAGATAAGAGCTGGCAATTAGCCGACAGCTGAACTCGGAAAAGGAAGGGCTGAGCCCTGCCCTGACAGGAAATCAAATTCTGTCATCTCCCGCCAACCCCCAAGGTGCTACCTCAGCTTGTATTTCATCCGCACCTTCGGTAGTGATGTTACCACTAGAACCAAGGATCCCCACGCCCGAAAGATTTGCAGGTGAATGTAGCAAATACAGAGCCTTTTGTAATGCTTGTGAACTATACTTTGCTCTGCAACCCTGCACCTTTTCTCTAGAAGCAACTAAAGTGGGCTTCGTTATCTCCCTGTTGACCGGTGAACCCCAAACCTGGGCCCATCGCCTTCTGGAGCAAAAGGGGGAAACATTAAACAACCTCCCCACGTTCTTTGCCGCTATGTTATAACTTTATGAGGACCCCCAGCAGACTGCCACTGCTGAGGCTGCACTACATGTACTTCAGCAAGGCTGCAGAGCAGCAGAGGACTATGTGGCCGAGCTCAGGCGTTGGAGTTCTGATACCAATTGAAACAATGCGGCCCTTCACCAATTTCGGATAGAACTATCTGATCCGCTAAAGGAAGTCCCTCTCTCACCTCGGAGGAACGACAGCGCAGACTAATCAATAACCTCTGCATGTACTGTGGGGAACCTGGGCATTACGTGAGGTCCTGTCCTGCAAAGATGTGTAAGTGCCATTCAATCTCTTCAATGCATGTTCCTGTTTTACCTAGCCAAACCTCTCATCTTGCTCTCCCCATCATGTTACAGCTTCCAGGAAAGAGTATCCAGGTATCCGTCATAATTGACTCTGAAGCCTGCAGCTGTTTCATAGACTTAACGTTTGCAGCCAAACACCTTATTCCACTTCAACCAAACAGCCAAGGATTAGCTGTACATCTTGGTGATGGCATCATTAAATCCGGTCAGGTCACACAGGAGACTGTCCCTTTGCTGGCTAGCATTGCTTCCCATCACCAAGAACTTTTTACGCCTGGATGTCATTTCATCACCTTTGTTCCCCAGCATTCTGGGTATGCCCTGGCTGCAGGCCCATAATCCCCACATCAACTGGGCCACTGGAGAGATCAAATTTCCTTCAAGTTATTGCCAGCAACATTGCCTGCAAAAGGCCTCAATTAACCGCTCGCAATTACTCTGCCTTGACACAGACTCTGAATTACGGCAGTCAATCCTAGTGGCATATCATGATTTTCTAGAAGTGTTCAGTAAGAAGGGTGCAGCCCCTGGTAACAGTTCAATAAGGCAGAACCTATGACTGCCTTATTGAACTGTTACCAGGGGCTGAGGTTCCCTTCGGAAGGATTTTCCCCTTAACCGAACTTGAGTTGGGCATGATAAAGGACTAATTGATGACAACCTAAAAAAGGGATTTATTAGCCCATCTACCTCTCCGGCTGGCGCAGGTATCTTCTTTGTTGAAAAAAAAGACCACTCACTACCCCTACTGCCCCTACATAGACTACTGAGAATTGAACAAAATTACTGTCAAAAACCGCTACCCACTGCCTCTTGTGCCCGAACTGTTTCAAAGACTGGGAACCGCAGTCATTTTCACTAAACTGGATCTCCGGGAAGCATACAACCTAATAAGATGAATTGTAATGGCTCAGGTGAGCCCTGGACTGGGAGACACTTTCCTTTAGTCAAAGACCGTGGAGACTGTAGAAAAGCTGCAGTGATTCCTTGGATCCATTAAGGAGGATTTAGCAACAGTCTGGCCGTTTATCAATGCAACACTAGACCCATTGGGGTCTATCCATAAGGTGAGAGGCTGGGATCACTGGGGGAGGATTCTAGAAAGTTGCCATTACTATCTTACATCTTTATTGGACTCCCACATCCGTCCCTTTCCCCCCCCTCATCTCTATTTGTCTACATAAGATTATCTTGAGCTACACTCTGATTTAGAGACTGGTTACCTCTTTGAATCATCAGATGCTTTTGGATGCTCTTTATTATAATTTGATAATTCCCACTGTATCTATTTGAATATTATTTTGATGTGATGCACTTTAAATGATTTAATATTGAACATATATTTTAGAATCTCTCTTTATAAGTTTCACTCGAGAGATTCATTGATATATTTTTTGCTTATATAGCACTTATTAATTTGTTTATTAATTAGCGCTACTTCACTATATATACACATGTTGAACAATGCTATACCTGGCTCAAGCTGGGCTCCTCCACATCTTCTTGCTGGGTGGAAGGCCCGGGTTGGCCTGGGTTCACTCTGGTCTGCCAAAAAACGCAGTCTGATGTAGTACCAGAGCCTGGGGACATAAACGTCATCTGCTGCTGCTACTGATCTCATGGAATCCTGGACCTTTTTGCACTCCCTATTTTATGTGCTCCTCAGGCCACCAATTTTGGCCTTCAAATAGGTGATGTCTGCTGTGGGAGTCACCGGCTTCACCAATTCCAATAGTTTCTCCAGCGCTACCTTCCTCTTTAACTTGTTGGAG
This sequence comes from Aquarana catesbeiana, assembly GCF_042186555.1. Lineage (NCBI taxonomy): Eukaryota > Metazoa > Chordata > Amphibia > Anura > Ranidae > Aquarana > Aquarana catesbeiana. The sequence continues at coordinate 80,653,627 of NC_133335.1, read as the reverse complement.
TATTCCCGGTGTTTGACTTGTCAGAGACATGGCAGCTCGCTGTACATGTCTATAAAGTTTGGCAGGAAGTCTGGGTCAGTAAATTTATCCATTTTCTCTGCAAGACACAACACAAGACAAACCCTAATGTCAGGCTAAACTCTCCTAATCTTGTCCCAATATAGGCCTCAATCTCTAAAGCAGTATAGGCCACTGACCACTGATGCCCCAAGCTAAAATTGTACCTTCGTTTGCACGATCAGCGCTTACACTACTCCGTCCTCTGCTCACAGATCATACGTACGACGCACATGTGTTATGCTTTATATACACTGCGCATGTGTGAAACTCCCGTGTTTCTCCCGCCCCTGACCTTCTTTCTAGTGTATTCCCCGCCCCTTCTCTTTCGGCACAGTGGGAAAGCACATGGCAAAGACACAGCAGATGCGTGATAATAGCAGCAATGAGGGGGATGACGACAGCCTGGAGCAAGGCAGTTCCTGATCCAGGAGGAGGTATAAGGCCTCAGATATGTCTTTTGTAGAGATGGTGGACATCTTGAAAAGGGCCAACCATGATGGGAAGTATGGACCGTATAGCAACCCAAATGTGAGAAAGGCCATGATCATGACTAAAGTTGTGAGAAGTCTGCACAGGAATTTTGGGGTACGACGATCCAAGGTGCAATTGAGAAAACACTGGTCAGACCTGAAATTGAGGGAGCATTTGTATTAAAATAAGTTTAGTACATTGTTGTCTAGATGGGTTTGTACTAGAATGAAATGCAAACTAGATTCAGTGTAAAGAGAGGACACTCAGCAGCTGTTTACACATCTGGACGCAGGAGCACTAGTGTGGGACACCAGAACACCATTTTTAGGGTGTCCCACACAGGTGCTCCAGTGGATACTAGGGGTCTCTCCATGTGTGAAACTTTAATAACACAAAAGGTAAGTATTCCAGCTTTAGAAAGGGAAAAAAACATGTTTTCAGCTTGGAACTCTGCCAAAACAGAGAATTGTATGACACTTCCAAACAATGTTTCATATTCCTATTTCTTGCCTCAAATATCTGTGTGCTAAGTATACCTTTTTTTTTATTCACAGAGCGGAGAAAAGAATCGGGACATCTGAGGACACCACGAACTCCACTACTCATGAAGAAGGGGAAATCCCCACACACCATGAAGAAGATGTGGAGGGAGAGGTTCATGAAGTGGGCAAAATAGTGAACACAACAGGTCAGTGTCTGAGACCACAGCTTCAGGTAATAGATGTATGCCTGCATATTTATAATACATGGTGTGTTTTTTTTATTTTTAGGTGATGTGGATGTTGTGGAAGAAGAAACTAATTTCAACAGTGCAAGTGCACAGATCCTCATCGGTGAGATCATGGTGTGCAATCGTGATTTAGAGATGGTCAAGCAAAATATCACTGATGTCCAAAAAAAATGACCAACATCACTGATATTTTAGGCAGAATCTAAAAACAACAAAAATTGTAAAGTTGCTAGTTTTTTTAATATTTTTAAAAAAATGTTTAAGTAATTTGAAAGCCAAATTTTGAAGATGCACACAGTGTGTCAACATGTGCTCTCTGCCATCACGGGATATCAGTGCACACGTTTTGTGGGTGCAACCCCTTCCTCACAACTAAAGTAGATGAGAGGAAGGGGTTGCACCCCCAAAACACGTCCATTGATCCCCCATGATGGGAGCTAGCACATGTTGATATTAGCCATGTGTCAGGTCACCTTGAGGCTAGGTTACAGGTGCACATCGTTGGGATCAGGAGTGCACCGCAAGGTAGTGGACCCTACGGCTGACTGCTGTAGATGGGAGCCAGGGTGGTAGGGAAGGCAGGACCGCTGGAACACCAACACGGATCCCACCAGGGTTAGAGCATAAGATTCTCTAGGGCGCGGAGTCTAAGAGCCAGCAGGTGTTCACCAGAGCCTCTAGTGGTGAGGATGGACTGGGCTGCAACTGGCTCCAGGTCACGACCCCCAGGGTCCCCCAGCTCACACCCACAGTAGGCAACTGGAGGATAGGGATAGTAAGGGTATAAGCAAAGGTCGGGGCCACAAGCAGACAAGGACAACAGAGTTCACGCCAAAGGTTCAGGGACACAGGCAAACAGGGATAGTCAGGGACACGCCAAAGGTCAGGGTCACGAGCAGACAGGAATAGTTGAGAACACGCCAAGGTCGGTAACAGAAACAAACGTAGAGCACACGGCAGGCAGGAAACAGGAAGCCAAACGCACAAAGGTTGATCAGCAGGGCTGGCCTGCAGTGCAGAGGTTAATATAGAGTTCTCTGATAGGAGCTGGGGTGGAGCCATGCTAGAGGAGAGATTATAAAAGCAGTCAGCTGAGAGTCAGCTGGTCTCTAGAGATGAATGCATGGAGACACGTAAGCTGACAGACAAAACTCTATAACATAACCATGACAGCATGGGATCAGGAGGGAAAACCACATTTTGACTCCCAGTGTGTGTGCATCTTCAAAATTTGGCCTTTACAGGGGTGACATAGCCCCATCTGATGAAAGCAAAATCAACACAGTTTTGACATACTAATGTCTCATATTGCCTTCACTTTATCAAAGTTGAACTTTGTAAGTTCTTGAGTTGTGTATGTTATGGTTTTAAACATGTCTGTTTAGCCAAAAAAAATGATATTTCTACTATCAAACATAAATGTTACAAAACCAATGTTGGTTTGTTAAAAAACCCTCTTATAACGCAGTAAAATGGAGTAAAATGTTTTATACTCAACAATGTGTGGCTTCTTATTTCAATGCTCAATACCAGTTTTTGGAGTAAGTTGGAGTAGTTACAGTGACAATGGGGGTTATTTACTAAAGGCAAATCCACTTTGCACTACAAGTGTACTGCAAGTGCACTTGCAGTGCACTTGTAGTGCAAAGTGAATTTGCCTTTAGTAAATAACCCCCACAGTGCTCTAAAATTTGCCCCAATCAGGCCATTTTAGGGACTACAAGCAATTAATTCATGGAGTTGAAAAGGATGATTATTTTTTATCATTAATGCATTACATACATTAACAACACAAACAAGATGTGTGTGTAGCAGACCCACAACAAAATAGCTGAAGAAGAGATTGTCACTTCATGTATCAAATAAGTTACGTTTGCACTATTGATGAAAATGGCCAAAAATAAAAGTCCTTTGAAGAACCTAGGAGACAGATAAGAAATACAAGCAGTAAATCAAAAGAAATATGAGCTCAGTTTCTAAAAAAAAAAAATTATTTTAAACATGTTTATAGATTCTCTGGCATATCAATGCCCCCCCCTACCCGCTCTAGATACTTTTGGCGAACTTCGTGGGTGCTTTGGGGGGGGCATGCCAGGACGGCCAGGTTCAAGAGCTCTCAGAGTTCTTTGATTCGGTAATAAGCCAGCCCAACTGAGGCCACATAGTTTGATGCATTTTTTCACAAAAAGTTGTGTAATATGCAGCATGCAAGAACGATGTGATTGATTTTATATTCCACCATGTTGATAGCTGTGAGAAATAGGTGGAACTGGCTGGCCATTATTCCAAAGGCATTTTCCACCACTCTTCTGGCTCTGGCCAGCCTGTAATTAAAAACCCTGTGGTCAGGGGTGAGGGTCCTTGTGACGGAACGTCCCACACTCCGCTTGAGTGTTTCCGTCAGTATACCACTTCCTCCCAGTCTGGATACAGATATCAGATATTCCAACCGCTCACAAAGCACAAAACAAGGCGAGACTTGCTTAGCTGCTAACATGGACTGTTTTATTAGAACCAAAATTACAAGTCTTTTTATACAGTAGAAGAGGAGATTTCCCCCTCCTGCTCATATTACTCTAACAATACACCTGTAACAAATTAACATGAGCTAATTAACTAATCCCTTTAAGCAGCCGATGTGACTCTGTGCTCGTCAGGATTTCACTACAGGTCAGACTTGTTGTCACCGAGCTTCACACAGTACATTATACATTATCATAAGTACAACCACAGGACCTTTTCTCACAATAGCAGGAGCTCCACTAGGAGTCGTCCCGTCTCCTACATTGTACAGAGCACAATGTGATCAGCTCTCTCAATTAACTAACATGTTGAGTTCAGAATCAAACAAACCAAGAATAGTCTCTACATACATCCTGGGAGATATTGTGAACAAATATCACTGTCCCGTTATAAGTAGTCCAAGATATATTTTCTCACTCACCCTGTGCCAGGATGGCACAGGGTGACTTAGACATAAGAGGTGTATGGGGAGCTGAAACAAAGACATCCCATACTTTCCAAGGGATTCTGGGTTCCACGGATCCTCCCATCACATCCCTCCCCTTTCGGCAGAGGACTAACACAGGAGGAGACCCCAGACGGGTTGACTCCGAAGTTAGTCCATAGTTCCAGTCCTCTAATGCCTGTGCCCACACAGTACCCCAAACAAATTGTTCCAAACAGAGTATTACTCACCCAGCCAACCTCTGCCTCTCTCAGAGAACATACCCGCTGCTGGGGGGAAGTGCAGCCTGGTCCTTCCCCCTGGAGTCCCTTTAGCCACAGGAGAGAAGACAGGGTGGCTGGGCTTAGTCCGTCATGCTGTTGGGCATCTGGGCTGACTGCCCAGCATCCCTGGGGTATACAGGTGGAGACTGAAGTCCCATCCACCTTTACAGGAAATCCGTCCTCTGTTAGTTGAGGGCAGGGGCCAGTAGCACTCTGCCCTGTTGCCAGCCCTTCTGCTGGAAACCCCACACCATCTGCTCCGGCTAACTGTTGGGGAGGGAGGCCGACTGCCTCGGCTCCCTGGAACTCTGTAGTTGTTGCCGGTGCTGGGCAGAGTTTGGTAATACTCTGTCCTGTTCCAGCACTTCTGCTGGGTTTATGCTAGTGGAGACAGCAGGCCCATCCACCTCAGATCAAGCTGCAGCTGTGAGGTGCCGATTGCATTCTCTCCTTGGGTCCTGATCTGCTGCTCAGGAGTGACCGCCACCTCCTCACCCTGGGCCTCCAGAACTGCCGCAGGTATGGGGCAGAGGTCTTGGACCCTCTGTCCGGTTGCCAGCACTTCAGCTGGGTTGGTGTCATCATTATGGGGCACCGTCTGCTGTTGGAACTCCCTTTCACTGGTATTTTCTCCCAGGTGCACAAACCCTTGTTGGGGAGAGGGAATGACTGCTTTTCCTCCCTGCATCTCTGAAATCCACTGGGAAAGAGGAACCATTACCTTCTCACCTTGGGCCTCTGAAACTGCCACGGGTGTGGAGCAGGGGTCTGCAGTACTCTGTCCTGTTGCCAGTACTTGAGCAGGTGATGCATAATCTATAACATTCTCTGATGAACAGCCCATTAAGTCCATACATTCTGTAATCTGTGACTGGAGAGATGGGCCAACTGCCCCAGCCCCCTGGAACTCCACAGATACTGCTGTTGGTGCTGGGCAGAGCACAGTGAAGTATGGCCCTGATACCAGTTCTTCTGCTGGAGGCTCATCAGGTTGTTTTTCCTCAGCAGAAAAGTCTATCAAATCCCCTGTCTTTGCAACTGGTGTCTGGGGATAGAGGTTCACCATCTCCTGTCCGTGGAACCCAGAAGATGCTATCAGTGCTGGGCAAGGGTTAGCCGAGGTCTGCCCTGTTGTCGGCACTTCAGCTTTGGGGATGGCAATCTCCAGATTTTCCACTGCCGATTCTCTGTCATGCTGCTGGACAGGCACATTCCTCCATCCAAGATCATCCCATGCAGAAGCAGGATCATCAAGGTCAGTCAGCACTTGCTGCATCCGCCAGAAGACCTCTGCGTCCATAGCTGTGGGGGCAGGTTGGCAAAGCACACTATTACTCTGCCACATTGCCAACTCTTCAGTCAGGATTTCAGGGTTGTCAACTGGTATTTCATGATAGTCCCAGGCAAAGGGAGCCCAGCCCTGGCACTGAGCAACGTCTAGCAGCCGTCTGTAGGCAATCTCCAGCTCCCATTCCTGAACGGCCAGAAACTCTATATTTTCCAGTGCCCAGCGCACTTCCGAGATGTTCAGTAGCCCTTCTCTGAAATCCATGATTTCATCCAACCGCCACTCCAAATCACTCCCAAAGTTAGGGTCCCCTTTCAGCTTCACATACAACAGTCCCAAGCCGCCATAGCTTAAGCCTTCCGTTGGGCTGTCATCCGCTATCCAGGGACATGCTTGGGATACATGCCACCAGAGGGCTCTGTAGCTCTCATCCAGCTTCATCTCTGCTCAGACCAGCCTGCTTAATTCAGCTGTCTGCTCCTTGTGTGGTTTTTCCCCCAAAAACCGCACCCGCAATCCGTACTGCGACCAGTACCTTTCCTGGATGGAGGGGAAAGCTTTTCCCTGGTGTCGCTGCTCACGGGCTAGCACTTCCTTCCAAAGTTCGCATCGAATAGAATCAAACCATCCCAGCAGGACCTGCTTTGATACTGGTCCTCTGTGCCATATCTGTCAGACTTTTACTTACCAGACTGATGAGTCCGCTTGGTCAGAGGGTAGACTCCCTTACTTATCTGACTCACGGCCCCTGGTAGAGCAGACAGGAGGCACGAGAGTGCGGAATGGTATGAGAGCCTGCTGAAGAGGTACAGGATGAGAGATGATCTTCAGACAACAGGTCACTAGTCCGTAACACTGGTAACAGGTGCTGAGCAGGAGCAAGACAGGCAGATCAGGACACAAGCAGGGTTCGGCAACAGACTGGCAGCAAGGTACAATAGGAGCAGGCAGAAGTGGAGTCAAACAGGCCAAGGTCAGGTACAGGCAGCAAACAGGAGAATCCAAGGGAAATCCGGGTCGTCAGGAGATCAGGTAAAAAGGAAGACAAGACAGGAAACAGGAACTATGGCACAGGAAGCTGATGATCAGGCAGCACTGAACAGAGTGCCTGACAAACTTAAATAGGCCGGCTTGCTCACAGGCACGCCTTCTGGTGGCCAATCCCATGACCAGCAAGGTGAGCTCTCTGACAGTGCCCCCTCCCTAAGGGCAGCCTCCGGATGCCCAGCCGGGCCAACTTGGAGGCATGAACATTTCTGAAAGTCTGTAAAAGTTCCGGGGCATGTAAATTGTTTTCTGGTTCCCAGGAATTGTCCTCCGGACCATACCCCTTCCATTTAATAAGATACTGAATTCCATTCCTCCTTTTCCTACAGTCAAGGATTGCCTCTACCTCGAATTCCTCTTCGTTGTCAATTATGACAGGTTTGGGTGGGCCGACAGTGCGACCAGCAAAAGGATTAGAGGTAGCAGGTTTCAGCAGCGTCACATGGAAGACCGGGTGTACTTTTAGAGAGTCTGGCAAATCAAGTTCATAGGTCACATCATTTATTTTCCTCTTCACTGGGAACGGACCCATAAACTTAGGGCCTAATTTCCTAGAGGGACAAGACATTTTCAGGTTAGTTGTAAACAACCACACTTGGTTGCCGGGCTCCAAGATCAATTCTCCACGCCTCTTCTTATCAAACATTTTTTTATTGTAATCCTGGGATTTGGCCATAGTCTCTTGTAGGACCTTATTGTTGGTGGAAAAGAAATTCATAGTCTCTGAGACGGCCGGAACGGAGCATTCAGGTACTGAGATTGGTAGAAAAGATGTATGGAACCCGTAATTAGCGTAAAATGGTGTTTGATTGATGGCAGAGTGCAAGGAGTTGTTATAGGAGAATTCTGCAACGGGTAATAAGGAAACCCAGTCATCCTGAGAGAAGGCAGAGAAGCACCTGAGGTATTGCTCCAAGGTCTGGTTGGTTCTCTCAGTTTGCCCGTTCGTCTGGGGATGATAGGCGGATGAAAAGGCCAATTCAATTTCAAGGGAACCACAGAGGGCCTTCCAGAACCTTGAAGTGAATTGAACACCCCGATCGGACACAATGCTTGCTGGGACTCCATGTAACCTAACCACTTCTTTGACAAAAATCTTTGCCGTATCCATAGCCGAAGGTGTACCCTTCATGGGGAGAAAATGTGCCATCTTCGACAGCCTGTCTACCACAACAAAAATAGTAGAGAAACCCTCGGAGGGGGGCAATTCCACGATGAAGTCTATTGATATCATCTTCCATGGCCTCTCTGGAACAGGTAAGGGTTTTAATAATCCCCAGGCCTTTGTCCTGGTGTTCTTACTCCGAGCACAAGTGTTGCATGAATCCACAAAATTTTTACAGTCACAGGCTAATTGAGGCCACCAGAAGGTGCGCTGTACCAGCTCAGTGGTTTTCAAGACACCGAAATGTCCGGCCAACTTATGATCATGACATAGTTCCATCACAGTCACCCTTAGCTTCTCGGGAACCACAATCTTGTCTCTTCGCCAAAACAGGCCCTCTCTCCAATCTGTTTCGGGGTACGGAAGCATTCCCACCGAGGCCTGTCTTATCCGTGAAACAAGGTCCCCTTGGAGGAGCAGGAAGTTCCCCGAAGGAAGAATCGTATCGGGAGATACGGTCCTCTCTGAATCGTAAAACATGCGGGAAAGAGCATCTGACTTTATATTCTTGGAACCGGGCCTGTAAGTTATGTGAAACTGGAATCGTGAGAAAAAAAGTGCCCATCTGGCCTGACGAGGTCTTAATCTTTTGGCTGTTCTCAGGTATTCCAGATTCTTTTGGTCGGTGTAGACCAGAATAGGATGTGCAGCACCCTCCAATAGGTAACGCCATTCCTCCAGAGCCGCCTTGATGGCCAGAAGTTCTCGATCCCCCACATCATAATTTCTTTCCGAAATTGAAAGTTTGCGTGAAAAGAACGCTACTGGATAGAGGAGAGCCTTGGCGCCCTGTCGTTGAGAGAGCACCGCTCCCACAGCGATCTCCGAAGGATCGACCTCCAAGACAAATGGTAGGACAGGGTTAGGGTGTTTCAAAATGGTGGCTGAAGTAAATAGCTTTTTGAGTCTTTCGAAAGCCAACTGGGCTTTGTCAGTCCAAGAGAATCGGGTTCCCTGTTTGGTCAATTCGGTGATTGGAGCGATGATTGCAGAAAAACCTTTAATAAACTTCCGGTAAAAATTGGCAAAGCCAATAAAGCGTTGTACCCCTTTTTTATCTATCGGAGCGGGCCAATCCAGAATAGCAGACACCTTTTGGGGGTCCATCCTGATACCCTCCACTGAGATGACTAGGCCCAAGAACTGAATACATTGACGTTCAAACTCGCATTTCTCGAGTTTTGCATAGAGGCCGTGTTGCCCAAGCCGGGTTAGGACATTGCAGACATGTCTACGGTGATCGGTTAGTAAAGAGGAGAAGATCAAGATGTCGTCAAGGTATACTATTACATACAGATCCAGGTAATCACGGAAAATATCGTTGACGAAATGTTGGAAGGTTGCAGGAGCGTTGCATAATTCAAATGGCATGACAAGGTACTCGAAGTGCCCGAATCGAGTACGGAAGGCCGTCTTCCATTCGTCCCCTTTTCTGATACGGATCAAGTTATAAGCTCCGCGGAGATCTAGTTTCGTGAATATGACTGCGGTTCCTAATCTTTGAAAAAGTTCAGGTACTAAAGGGAAGGGATAACGATTCTTAATGGTGATCTTATTCAACTCCCGGTAATCGATGCAGGGACGTAACGAGTGGTTCTTCTTCTCGACAAAGAAGATGCCGGCACCGGCTGGGGAGGTAGAAGGACGAATGAACCCTTTTGCCAAGTTTTCATCTATGTAAGTCTTTAATGTGTCTAACTCCTGCTCAGTTAACGGGAAGATTCTCCCAAATGGAACTTCAGTACCAGGTAACAGTTCTATAGGACAGTCATATGGCCTATGAGGGGGCAAGGTTTCTGCTCCTTTTTTACTAAATACATCCAGGAAGTCCAGATAAGCTTCAGGGACGGACTGACGTAGTTCAGCATCTGAGTCCAAGCACAGGAGTTGGGAGGTCATGTCAGAAGATTGCTGTAAACAATGCTGTTGGCAATACTCAGAGAGAAATTTGACTTCTCCTGTGGCCCAGTTGATACTGGGATTGTGGGCCTGCAGCCAGGGCATCCCTAGGATAATAGGGAAGAGAGGAGAAGAGATGCCATCCAGACGCAGAAGCTCCTGATGGTGGGTACCCATGGTGGCCAGCAAGGGGACGGTCTCTTGAGTGACCGGGCCTGAACTAAGGGTGGATCCATCCGCTAGATGGACAGCAAGCCCCTGAGCCTTAGGTTGAAGCGGAATACGATGGTTGGCAGCAAAGGTCAAATCGATAAAACAGCTGCATGCGCCGGAATCAATAATTACTGACACTGGAATACTCCCTCCTGGAAGCTGCAGAGTGAAGGAAAGAGCGAGATGAGAACCAAGTTTAGGTAACACAGATGCACACATTGAAGAGGCAGAACGACACTTAGGCATCTTGTTGGGGCAGGCTATCACGTAGTGCCCGGATTCACCGCAGTATAGGCACAGGTTGTGGGTTCGTCTGTGCATCTTTTCCTCTGGAGTAAGCGTAGGCCGGAGCAGACCGAGTTGCATAGGTTCAGGGGGTTCTGGAGTCGAGACAGATGAAGCCGGAGGAAACTGGCTGACTGGACTGGGAACCTTGGGTAACATCCAAGTGGGACGAAGGTGGCTGGTAGACCTTTCTGACCGACGCTCTCTTAGGCGACGGTCAATCTGGATGGAGAGATCGATGAGGTCTTTCAGAGACTGAGGTACCCCCACTCGAGCCAACTCGTCCTTGAGTGGGTCACATAGCCCCATTCTGAACTGATGATGCAGGGCAGCGTCGTTCCAGTCCGTATCGGCGCTCCAACGTCTGAAGTCGACTGCATAATCTTCGGCTGCTCTGCGACCCTGTTGCAGAGAGTGCAGTGCAGCTTCAGCAGTCGCTGTCAGTTGGGGATCTTCATATAATTGGGACATGGCCCTGAAGAAATCGTCTAGGCTATCTAGGGAGATAGATTTTTGCTCCAGAAGGCGGTGAGCCCAGGTTTGTGGCTCACCTGTCAGCAGGGAAATAACAAAGCCTACTTTGGTCGCTTACAGTGAAAACGTGCGGGGTTGCAAAGCAAAGTAGAGTTCGCAGGAATTGCGGAAGGCACGATACTTGCTGCGTTCACCGGCAAATTTCTCGGGAGTGGGTACTCTGGGCTCTGGAGGAAGCATTACTACGGAGGGTGCAGATTGGAATCCAGCAGAAGACGCCCCCTGGGGGTTGGAAGAGGAAGATAAGGCCTGGACTTGTTCCTCCAATCTTGAGTAACCTTCCTGAAGGCTTTTCACGGCCTGGGTAAGTCCTGCCAGGTGTCTACATAGTTCATCCATGGGGGAGGCCCCCTGCCCAGACTCAGTCATGGCTGCCTGATACTGTCAGACTTTTACTTACCAGACTGATGTGTCCGCTTGGGCAGAGGGTAGACTCCCTTACTTATCTGACTCATGGCCCCTGGTAGAGCAGACAGGAGGCACGAGAGTGCGGAATGGTATGAGAGCCTGCTGAAGAGATCCAGGTACAGGATGAGAGATGATCTTCAGACAACAGGTCAGTAGTCCGTAACACTGGTAACAGGTGCTGAGCAGGAGCAAGACAGGCAGATCGGGACACAAGCAGGGTTCGGCAACAGACTGGCAGCAAGGTACAATAGGAGCAGGCAGAAGCGGAGTCAAACAGGCCAAGGTCAGGTACAGGCAGCAAACAGGAGAATCCAAGGGAAATCCGGGTCGTCAGGAGATCAGGTAAACAGGAAGACAAGACAGGAAACAGGAACTATGGCACAGGAAGCTGATGATCAGGCAGCACTGAACAGAGTGCCTGACAAACTTAAATAGGCCGGCTTGCTCACAGGCACGCCCTCTGGTGGCCAATCCCATGACCAGCAAGGTGAGCTCTCTGACAATATCTGCATCTCTCGCAACCTCCTTCTGAATTCCTCTTCCATGGCAGCTGGTATCTGTACCTCTCCTCTCCTGCTATCCGGACCTTGGATCCAGGTGGAAGTTTGGATGTCCCAGACTGCAGGAAGCGTCCCACTGCTTGCCGCCAATGTGACGGAATGTCCTACACTCCGCTTGAGTGTTTCCGTCAGTATACCACTTCCTCCCAGTCTGGATACAGATATCAGATATTACAACCGCTCAAAAAGCACAAAACAAGGCGAGACTTGCTTAGCTGCTAACATGGACTGTCTTATTATAACCAAAATTACAAGTCTTTTTATACAGTAGAAGAGGAGGTTCCCCCCTCCTGCTCATATTACTCTAACAATACACCTGTAACAAATTAACATGAGCTAATTAACTAATCCCTTTAAGCAGCCGATGTGACTCTGTGCCCGTCAGGATTTCACTACAGGTCAGACTTGTTGTCACTGAACTTCACACAGTACATTATACATTATCATACAACCACAGGACATTTTCTCACAATAGCAGGAGCTCCACTAGGAGTCGGACCGTCTCCTAGATTGTACAGAGCACAATGTGATCAGCTCCCTCAATTATCTAACATGTTGAGTTCAGAATCAAATAAACCAAGAATAGTCTCTACATACATTCTGGGAGATATTGTGGAAAAATATCACTGTCCCATTTTAAGTAGTCCAAGATATATTTTCTCACTCACCCTGTGCCAGGATGGCACAGGGTGACTTAGACATAAGAGGTGAATGAGGAGCTGAAACAAGGGCATCCCATAATTTCCAAGGGATTCTGGGTTCCATGGGCCCACCCATCACGGTCCTCATCAAGAAGAAGATGGTCCCCCAGCGCAAAAGCTTCATCCGTGACGAAGACGAACGGGAGTCCCGCCACATTATCTTCAGGAGGTGGCAACTTCAAGCTGCCATTCTGGAGCCATTGGAAGAACTCTGTCTGGGAGATGACTCCACCATCCGACATCCAGCCATTTTTCCCCACGTCCACATACAGGAACGCGTAAGTCGCCGACACCACTGCCAACAACAAAATACTATTATACCCCTTATAATTATAATAGTATGACCCCAAGTTGGGGGTGGGGGACGGGACGATGCTGATGTGCTTCCCATCTATTGCCCCACCGCAGTTGGGGAAGTCCCACTGCTGGGCAAACTGGGAGGCCAAAGTCTGTCATTCCTGTGGGTTTGAAGGAAACTGTGGAGTCAAACAAGAAAAAAATAAAAAAAAAAAGTACTAAAATTAGTACTTTTGCACATAACATTGCAAGCAGATTAGACACAAACGTTCTTGGCCAACATAAGTATAACATTTCTTGAAATGAGAACTTAAAGACAAAAGTGCAAGGTCCACTTATCAGATTCCTCACCCCCTCTGATGGCCCATTGTAAAAATTTTAGGGTAGGGGGGAGATGTTTTGGACAGGTAACCATCTCCACTTCATTGAGAGCTTAATGCATAAATAATGTGTGTTACTTTGGCCAGCCCCTTCTTACTTACACTATTGGCAGCCCACTGGACAGGTAAGAAGTGTCATAATACAAAATTATGAATACAAACTGTACAAATTGAAGCACATTTTTACATTCCGCAATTACCTATCAAGATAATAGGAGAACAAAACTTGAAACAGTACCTTTTGAAAGTATTCAGGCAGTCCCTTGCACTACATGATTTGGCGAATTCATCCACAAATATGAACACAAAAGCGGTAGGTATAGTGTGTATGGGTTTGGCAAAGTCAGCAGATAGAGGATTGGTATCAGTTGACTTAGCAGTTGGAGGGGAGGGAGGGTCCCAAATGAAATTTGGACCCCCCCAAAAAAATTTTGCAATTTGCCTGAATTTAAGGACAAAAATAACATTTGGACACATTTTAGAGGGTGTTTAGGGTAAGCACTAAAATGGAGCTGACAAAATACATTGTTAAGTTACTAGGCTAGGTGTGTATGGGCCCAGGATAGCATGCTGGGGAGGTTAGTGAAGGTAAATATGCATGAAGGAAAAAAAAGGACCATTAAAAGCTTCCAGCATGCATGAGGACAAAGAGGACATTCACAGCATATTACAATCATGGTAATTAAGGAATGATGAAATAAATACAATACATTAGCAAACATTAAATACATAGAATGTGATGTTAAAGGATAAAACTGGCCCTAATATAGTCCTTCTGCAGGACCTGAATGATGGCAGAACGGGTCTGTGGAATAATGTATCCCAGAGCATGGGGAGAGATTCCAGTCTTAAATTTGATATCCTGGAGACTTCTCCCTGTCGCCAAGTACCGCAAGGTGGCGACAAGCCTCTGCTCAGGAGTAATGGCTTTCTGCATGCAGGTGTCCTGCTTCGTAATATAAGGGGACAGCAAAGCCAACAGACGGTAAAAAAGAGAGATAATTCCTGAAATCATCTGGATTATTCTCCTGATTCACCCGTAACAAAGGCATGTGCGAGAATTGGTTGCGCTGGAGCAACCAATTCTTCGTCCATGAACTCCTCCTCGCCCTGTTCATGGACTGGACTTGGGTCAAAGCAAGAACTCCAACACCAAGCCCAAGCACAATACGAACTCTACGACGAGTACATACCCGCAACATGACTTGAAAACAGTTGGTCAGAACGAACTAACAGAACGCACTGAAAATCAGAAAGAACCTGAGAACGATCTGAAAATCAGAAATGTGCGGACAAGAACGCACTGAAAAACAGAAGCAAACTATTAAATATAACACACTGAAAGACAGTAACGAACTGACGACACGCACTGAAGAACAGATATGAACCCACAAGCACAAACTGAAAAGCAGAAACGAACTGAAAAGCACGAGGATGAAAAGCGCGAATCGTCTCTCACCAAACTTCTACTAACACGAAATAAACACGAGAGCAGAAGCAGAAGGAGCCCAAAGGGTGGCGCACTGGCTATTGAACTTCCTTTTTATAGTCCTGTCGTACGTGTTGTATGTCACCGCGTTTTTGACATTCGGAATTTCTGACAACATTTGTGTGACCGTGTGTATGCAAGACAAGTTTGAGCCAACATCCTTCGGAAAAAAATCCAAGGTTTTGTTGTCAGAAAATCCGATCGCGTGTACAGGGCATAAGAGTTATGTGGAGTCTTGTACCACCTGCTCCCAAAGCAAGAACAGCCGAGTAAAAGCCTGGGGTCTACTGAAACCATTGCCCATTCCAGAGAGACCCTGGAAGATGATCTTAATGGATTTCATTGTGAAACTTCTTTTGGCAGAGGGTTTCTCCACCATGGACAGGCTGTCCAAAATGGCCCATTTTTTGCCTATGAAAGGAACACCCTCGGCTGTGGAAACTGCAAAGATCTTCATCAAAGAAATTGCAAGGCTCCATGGAGTTCCAGCCAACATCGTGTCCGACTGGGATGTCCAGTTCACTTCCAGTTTCTGGAAAGCTCTGCGTGGATCTCTAGAGATTGAATTGGCATTCTCCTCTGCAAATCATCCACAGATGAACGGGCAAATGGAAAGAACCATCAGACCCTGGAGCAGTACCTTCATTGCTTTTCCCTCTTCTCACAAGACGACTGGGTCTCTACTCCCTATTGCCGAGTTCCCTTACAATAACTCCTCCCATTCTGTCATCAAATAAACCCCATTCTTCGCCAATTACGGCTTCCACCCATCCTTCCTGCCTAGCACCATACCTGAATGCTCAATTCCTGCGGTCTCCGAAACGATAGATTTCTTCCATAACCACATGCCGACCAGCCGCTGCAGTTGTACTGCGGCAGAATGGCACTGCCGCAGAATGGCATATCAATATACGCTTATTTTGATTTTTTTTACCAAAAATATGCAGAAGAATGCGTATCAGCCTAAACTGAGGAAAAAAAATGTTTTTTTATATATTTTTGTGGGATATTTATTATAGCAAAAAGTTAAAAAAATTGTGTTTTTTCAAAATTGTCGTACTTTTTTGTTTATAACGCAAAAAATAAAAACCACAGAGATGATAAAATACCACCAAAAGAAAGCTCTATTTGTAGGGAAAAAAGGACGTCAATTTTGTTTGGGTGCAACGTCGCACGGCCATGCAATTGTCAGTTAAAACTATGCAGTGCCGAATCGTAAAAGTGCACTGGTCAGGAAGGGGGTAAAATCTCCCGGGGCTGAAGCGGTTAAAAACAACAAACTGTTACAAGAAACCATGACCAAAACACAGGAGTACAATAAAAAGATTTTTGATAGGAAAAAACTAGGAGAACTTATTCTGGAACCCGGTAACCAGGTATGGTTGTCTACAGTGAACTTGAAAATGGCTTGAGAAAATTGGGTTCTAAGTTTGTGGGCTCTTTCCCTGTAAAGAGGAAGATCAATGATGTAGCTTATGAGCTAGAATTACCCAATGCACTTAAAGTTCACCCTGTTTTCCATGTGACTCTGTTGAAACCTGCTGTTCCGAATCCCTTCCCTGAACGAAGTACTGGTCCACTGGAGCCTGTAATAGTCAATGGAGAGGAGGAATTTGAGGTGGAGACAATCTTGGATTGTAGAAGGAGGTACAACCAGATTCAATATCTAATAAAATGGAAGGGGTATGGGCCGGAAGATAACTCTTGGGAGCCTGAAAGCAATATTCATGCTGAAGAACTAATGCAATCCTTCAAGAGTTCCCATGCTGTGAAGTTGGCCCAATTGGGCATCCGGAGGCTGCCCTTTAGGAGGGGGCAATGTCAGGAAGTTCCCAGTAGAATACACAGCGCTGGCTGCCCTGGCGCACGTCTGCGCTGCATTCGGCGCAAAATGGCCTATTTAAACAAGGGATGCACACAGGATCAGTGCTGTCTGATCTGCAGATCCCTGTGACCCCTGCTCCTGTTTACTTGCTTCTGTGTTTGATCTCCTGAATGACCAGGGTTGACCTTTGGACTTCCTATAGCTTCTGCCTGCACCTGACCTCGGCTCACCTCTGACCTTGAACCTGCCTGCTCCTTGAATACCATGATGCCTACCAGTTGTTGTCTCAGCCTTTGACCTGACTTGTTTGCCTAAGCTCCTGCTCCAGTATCTCCTGTCTGTGCCTTAATCAGTCAATGAACATGAACAGTCTATGAGCAGAGAATGCGACCGGAGACCACCAAGGTGTGTTACAACAGCGAATGAATATTCGCTGTTGAAACACTGAACCTCAATCCGGCCAATCAGCGGGTGTGAGACGATTGGCCGAAAAGAAAAGACTCCTGATTGGCCACCGAGGAGGAGGGAGGAAACGTAAACTGCTGCCACCGTCGCTGTGATGACCGGTGGAGAGCAGAAGAGTGGGAGGCCGCCAGGCAGGGGAAGCCGCTGGTGATGGGGTAAGTGCTACCGACTGACCGGGGGGAGGTGGGTGTTATACTGTTTGCTGCCTCCCCAAAAAAATTTCCACCAGCCGCCACTGCTCTGCACAATGGCGGGGGAACGGCGTGTAATCCATTCCAAACAGGCAGAAGACATCACCCCTATCTCTCTCTCCTGTGTTTCCTTGCCTTAGGATGGACCACTATCAGGGCTCCAAATGGGTGCCTAAGATATCCCAATATCAGTCCAAATATCAGTCCAAATATAGTGAACGTAATAACAAAGATACTGACATTACTGACTTTGTTTTCAAATTGAAGAAACTCATCGAACGTAAGTCCACTATTTTGGCATGTAAAATTTCTGGGACAAAATATACACGAAAAATGTCCCATGGGACTTCCCGTACATATTTTTCCAGGTTTTAGAAATATTGATAATGATCTCAAATTAAATTGGGTACAGACGTCTGTTGTTTATATAAAGCCAAATGAATCAAATACTTCCTCACACCCCTCCCCACTCCCTCTCCTGTCAGCCGGTTCCTATGTGTAGAGGGGAAATGCTTTCTTTCATAAACCCCTCCCCCACTCCCATTGCTTCAAGCTGACTCCATTGTTTAGAGAGAAGACTTCACATATCCCCTCCCCCATTCACTCTGCTGCAAGTTGAGTCCTCAATGTAGAAAACAGCTGACACGCCCCTTCCCCTGCACCGCTCCCTCTGCTGTGAGCTTAGTCCTCTGTAGGAAGAAATGTTGGCACACCCCTCCCCCACTCTCATTACTTCAAGCTGACTCCATTGTTCCCCCTAGAATTGCAAAGCCCCAATGTTTTAATCTGAATCCCCTGTATAGAGAAATGCTGACATGACCCCTCCCCTTACACCTCCCACTCTGTGTAGAGAAGTGATGACACGCCCCCTCCCTTTGCACCGCTCCCTCTGCTTTGTGCTGAATCCTCTGTATGGAGAAATCTTGGCACACCCCTCCCCCGCCCCCTCTGCTGTGAACTGATTCCTATGTGTAGAGGGGAAATTCTCTCTTTCATACCCCTCCCCCACTCCCATTGCTTCAAGATGAGGTCACTGTTTGGGAAAGACCTGACCCCTCCCCCATTCTCCCTGTTGTGAGCTCCTCTGTGTACAAAAGTGTTTACACCCCCTCTCTCTACACCTCCCCCTCTGCTGTAATCTGAGTCTTCTGTATAGAGAAATGTTCACAAACCCCTCCCCCACTCCCTCTCCTGTTAGCTGATTCCTATATGTAGAGGGGAAATGCTTTATTTCATAACCCCTCCCCCACTCCCATTGCTTCAAGCTGAGTTCACTGTTAAGAGAGAAGAACTGACATATCCCCTCCCCCATTCACTCAGCTGTAAGTTGAGTCCTCAATGTAGAAAGCAGCTGACATGCCCCTCCCCCTACACCACCCCCTCTGCTGTGAGCTTAGTCCTCTGTAGAAAGAAATGTTGGCACACCCCTCCCCCACTCCCATTACTTCAAGCTGACTCCATTGTTTAGTGGAAAAGTGTTGACATGGCCCCTCCCCCGTGTTCTCTGCTGTAAGCTGAGTCCTCAATGTAAAAACTGCTGATACTCCCCCTTGACTTGCACCTCCCCCAATGTTTTGCTCTGAATCCCCTGTGTAGAGAAATGCTGACACACCCCCTCCCCTTACACCTCCCCCTTTGCTCAGGGCTGAGTCATCTGTGTAGAGAAGTGATGACACGCCCCCTGCCCTTACACCTCCCCCTTTGCTCAGGGCTGAGTCATCTGTGTAGAGAAGTGATGACACGCCCCCTCCCCTTACACCTCCCCTTTGCATGGAGCTGATTCCTCTGTGTAGAGAAGTGATGACACGCCCCCTCCCCTTACACCTCCCCTTTGTATTGAGCTGATTCCTCTGTGTAGAGAAATGTTGGCATGTAGAATTTTATGACACTGATAATATTTTTAGTGTCTTTAGGTGGTTATGTAAATAGTTCCATAGGCAGGCTGACTTATTACAAAGTGTGATTTTATTAGATCAGACAATCAGCATCAACATAAAATGGATACAAAAGATTTAAAAAAATTACAGTTCAAAATGTAAACAGTTTTAGAAAAATTTTGAGCTAAGTCTTGCCTTCTCTATTGCAAAGAAGTAAGATGAGAAGTGTCTCTAGGCTTTAGAAAGAGTAAAGAGGACAGCTGTTGAAGTAAGACAGCATGTAGGCCTAAGTAAACAAAATCTCACCAAAGGCAGAAACAGGGCTGATAAAAAAAACTTGTAATACATATATACATATTAAAACACTGAATTGTAAAAAAAATAATTAAAAAAAAAAAATGTAAAAAATAATAAAAAGTAAACTAAAAAATTACTGACAACGTCCACAACTCTCTCCTAAAAAAGCATTGTAAAACAAAATTATGAAAAAAAAAATCATAAAATATGATTAAAAAATAAAATTTGAAAAAATGAAAAAAAAAATACAGGCGCTGCCCCCCCCCCAAAAAAAAAGCATTGTGAAAAAAATTACCAAAAATAAATTGACTACCCTACTGACATGGTCCACTACCCCTTTCCAAAAGCATGGTGAAAAAAATTAAATATATACAATCGTAAATAAGAAGAGAATAAAATAATAAAAACGAAAAACGCTCACATTCTTCACTTCCCTAAAAAAAAAAAACAATGTAAAAAAAATAATAAAAATTAAATTGTTAAAATTTTTAACAAAATAAAATTGTAAAAAATAATAAAAAAATAAAACACTGTCTATTGCTCTACTGACACAATCCACTGCCCTGCTAAAACCAACCACTGGCCCCACTAAAGCATTTTTTAAATGAAAAAAAAATATTAAAAAAACAAAATTGTAAAAAAATAAATAAAAAATGAATTTGTAGGAAAAAAAACCTACTGACGGTGATTATTAAAAAAAAATAAAAAAGATAATAAGAATAAAATAATAAAAACAAAAAAAATCTACTGACACTGTCCACTGTCCTACTGATACAATCCACTGCCTGCCCCCCACAGCATTGTGAAAAAATACAATTAAAAAATACACTGTAATAAAATTATAAAAAAATCTAAAATTGTAGACTGACACCATCCAACGCCCTACTGAAACCACCCACTGCCCCCTAAAGCATTTAAAAAAAATGAAAAAAAAAATTGTAAAAAATATTGAAATTGTAAAAAAATAATAAAAATGTAATTTTAAAATGTTTTTTTTTTTTTTTTTAAATGAAAGAACTACTGACTAATTTCCACTGCCCTACTGACACCATCCTGCACATACTACCCACCACCATATACTCTGCACTGTACATATTCTGCACTATGTAAGTCATCTAAGACTCTATTTAACCAAACCCCCTTTAAGCAATGCCAAATATTTAGCACACTTTAAACCAAGGCGACGCGCTTTGCATTTTTATTTTACTCAATGTCTAGGGCCCAGTTTTAATCTTACACACAGGCCCACTGACTTCATGATACCCTCTGAGTCAAGGAATACAACCATGTGCAGAAAACACATAAATGAGTAGACATAATTATCTATCATTGAGAATATATTATCACACTTGTCCTATCTAATTCACTGATTAACTAACTATATTAAATAATTAACTGAACAACTGTATTATTAATTACAAATGATTCTCTTTATAAAAGATATTTTTCTATCTCTTGTTGACTCTTTGCTGTGCATCCCGATGTCAGTATTTTAGTCTGAGAACCTCCTGACCCAAGTAGACATGTGCAATTCGTTTAGTCCCAGATTAGTTTTTTAACAAATTTAGAAAAATTCATTATTTTGGAAATTTTTTCTGAATATTCTGAAATTCGAAAATTCTAAAATTCTAAATTTCAGAAATTTGAAATTCGGACATTCAAAAATTCAAAAATCAGAAAAATCCAAAAATTCGGAAATTCGGAAATCCAAAAATAAGAATTAAAACCCGAGAATTCAAAAGAATGAAAATCCAAAAATAAGAACAATAATTCAAAAACCCGAAAATTTGAAAATCTGAAATTACTAATAACTAACTAATCACCTAACTTAACTATTACTAACTATTAAATTATAGGTATTGGAATTTCCTTTCAAATTTGGCTGTTAGTGAAAGTAACGAATACAAATTTATCTGAAGTTACGAATTATCTGTAATAACGAATGCCGTATCTAACAGAATGAAATGTAACAAATTAATAATAATAAATGACAACAATAATAATAGTAAAAACGTATTATTATTTATTATTATTTTATTACGTTCCATTTGTTTAGATGTGGCATTCCTTATTTAGGATAATTCGTAACTTTAGATAAATTTGCATTCGTTACGTTCACTAACAGCCAAATTTGAAAGGAAATTCCAATATCTATAATTTAATAGTTAGTTATTATTAGTTAGTTAGTTATTATTTCTAATTTTCGGATTTTCCTTTCTCATTTTTGGATTTTCTAATTTTCGGATTTTCGAATTTACGAATTTTCTCATTTTTGCATTTTCAAATTTACGATTTTACGAACTTATGATTTTTCGAACTTCCAAATTTTCGAATTTTTGAATTTTCAGATTTTCGAATTCCGAATTTACGAATTCCAAATTTACAAATTTTCGAATTTCCAAATTAATAAATTTGGAAATTCGGAATTCGCAGATTAGCAAATTCGGAAATTCTGAATTTACAAGATTCGGAAATTCTGAATTGACAAATTCGGAATTTTTGAATTTACGAATTCTAAAATTTTTGAATTTACAAATTTCGAATTTTCAAATTTACGAATTTTTTTAATTTTCGAATTTTCGAAAAAACAAAAAAACTAATGAAACGAAAATGAAAACAAACACATTTTTCGGCAGTGCACATGTCTACAAATAAGTCTTTATGGCACACCCCTCCCCCACTCCCTCTCCTGTCAGCTGATTCCTATATGTAGAGGGGAAATGCTTTCCTTCATACCCCTCCTCCACTCCCATTGCTTCAAGTTGACTCCACTGTTTAGAGAGAAGACTTGATATGTCCCCTCCCCTATTGACTCTGCTGTAAGTTGAGTACCCAGTGCAGAAAACAGCTGACACGCCCCTCCTTCCCGCACCGCCCCCTCTGCTGTGAGCTTAGTCCTCTGTAGAAAGAAATGTTGGCACAGCCCTCCCCCACTCGCATTACTTCAAGCTGACTCCATTGTTTAGCGGAAAAGTGTTGACACACCCCTCCCCCACTCCCTCTCCTGTTAGCTGATTCCTATATGTAGGGGGGAAATGCTTTCTTTCATAACCCCTCCCCCACACCCATTGCTTCAAGCTGAGTTCACTGTTAAGAGAAGTGTTGACCTGACCCCCTCCCCCATTCTCTCTAGGCTTTAGAAAGAGTAAAGAGAACATCTGTTGAAGTAAGACAGCATGTAGGCCTAAGTAAACCAAATCTCACCAAAGCCCCAACAGGGCTGATTAAAAAAAAATAAAATAAAATATATTAAAACACTAAATTGTAAAAAAAAAAAATAATACAAAATAAAATAGTAAACAATAATAAAAAGTAAATAAAAATTACTGACACTGTCCTCTCCACCCCCTAAAAAAAAGGGATTGTTGAAAAAAATATGAAAAAAAGACCAATTTTGACTTATACAAAAATAAATAAAAATACATTTAAAAAATAAACAAAAATTTAAAAAATACTGACACTGTCCATTGCCCTACTGTAACCATCCACTACCCCTTATAGAAACGCTGGGAAAAAAATAAATAGATAAAATGAAAATTTAAAAAAATTACGTTGTTCACCCTCCTCCCAAAAAAAAAAGCAATGTGAAAAAAAATAATTATGAATAAAATTTAAAAAAAATAGAAAATAAATACTGTCACCACCCAATCCCTCCAAAAAAGCATTGTGAAAAAATTATAAAAAAATAAAATTGTAGAAAAAAAAAAACAAAATTATAAAACTACTGACACTGCCTTACTGACATGATTCACAGCCCAAACAAAAAAACATAAAATGTAATACATTTGTAAAATAAAAAAAAATAATTAAAAAACTACTGACACCATCCACTGCTCTACTGATGCTGAAACACTGTGAAAAAAATATTTTAAAATAAATTAAGCGATAATAATAAATACAATTGTAAACAATTATAAAAAAATACATTTGTAGACAAAATAAAATTAAAAAAACTACTGACACCATTAACTGCTCTACTAACACTGCTCATTGCTCTACTGAGTCCATCCACTGTGCCCCTCCCAGAAGCATTGTGAAAAAATGTGTTAAAAAAATAAATAAAAACTAAATAAAAATAAAATTAGAAAAAATATTAGGAAAAAATAAGAAAAACAAAAATTCTACTGACACTGTCCACTGCCCTACTGACACATTAACTTCTTGACACTCCATAGCATTGTGAAAAAAATGATTAAAAAAAATATATTGTACAAAAAAAATTAAATTGTAAAAAAATTATAAAAAACAAATAAAAAACTATTGACAAAACCACTGTTTTACTGATAATGTCCACTGCCCTCCAAAATAATAGTGAAAAATATATAAATAGTAAAAATAAATAATAATAAAATTGTAAAAAATAATACAATAAAACAATTCTGACACTGTCCATTGCTCTTCTGACACTGTTGATTGCCCTACTGACACCATTCACTGCCCCAAAGCAGTTTTTTTTAAATAAAATTATAAAAAAATCTAATTGTAAAATACATTAAATTGTAGAAAAAAATAAATATTAAGAATAAAAAACTAATGACAACTTCCAATGCCTTAGAGCCCTTGCACACTGGGGCGGGGGGCGGCGTCGGCGGTAAAACGCCGCTATTATTAGCGGCGTTTTACCGTCAGTATGCGGCCGCTAGCGGGGCGGTTTTACCCCCCGCTAGCAGCCGAGAAAGGGTTAAATACCACCGCAAAGCGCCTCTGCAGAGGCGCATTGCCGGCGGTATAGCCGCGCCGTCCCATTGATTTCAATGGGCAGGAGCGGTAAAGGAGCGGTATACACACCGCTCCTTCACCGCTCCGAAGATGCTGCTGGCAGGACTTTTTTTACCGTCCTGCCAGCGCATCGCTCCAGTGTGCAAGCCCTCGGGACTTTCGGGGCGGTTTGCAGGCGCTGTTATTAGCGCAATAGCGCCTGCAAACCGCCCCAGTGTGCAAGGGCTCTTAATGATATTATCCACAGCCCTAACAAAAAAAAAATATATAAAAAAATAAATTTGTAAAATAAATAAATACAAATTAAAAATAAAACTACTGACACAATCCACTCTTCTACTGACACTGTGTACTGCCCTTCTGACATGATGCACTGCCCCTAAAGAAGCACTGTGAAAATAGTATTTAAAAATACATTTTTGTTTAATTGTAAAAAAAAAAAAAAAAACACATTTGTAGTAAAAATGTAATGCAAAAATGCATTTACTGACCACCATTAACTGCTCTACTAACACTTCACCCAGCCTTACTGAGACCATCCACTGAAACCCCCCCCCCTCCCCCCCAGAGGAACTGTGAAAAAAATCATTAAAAAAAATAAAATAAAAATTTAAAAAAAATGTATTTGTAAAAAAATAATTGAAAATAAAATATTTAAAACAAAAATTTTATGGACACTGTCCGCTGCCCTATAGGGCATTGTGAAAAAGAAAATAATACAAAAAAAACACTGCTGAGTGCCCTACTGACACCATCCACTACTCCAGAAGCACTGTAAAAAAAAAAGGTAAAAAATAGAAAAAAACACGAAAAACGTGGACATTGTTCACTCCCCCACAAAAAAGCAATGTGTCAATCAACTATTCTAGTCGAAAGGGTAACAGTAACTGTCAGCGCAAATACAGTGCAAGAGGAATAATCACAAATAATATATCATTAGTCCATTGTAAAATCAGTAATTCAAGGGTTAATAGTTTTAGCAAGAATTTTTTCCATTTTTTTGTATTTAGTGTGAAATTGTGTGATGATTTTTTTATTTGCTTACTTATAAATTCAAACCCTGTTAATACACTAACCTGACTAACATCCAAATGTCCCCCCCTTTCCCCTTTTTTTCTTATAGCAGACCCACCCAATCCATTTTACATCTATGACCAACAGCCATAGTAAGTACAGTAGTATTAAGGCCCATAAGGCTTTTATTCATAATTATAGTCGTATTTTATAAGCCTCTGTCCCTCTTACACCTGTTCGTGCCCATGTGTTGGGTGTACTCTCATGCTTGCGCATGCGTGGACATGGCTAGGTGTGAACATGATTCCTTAAAATTAAAATCAATAATAAATTAATATCAAATACTGACATATGTTTTTTGAGGAGTGTTGTCTGTTTCTATGTATTTTTTTATATATATATATATATATATATATATATATATATATATATATATATATATATATAAATATATATATTCTTATGTGTATATTGTTTGCATGTATGACATGATATGGCATATATGGAGCACAGACAAACCCCCCTCCTCCCGTATTTATATGTAAATTGTAAAGGACTAGCGTCAAATGTAGAGCTTTAAGGACACCGCCACTCGCTGGTTCTTCTTTTTAAGGGCTTTGTTTGCCCATTTTTATTAAAAGCAAGTTCAGCAAACAACATAGGTTTCCCTCGCAGGGGTTTCAGCATTCCTTTTTCCATCAACAAAATGACATTCAGCCTAGTTGGCTCTCACTTGCAGCACTGTTGCTCTGGCTTTACACTCCAGGCTCTTATCTGTCTCATACAGACTGTTTCACCAACCACCTTGGTGCATATAACTACCAACCTCTTGCTGCTCTGGCTCCCACGTGGAGTCCTCCTGACTTCTGGTACTCAGACTTCCTATCTGCCGGGGTGGAGCCCAGAACCATGGCCAGGTTACTACTAAAAGCTCAGCACACACCTGACCAATCAGTATGCTGGCTGTTCTCAAAATCAGGGCCCGGAACTAGGGATTTCATTGCACCCGGATCTCTCAGAAATCCCCAAGCTCCAGGTCCCAAAGTGGACTTTGCAAAACACTGAGAAAACTGAAAGGCCAGTTTCCTCTTCATGTTACATGCTCCCTGGAGTCCCTCAACCTGTCCAGTTGAGAATTCTGGGTCACAACCTCCTTCTAGACCCTGGCAGGGCAATGCTCTACAACTACATGTATATGTATATGTTCGTTCAAGATCCATATAAGTTGGTAGTTGTAATCAGGGTTGAGCTTTCGGAATATGCTTGAATATATGCTTGAATGTATGCTTTTCCTGTCTATGTTTTAACTTTTAAATTTAAATTTATTTTTTATTTTTGTTTTATTAATTTTAACTTTAATTTTATGTCTGGCCATCCGTTTTATTGGTTTTATTTACTGATTTTATTGTCCTATCCTTATGCTGCCATTAGCTAGTAGTTCTATACTTTTCCACCAAACATAATTATTCTACAATTTTGTCCGCGCTGGGACCTGTTGTTCCACAGTGCCACCACATAAATAGTACTATTAGGACATTCCCACTCCAGGCCAATAGAAGGAGCTGTAGCTCAGAGTGCGTAGCCTGCCAGTCCTTTTCCTCTTTCTTTGTGGAAGTTCCCCTGGATGTGCTCCTGTGACCCGTGACGTCATCCACAAGTGTCTGACGCCAGTTCCAGCTCCCTCCTGGTGGCCACAGGACGCGCTGAACGACTGGACCATCACACAGCAACACACAATGACCGGATCCAGATCCAGGGACCTCCAGATGGACTCTACATACTTATACAGATGAGCCTATTATATTCTTACTTCTTGTAAGTGAGTTTTGTTACCTTGCCATTAAAGCTGCTTCTAATACTACACTCAGGTGGCGCTTCCTGTGTCCTCCCTTTTGTCTAACTATTCTAGTCAAGTGACAAGACCAATAGTACTTGTAAACATCTGGAAGTCAATTACCTCCTTTCAGTTTGGGGATCACTAGTCTATCCCAACCCAAACAAAGGTGTTTGGAGGCCCATATGAAATTTTTGCAGCTCTGTTTATAAGTGGAGAAGAAAGTTGATGGGATTTTATTCTGTAAGGTCTGGAAAAGGTAGAGGAGTCTAGGAAGGATATTCATTTTTATGACCGATGCCCTCCCGAACCATGAGGAAGGGCCTAAGTTCCATTTTTGTAGGTCTTGTTGGAGAATTTTTAGCATAGGAAGAAAATTCCTTGAATACAGTTCCATAAATTTTACAGAGAGCTGGATACCAAGGTAGGTAATAGCATGGGGATGCCATCCAAAGGGAAAATGGGCTTGACATAGTGTCACAGTGGCTGCGGGAAGGGATATGTTTAATGCCTTGGATGTTTGTCATTGTTATGCAGTAATGTGTGTCTGTCAGCTCACCTTTCCTCCTGTGTTCACCTTTAGAGGCCAACCACCCTCACCTGACTGTTTAAATAATCTTCCCTCAGCATAGCTCCACCCTCTAATTAGGAACACTATATTAACCTGGGCATTGCAAGCCAACCTTGCTGATCAACCATTGTGTGTTAGCTTTCGTGTGTACTTGCTGTGTTTCCTACGTCTGATTCCAGTTACCGACATTGGTCTGTTCTTGACTATCCCTGTCTGCTTGTGATCCTGACCTTTGGCGTGTTATGTTTATCCTTGTCTGCTAAAGTAAATAAACAAAAACACCAAGCGCAATAATGTTCTAGCGTGACATATACAATCAAATAAGTGTAAATTAAATATATGTGAATGCACGTGCGATTAATTAAATAATTAAAAAGATTGTTAGATTGACAATGATATCAAGCTGCTATCAATTATATAGTGGTCAGAATCCCCTAAAAATTAGAACACATAGCATAGATTGATGCGCTCTGATACAAAGTTCAATCAATGTGAGAAAATAATTTTTTGTGCTAAAAAACCAATGTGAAAAAATTGCTACCAAATCGCTAAAAAGTCGCATATATATAAAATCGCAAATATATGAAAAAATCGCAAATATTTAAAACCTGTGTCCCTCCAGTTATACAAGTCCACTGAAAGTATTGCGATATCTCCAAAGTAAACTAAGCCACAATTGTGTATAGATATACTAAAAATGCGTTTGCAAATAACAAAAAATAGTGATCAATCCAAATTAGTGCCAATAAATAAATAAATTAATTAGATATATTCCCTGTGATAAGTGTTGAATCCTCCATAATAAAAAAATAAATAATATGCTTATAAAGGTGCAATATATATACAATTGATGAGTATAAATAGATAAATAGTGCCAATAGCATCTGATTAAATATAGATGATTAAATTCATGAGATGGAATAAGTAACAGGCGACAGTTCAATCCTCAGTAATCTGGGATATCTGGATTCCTGCAGTACTTATTTGTTCACCCTCTGAGCTATTTCTTCCACAGCCACAATGAATGGTAATTTTCTCAGTATCAAGTGGTATTATGTAAAATAAACAAAGAGAGAAAACATTGCGCAATATTGTTACAATAAAAGTCCACAGGCAAAACAGCACAGTGATACACTCACGTGTGCCTGACTTGTTTTAGCTCCTTATCTTCATTCCAAGGAGCACCTCCTGCCTGCTGAGGAACCTATGCAGCTGGGCCGAACCAAGTTATCTCCCGAAAAACGCGCTAGGTGCAGAACTCTGGGCCTGTGCCTCTACTGTGGGGTCAAAGGTCATTTTCGTGATACTTGTTCTCTTCATCAGAAAAAACGCTCGGGGCTAATAGATCTGGAAGGTCGAGTATTGGACCTTCTCGTCTTCTCCTTTCTGTGTTCCTTCATGTGGGCGCTTCCTCTCGTTTGATCTCAGCATATCTGGATTAGGCATGTGCAATTCGTTTCGTTCCTAATTCGTTTTTTAACGAATTTCAACAAATTCGTTAATTCGGGAATATCCGAATTAACGAAAATACGTTTAAAGAATTTTTTCCGAATATTCGTAAATTCGATAAAATTGGACATTCGTAAATTCGGGCATTCGTACATTCGCAATTTACGAATGTACATTCGTACATTAGTAAATTAGTGAATTCGTAAATTTGTAAATTCGAACATTCTGAAATCTGAAATAATAGTTATCTAATAATAACTTAACTATTAGTAATTACTAGTAACTTTTAAATTATAGGTATTGTAATTTCCTTTAAAATTTGGCTGTTAGTGAACGTAACACATACAAATTTATCCGAAGTTATGAATGATCCGAAAAAATGGAATTGTAACGTAATGAATTAATAATAATAAATAACAATAATAATAATAACAACGTTTTATTATTATTATTTATTATTAATTTGTTCCGTTCCATTTGTTTACATGCAGCATTCGTTTTGGATAATTCGTAACTTCGAATAAATTCGTATTTGTTACGTTCACTGACAGTCAAATTTGAAAGGAAATTACAATACCTATAATTTAATAGTTAGTTACTATTTCAGATTTTTGAATTTTCGGGTTTTTGGATTTGCAAACTTCGAATTTACAAATTTCCGAATTTTCTAATTTACAAATGTACGATTTTACGAATTTTACGAATGTACAAATTTACAAATGAACAAATGTAAAAATGTACGAATGTACAAATGAACGAATGTATGAATGAACGAATGTTCGAATTTACGAATGTACGAACGAACGCATTTACGAATTTACGAATGAATGAATTTACGAATCGCGATCATAACGAATGACCCAAAAAACGAAAAAAATAATAAACTAATGAAACAAAAATGAACTAATTTTTTGGCTGTGCACATGTCTAATCTGGATTCCGGAGCCGCTGGCAATTTCATGGACTGGGGAACTACATCTTCCATGAGACTTACCCTTTTGCCCGTCACAACGCCATTGGTGGTCTTGGCGATTGATGGCACTGTTCTCCCAGGGGGCCCTATACGCTTCCAGACCCTCACTGTTAAGATGTCGGTATGGACACTCCACCAGGAGTGGCTATCCTTCCTTGTCTTACCTAAGGCTTCATCTCCTATCATATTAGGTCTTCCTTGGTTATGGCTCCATTCTCCACACGTTGACTGGACTGCTGGACAGATCTTGACTTGGGGTTCCTCCTGTTCCTCCTCCTGCCTACTCAAGGTTACCCCAAAAGAGAAACTTCCTGTTTCCACCATCCCAGTATATTCTGATCTTCCCACTGCATATAGTGATTTCTGGGATGTTTCCTGCAATAGTCGGGCTGAGGCATTCTCTGGGTCGTGTGGCACTCTGGAAGAGGAGCCCACCTGTGAACCTGAGCCGATTATTCACTCCAGTTTGCATGGCCATTTACCTTTGCCTGTCCTTGGACTCCCTTGGAAGCACAGCCAGGTTAACTCATCCACCAGTTCCACAGTCGCTACACCCTGCGATGCGATTGTGGTAGTCGCTGCACCTGGCAATGCTATTGAGTCGGCCTCTGCACCAGTTATGCCAGTCCAGCCTATGCCCAGTGAGCTTCCTGCTTCTTCTTATTCAGGACCTTCTGTAACCCGGACTCACCCTATTACTACTAAGTCAAACTTGTCTAAGAGGCTCAATCCATCCTTTGGATAAACTGCCTCATTCGGCCAGGTGGGGTTTTCAACTTTCCTTTCTGGGCTCTCTGCAATCTGCTTTTGTTCCAGCTATCCAGCTTGACTCCTGTGACATGTCACCTTCTAACCAACCTGACTTCAGGGATAAACTGACCTCTGCCCAATCTGATGGTCCTGTGCTGGATGTCCAGCTCATCTTTAAGGGTCTGGGGGACCCTGCTCGGACTCCTGATGGTCTTCTCATGCCCTTACCCATTCCTAAAAGGCCTTTAGTCCTCAACAAGTCCTCTCGTCCTCTCCCTACCTCGGTTACGGTTTCTGAGGATAATCTAAAGTACGAGGTTAGTCAAGTTTTGGATTCCCGGCTCCGTAAAGGCATTCTTCAGTACCTCGTACATTGGAAAGGGTGTGGTCCTGAGGAGAGGTCTTGGATCACTGCATCTGAGGTCTTTGCTCCTCGTCAGGTTCCATCTGGAGTTTCCCTTTAAGCCTGGGCCCAGGCGGGGGAGGGGGACGCCTCGTAAGAGGGGGGGTACTGTCATGGTTATGCAGTTATGTGTGTCTGTCAGCTCACCTTTCCTCCTGTGTTCACCTTTAGAGGCCAGCCACCCTCACCTGACTGTTTAAATAATCTTCCCTCAGCATAGCTCCACCCCTGCCTCTAATTAGGAACACTTTATTAACCTGGGTATTGCAAGCCAACCTTGCTGATCAACCATTGTGTGTTAGCTTTCGTGTGCAACTTGCTGTGTTTCCTACGTCTGATTTCAGTTACCGACCTTGGCCTGTTCTCGACTATCCCTGTCTGCTTGTGACCCTGACCTTTGGTGTGTTATGTTTATCCTTGTCTGCTAGTCGCCCTGACATTTGGCTTATCCCTTTACTATCCTTGTTGTTTAAGCCTGCTGCCTCCTTCCTCTTCTCCTGTAGTCTACCGTGAGCTGTGAGACCCTGGGGCCGCGACCTTGAGCCAGACTGCAGCGCAGTCTATCTTCACCACTAGAGGCTCTGGTGAACACCTGTTGGCTCTTAGACTCCGCGCCCTGGGGAATCTATGCTCTAACTCCCAGTGGGATCTGTGTTAGTGATCCAGTAGACCTGCTTCCTGAACCTCCCAGGGTTCAATCAGCAGCAGTCAGTCCTAGGGTCCACTAGCTTAGGGGTGCACTCCTGACTCCCATGGAGTGCATCTGTCACCTGGTCTCAGGTGACCTGACAATGTTGAAAAGCTGATTCAAAGACTGGAGAGTAATTTGAAAGGCTTTTAGTATGTTGGGTATTGTGGTAATAGGGTCTGTAAGGAACAGTAGGATGTTGTCAGCGTATGCCGGTAGTTTGTATTGCCTGTCTTTAATTTCAACCCCTTTAATGTCTGGGTTGGCCCTAAGTCTGCGGAGTAGAGGTTCTAGGGTGTGCACCAATACGAGTGGTAATAGAGGGCATCCCTGACGTGTGCTGTTCGATATGGAGAAGGTGTCCGACAGGTGACTGTTGAGCCGCTATTTTTTTGATGGCCAAAAATTCAATTTTAGTCTCATCAGACCAGAGCACCTTCCTCCATACATTTTGGGAGTCTCCCACATGCCTTTTCGCAAACTTAAAATGTGCCATTTTGTTTTTTGCTGGAAGTAATGGCTTTCTTCTGGCCACTCTGCCATAAAGCCCAACTCGTACGGTTTATAGTCGTTCTATGTACAGATACTCCAGTCTCTGCTGTGGAACTCTGCAGCTCCTCCAGGGTTACCTTAGGTCTCTGTGCTGCCTCTCTGATTAATGCCCTCCTGGCCCAGTCCGTGTGTTTTGGTGTGCGGCCGTCTCTTGGCAGGTTTGCTGTTGTGCCATGTTCTTTCCATTTGCTTGTGATAGATTTGATGGCGCTCCTAGGAATCATCAATGATTTGGATATTTTTTTATAACCTAACCCTGACTTGTACTTCTCAACAACATTGTACCTTACTTGTTTGAAGAGTTCCTTAGTCTTCATGGCAGTGTTTAGTTAGTGGTGCCTCTTGCTTAGGTGTTGCAGACTCTGGGGCCTTTCAAAAAGGTGTGTATATGTAATGACAGATCATGTGACACTTAGATTGCACACAGGTGGACATCATTTCACTAATTATGTGACTTCTGAAGGTAATTGGTTGGGCCAGAGCTTTTTATGGGCTTCATAACAAAGGGGGTGAATACATACGCACATGCCAATTATCAGTTTTTTATTTCTGAAAAATAGTTTTATGTATATATTTTTCTAATTTTACTTCACCAACTTAGACTATTGTGTTCTGATCCATCACATATAATTCAGATTAAAAAAACATTGAACTAAAGGCTGTAATGTAACAAAATAGGTAAAAAGCCAATGGGGGTGAATACTTTTTCAAAGCACTGTAGACCATGGATGTGGTGGAAAAAACAAGGAGGTAGTCCAACAGGTTTAGGTAATCAAGAAGTTTATAAGGTTGACCCATACAGAGTAATACAAGAAAAGTAACAATCCAGCAGAATGTGATGAAGGTGTAAGCCATTCTTACAGTGCAGAGGTGTATAAAGCCCAACAAGTGGGTGTTCTCCAGGTCATTCCACATAATCAAAGACAAGTACATGGGATTCAAAGACTAAGTAGGGAGAAAAAGAGGGGAGGGTGCTGGCATTCCAAAAATGTATTTATGTAATACCTGTGCAGGCCAACAGGACCACACAAACAGGAACAGTGTAAGAAAGTATGTATCTGTGTCTGAGGACAGGGTTACTATGCAGGACCCTGTGTTTAATTTGGTGAGGCATTAGGACTGCAATGATTGAGGTCTCGTCTTGCAGAGCATGGTGCTGGAGAGATAGGGTCCTATCTGCATCTGTGGGATCTGTGTTTTTGAGCCTTGGATGAGGGACCACTTGATATGGACTGCCACGGTTCTGTAGGAAAGAAGAATGGGTACCAATCTGAAAGCTCCGTTGGAGGCAGGTCCAGGGATTCGCAGAAGTTGGGCAAATCCTCCTGTGTCCACAGTAGAGCTTGAAGTAACTGAGAAGCAAAATGGGAAATTCCATCTATAGGGAATGCCATGGAGTCGAAGGGTACCCAACAAAGTGTGCAAAGCGCATCTGTTTTCAAGTGTAATTTGGGAGAGGTCCTGAAAAAGTTTTATCCCAGCCTCTTGATATTGAATGTGACCCCTCTCCCTAGCTTTGTGGAGTATTTCTTTGCTAAGAGGAAAGTTAACTAAGCAGCAAACATTGCGGGGTGGCTCTGTGTCACCGGGTCGAAGACGTAGGGCTCTGTAAATTTTGTCTCCATGTCAATTGGGGATTTAGGTGGGCGGGCAAGCAGGTCATTAAAAATGGCGCTTACTATTGGCTCTAGCACAGCAAGATCCACTGCCTCGGGCAGTCCTCTGAGCCTGATGTTGTGCCTGCAGTCCTGGTTGTTCAGGTCTTTGAGATGTCAATGTATCTCCAATAGCTGTGTCAATTGAGAGTTGTAGGTTTGCTGTGCTTGGTGGATGGCTTCAGCATGTATGGGGGTGGTCTGCTCCACCTCACCCAGGTGGGAAGCAACAGCTTGGACATCCGTCCGAAGGTCGATGAATGCGGATATTAGGGTGTCCAAAGCTACTGTTTGTAGATCAAATAGGCTTGGCAGCAGTGTGGAGGGTTGAGAGGTTATTCCCCAGCTGTCCGTAGGGGTCTTAAAGCCGCTGATAGGAGAGTGTGTAGGTGAGGCCTGTGAAGCCATGCAGTCTTTGGAGCGTAGAGTACAGAAAAGCTCTGGAATATTCTGGCTTAGTTGGGTCCTGGTCTCCCGTGGTGTGCAGGGGGTAGAAGCACTCCTGTTGGATCGTGCCACAAATAAAAATGGCTGATGACTCCCAAGAAGAAGTGATTTTTTGTCCTCGAAGTGCAGGAGCTCCTGCTTCAGGCAGCCATCTCGAACCACAGTTAAGCCACACCCCCCACAATTTTTTTTCATTTAAAAAAATGCTTTAAAGGGTCCAATAGATGAATTCAGTAGGGTAGTGAATGGTGTCAGTAGAGACAGTGTCAGAATTGTATAATTATTATTTTTTACAATTCTATCATTAATTATTTTTTACTATAGATTATGTTTACACAATGATTTTTTTTGGGGGGGAGGGGGGCACTGGACATCAGTAGAACAGTGGATGGTGTCAGTAGTTTTTAATTTATATTATTTTATTATTTATAATTTATTGCAATTTTAGATTTTTATATATATTTTTACAATGTAATTTTTTTACTATAATTGCTTTGCTCAATGCTATGGGGGGGGGGCAGTGGATTGTGTCAGTAGGGCAGTGGACAGTGTCAGTAATTTTTTTTCTATTTTTTAAATGTCATATTTTTATCATCATGCCTCCGGGAGGGGGGCAGTGTATTGCCTCAGTAGGGCAGTGAACAGTGTCAGTAGAGAAGTTAATGGTGTCAGTAGTTTATTTCTTTTTTCTACAAATGTATTTTTTTAAAATTTTTTTACTGTTTAATTTTTGAATTCTTTAATTTAATTTTTAAATACTTGTTTTCACAGTGCCTCTGAGGGGCAGTGGATTGCGTAAGTTGGGCAATAAACAGTTTCAGTAGAGCAATGGATGGTGTCAGTAGTTTTTTCATTTTTACTTTCATTTTTTTATTTATTTATTTTTTTTACATTTCAATTATTTATGTATTTTTTGGTAGGGCTGTGGATCAGTTCAGTAGAGTAGTGGACATTGTCAGTAGTTTTTTTTTTTTTTTAATTTAATGCTACAATGTTTTTTCATTATTTTTGTACCATCTCTTTTTTTTACAATTTATTTATTTATTTTTATTTTTAAAAATGCTTTTAGGGTGCCAGTGGATGATGTCAGTAGAACAAGGGACAGTGTCAGAATTGTAGTGCATTACCAAAGATAATTTAATAGTAAGAAATCTTTATATAAAAGTGGGTACTCACAAAATGCAACTGACAAAAGGCCATACAATTAGTGCATGGACATGCACAGAACACGGGGTACAGCTAACACGTTTCGGGGGCGCACCCCCTTCCTCAGAGCTTATTTTGTTTTTTTATGATTTTTCACAATTTTATTATTAATTATTTTTTGCTATTTATTTATTTTTTTCACAATGATTTTGGATTATGGTCAGGGCACACCCTAATCGCCTTGTGTGGTGCATATTCCCCCCTGTTTTGACCACTGATATTTCATACAAAAAAAAAATGTTACAAAAAAAAATAATTTAAAAAGAATATAAATAAAACTACTGACACTGTCCACTGCCCTACTGACACCATCAGTACATATACACATGCATATGTATTTGAGCTTTGGGGTGCACACCCTAATGCAAGAGGCTGCGCACACCTATGGGTCAGTAGAACAGTGGTTTTTTCAATAGTTTTTTTTATTACTTTATTTTTGATAATTATTTACGCTTTTAAATTGTATTCGTCATTATATTTTATTGCGTTATTTTATTTCACAATGCGGTCAGGAAGTGAATGCTGTCAGTAGGGCAGTGGACAATGTCAATTGAATTTTTGTTTTTATTATTTTATTTTCAATAAATATATATATTTTTTTCACAGTTAATCTGGGAGAGGAGCAGTGAATGGTCTCAGTAGGGCAGTGAACAGTAAAGCAGTTAATGTTGTCAGTATATGTATTTTTAAATGTATTTTTTTCTATAAATTTATTTTTGAAATTATTTTTACAATTTTATTTTTTTATTATCTTATAATTTATTTTAAATACTTTTTTCACTGCTTCTTGAGGGGCAGTGGATCGTGTCAGTAGGGCAGTACACTATGTCAGTAGAACAGTGGATGGTGTCAGTAGTTTTTTTAAATTTTTATCAAACAAAATTATTTGAAAAATGTATTTTCTTTATATTTCTTTTTTTTTCTTCTTAGGGCTGTGGACAATGTCAATTGAATTTTTGTTTTACAGTTAATCTGTGAGGGGAGCAGTGAATGGTCTCATTAGGGCAGTGAACAGTGTTAGTAAAGCAGTTAATGTTGTCAGTAAATGTATTTTATATTTATTTTTTTTGTATAAATATATTTTAGAAATAATTTTTACAACTTTATTTTTTATTATCTTATAATTTATTTTTAAATACTATTTTCACAGTGCTTCTTGAGGGGCAGTGGATTATGTCAGTAGGGCAGTACACTATGTCAGTAGAACAGTGGATGGTGTCAGTAGTTTTTAACATTTTTTTATAAAATAAAATTATTTTAAAAATGTATTTTCTTTATATTTCAGTTTTTTTTTCTTCTTAGGGCTGTGAATAATGTTGTTGTCAGTATTTGTTCATTTTTATTTTTTATTATTTTCTAAAATTTTATTTAGTTTACAGTTTAATGTATTATTATTTTTTTAATGTTTAAAAAAAAATGTTTTTGGGGCAGTAGATGGTGTCATTAGGGCAATCGAAATTAGCAATGGACAGTGTCAGTATTTTTTAATTTTACAATTTTTTACAATTTTATTATTAATTATTTTTAACTATTTAATTTTTTTTCACTATGATTTTGGAGGGCAGTGGACAGTGTCAGAAGAAAAGCGGTTTTGTTAATAGGTTTTTTATTTCTATTTTATTTTTTATATTTTTTTACAATTGAAATTCTTTTGTTACTGTTTAAAAAAAATATCATTTTTTCACAATGCTATGGGGGGTTAGGATGTTTATGGTATCAGTAGGGCAGTGGACAGTGTCAGTAGAATTTTTTTTTTTTTTTATATTTTAATATTGATATTTTAATATTAATATTTTTTTTATTTTTTAATATTGTTTTTAGGGCGGCACAGTGGTGTAGTGGGTAGCACTCTCGCCTAGCAGTAAGAAGGGTCATTGGTTCAAATCCCAACTACGACACTACCTGCCTGGAGTTTGCATGTTCTCCCTGTGCCTGCGTGGGTTTCCTCCGGGTACTCCGGTTTCCTCCCACACTCCAAAGACATGCTGGTAGGTTCATTGGATCCTGTCTAAATTGTCCCTAGTATGTATGAATGTGAGTTAGGGACCTTAGATTGTAAGCTCCTTGAGAGTAGGGACTGATATGAATGTACAATGTATGTGTAAAGCGCTGCGTAAATTGACGGCGCTATATAAGTACCTGAAATAAATAAATAAATAAATTATTTTATTTTATTTATATTTTTTTACAGTGCCTCTGGAAGGGGCACAGTGGATGGTCTTAGTAGGGCAATGAGCAGTGTTAGTAAAGCAGTTAATGGTGTCTGTATTTTTTTTTTTTTATTATTTAATTTTTTTCTACAAATGTATTTTTTTAATTATTTTTAGCATTTTTTTACCAATATTATTATTTATTGTCTTTGAATTTATTTAATAAAAAACCCACAGTGCTTCGGGTGGACAAAGGATTGTGTCAGTAAGGCAGTGAACAGTGTCAGTAGAGCAGTTCAGTGTCAGTAGTTTTTTTTTTTTTCTTTTTACAAATGTATTATTTTACATTTTTTGTTTTATTAGGGCTGTTGATCAAGTCAGAAAGGCAATGGACAGTGGCAGTAGTTTTTTTTTCTTTTCTTTTCTTTTTTACAATTTTTTTTTTAATATTATTTTCACAATGCTTTTTTGGGGGATTGGATGGTGTCAGTAGTTTTTTTTTTTCAGTTTTATTCTGTTATTTTTTTTCTTTTTTATACATTTTTTCACATTGCTTTTTTTGGGGGGAGTGAACAATGTCAGCGTTTTTTGTTTCTAATTTTTATTTATTACATATCACAGTGCTTCTGGAAGCCGTCAATGGACGGTTTCAGTGGGGCAGGCAACAGTGTCAGTAGAGCAAAGGAAAGTGTCAGTATTATTTCAATTTTTGTTTATTTTTTTAAATATATTTTTAAATTTTTTTATAATTTAATGTTGGTAATTTTTTTCACAATGCTATTTGAGGAGGGGATTAGGGCAGTGTATCATTTCAGTAGGGCAATGGATAGTGTCAGTATATTTTTAAAATTATTTTTTACAGTTTACTTTTTTCATTTTTTTTGACAATGCTTTTTTTAGGGAGAAATGGACTGTCAGAAATGTTTATTTTACTTTTTATTCTTTTTTACAATTGTACTTTTTTTACAATTAAGACCCCTTTCACACTGGAGGCAATTTCAGGCGCTTTAGCGCTAAAAATAGCGCCTGTAAAGCACCTGAAAAATGCCTCATCTGCAATCCCATGTTAAAGCCCGAGTGCTTCCACACTGGGGGAGGGTCGCTGGCAGGACGTTAAAAAAACTCCTGCAAGCAGCATCTTTGGGGCAGTGAAGGAGCTGTGTAAACACAACTCATCCACCGCTTCTGCCCATCGAAATGAACGGGCATCACAACCGCGCTACACGGGCGCTATTAACCCTTTATTCGGCCGCTAGCGGGGTTAAAAGCGCCCTACTAGCAGCTGAAAAGCACTGCTAAAACTACAGTAAAGTGCAGCTAAAATTAACGGCGCTCTACCACTAACACGGCCACGGCTGCAATGTGAAAGGGCTCTTAGTGTTTTAATATTTTTTTTCTAAATAATTTGATTTGATAAACATGTATGAGGGCCAACCATTTTGCCTGACATTCTTTGAACCATTAAAATTCGGTCTAAGTGTGTTCGCTCGAGTACTAATACACTGCCCAACAAGAATTCTCTTGCCTTTGTGGCTGTGTATGGTGAAGAGATGAGCTTGTGTGTGTTATTTGGATATACCGTATTTATCGGCGTATAACACGCACCTTTACTTTAAGAGGGAAGTTTCAGGAAAAAACTTTAAATAAAGAACTGTGCCCATCTGCAGCCTCACCATTGCCATGAATGCGGACTCACCATTGCCATGAATGCAGCCTCACCATTGCCATCAGTGCAGCCTGATCCATGCCCATCTGCAGCCTCGGAGGAGACAGGGAGGGAGGTAGGACGAGCGCCAACAGATTACATACAGGAGAATCTCCTGTTTACTCAGTGGCCTCTTTAATACAAAGTCCCGCCTCCTATGATGGACAGAACAGTCATCCAATGGCAGCCCAGGAGACGTGATTTCCTATCACAGAGGCCTGCCATGTAAACAGGAAATAGTCCTGTAAGTATGGCACTCGTCCCGCCCCCTCCAAGGCAGCCGGCATATATATCTGGGCACACCCTAATCACCCCATGTGCATTAGCATTATCCAGAAGCAGCACCAGGTGGGTGGTCAGGGGTACCAGTGGCCAGTGTAAATGCCCCCATTATATAAAAGTCTAGGTTCAACTTTAGGA
The DNA here is from genome assembly GCF_042186555.1 of Aquarana catesbeiana. NCBI lineage: Eukaryota > Metazoa > Chordata > Amphibia > Anura > Ranidae > Aquarana > Aquarana catesbeiana. Next base: position 80,613,678 of record NC_133335.1, on the reverse strand, counting down.
ACATGTTACACCAGTATTTAGGGTGTACCATAATATGCTCCCAATCATCTGCCTCCCACCACCAGAGCGCCCTTCCTGTGACAGAAGGTGGCATTTATGTGTGTTGGAACTTTGGGGTGCACACCCTAATGCAATAGGCTGCGCACACCTATGTATATGTCCAAATTACCAGGCGGGCCGTTCGAAAATGGAACGCGGGCTGGACTTTGGACATGCTTTAATTAGGCCTACAAGCTGTCTTACTTTAACAGATGTTCTCTTTACTCTTTGTAAAGCCTAGAGAGAATGGGGGAGGGGTCAGGTCAACACTTCGCCTCTTAACAGTGGACTCAGCTTGAAGCAATGGGAGTGGGGGAGGGGTATGTGAACATTTCTCCATACAGAGGCTTACAGCAGAGGTGCAGAGGGAGGGGCGTGTCAGAACTTCTCTATACAGAAGACTCAGATTACATCAGAGGGGGCGGTGCAGAGAGAGGGGGCGTGTCAGAACTTCTCTATACAGAGGACTCAGATTACAGCAGAGGGGGAGGTGCAGAGGGAGGGGAGGGTGTAAACACTTTTGTAGACAGAGGAGCTCACAACAGAGTGAATGGGGGAGGGGTCAGGTCTTCCCCAAACAATGAACTCATCTTCAAGCAGTGGGAGTGGGGGAGGGGTATGAAAGAGAATTTCCTCCTACATATAGGAATCAGTTAACAGAGGATTCAGCTCAAAGCAGAGGGGGCGGTGCAAAGGGAGGGGGCGTGTCATCACTTCTCTACACAGAGGACTCAATACAGAGGAGGCAGAGATGGGGGAGGGGCGTGTCAATATTTCATTACACATAGGACTCAGCTCCATGCAAAGGGGGTGGTGTAAGGGGAGGGATCATGTCATGTCAGCATTTCCCTACACAGGGAATTCAGAATAAAACATTGGGGGCGGTGCAAGTCAAGGGGGAGTGTCAGCTGTTTTTAACTCTGCTTACAGCAGAGTTAATGGGGGAAGGGACATGTCAACACTTTTCCGCTAAACAATGGATTCAGCTTAAAGTAATGGGAGTGGGGGAAGGGTGTACCCATATTTCCTACTACAGAGGACTAAGCTCACAGTAGAGGGGGTGGTGCAGGGGGAGGGGCATGTCAGCTGTTTTCTACATTGAGGACTCTATTTGCAGCAGAGTGAATGTGGGGGGGGGGACATGTCAAGTCTTCTCTCTAAACAGTGGAGTCAACCTGAAGGAATGGGGGGGGGGTATAAAAGAAAGCATTTCCCCTTTCCCCCTTAATATAGAAATCGGCTGACAGGAGAGGGAGTGGGGGAGGGGTGTGAAGAATGATTTGATTCATTTGTCTTTATATAACAACAGAGGTCCGTACTCTATACTGCATTTCCCATTTCTCCATATTATACTTCAGACTGTGACTAGGGATGAGCTGAACACCCCCCCGGTTCGGTTCGCAGCAGAACATGCGAACAGGCAAAAAATTAGTTTGAACACGCGAACCCCGTTAAAGTCTATGGGACACGAATGTGAAAAATCAAAAGTGCTCATTTTAAAGGCTTCTATGCAAGTTGTTGCCATAAAAAATGTTTGGGGACCTGGGTCCTGCCCCAGGGGACATGTATCAATGCAAAAAAAGTTTTACATTTTTTTAGGCAGCAGTGATTTTAATAATGCTTAAAGTGAAACAATAAAAATGAAATATCCCTTTAAATATTGTGCCTAGGGGGTTCCCTTGGTCTGCCTGTAAAGTATCATATCTTTCCCATGTTCATAACAGTCCTGCAGCAAAATTACATTTCTAAAGGAAAAAATGTCATTTAAAATTGCTCACGACTAATGTATTGCCGGATCCCAGAAATATACATAAAAAATCATTTTAAAAAAACGGCGTGGGTCCCCCCCCAAAATGCATACCAGGCCCTTCAGGTCTGGTATGGATATTATGGGGAACCCTGTGCCAATTTTTTTTTTTTTAATTGCGTGGGGGGTCCCCCATGCCCCCAGGCGCTATATACTCTGAACTGCAGTATATATACTATACGGACTGCACTATATACTCTGCAGAAAAATTAGACCTAAGGTGTTGGTGGTGCCAGAACACTGTAACCCCTCACAGTTACTCTTGTTGGGCGCAGGAACGGGCCCTGCTGTGAAATATTATTTAAAAAATTGTAATTACATGCCCCTGTTAAACAGGGGCATAAAAATTTGGCCTTGGGTGGTGGTGGTGGTGCCACAAAACTGTAACCCCTCACAGTTACTCTTGTTGGGCGCAGGAATGGGCCCTGATGTTAAATATATCAAAAATTGTAATTACATGCCCCTTTTAAACAGGGGCAGAAAAATTGGGCCTTGGGTGGTGGTTGTGCCCTAAACCAAAAATATTGTTGGAAGCCAGCATCATCATGATTGAGGAGGAATAGGATAGGCAGCATAAGCAGTCTTCAAGGGATCCTAGATCCATAGAATATTCAATTGTTACATCAGCATCAGGTGCTTGATAGCTGCTTATCCAGGATTGATTCATTTTTATAAATGTGAGCCTATCAACAGTCTGTGGACAGGCGCACTCTTTGATCCATTACAACCCCTCCAGCAACACTGAATTTGCATTCAGAAAGCACGCTGGATGCAGGACAGGCCAGTAGCTCGATTGCATATTAAGCAAGTTCTAGCCAGTAGTCCATCCTCAAGACCCAGTTACCCAGTGGATGCTCTGTTGGAAAGGTCTCCAAGTTTGCTCTTGCCCCTAGATATTCCTGCACTATATAATGCAGATGCTGGCCATGGTTGCTGAGGACTGAAAAATTGTCTAAAGGCATTGGTCACCCGACCATCTTTTCCATCGCTCTTCAATGACTGAACAAAGCCTCGGAAACACATTGTCCAGCACCAGGAAATGGTAACCTCCCGGGGTCTGGAAATGCGTTACACAAACTTTTCTTCAAGGCCTCCTGAAGGTGTTTTATCCTCTGTTCCCTCTGCAAAGGCAGGATGAGTTCTGCAACTTTATCCTTGTAACGTGGATCAAGAAGGGTTGCCAGCCAGTAATGATCCCTCTCCTTGATACCACGAATCCTAGGGTCCTTTCACAGGCTTTGCAGAATCAGGGAGGCCATGCGGCGTAAGTTTGCAGAGGCGTTCGATTCTGAGTCCTCTGGGTCACTAAGGATCACATTATCTGTAACTACCTCCTCCCAGCCACATACAACTCCTTGGGTTTCTTGGGACTGAAAACCATCCCTTGAAGACTGCTGCGTGTTATCCTCTACATCCATGCTGACACAATCCTCCTCCTCCTCCTCTTCTTCCTGTGTGTTTGGCGGGCCCACAGGAATGCTATCTGGATAAAGGGGGGCCTTGAGAGGAAGGGAAGTCCTCCACTTCCTCCCGCTGTTCTGCCTCAAGTGCCCTGTCTATGATTCCATGAAGCATGTGCTCCAGCAGGAAGACTAGAGGGACAGTGTCACTGATGTATGCATTGTCGCTGCTCACCATTCTTGTGGCCCCCTCAAATGGTGACAGGACAGTGCATACATCCTTGATCAGTAGCCACTGGCGTGGCGAAAAGAAGCCAAGCTCCCCTGACCCTGTCCTAGTGCCATACTCGCACAGGTACTCATTGATGGCCATCTACTGTGTGTGCAGCCGCTGCAGCATTGCCAACATTGAGTTCCACATGGTAGGTATGTCACAAATGAGGTGGTTGGTGGGCAGGTTGCATTCCCTTTGAATGTCAGCCAGCTGAGCACTGGCATTGTATGACTGGCGGAAATGACCACAGACTTTTCTGGCCTGCCCCAGGAGTAGGGATGAGCCCGATGTTCGAGTCGAACGTAAGTTCGACACGAACATCGTTTGTTCGCCTATTCGCCGAACAGCAAACAATATGCGGTGTTCGTGGCAAATTTGCAAGCCGCCAGAACACTGTTAAAGTCTATTGGACCCTTACATGAAAAATCAAAAGTGCTCATTTTAAAGGCTTATATACAAGTTATTGTCATAAAAAGTGTTTGGGAACCTGGGTCCTGCCCCAGGGGACATGTATCAATGCAAATTTTTTTTATTTTAAACGGACGTTTTTTCTGGAGCAGTGATTTTATTAATGCTTAAACTGAAACAATAAAAATGAAAATGTTCCTTTAAATATCGTGCCTGGGGGGTATCTATAGTATGCCTGTAAAGTGGTGCATTTTTCCCGTGTTTAGAACAATACCACAGCAAAATGACATATCAAAAGGAAAAATTGTCATTTAAAACTGATCGCGGCTATAATGAATTGTCGGGTCTCGGCAATATAGATAAAACTCATTGAAAAAAAGAGCATGGGTTCCCCCCCTCAGTCCATTACCAGGCCCTTTGGTCTGTTATGAATATAAAGGGGGACCCTGAACCAAATTTTTTTTAAAAATTAAGGGGAACCCTGTGCCAAATTTAAAAAAAAAAATGGCGTAGGGGTCCCACCCCAAAATCCATACCAGACCTGAATTTTAAGGGGAACCCTGCACCAAAATTTAAAAAAAAATGGCATAGGGTTCCCCCCAAAATCCATACCAGACCCTTATCGGAGCACGCAACCTGGCAGGTCGCAGGAAAAGAGGGGGGGATGAGAGAGCGCCCCCCTCCTAAACCCATATGCCCTCAACATGGGGAGGGTGCTTTGGGGTCTGACCCCAAAGCACCTTGTCCCCATGTTGATGGGGACAAGGGCCTCATCCCCACAACCCTTGCCCGGTGGTTGTGGAGGTATGCGGGCAGGGGGCTTATCAGAATCTGGAAGCCCCCTTTAACAAGGGGACCCCCAGATCCCAGCCTCCGAAAAAGAAAAAAAAAAGCTGCAACTGTTCCGCCTCCATGGGAAGCGCCGACTGACACTTCTTTTCTGTGACAGTTCTTATATAGCGGAGGGCGGGGCCACCCGGTGATGTAAATGGGTGACCCCACCCCCCTTTGACGCCATGGGGGCTTCCCCGTGGAGTCAGAGTGGGCCGGGGTCACCTGTTTACGTCACTGGGTGGCCCCGCCCTCAGCTATATAAGAACTGTCACAGAGAAGAAGCGTCAGTCCTTTTAATAAAGGACTTGTCCCAAGCTCTCTCTTTCCTTTTTTTCCATTTTGACACTTTTTTTTGTTAAATCGTAGGGGTACAATGTAATGGTCAAGAAACCACCAAATTCAGGACGTGTGCCAAACATGGCTCCTGTACCCTAGGCAGACCAACTCAAGCACTACATGGCATCTTTTAGCCTGACTGCTTGCGTAGCCCCTTGAGCACTTTAGGGAGCACTGCTGGTTCAGAGAACAATTCTGCAGAAGAGGCCATAGAGGAAGAAGAAAAGGAGGTAGGGGAGCATACAGATGTTTTGGCAGACCCACCACCAGCTTTTTGGAGGCATAGTGGTCGAACAAGCTCCAACACTGAACCCTGTCCTGCATCCTTCCCAGCTGCCAGCAGAGTTACCCAGTGCACTGTGAAGGAAGGGTAACGTCCCTGCCCATGCCTGCTGGACCATGAGTCTTACTGAATCTTACTGCTGACCACCCTGTCCAACAAGGCCAAAACATTGCCTTCCACATGCCAGTAGAGAGCCGGAATGGCCTTACGTAAAAAATAAATGCTGTTTTGGAACCTCCCACTGTGGTATAGCATATTCCACAAATTCACGAAAGGGGGCAGAGTCTACCAACTGAAAAGGCAGCAGTTGCAGTGCTAGCAATTTGGCCAAGCTAGCATTTAGATGCTGAGCATGTGAATGGTTGGGACTGAATTTCTGTTTATGGTTCAGCAACTGGGGTAGGGAAATTTGCCTGCTGAAATCAATTGGTGGTGTACTGCTAGCAGATTGGCTGCAAGCACTTGGGAAACCTATTTCTATACCTTCATTCCTCTCAGTGCAGGTTTTTGAGAGGACTGGAGGTATAGTAGGGTTGGAGATCCCAGATTAGGAGCAAGGAGAAGTCCGCCTTTTTCTATAATGTGGGTCTTTCAAGTGCTGCTGCCAACGGACTGCATGGCAGGTTGCCATATGTCTGGTCAAGCATGTGGTGCCCAAGTGGCTGCTGTTCTCATCACGCTTCATCCGCTTCAGACATAGGTTGCAAACAGCAACATTGCGATCTGCTGCACACGTGTCGAAAAAGGCCCACACCAAGGAACATTTAAGAGTCAGCAGCGCCCTGCACCCGTGGAGCTCTGTGGTGTGATGCAATAGGGTGGCTTCCCTTAATCTACCCCCTGGAGGACATCCTGCCTCATTGGAATTGTGCCTCCTCCTCCTCACTTTCCTTCTCTCAGGCACCCAAGTACAGTCAGTGACCTCATCATCCCCTCCCTCCTTGTCACTGGAGCTAACGTGGCAGTATGCTGCAGCTGGGGGAACATGACTGCCAGTTTCTTGTCCTTCTTGGGCATCCCCTCTCTCTAGATTCACGTTACTCCCTTCCTCAATCTGGGAACCAACATCGGAGCCTTCAAATCGCTGTCCATCCTCCAGCAGTATGTAAACCACACTGTGGTTGAATAATTCTGGGGGCTCCTCCTTGCATTATGGTGGGGCTACAGAAGGAGTGACTGTGGACAAGGAGCCGGTGGAATAGGCTGCTTTGGCAGCTGCGTTGGAAGGCAAACTACTCTGAGCCTGGGTGACAGAGGATGAGGAGGATGAGGAGGGCTTTGTTATCCACTCCACCAACTCTTCTGCATGTTGTGGCTCAAAAACACGGCCAGCAGCAGAAAAAAAAGACAAGTGTGCCCCACGGCCACGTGCTGAGGATGCACCATGCCCATGACCACCACTGTTGACTGTAGACACAGAGCCTGCTTGCCCTCTTTTAGTGGCCTGTGAGCGTCTGCCTTCTGGTGGCCTTCCGGACATGATGTGTTTTTTGTAACACTGCACTACACTGTATTATATACGGTGTACACCATCTGAAGTGTATTAGAAACAGTACACCACCGAATGCACTGTAGATATAGGCTACACTGAATGCAGAGTGTGTATGTATATATATATATATATATATATATATATATATATATATATATATATATATATATATATATATATATATACACACACACACACACACACACACACACACACATATATATATATATATATATATATATATATATATATATATATACACATACATATACACACACACACACATATACATACATACATACACACACACACATATATAATATATACAGTATAAGTTTTCTACAAATTTTAAATTATTTTTAACAATTTTAATTTTATTGTCTTTTAATTTATTTTTAAATATTTTTTTCACAGTGCTTCTGGGGGACAGAGGATTGTGTCAGTGAGGGAGTGAACAGTGTCAATAGAGCAGTTCACGTTGTCAGCAGTTTTTTTTTTTACAAATATATTCTTTTACATTTAAATTGTATATTTTTTGATAGGTCAGTTGATCAAGTCAGTGGACGTGTCAGTAGTTTTTTTATTTTATTTTTTACAATTTAATTTTTTTTTAATATTGTGTTACAATGCTTTTTGGGGGGATTGAATGGTGTCAGTAGTTTTTGTATTTAATTTAATTATTTAATTTATTTACAGAGCTTGTGAACTGGGTAGTGGACAGTGTCAGTATTTAGATTTTTGTTTATTTTTTTAAATGTATTTTTTATTTTTTTATAATTTAATGTTGGTATTTTTTTTCACAATGCTTTTTGGGGAGGGGCTATAGGGCAATGTATCATTTCAGTAGGGCAATGGACAAAGACATTATTATTATTATTTTTTTTTTTTTTACAATGTTATTTTTAATTATTTTATACATATTTTTTTCTTACATTTTTTTAATTTTGTTTTTTAATTTATTTTTTTACTATGCTATTGGGGGGGGGTCAAGAAGTTGATGGGGCTAGTAGAGCAGTGGACAGTGTCAGTAGAATTTTTGTTTTTTTATATTTTTTATTATATTTTTAATATTTTAATTTTATTTTTTATATTTTTTTTCACAATGCTTTTTTTGGGGATTGGATTGTGTCAGTAGTTTTTTTTATTATTATTTTTCAATTTTATTTTATTTATTTACAATTCTTTTTATATAATTTACTTCACATTTCTTTTTTTTTTTTTGTGAGTGAACAATGTCAGCATTTTTTTGTTTCTAATTTTATTTATTTTTCACAGTGCTTCTGGAAGGGCGTAGTGGAGGGTGTCCGTAGGGAGGTCAACAGTGTCAGTACAGCAATGGACAGTGTCAATATTATTTTAATCTGTGTTTATTTTTTTTTAAATGTATTTTTTTATTTTTTTATAATTTAATATTGGCCATTTTGTTCACAATGCTTTTTGGGGGAGGGGGTTAGGGCAGTGTATCATTTCAGTAGGGCAATGGACAGTGGCATTTTTTTTTCATTATTTATTTTATTTTTAGGCGGAAGGTGTGGACAGTGTCAGTAATTTTTATTTTACTTTTTATTATTTTTTTACAATTTAGTGGTTTAATATTTTTAAAAATCAGCCCTGTTGGGGCTTTGGTGAGATTTTGTTTACTTAGGCCTACATGCTGTTTTACTTCAACAGGTTTTCTCTTTACTCTTTCTAAAGCCTAGAGAGGATGGGGGAGGGGTCAGCTCAACACTTCTCCTCTTAACAGTGGACTCAGCTTGAAACACTTGATAAAGGAGCGCGCATGTGCCGTACAGACCCTGCGCAGGCTCAGAAACGCGTTGTGTTTTTTCTCCTCATTGACAACATTGCCAGCGACTTCCTGGGCTGCCACTCCGTCCTCCCGCAGAGACAGGCTGTGTACCGTCCTGGCCTCCCCGCCAGACTGCGTCGTGTTTGGAGGCATCCCCGGGGAATCACTGACTGTTCCCTTCCCCCTCTTCTATCAGGAATCACATCTGTCTGTTCTATATACCGCTCCTAAATGTAAGTTGATACTTTGTTTTTATATTGGTGAATAAATGATTTTACTTAGTGGCGCTCCTCACTCTCTTTTTTTCAGCTTGAAACAATGGGAGTGGGGGAGGGGCTAAGAAACGCATTCCCCTCTACATATAGGAATCAGCCAACAGGAGAGGGAGTGAAGGAGGGGTGTGTCAACAATTCTCTATAGAGAAGACTCAGATTACAGCAGAGGGGGAGGTGCATAGGGAGGGGCATGTCAGAACTTCTTTATACAGAGGACTCACATTACAGCAAAGGGGGAGGTGCAGAGGGAGGGGCGAGTCAGAACTTCTCTATACAGAAGACTCAAATTACATCAGAGGGGTAGGTGCAGAGAGAGGGGCGGTGTAAACACTTTTGTACACAGAGTAGCTCAGAGTAGAGAGAATGTGGGAGGGGTCGGGTCAACACTTTTCTTAACAGTGGTCTCAGCTTGAAGCAATGGGAGTGGGGGAGGGGTTATGAAAAAAAGCACTCCCCCCCTACATATAGGAATCAGCTGACAGGAGAGGCAGTGGGGGAGGGGTGTGAAAAATGATTTGATACATTTGTCTTTATATAACTACCTGTAATTGAGAATATACAGAGGTCTGTACTCTATACTACATTTCCCATTTCTCCATATTATACTTCAGGCTGTGACGTTGAAGTGCTCAGCAAAGTCAGGATTAGAAGACGTGCGAATGTCAGCTCTGGCCAATGTCTCCCCGTGTCCGGTGTTTATTGGTGAAGCTCATTGGGTCAGGAGGTTCTCAGACTAAAATACTGACATCGGGATGCGCAGCAAAGAGTCAACAAGAGATAGAAAAATATATATTTTATAAAGAGAATCATTTGTAATTAATAATACAGTTGGTCAGTTAATTATTTAACCACTTCAGCCCCGGAAGGATTTACCCCCTTCCTGTCCAGAGCACTTTTTTGCAATTCAGCACTGCGTCGCTTTAATTGACAATTGCGCGGTCGTGCGACGTTGTACCCAAACAAAATTGACATCCTTTTTTCCCAACAAATAGAGCTTTCTTTTGGTGGTATTTGATCGCCTCTGCATTATAAACGCCTATTTTTTGTGCTATAAACAAAAAAAAAAAAGAGCGACAATTTTGAAAAAAAGTATTATTTTTGATAAATATCCCCAGAAATATATAAAAAAAACTTTTTTTTTCCTCGGTTTAGGCCGATATGTATTCTACATATTTTTGGTTAAAAAAAAAAAAATTGCAGTAAGCGTATATCGATTGGTTTGCGCAAAAGTTATAACGTCTACAAAATAGGGGATAGTTTTATAGCATTTTTATTATTATTTTTTTTTTTTTTACTAGGAATGCGGTGATCTGTGATTTTTATTGTGACTGCAGCATTATGGCGGACAGATCAGACAATTTTGACACATTTTTGGAACCATTAGCATTAATACAGCGATCAGTGCGATTAAAAATGCATTGATTACTGTAAAAATGTCACTGGCAGTGAAGGGGTTAACACTAGGAGGCAGTGAAGGGGTCAACTGTGTTCCCTAGGGAGGTGATTCTAACTGAAGGGGGAGGGGACTAACTACAGGAAGTGGCAGATCGTGGTTCCTAGCTAATAGGAATACACGATCTGTCACTCCTGTCAGAACAGAACAGGGAAGTGTTTGTTTACACACATTCGTCCCTGTTCTGTGTCTCCTGCTCACGATCGCTCGTGGCCGGCGGTCATCGCAACCATCGGCCACAAGCAACACCACCCCTGCTGTGCAGCGCGCGTGCCTGCTATCCGGACACCGCAAGATCACGTACAGTAATGTGGTTTTGCACAGGGGAGCCAACCTGCCGCAGTAAAACTGCGGCGGCTGGTCCGGAAGCGGTTAATATAGTTAATCAGTGAATTAGTTAGGACAAGTGTGATAGTATATTCTCAATTAAAGGTAATTATGTCTATACATTTATGTGTTTTCTGCACATGGTTTTATTCCTTGACTCAGAGGCGTATCATGAAATCAGTGGGCCTGTGTGCAAGATTAAAACTGAGCTCTAAACATTGATTAACCACTTCAGCCCCGGAAGGATTTACCCCCCCTTAATGACTAGGCCATTTTTTTTTGCAATACGGCACTGTGTGGCTTTAACTGACAATTGCGCAGTCGTGTGACACTGTACCCAAAAAAAAAAAATGAAGTCCTTTTTTCTTGGTGGTATTTGATCATCTTTGCGGTTTTTATTTTTTGCACTATAAACAAAAAAAGACTGACAATTTAAAATTAAAAAAAAAAAAATTTTACTTTCTGCTATAATAAATATCCCCAAAAAAATATAAAAAACATTTATTCACCACTTTAGGGCAATATATATTCTTCTACATATTTTTGGTAAAAAAAAAAAAAAAATCACAAGCAGCATTTATTGGTTGGTTTGTACAAAAGTTATCGTGTCTACAAACAATGGGATAGATTTATGGACTTTTATGTTTTTTGTTATTGTTTTTACTGGTAATGGCTGCGATCTGCGATTTTTTATTTATTTATTTTTTAGCGGGAATGCGGCGGACAAATCTGACAAAAACTTTTTGGGGACCAGTGAAATTATTACCATGATCAGTGCTTAAAAGAATTCACTGAATATATAAATGACACTGGCAGGGAAGGGGTTAACAATGGGGGTAGTTTCTCTATATACTTTTTTCTAAAAATGTATTTAATATTTTTTTATATATTTTAATATCTTTTAATTTTTTTAATACTTTAACAGTACTTCTAGGTAAACAGTGGATCATGTCAGTAATGCAGTGAACAGTGTCAGTAAAGCAGTGGATTGTTTCAGTAGTTTTTTTATTATCTTACATTTAAATTTTATATTTTTATTAGGGCTGTGGATCAAGTCAGAAAGGCAGTGGATGGTGTCAGTAGTTTTTTATTTTTATTTAATTTTTTTATAATTTTGTTTTGTTTATAATTTTTTTCACAAAGCTTTTTTGGGGGATTGGATGGCATTCGTAGTTTTATTTATTTTTTCATAGATTTTTTAAAATGTTATTCTGTTTTTTTTTTTAAATATGTAATTGTTTTTTTTTACATTGCTTTATCTTGGGGAGTGCACAATGTCAGCATTTTTTTAAAATTTTATTTATTTATTAATTCAGTTATTTCACAGTGCTTCTGGAAGGGGGTAGTGGACATTGTTAGAAGGGGAGTCAACAGTGTCAGTATAGCAATGGACAGTGTCAGTATTATTTTGATTTTGATTATTCTTTTATGTATTTTTTTTATAATTTAATATTGGACATTTTTTCACAATGCATTTTGGGAGAGGGGGTTGGTAGTGTATCATTTCAGTAGGGAAATTAACAGTGTCTGGTTTTTTTTTTTTTTTTTACTTATTTTTTACAATTTTATTTTCTTTACAAATTAGAAAAAAAAATAAAAAAATATTAAAACACTAATCAGCCCTTTTGGAGCTTTGGTGAGATTTTGTTTACTTAGGCCTACATGCTGTCTTGTTTTCTAAATAGTGCAGCGCTGTGTCTCATTAAATAATGTGCATACAAAATTTATATTAAACATTTCATGAGCAAAAAAATAAATGCAAAAGAAACGCATTCCCCTCTACATATAGGAATCAGCCAACAGGAGAGGGAGTGGGGGAGGGGGGTCAACAATTCTCTATACAGAAGACTACATCAAAGGGGGAGGTGCAGAGGGAGGGGCGTGTAAACACTTTTGTACACAGAGGAGCTCTTTTGTGGAAAATATGAGCTTCGCCTATAAGCAAATAATTTTAACCCCTTCTTCTGCCACTAGCGGGGGTCAAAAGCGCCCCACTAGTGGGCAAAAAGCGCCACTTAAACAGCACTAAAGCGCCAGTAAAAAGACCGGTGCTTTAGCTCTAATGCATAGGCGGCCCCAGTGTGAAAGGGGTCTTACAGCTCTTTTATATAATCCGGGAAAACGCGTTTGCATAACCCCTTCACGCCGACTGTACACAAATATGCGTTTATGGCTTGTGAAGGGGTTATGCCAGTATGCCTGCAGCAGGCTTCATCCCGGTACAGTTATTTTTTAGAGCCAGCGGCTTTTTAGTGATGACAACCGATGCGGCAAAAAGCCACCCGGCTGTTATCCTAAAGGAGCAGGAGAGGATGTCCCCCCTTCCCGCCGCCTTCTGACGCTCTTCCCAGGCCTCCCGTTCCACTGGGAGACCTGAGCCAGCATTCGGCGCTTCTGCAGCCTAGGCTGAGACCTGTATGAAGCCGGGTTCAGCTCTGATCGGGTCTCCGATGTACTCAGCTGCCAATAGTGCAGATTTAAAAAAAAAAAAAAAACAGTATTCAGAAAAGCTGATTTTTGGCAATCTGAATACTTTTAAGTGCACTTTTTAAAGCGTCGCCAATATTGATTTTAAAGTACCTTATTTTGTCGCCATTCCACGAACATGCGCAATTTCAAAGCATAACATGTTAGGTATCTATTTACTCGGCGTAACATTATCTTTCACATTATACAAAAAGTTTTTTTTTAATTCATGAAAGTGTCTTTTCTTCCAAAAAAATTGCGTTTGATTGCGTAAATACCGTTTGACATAAAACATTTGCAATGTCGCCATTTTTTTCTCTAGGTTCTCTGCTGCAATATTATATATATATATATATATATATATATATATATATATATATATATATATATATATAATGTTTGGGGGTTCTAAGTAATTTTCTAGCAAAGAATACGGATTTTAACTTGTAAGCAACAAAATGTCAGAAATAGGTTAGGCATGGAAAGGTTAAAGCCAAGTAACACAGACACAGAGGCTGGTATCACATTGGGAGGTCAGCATAAAAGTCCTACTGAACTAGGGCGGGACCCGTTTATTTATAGGGCTGAACAGGGATAACAAAAAGAGGTAACAATCAGCCATCCAGACACTTGTATACATTCAAACAGATATCAGGTATTGACGTATGCGATTGCTCGTGTGCAGAGTAACGTGTGCAATTTCCCGCCAAGACAATACGTCTCACATTGTGCTGGGTGCAAACACTGCGAACATTGCTCTGATCAGGACCGTGAGCATATTCCCACCATTTACTATTGGCATGAACCTTACTCCACGAGACTCAGCGAGCCATTCTTTGTATGAATATACTATTGTTCCCATGTACGTAGATCTGTTTGCTGGGAGTGTTGATACAGTCACCATGAGGAGACCAGTCTTAGTGAGGCATAAACGAACATCCCTTAAAACGGTGAACCGATCTCCGCGTCCATGGGAAGGTTTCTACAACCTAAAGTTTTTCACCGGTGTCTGTATATGCGGACACGCTTGCGTATATACATTAACCACTTGACAATTGGGCACTTAAACCCCCTTCCTAACCAGACCAATTTTCAGCTTTTGGTGCTCTCACATTTTGAATGACAATTACTCAGTCATGCAACACTGTATCTTTATGAAATTTTTGTCCTTTTTTTCACACAAATAGAGCTTTCTTTTGGTGGTATTTAATCACTGCTGGGTTCTTTATTTTTTGCGCCGTAAAAGAAAAAAGACCGAAAAATCTGTAAAAAAATACATTTTTCTTCATTTCTGTTATAATATTTTGCAAATTAGTAATTTTTCTTCATATATTTTGGCCAAAATTTATACCGCTACATATCTTTGGTAAAAATAACCCAAATCAGTGGATATTATTTGGTCTTTTTGAAAGTTATAGAGTCCAAAAGCTATGGTGCACATATCTGAAAATTGATCACACCTGAATTACTGACGGCCTATCTAATTTCTTGAGACCCTAACATGCCAGAAAAGTACAAATACCCCCCAAATGACCCCTTTTTGGAAAGAAGACATTCCAAGGTATTTAGAAAGATGCATGGTGAGTTTTTTGAAGTTGTCATTTTTTCCCACAATTCTTTGCAAAATCAAGGTTTTTTTTTTACTTTTTTTTTTTCCACAAAATTGTCATATTAGCAGGGTATTTCTCACAGACCGCATATGCATACCACAAATTACACCCCAAAACACATTCTGCTATTACTCCCGAGTATGATGATACCACATGTGTGAGACTTTTACACAGCGTGGCCACATACAGAGGCCCAACATGCAGGGGAGCACCTTCAGGCGTTCTGGAGCACCCAGGCCAATTCTGACATTTCTCTCCTACATGTAAAAATCATCATTTATTAGCTAGCAAATTACTTAGAACCCCAAAACATTATATATGTTTTTTTAGTAAAGACCCTAGAGAATACAATGGCGGTTGTTGCAACTTTTTATCTCGCACGGTATTTGCGCAGCAATTTTTTTAACGCGTTTTTTTTGGAAAAAAAAATGTTTTGTGCTTTACAAAAACCAAAACAGTAAAGTTAGCCCAATGTTTTTGCATAATGTGAAATATGAAGTTACGCCGAGTAAATAGATACCCAACATGTCACCCTTCAAAATTGCACGCGCTTGTGGAATGGCGCCAAACTTTGCTACTCAAAAATCCCCATAGGCGACGCTTTAAAATTTTTTACTGGTTACATGTTTTGAGTTACAGAGGAGGTCTAGGGCCAAAATTATTGCTCTCGCTCTACCGATCGCAGCGATACCTCACATGTGTGGTTTGAACACCGTTTTCATATGTGGGCGGGACTTACGTATGCGTTCGCTTCTGCATGCGAGCACACAGGGACAGGGGCGCTTTAAAAAAATTTTTTTTTTTTTTTTGTTCATTTTACTTTATTTATTTTAGTTTGATGCTTTTTTCCCCAAAAAAAAATTTTTGACCACTTTTATTCCTATTACAAGGAATATAAACAGCCTTGTAATAGGAATATGGCATGACAGGTCCTCTTTACAGTGAGATATGGGGTCAATAAGACCCCACATCTCACCTCTAGGCTGGGAAGCCTGAAATTAAAAAAAAAAAAAAAAAAAAGATCCTGGCTTCGATCATAGCGGTGAGTCGGTAGAAGCACCGCAAGGCGGCGGGAAGGGGGGTCGTCCCCTCTCGCCTCCCGTAAGAACAATCAAGCAGTGTAACAGCTGCTATGATAGTTCTCATGGTGTAGGGAATCGCCGGCTGAAAAAGCTGATATCTGAATGATGCCTGTAGCTGCAACCATCATTCAGATATCTCCGCACAAAGTCAAGGACGTTGTATGACGGCCGGCGGGCGGGAAGTGGTTAAAACGCTTTTTTTTTTTTTAACACAAAGTTGTCCATTTATACAATATTTCTACCACATAACATGTACATGCCAAAAATGACACCCCAAAATAGATTCTCCTGCTCCTCCTGAGTACGGCGATACCCCATATGTGAGACTTCCACAGCCTGGCCACATACAGAGGCCGAGTACAGCTGAGCATGGCTCAGCATGGCAGGGTATTGCGGAGTATGGCGGGGTATTGTGGAGTATGGCGGGGTATTGCGGGGTATGGCGGAGTATGGCGGAGTATGGCAGGGTATGGCAGGGTATTGCGGAGTATGGCGGGGTATTGCGGGGTATGGCGGAGTATGGCGGAGTATGGCGGGGTATGGCAGGGTATTGCGGAGTATGGCGGGGTATTGCGGGGTATGGCGGAGTATGGCAGGGTATGGCGGAGTATGGCGGGGTATGGCGGGGTATTGCGGAGTATGGCGGGGGCATGGCAGAGTATGGCGGGGGGCATTGCAGAGTATGGCGGGGGCATTGCAGAGTATTGTGGGGGCATTGCAGAGTATTGCACAGCATTGCAGAGTATTGTGGGGGTATTGCAGAGTATTGCACAGCATTGCAGACTATTGTGGGGGCATTGCAGAGTATTGCAGAGTATTGTGGGGGTATTGCAGAGTATTGTGGGGGTATTGCAGAGTATTGCAGAGTATTGTGGGGGTATTGCAGAGTATTGTGGGGGCATTGCAGAGTATTGCAGAGTATTGTGGGGGTATTGCAGAGTATTGTGGGGGTATTGCAGAGTATTGCACAGCATTGCAGAGTATTGTGGGGGTATTGCAGAGTATTGCACAGCATTGCAGAGTATTGTGGGGGTATTGCAGAGTATTGCACAGCATTGCAGAGTATTGTGCTGGTATTGCAGAGTATTGCACAGCATTAGTAGTGAGGGATGGCTGAGCATGGATGGATGGATGTCTCTGTGCAGCGCTGTGGGCACTACACATCCAGCCCACAGCGCTGCAGACATCCATCCATCCCCCTCCCCGCTCACAGTGTACCGATCGGTACACAGGAGGGGAGGAGAGGAACCGGCGTCATCAGATGACACCAGTCTGTTTACATGTGATCGCGCCGTCATTTGACGGCTCGATCACATGTTAAACGGCCGCGATCAGCGGCCATTTACCGGGATCCGTGATGCGCCGGGTCCCCTGGACCCGGCGGTCACGGATGTGTTCGGGTGCGCGCCCCAGGGGGCGCGCGAGGGGGGAATTCTGGGAGGACGTCATAGTACGTCCTCCCAGAGTTATCCAACCGCCCTGCAGCCGTCATTCGGCTATGGGCCGGTTGGTAAGTGGTTAATAAAAATTTCCACAACAGTCCCTCCTCTTTGTCATATGCTCCCTTGTGTCCCTCGACAAATCCAGTTCTTACACCTGGAAATTAATCAGTCTTTACAGTCCATAAAAAGAAAAACTCGGCTTGACTTATAGACTCTGTTCTTCAGGAGGGAAGACTCAAAGGGATGACATAAAGACTGGTTGATCTGGGATCCTCTGCGTCTTGTACGTGGGTTTGACTTTTGGGCGTCTCTTCTCAGTGAGGAAGATGTGGTCATCTATTCAGGCTCTGTTGACTCGACCGATCAGGCAACAGGAGCACCTCATCACGGCATATAGAATGAATACAAACACAAACATCATGAGTATATACACCCCTACTTCCTTCAACCATGATGGAAAATAAAAAAATCCCCAAAGTTTCCCAGACCCTTAAAAGGATTCCAACCTTTACTAGCTATAGCTCTGGCTTTGCCTTGCAGGCATCTAACCTTATCCATATGGGCCTTAACTTTGTCACTAGCATCCTTGATCCAGGTGCAACAGTCTTCTTCTATGAATTCACAGAAATCCTACTCGGATGCCAACAGATAATCAAGGGCTATCTTTTCCTGTAATGGAAGGGTTTTCATCTGTCGTTGTTCCTGTGAGATCTCGTTTTAAGCTTCAATGGTTTCATTGATCATCCCATCCACAATGGATGAGAAATTGTTTCATAAGTTCAATCCCCCACCCTGTCCAAGCAGGACAGGAAACCATGCCCAGACTTGGTCGGAGTTGGTGAACAATCCCCTTCTAGCTCTCCCTGCCATTCTTGCTTTCTCTTGCGCCATCAAATCTTCACGATTGGCCACAATGTAAGATGCTGGGACGAGTTTCACCAGGACACATGAACCTCTTTCATTAAGGGGGGTTATAAGCTGTAGAACTGCATAGGAAGTAATAGGGGCCAGTCAGAGTCACACAGGGGGAGTCACTGATGGTCACATGCATTGAGTAGTAACAGGATAGACCGGGGATTGCTCCCTTCTTTCCAACAGATGTAATCTGGTCTAGAGGTGTTATTAAAAAGGCCAGGGGTTTCATTGGAAAGTTTAATGGTTATACCTTCATTACAGGTGGTGGATCCTACAAAGTTTTCCCCTTTACCAAAACTAAAGTTGAAGCACACTTGTGGACTACCTAGTTGTCCCAATACCCATACTGGTTTTGTGAGGGAGGGGCAAGTATCAGAGCTAATGTTAAAACTATAACTAATTTTACCCTCTAGTCTAGAAAAGCATCATTAAGTTCTATTGACAAGTATCTGTTTGGAGTCTTTATCATACCAATACGCACATCCTATATAGCATGTACTGCTGCCATTGCTAGGGTATTAAGGCTCGGGGGTTTAGAGCATACCCAGTAGTTGGTCCTGTGTGCCGTTTTAGCCATTTGGAGGTGCATTATAAACAATAAGTTGGGATGCTTTTCATCATCACCCTTGCTAAAATACCCTATGCTAAAGATATAAATAAAAAAAAGATACTCCTCATTCTTTGGTGTAGTTGAGCAGCTTCTTGTAGTGGCTGGCGTGGATCCAGTTGTCCCGTTCCTCAAGCTTTAGAAAGAGGTCAGCGTGGTCAGCTGAACCTGGAATGGCTTGAGGTATCTCGACTCTAGTGCCGCCTTCTGATGTTTCTTTACAACGACCCAGTCTGGTTGGACAGAATGTAAATAGGTTATCGAGTCAGGGTCTGGAAGGGACTCATGAACCCTGTGGTAGTTTTTTTTGGAGCTCACATTGCAGTGACTGCACTTACCCCATCAACTGGGAATGTAAAGACAGCTGCTGAGGAAAGTACAACCCTGTTTTTGGTTGACTTCTGAACAAAACCTCACATGGAGATAACCTGTGAAGTCATCTAGGGGCACTTCAGATGGAGTGGAGAGCTATGGGGAGACATTCGGGCCAGGGTTTTCCAGTATCGGCTATTATTTTTGAGATTTTGTTTTTAATTCCATTCAACCTTTCCACTACTTTGGGGGTGTTAGGGGTGTGCAACCCCTGATTGTTATGAGGGGCTTTACACACTTCTACAAATATCTGACCAGTGAAGTGGGAGCCTCGATCCAAACTCAATGAACCCTTTTCCAAAATGTCACCGACTGTAGTCACTGCATAACCTGTTTGTGGCTTACCACCTGGGGTGTAATACTTGGAACCATTGACAAAAAGGTTCTTAGCATCTGGGATGGGAAAACCCTTCACAGGACTGATGGTTGTTGACCCATCAAAGAAAGACAGTCATGGTGATCCTCAACATGTAGTCCTACTAGGTGACAAACTTGGTCAGAATTAGAGAGGTTAGTATTGTTAGTTTGTCAGTCTCACCATTATCTCCCCCTTTTCTTCCTCAATACAAAAAAGGAACAAGAGATACAGGGTTTAGAATCGTGCATCGTTTTATGGTTAAATTAGAGGCGATAGAAGAAGAGCCACCTCGCAATCTCCTACACCGAGTGGGGAGTGTTACAGGGGGATTTGGTTGGCGTGAGAACGTTTATCTGCAGGTATCGGCCTATTTGGATTTTAAGACTATCCATACTCAAAAGGTATTGTGGCAATTTGGGCAAAACGCTCAGTGGTCTGATGTTTACTGTGGTTGGCGGAACTGGCAGAAGACCAACGTCATACTTGACAATTGCCCAAAGTTTAGGATTCACCTCCACCAGCACATCCAACCCCAGAAAATAACCAGGTTCTATCACGTATAGTAGAGCCACTATTGCACATAGGCGCTTATCCAACAATGTACTACTAACCACAATATCCATTAGAGTATACCCAATGACTGCATGTGTTTCCGACAAAATATCAGCTCCCAAAACATCATCCGATAATAGTACAGACTTAATGGCCTGGAGAGGTTTTTGTTGTAAGGACACTGTCTGAGCTGTGAGACCATAACCCAGCCCCCCCCCCCCCCCTTGATATGTAGATAAACCAGTTGGATAGGTTTTGGAGCTGAGCAGAGGACAGGAAGTTGGGGGGAGGGACTTGGGGGTCTTTTGAAGAGACACAGAGAGACACAGAGAGAGACAGAGAGAGAGGCACACACACAGACAGAGAGACAGAAAGAGAGAGACACAGAGACACAGAGAGAGACATAGAGACACAGAGACACACATAACTATAATTAAAAAAACACCAAGGAAAAAAGAAAAAAAAAAAAAACTTTAAAAACTTCAACTGGAACCCGAGTACTTTGCGATTTGTGGCTCCACAACTAGCAACAAAATGGTACAAAGACACTTGTTTATTTAAGTAAAAATCCATCTAAAATGTTACTTAAAAAAAAAAAAAGGACGGAATGCTGCTTTCACTCTTCTATCTTGATCAGGAAGAGCAAGAAGCATGCAGTCTTTTAAACCCAATAAAATATGTTGCCACTTTGACATAACAATAGAAAAAAGAAACAAAGAAAAAACACAAGAGCAACCCCGAACATTGCGTGGGCCACCCACACAATGTTGAAAAACAGGTTTCCTTTTCTTTTCACCTATAGATGGGGCTGCTCGCAATCCCCCTCCCTTGACATTATCATGTCAATGTCAAAAGACCACAATAGTTTCTGTTGCTAGCTTAGACTTTACCCAGCAATGTTATTTCCGGTGGGCTAAAATGATGCACACTACAAAAGAAATTTGGAATTCATTTTCCACCTGAATTAACGTTGTACCAAATCATGAAGGCTTATCCTTGAAAAAACAAAAATCCATCAAGGTCCTCCATAATGTCCCATATACCGAGGCCAAATCTCCAAGAGCAGTAGCTAAATCCTAATTCATGCCAAAGAATTTTAACCAGAAAAATATGTACCAGACATCCAACCCTCTCACCATTATAGATTTCTGAAGCCATAGCTGAGCTACTTCGAAGGTCTTTTTAGTCTGGAGTCTCATTTTGAACTCAGTGATGAGTTTTTCCCAACTCCAACCATCAAAGTACCTTCCAAAGGATAGCACCATGCTGTACCCTCTGACCATGGATGCCAATCTTTAAGGGGTCTCATGGCCCGAGCCCCAAACCCAGACCTCATGTGCTGTGCAGCTGTCTAACTGGTGGGGAGCCTCATCTTTTTTCCTTCCAAGCACGAACAGCCACTTATCCATGACGACTCGAAAACGCTTATGTCGTGTCCCTGTGTCCAGGGCATCCTTGCACTAACTTTCGGAGCAGTACTGCCTAGTGCCTATTTTACAGTACTGGCAACTGGTATGCTAGAATTTACTCCTCATACTTATATGCTGAAACAAAAGTGCACCGGGTTCCCGACTATTTTTTACGCGGCTATACCGGTCTCACATTATACAGCCCTATAAACATGTTCACCAGACAACTACAAAGCACAATGAAATCCTCCGCCATTCAAAATGTGGCTTCTTTCTATCTGTACCTAGATGTTACAACAACAATGGGGATGCCCCCTACCATTTACTCACAGAATGTTGACTGTCTCTACCCAAAACTGAATTACAGTATAAAATTGTAGCGACTCCGCTAAACTGAAAATAAACAGAAAACCAAAATGATTCTATGCTAAACGGAATTCAGTACAAATCAGACTATTTTCACTCGATACTGAATTATTACACAAAAACAACGCAACTAAAATTAAAAAATTCATGCAAAAAACATGAATTTCACTAAATGCTGAAATTCAACCCAAAAGCAGAATTCCACACAGAGCTAAAATTCAGCCAAAAATGGTGGCACCAACAACTGAAATCCAGTCGCCAATCCTGCCAAAACCAGCACAAACTAACATTTCTTCACTAGAAAACAGAAATTTCTCCCCACAAAACTGACTACACAATTGAGACACCAAATGAATACTTAAACGTATATAGACTAACACTTCAGGCTATATTGATTACGGCCGATAGAGGACTAAAATATAGGTCATTTCCCTAACCAATATATCCAACATTAAATGCCAAAGTTACAACATAAAATACAAAATTACTCCACCCAAAATGAAGATACTCCACACAACACTAACACCAATTACACACTCAAAGCATACAATTACCCATACCAAACACTTTAGGTTGCATTGACTAGGACCTATAGAGGACTTCAGTATAGGTTAACTTCCTAATCAATAGACCTACCTACAATGATAAAACTATGACATACAATTAAAATCCCGCCATTATACAGAAAGGGGACAAAAAGCAAAAGGTTCTTTTGCTAAGCAGAACTTACCTGATACAGCAGACAGAGAATCGAGATCCTGAACCCAGAACAGCAAAAATGTTCAAAAAAACTTGAAGCATAGTTATCTTACCATAGACCGGCCTTTAGTTGGTCTTGTTGTGGATCCCTTTTCCCCTTGAAGTCCGGTGGATTAGGAAGTTTTGTTGGCTCCAAAACAAAGGCTTGCCAAAACTGTTGTGGAAAATATGAGCTTCGCCTATAAGCAAATAATTTCTCTACGCTAATAAGCACAATTATAGCTCTTTCGTATATTCTGGGAAAGCGCGCTTACATAAAGCCAAGTAACACAGACACAGAGGTTGGTATCACGTTGGGAGGTCAGCATAAAAGCCCTTCTGAACTAGGGCAGGTCTCATTTATTTATAGAGCTGAACAGGAAACGACAGAGAGGTAGTGGCTTCACAATCAGCCAGACACATATACATTTAAATAGATATCAGGTAGTGACGTATGCGATCACTCGTGTGTAGTTTCCCATCAAAACAATGCGTCACGCCTGGTGCAAACACTGCGAACATTGCTCTGATCAGGACCGCGTGCATATTCCCACCGTTTACTATTGGCGCGAACCGTACTCCACGAGGCTCAGCAAGCCACGCTTTGTATGATTATACTATTGTTCCCATGTACGTAGATTTATATATAAATTTATATATAAAGCAATATATATATAAAGCAATGGGAGTGGGGGAGGGGTATGAAAGAGAATTTCCCCTCTACATATAGGAACAAGATCACAGCAGAAGGAGTGGGGGAGGGATGTGCCAAGATTTTTACATACAGAGGATTTAGCTCAAAGAAGAGGGGGCGGTGCAAGGGGAGGGGGCGTGTCATCACTTCTCTACACAGAAGACTCAGCTCAATATAAAGGGAACGGGGAAGGGGGCGTGTCATTTCTCTACAGGGGATTCAGAATAAAACATTGGGGGCGGTGCAAGTCAAGGGGGCGTGTCAGCAGTTTTTACATTGAGGACTCAGCTAGCTTACAGCAGAGTGGATGGGGGAGGGGTCATGTCAACACTTTTCCACTAAACAATGGAGTCAGCTTGAAGCAATGTGAGTGGGGGAGGGGTATGAAATAAATAATTTCCCCTCTACATATAGGAATCAGCTGACAGGAGAGGGAGTGGGGAGGGGTGTGAAGAATGATTTGATCCATTTGTCTTTATATAACAGACATCTGTTCTCTATACTGCACTTCCCATTTCTCCATATTATATTTCAGACATTTTTTCACAATGCTATGGGGGGGGGGGGGGGGGTCAGAAAGTTGATTGTGTCAGTAGGGCAGTGGATGGTGTCAGGAGAATTTTTTTTTTCTAATATTTTTTATAGATGTATTTTTATTAATGCATTTTATTATATTTTTTCACAGTACCTCTGGGAGGGGCACAGTGGATGGTCTCAGTACGGCAGTGAGCAGTGTTAGTAGAGCAGTTAATGGTGTCAGTCGTTTTTTTTAATTTAATTTTTTTAAATTATGTTTTACAATTTTATTTTTTATTATCTTTTAATTTGAAATACTTTTTTCACAGTGCTTCTAGGGGGAAAGTGGATGGTGTCAGTAAGGCAGTAAAAAAGTGTATACTAAATATTGAATCAGAAATGTCTGTGACCTACCAAAATCCTCCCACAGACATCTATGAAAAAATGAGAGGCGCTTTCAAGCAAAATTCAAGTGCGTTAAACACAATGATGGTGTGATCCCCTACACGTGTGTTTTAGACACTAAATGCAAAGTGGGACCTTAAACAATTCTAAACAAAATGTATATTGGTGTACATGTACCAGCCAAATAAGTGTTCAAGTGTCTATTATCACAGTGATGGTGCAAACCTCTTAATGTGTATAAGACTTACATACAGTGTATTATTAGGAAATTCATATCTCAATACATTTCCCGTGATATAATCTGTACTGCCACTTCATATCATGCTGCACATGCAAAAAAATCTTCAAATGAAAATCGAGTAAAATTAGATCAGTCCACAACAAAACGTGACCACACACGTGAAAAAAAATGTGTCCAAATAAGGTGATAATAAATCTTGATAAAGGCACAGGTGATGTTGTGTCTCTTCCACCTCTCCTCTCGTGAGTAGTGATTCCACTCCCTCAAGACCTGCACTCACCGACTTAATTTGCCAGCACTTTCATGCAAGGCAATAATCGCTTGTCTACCACACACCAGGGTAGTTGGATCAATCGTTGTTCCACGGTGAATGTTTTAAACCCGGTCCACATGAAAAAAATATAATGTGCTCCAATAGTGTAAACCAGTAACACACATTTATTAAAATCACTGCAATCTTCAATCAGTACACTCACATGTAAAATTATAAAAACCAGCCAAAGTAAAGTGCAAATCACACCAAACGCAATTTCAGTGGGCCCAAATATAACAAGCGGTCACGGCGGACCCGAGGTGTGCTGGTGCCGAGTTTCCAATCTCACCCCTCCCTTGGATGTCCTCCGTCCCTCCGTGTGAACAAAGCTCCTCTCCTTCAGTGTGGCTCACAGTGCTGAACGTCACGTCTCACAGCCACGCCCCCGACATGTTTCGTCATAGGTTGACTTACTCATGGGATAAAATGGTAAAAAAGTGTCACTAGAGCAGTGGATGGTGTCAGTATTTTTTTTTATTTTTCAAATGTATTTTATTTTTTTTTAACAAGAAAGACAAATGTATTTGTTTACATTTAAATTTCATATATTTTGTTAAGCCTGTGGATCATGTCAGTAAGGCAATGGACGGCGTCAGTGGTTTTTTATTTTTATTTAACTTTTTACAATTTTATTTTTTTCTCATTTTTTTTTTCCCAATTTTTTTTAGGGTATTGGATAGTGTCAGTTTTTTTTTCAATTTTATTCTGTTATTTTCACAAACAATGAGAAATAAACAGATACAAAGTATTTCTCCCTCAGCGCTCATGCAAAAAAAAAAAAATATGATAAATAAAAATATATATAGCTGCTACTATAAAAATGTAAACTGTATCAAAAAATATGTTAAAAGAAACAGTCTTTTAAACATTAGCAGCTCTTATTCTGTTATTATCAGCGTTTTTTGTTTTCAGTTTTATTTTTTTTTTTGCAGTGCTTCTGGAAGCAGGTAGTGGATGGTGTCAGGGCAGTCAACAGAGTAGAGCAATGGACAGTGTTGTATTAGTTTAATTTTTGTTTATTTTTTTAATGTATTTTTTTATAATTTATTATTGAGAATTTGTTTTTACAATGTTTTTTTGGGGACAGGGTTGTGGCAATGTATCATTTCAGCAGGGCAATAGGGCACAGTGTTTTTTTTTTTTTTACAATTTTTTTTTATTATTTTTTACAATTTAGTGTTTTAATATTTTTTATATTTTTTTTTAATCAGCTCTGTTGTGGCTTTGGTGGGATTTTGTTTACTTAGGCCTACATGCTGTCTTACTTCAACAGCTGTTCTCTTTACTCTTTCTAAAGCCTAAAGAGAATGGGGGAGGGGTCAGGTCAACACTTCTCCTCTTAAAGTAGAACTATAGGCAAAACTTTATTTTTTCTCATTTTGGATTGAGCAACGGATGGTTATAACCCCTGTCAGATTTTTTTTTTTTTCGCAATCTGTGTCCCATTGGACAGATTTCCCTTCACTTCCTGTCTCATAGCCAAAACAGGAAGTGACAGGAAATCCCTCCAAATAAAGGGAATTCCTTGGTGAACCCCAGATCAATAGAACTAGTGTTCCTATTGGAAGGTTTCCCCTCTATTACTTTTCAGGGGACAACCCAAAATTTAGCATTTTCTTTTACTTTCACTATTAACCACTTAAAGACCAGCCTCGTTTTGAGATTTTGGTGTTTACATATTTAAAACTGTTTTTTTTTGCTAGAAAATTACTTAGAACCCTCAAACATTATATATTGTTTTTTTTCTAACACAATAGAGAATAAAATGGAGGTCATTGCAATACTTTTTTTTGGAAAAAATTCACTTTTTTGAATAAAAAAAATAAGACAACAGTAAAGTTAGCCCATTTTTTTTATATTGTGAAAGATAATGTTACGCCGATTAAATTGATACCCAACATGTCACACTTCAAAATTGTGCCCACTCGTGGAATGGTGACAAACTTTTACCCTCAAAAATCTCCATAGGCGACACTAAAAAAATTCTACAGGTTGCATGTTTTGAGTTACAGAGGAGGTCTAGGGCTAGAATTATTGCTCTCGCTCTAACGATCGCGGCGATACCTCACATATGTGATTTGACCATCGTTTTCATATGTGAGCGCTACTCACGTATGCGTTCACTTTTGCGCGCGAGCTCGTCAGGACGGGGCATTTAAAATTTTTTTCTTTTTCTTATTTATTTTACTTGATTTTATTGATTTTTACACTGTTTAAAAAAAAATAAATTTGGGTCACTTTTATTCCTATTACAAGGAATGTAAACCACATAGAAAAAGCATGACAGGTCCTCTTAAATATGAGATCTGGGGTCAAAAAGTCCTAAGATCTCATATTTGGACTTAAATGCAATAAAAAAAATAAATAAAAATTTTGTCATTTGAAAAAAATGTGACTTTAACCACTTCAGTCCCGGACCATTATGCTGCCTAAGGACCAGAGATCTTTTTCCAATTTGGCACTGCGTCGCTTTAACTGCTAATTGTGCGGTCATGCAATGCTGTACCCAAACGAAATTTGCGTCCTTTTCTTCCCACAAATAGAGCTTTCTTTTAATGGTATTTGATCACCTCTGCGGTTTTTATTTTTTGCGCTATAAACGGAAAAAGACCGAAAATTTTGAAAAAAAATTATATTTTCTACTTTTTGTTATAAAAAAAATCCAATAAACTCAATTTTAGCCATACATTTAGGCCAAAATGTATTCGGCCACATGCCTTTGGTAAAAAAAATGTCAATAAGCGTATATTTATTGGTTTGCGCAAAAGTTATAGCGTCTACAAACTAGGGTACATTTTCTGGAATTTACACAGCTTTTAGTTTATGACTGCCTATGTCATTTCTTGAGGTGCTAAAATGGCAGGGCAGTACAAAAGCCCCCCAAATGATCCCATTTTGGAAAGTAGACACCCCAAGGAAATTGCTGAGAGGCATGTTGAACCCATTAAATATTTATTTTTTTTGTCCGAAGTGATTGAATAATGACAAAAAAAAAAAAAAAAAAAATTTACAAAAAGTTGTCACTAAATGATATATTGCTCACACAGGCCATGGGCCTATGTGGAATTGCACCCCAAAATACATTCAGCTGCTTCTCCTGAGTACGGGAATACCACATGTGTGGGACTTTTTGGGAGCCTAGCCGCGTACGGGGCTCCGAAAACCAATCACCGCCTTCAGGATTTCTAAGGGCATAAATTTTTGATTTCACTCCTCACTACCTATCACAGTTTTGAAGGCCATAAAATGCCCAGATGGCACAACCCCCCCCCCCCCCCAAATGACCCCATTTTGGAAAGTAGACACCCCAAGCTATTTGCTGAGAGGCATGTTGAGTCCATGAAATATTTTATATTTTGACACAAGTTGCGGGAAAGTGACACTTTTTTTATTTTTTGCACAAAGTTGTCACTAAATGATATATTGCTCACACAGGCCATATGTGGAATTGCACCCCAAAATACATTTAGCTGCTTCTCCTGAGTATGGGGATACCACATGTGTGGGACTTTTTGGGAGCCTAGCCGCGTACGGGGCCCCGAAAACCAATCACCGCCTTCAGGATTTCTAAGGGTGTAAATTTTTGATTTCACTCTTCACTGCCTATCACAGTTTCGGAGGCCATGGAATGCCCATGTGGCACAAAACCCCCCCCAAATGACCCCATTTTGGAAAGTAGACACCCCAAGCTATTTGCTGAGAGGCATGTTGAGTATTTTGCAGCTCTCATTTGTTTTTGAAAATGAAGAAAGACAAGAAAAAAAACTTTTTTTTTTTCTTTTTTCAATTTTCAAAACTTTGTGACAAAAAGTGAGGTCTGCAAAATACTCACTATACCTCTCAGCAAATAGCTTGGGGTGTCTACTTTCCAAAATGGGGTCATTTGGGGGGGTTTTGTGCCACCTGGGCATTCCATGGCCTCCGAAACTGTGATAGGCAGTCAAGAGTGAAATCAAAAATGTACGCCCTTAGAAAGCCTGAAGGCGGTGCTTGGTTTTTGTCAGGGGATCTAATTGACCAGACCGTGTGGACTGCACAGAGGAGACCAGAAACACATGTAAGTGAAATAATGGTGTTTATTAAACAAGTGATAAGTAAAAGGAATATAAACAGTGCAAAACCAACACAACAAACCCACTACAAACAACAATATATACAAGTAAATGGAGATACCAGAATCGTAAACAAGCCAGGCCAAGGTCATACACAGGGAGGTCAGCAGATGGGCAAGGACGGGAAACCAGCAGGACAGGGAGAGGATGGATGGTTAAGCTGCAGGGCAGGGATCCAAGGGAATCAGGAGGGACAAGAACAGGATGGGCTTGGGATAGGGATCGGATCGGATAAGAGCAGAGCAGGACAGGACAGGACAGAAACAGGTTCACAATCAAGATACAGGCAGCAAGGTCAGGGCGCAGGGAGAAAAATACCAAGGCAAGCCTATGAGGGCTTGCCGGGTATTTATAAGGCTGTGGTAATTGACCTCATGTCACAGCTGAGCGCAGTGTGTGCTGTTTGCTCCACACTGCCGGAGTGCACCCGCTGGTGGACACTGGTACTACGGCCCAGGGATGCAACAGTGCCACCAGCAGGAGAGACCTCTTACTGCAGGTCCCAGGTGTTGGAAGACACCCGCTGGTGGACACTGGTACTGCGATCCAAGAGACCGATAGCGCCACCAACGGGTAAACCCTCTCATGACAGTACCCCCCCCTAAAGGAGCGGCCTCCGGACGCTCCAACAAGGTGCGATTGTCCAAAGTTCATGGCCTCCAACCGAACAGATGAGGGCACATCAGGCCGGGCATCGGGTACATCAAACTGGACAGTGGGTACGTCTGAGAAGACAGCGGGCACATCCGAGATGACAGCGGGCAGGAAAACACCAAGCTGGGCAGCGGGCACATCAGGCTGGGCAGCGGGCATGGGCACTTCGAGCTGGGCAGCAGGCTCCGGGTCATCGAGCTGGGAAGCGGGCTCCGGGTCATTGAGCTGGGAAGCGGGCTCCGGGTCATCGAGCTGGGAAGCGGGCTCCGGGTCATCGAGCTGGGAAGCGGGCTCCGGGTCATCGAGCTGGGAAGCGGGCTCCGGGTCATCGAGCTGGGAAGCGGGCTTCGGGTCATGAAGTAGAATAGTAAAGTATCGAACCAGGCAGAACTTCAGCAATGCAGGTTTATTAACAGCTGATAACATACAGGTTTTTGTTCAAAGTATTACAAGATACAGATCTAATTTATACAGTTTCTTACCATGCAAGCACATTAGATATAGGTATTCTTATCCTCTACCCCAATTGATACAATTGTGAATTGTTCTTACCTTGAACCAGAATGGGTCTTTTACTGCCAATTCTTGGGAACCTCTCACCTGATAGGGACCAGCCAATTGGCCGGTGGTCTGGTCTCCTCACAGAGTTCTGGGTTCCAGCTCGACCAAGTTTGTGAGGGAAATTCACCTGAGACCACATTCTGGAACAAGTTAAGAAGTCTTCTATGACTCGTACGAGGAGACAAGTTATGGACAGATACTTGCCCATTGGTTCTGACCTCTATGACCCGTGCAATAGGGCAGCATACACAGAGTTCAGCCTTATGAGCTCCTATCTGACTTGTCCGAGGGGACAAGTTAGGACAGATACTTGCCCATTGGTTCTGACCTCTATGACCCGTGCAATAGGGCAGCATACATAGAGTTCAGCCTTATGAGCTCCTATCTGACTTGTCTGTCTAACAATTGCAGAGCTTGCATTTATATACTCTTTTACAAGTCTTATCTTAACATATCTCTTACATATGATTGGTCGCTAAGATCTACATCAAAGTAACCAACCATAAATCTGACACCTGTTCTACAACCAGATAAACTTAATTATTCCCAAAATTCCTATATGTTCATTAAAGTGATTTATAACTGTTTTTGTCCAATTAAAAACACCTGTATAGAGACAGTCTGGCACCCAGCTGTGTTATCAGACTCTCCTTATCTTGATACTAGCTTCAAGGATGACAGATTTATGACATTTGGAAAATGAACTTTCAATAACCCCACCAGATGTGTTATATGTTTCACTATATGTATGTATTTTAACAGTTTTAATGAGGGCACAAGCAGACCTTTGTTTGACCTTGTCAAACTTAATTTAATGTTCTGTACATAACTTTCCTGTATTCCACCTAATTATTTTAACCACCTGTTTTGTTATCTGTCTGAGACCATTCTACATAACTTGAATCTATTCTAATGAACTTTCATCCAGTAGACTATCTTAATACATTTTCGAGAACACCTGTTTACAAGTACTTGTCATAAAGCAGAGGTCATTTAAAGTTCAATACTTATAAATGAAGACTTTCTAAATCTATGGAAAACACAGTATACATTATTAAAAGATTAATAATTGTTGCTTTACTTATTGAATAATAATATTGATAAAACCACTACTATATAATAATATGAATAATAATAATTATTATCAATAAAATATATGCAAATCAATATATACAATATGAAATACATTGGCTAATATGAGATTCCACAACAGTCATCGAGCTGGGAAGCGGGCTCCGGGTCATCGAGCTGGAAAGCGGGCTCCGGGTCATCGAGCTGGAAAGCGGGCTCCGGGTCATCGAGCTGGAAAGCGGGCTCCGGGTCATCGAGCTGGAAAGCAGGCTCCGGGTCCTCGAACTGGGCAGCAGTCTCTGGAGCATTAGGCCGAACAGCGAGTACCCTAAGGGCAGGCCGGATTACAGGCACCGGCTCAGCAAGCTGGGTAACGGACCCCGGCCCAGTGGACTGGGTAATAGGCTCCGACTCAGCGAGCTGGACACCGGGCACTGGTTCGGCAAACCGGATAACGGGTACTGGTTTGGCAGGCAAAGTGACGGACTTTGGTTTAGCAGACCGGGTAATGGGCACCGATTCAACAGACTGGGTAACGGGCACCGATTCAGCAGGCTGAGACACGGGCACCGAAACTCCAGGCTGAGACACGGCACCGAAACCTCAGGCTGAGCTACCAACATCACGACATCAGGCTGGAAGACAGGTACCAGGATATCAAGCTGGAGGATGGGCACATCAGACCGGAAAGTGGGTACCGAAACATTAGACCGGGCAGCAGGTGCTGGAACTTCAGGCTGGACAGCAAAGACAGGCGCTGGCACATCAGGCAGAACAGCAGGTACTGGCACAACAGGCTGAACAACAGGTGCATCGGACTGGTCAGTGGTCACTGGAGCGTCAGACTGAAACATGGACACTGGGATTTTGGGCTGACCAGCAGGCACTGGGACCTCAAACTGGGCAGTGGGCACAGGCATTGGCACAACTGGCTGAGTAGCAGACACTGGCACATCAGGCTGGGAAGCGGACTGGAAAGCCGACACCGAGACATCAGACCAGGCAGCAGCTACTGGAACTTTAGACTGGGCAGCAGACACAGGCGCTGGCACATCAGACAGAACAGCAAGTGCTGGCATACCAGGCTGGACAATAGGTACATCGGACTGGACAGTAGTCACTGAAGCATCAGACGGTGTAGCAAGCACTGGATCGTCAGACTGGGTGGCAGGCACCGGGACGTCAGGCTGGGTGGCAAGCACCGGGACGTCAGGCTGGGTGGCAGGCACCGGGACGTCAGGCTGGGTGGCAGGCACCGGGACGTCAGGCTGGGTAGCAGGAGCAGGTTGGGTTACTGGCAAGATGGTGTGGGTCGGGAAGAATTTTTGTTTCTTTTTTGGTTTAGCCCGTGCAGTTTTGTATGTAGGTGCAGGGCTGTAAGAAAAGAAAGTAGCTGGATCGAAGGAAGACCAAGGAACTGTAGCTAGAGAAGGGTTTTGTGGGACTGTTACAAGTGGAGGAGAAGAGACAGGTGGATTGAAGGCAGGATAGGTGCAACACTTGGAGACTGGGTGGTAGTATTTGGTAGGGGGCTGATTAAACTGGGCTGTAGCTGAGGTTGCCATAGGCGACGGGGAGATAGATTTTTGGGAAGGCAGATGATTAATGGCAGGGCTGGAATATTGTGGCTTAGCTAAAGACAGGAGATCTGACCATGCCTGCAGCACAGGTTGAACAAACGCTGATTCACACACAGCCTGACTAATCAAGGATTGCACCGACTGGATGCAATTAGACAACACCTGCTGTGAACAGGAGGAATAATGCTCCATAAAATAGGCCGGATCATCCTCCAACAACCAAATCAGGGATTCAACTTGGTCACAATTGAAGGGGGGCGAAAAATCATCACTTCCCTCGGGAATGCATGACAGGGTTGGTTTTGCACATAACTGGATCAGGGGCTGAACATCTTCAAAAGACATATACCCCTGATCCACTAGGGAATGAGCTGATCGGATAGTTTCCATCAGTTGGTCACTAGTCCAGCCTTTTAAAATCTGGCGACAATATTCACCATCCTCTTCTGCTAGCAGAGAATAATAAATGATTTCATCGAAATCCATATTAGCAGACCCGACAAACCAGGATGGTTTCCTCAATGCAGCCACGTCTGGTCAGGGATGGCCTTGGTATACTGTCAGGGGATCTAATTGACCAGACCGTGTGGACTGCACAGAGGAGACCAGAAACACATGTAAGTGAAATAATGGTGTTTATTAAACAAGTGATAAGTAAAAGGAATATAAACAGTGCAAAACCAACACAACAAACCCACTACAAACAACAATATGTACAAGTAAATGGAGATACCGGAATTGTAAACAAGCCAGGCCAAGGTCATACACAGGGAGGTCAGCAGATGGGCAAGGACGGGAAACCAGCAGGACAGGGAGAGGATGGATGGTTAAGCTGCAGGGCAGGGATCCAAGGGAATCAGCAGGTACAAGAACAGGATGGGCTTGGGATAGGGATCGGATTGGATCGGATCAGAGCAGAGCAGAGCAGAAACAGGTTCACAATCAAGATACAGGCAGCAAGGTCAGGGCGCAGGGAGAAAGATACCAAGGCAAGCCTATGAGGGCTTGCCGGGTATTTATAAGTGTTAGAATATCAGAATTTATGAATGGTTGAGTTCTTGTGATAATTGAATTATATATATAAATATATATATAAATATATATATATCGTCTATGTATGGAAAAGGTGAAGTTATATAGGTTTTTATACTCATGAAAGTTTATGCTGGTTTAGGCTTAGTATGCATTTCTTGGGAGAGATTCATCTCACATATGGATACAATTTAGTGTAGACCATTTCACCTCCCCTATCGTAAGAAGATTAGATTACAGTCTTTCCAAAGATACAAAGTTTCAGTATGTTAAGAATATAAGTTGTTTCTTTACATTGCTATATTTCTTGATTAGGATATTAATAAGAACACTGCATTTTACATATATGTATACTGATATGTAGGATTTTATATGTTTAAAGGAAATGTATATATTGTAAGTTAAATGATTCTTAAAAGATAGCTTTTTTCACATAGTTCATAGCCCCACCCTTAGGAATGTTGGAAGGAGTAATTCAAATTTCGCGGTCTTTTCTATGGGACTATAACGAACCTTTTTAAGCCAGCCTCTATGGAAAAAGGTGGGGGGGTTAATTGAAGGAGTACAGACAGGCTGTGGGAAGAGGGTCAGATTCTTTGCAGCTCCCCATCAAGTCACACACACAGACACACATCTCAAGACATACACACAGACATATCTGATTTAAACTTCATTTTAAGAATAATCTATTTTTGTATTCTACATTTTGACATTGTTTTTGTAACATTTTGCTAATTGATCATTAAATCAATTTTGG